>NC_063173.1:2089851-2703184 GCF_023159225.1 Perognathus longimembris pacificus | reverse complement strand
TCCTGGCTTCTTTTTGCTCAAGGCTAGCACTACAGCGCCACTTCTGGCCTTTTCTATATATGTGGTGCTGAGGAATCGAACCCAAGGTTTTATGTATACAAGGCAAGCACTCTTCTACTTGGCCATATTCCCAGCCCCTACCTGCGAGAATTTTACCAAACAGCAATTACTGATATTAACTGAGTGGTGTGTGTGTGTGTGTGTGTGTGTGTGTGTGTGTGTGTGTGTGTGTGTCCACACGCGCGCTTTCTATTATGATAGCTAAACCCCACTAAACTGATTTGGTGAACCAAAATTATAGTTTTACTATTTCAATATGCAAGCCTATTGAATCAAGATCACAGGTGGAAATCATTGGGAGATTGGGATTGTCTCCATTAATTCTATTCCTTGTCTCTTGGGAAGGTAGAGGTTAATAATATGCTAGGTCTAAGTGAGGAATCTGTGCATGGTGGCGGAGCTGGAGAACCAGCTGAGGGAACTGCTCCTTCTGTCTGGGACTTCCTGCCCCCCCCCCCTCCCAAAGATGAGGATGTGTAGCTTAGAAAGTAGGTTATTTCCTTAACAGTTTCTCTGAAAACATATTAGAGGTTTGAGTATGATAAAGATAGCAGTATAAGAAAAGAAGTCCAAGCCTTTAGTAAAGACCTCCTGGAGCTAGAGAAAATGCAAACTCCAAACAGAGTCAACAAAGCAAAATAAATCAGAATCATTGGACAAAAGAACCAGAAATATGCAATTTAATAGCTCAGCAGGCAATTTTTTTTCTAGGTGACTGGTGCACGCTGAAAAACTATACCTGAAAAAAAAATGTATAGATGAAGTTCATTCTTTTTTTTCCCCTCCAGTACTGGGGTTCAATTTTCAGTACTTAGGGCTTCAAGTCAATTGAGTCATGGTGATCCCAGCCCTTTCTCCTTTTGTTATTTTTTTTTTATAGGGCCTCTGGCTTTTCACCCAAGCAAACCTCCAGCTCAAATCCTCCTCCTTATGCCTGCTGCTGCATAGCTAAGATTAGAGACAGGTATCATCACCACACTGATCTTGTTCTTTGAAATAGTCTCCTTAAATTTTTTTCCCTAACTAGTCTCCAACTGTGACATTCCTCTGCCAGCCAGAGAATTAATTTTGAACTTTCTCATTTGAGACTCCGATAGAGTTGCCCACTGAAATTTAGTGAACTCCTTCACTGTTAAGATAAAATGCAGGCACTAGTGGCTCATCTTTCATGTCAGCTACACTGGAGAATGAGGTCTGAGGATTGTGGTTCAAAGCTGGCCTGTGCAGGAAAGTCCATGAGGACTCTGATCCCCAATTAACCACCAAAAAGTCAGACATAGGTGCTATGGGTCAAGTGGTAGAGAAGAAAAAGCTCAGGGACAGCACCCAGACCCACAGTTCTAGCTGGGAACACACATACGTGCAAACACACATACACACTTGCAAATAATCTAGTGTGGTTGGGAAGAAAGTAAGACAAACAAAAGGTTGGAGGAAAAAGTGAGCCAACTGGATGCTACTTTTGATCCTTCGGACAGGGTAGGCAGAGTCAAAGGAGTTGTTGTTTGCAAAGCGCTATGCATCATGATGAGGATCATGTCTTGTTCAACATAGCAAAGGCACATGGATTGTATTTATTTATGTTTTGGCAGTACTTGGGATCGAACCCGGGGTCTTTCATTTTCCATTTATGCCACACTCCCCATCTGTTTTACTCAGCGTATATTGCAATGATCCCTATCTTACCAGGTTCTGTCTCTGGCAGCGAGCTCATTGGTGGAAAAAGGAAGTAGGGCATTATTTTTCCATCTCAAAACGCTGTGCAGTGTTCCTGTAATACTCTCGGGCATCCAATATTGTATACTCTCAGTTTGGTCCTTTAGGCCTCTACCTGCTCTAAACCGTAACATGGGCATAAGAGCAGTGGCAACTTCAAGAAACTAGCCCTCTCTTTCACCTTTTATGACGGAGGGAAACATTTTTAGGAGTTTCACGGGGCTGTTGTTGTTGTTGTTGTTTTTTAAAGTCAGTCTTGCGGCACATTTAAAACGCAGCTGTCTACATAGACACACCATCATTTCCAGGTCTAACAACCCAAGGTAACCGTGTTGGAATAGAGAGAGCTTGCGTTGCTGGGCAAGGCCTGGCATGCGTTACCAGGCAGGCTCTCCCCGGCATCCACACCGCCCATTCCGCCCTCTCCGACACCTGCATTTTCCGGGATTTTCCCATTCGTCCCTCCGATGGCCGCCTTCAGGCCGCGTGAAAACCCCCACTCCATAGAACCAGGTTGGATCTTAGCTCCGCCCACCCGCGCTGGTGACCACGCCCCTTAAGTCACGCCCCCTCAGCCCCGCCCCCGGAGCTCCCGGATCCAAGGACGCGTGCTGGGCTTTGCCTCGTCGCGTGTTGATGACGCGGGGCGGCCGGCGCGCTGACGCAAGGCCGGCGACAGCGCCCGTCCCAGGCCGGGCCGGTCCCTCAGGCGTCGGGGTTTCTTCTTGGGACGGCCCGGTTCCTCCCGGCTGGGAAGAGAGAAGCGGAGCAGAGGTTCTGTGGGGGACCGAGCCGGGGGAGGAAAGGAGGGAAGGAGGAAAGGCCCGGCGCGCGGCTCGTGGGAGGGGAAGCCCCGGAGAGGCCGGGGCCCGGAGGCCGCGCCATGCTCGGGGCCCGGTGCCTGCTCGCCGCCCGGCGCTCCTGCTCCACCGCCTCCCTCCCGAGGCCCAGAGCCTCCGTCCGGCTGAGCGTGCGGGACGCCCTCCGGTCCCACGGCGCCAGCGGGGAGCGCGTGAAGGTCCAGGTGCGTGTGTGCCCAAGGGGCTTTTCCTCTTGCGTTTCCTCCCTTCTTGTGGAATGGCACAGGTACGCCTGAGGACCCTCCGGAAACGGTAAACACCGGCAGCGCGGCGGACCGCACTTGTCCCTGTCCCGGGCCCCAGTGGTACTCTGGGTTTCCCGACACTTCTTCAAGGTGTTCTGCTGCCCAGGAAGGGCAAGTGTTAGGTTTTCATGATGTGCGGAGCAAGCAGTACGTATGGACTTCGTTGATCCCCCAGGGGGGGAAAAAAAAAAAAAAAAAGGTTTTCTCATCCCAGCTCCTGATGCTGGGACACAGAACCCCCACTGCCTGGCTTACCCGAAGATTACTCGGTCCACCAAACCATGCCGGCCACTTCTGCCTGTGGTAGGGCGTGCATGTTAATCTGTTGAATACATGAGGAGGAATGTGTTAACACCTTGAAAGAGTGCCTTGACCCTAAGGCTGAGTCAGTTTATACTTCATGCTTTGCAACTCTGGCAGAAGATCAAGGATTTTCTGGAAAGAAAGGCTTCAGCTCTGATTTGGACTCTACCATTCGCCTGCAGTGACTTTCAACATGTTGTTAAAATTTCTCTGACTCTAGGTTTCCTCACTTAAAAAAAAAAATGTGTATGATGGTTCTTAGAACGGCCACGAAAAGGAAATGAGTCAGTGTATGATGACAGTGAAACATGTTTTACATCGTGCGTGCTCAATACATGGTAGCCATTCCTTCATTGAAAAATGTTATGAATTCTCATCTATTACGGGCCTAACAATGCACTTCAAAACAAGCGACTATGTTTCGTTTCCTATAAAGCATTGTCGACATTCTAACACATATAAGTGTTAGAAAGGCTTTAGTAGTAGCATCTATAAATTATAGCCAGAACACCCCAGAGTGCAATCTGATTAGTGTGGTGGTTTTGTTTTTTGTGTTGAGACAGGACCTTGGCTAGGTAGCACACAGGCTGGCATTGAACTAGCAACCCTCCTGTCTTCTCCTTCCTAAATTCTGGAGTAACAGGTGTGTGCACAGCATATCCAGAGGTTTTTCTCTATAGAGTCATCTCTCCCCACACACACGTATTATGGTGAATGTATAACATTGTCTCTTAAATTGTGTGCTTGCTAAAATTTAGTTGGATATATCTGAGCTGTTTTCCTGTGTTACTGGTCTGCTTGATGATATCTCACGTGTACTGACATGTACTTGTCAATTAAGTCACTTAAGTTAACTTTGAAAGTTTGCATATACTACTTGGTGTATGTTTATAATGAGGTGATTTTTTTTAAGAGTTCATGACTGAGAGATACTTGTAAAAGGAACAAAACCTTGATATTTCTCATCTGTACTATATAATCTCCCTTCTAGGGATTTGATATAAGGAGAAAGGCACCAAATTATCAATCCTATTCTTTGTAATTTGGGTGGGAGGCGAGAAAAACACCTCAGAAAAGCCAGTATTGAAAGGATTTGTTGGATGAATTAGGTTCACCAACTTGATGGAATATTTGTCATCAAATCTGATCATTCAAATATTTGACTACTCAAAATAATGGGAATATGGCCTAGTGGCAAGAGTGCTTGCCTCGTATACATGAAGCCCTGGGTTCGATTCCTCAGCACCACATATATAGAAAAGTCCAGAAGTGGCGCTGTGGCTCAAGTGGCAGAGTGCTAGCCTTGAGCGAAAAGAAGCCAGGGACAGTGCTCAGGCCCTGAGTTCAGGCTCCAAGACTGGCCAAAAAAAAAAAAGATGTCAAATTGATGGTGTTTATTTAGATCATGAAACAAAAGATAGAATGCCAAAATGTGTGTTTTACTATGATAACAATTATGTACACTTGTGTATGCATAGGAACAAACTAAAAGTAGTCCATTAATGCAGTTAAAGATTTTGAGTGCATTTTTTTCCTTTTATTTAGCCTGCTTTTTGTAATAAAAATGTAAAACTTGTATGTTTTTCGTTCACATTTAGAAATACTTGTCTTCTCTAGGGATGGGTTCGTTCAACACGGTCCCACAAGGAAGTCTTGTTCCTACATATAAATGACGGATCTTCTTTGGAAAGCCTGCAAGTTGTTGCTGATCCGAGCTCTGACAATAGGCAAGTTGGTTTAAGAGTTGTTTTCCTTTTTTTCCTTCTCCAGTGTTCCTCACCTAGATAATTCAGTGTTCCCTTGCTCCCTGAGTAGTCTTTCTAAACAGTCGGGGTCCTTCAAGCTCAGGCTTTTCCTTCTCTAACGTCTTCAGGTACCAGTGTTTTCTACCTTTGTTTTGCTTCAGTGGTTTTAAACTACCTTCCTTTCTCCTAAGGTGTTCTGCTTTTCCTGCTTTCTGGACCCTGTACATGTTGCTGCCTTTGCCTGACAAAGCCGGTTTGTTCTCTTTTTGACCTGTCTTTTATAGTTCAGGGCAAGCATCATCCCAAATCCGCTCCCATTCCGGACGGTGGCCATGTGCTCCCCTCTGCTCCCATAGCATCCTACGCCCACCTTTGTCCTGTGAAACTGGTGGATAATAAGCGCTGTTCTTTCTTGGATTCCTTTTGACTACACATTCTTTACATTTTTGAGGTTAGGAATGGTGGTGTCTCATTCATTTTTCTATTCTTGGCCTCTGGCCAAGTGCTGACACATGACTAATTATTGTTTGTTGAGTGAATAAAAGAAAGCTTTTTTGGTCCCATTCATCAGATGTTAAAACTGATACCATTTTGTGTTAGAGTATAATCTCCAGGGAGCAGAACATTAATTTGTTAGAATAAGAGTGCTTTGCCATTCCAAGGATTGTTAGGATTAATGCTCTACATATTGTTTAGATTTGAAGTCCCAGCTTATTTGGTGAGTAGGGCAGAAATAGCAAGCTTTTAAAAAGTTTGTTTTCCTGGGCTGGGGATATAGCCTAGTGGCAAGAGTGCCTGCCTCGCATACACGAGGCTCGATTCCCCAGCACCACATATACAGAAAACCGGCCAGAAGCGGCGCTGTGGCTCAAGTGGCAGAGTGCTAGCCTTGAACGGGAAGAAGCCAGGGACAGTGCTCAGGCCCTGAGTCCAAGGCCCAGGACTGGCCAAAAAAAAAAAAGTTTGTTTTCCTGAAGTTAGCTATCAGTATAGCAATCACATGGGTATGTCTAATGGCACCTAATTTTTGGAGTTTGTAAAGAATGGCTGCCTGTTATTCTTCTCCAGGGCCCCCAGGGGAAATTCATGTATGTCACATTGTACATACTTTAAGTTAGAACCTCTTAAAACATACCTTCTCGGGCTTGGTGAAAGTATAGCAGGATATGTTTCCTCATTACAATTTAAGAGTGGATAATCTTACTTACATAAATTATATAAGAATACATTTTAGCTGGGTGTCAGTGGCTCACTCCTATAATCATAGTCACTCAGGAGGCTGAGATCTCGTTGAAGATCAAAGCCAGCTTGGGTAGAAAAGGTCTCAAGACTCCCATCTCCACTTGGAGGTGAGCAAGTACACTGAATGAGAGCATGAGACACTACAATAAAAGGAACA
This sequence comes from Perognathus longimembris pacificus, assembly GCF_023159225.1. NCBI lineage: Eukaryota > Metazoa > Chordata > Mammalia > Rodentia > Heteromyidae > Perognathus > Perognathus longimembris. The sequence continues at coordinate 2,696,856 of NC_063173.1, read as the reverse complement.
AAATAAATGGAAGCAACATATGAGTGGAAAATTTCTTGACATTTATTTTAATACAGCTTATTGTATTACTCTTCTAATATTTCAGTATAGCTTAAAGAAAATACCATACTTATTATAATCATGAAATTATAATACTATGGTGAGAATGGATGTATAATCATTCCAACTTCATAATAGATAGGCTTAAACAGATGAATGTCGCTTTTTATAGTAGTTAAGTTGTGATAAGCTTCAGCTAGAAATGGATTTATTAACTAGAAAGTAGTGCGTATGTATGTGCTCAGACCCTCAGCTATCTTAAATGACAACAACAACAAAAACAGTTTTAAAAATGTGATGTGCTAGCCAGGCACTGGTAGCTTATACCTGTAAATCCTAGCTACTCAGGACGCTGAGGTTTGAGGATCAGGGTTCAAAGCCAGCCCAGGCAGAAAAGTCCATGAGACTCTTATCTCCAGTTAATCACTAGAAAACTGGAAGTGGCTCTGTGACTTAAAGTGGTAGAGTGCTAGTATTGAGTGAAAAAGCTCAGGGACAGTACCTAGGCCCTGAGTTCAAGCCCCTTGACTGCCCCCCATTCAAAAAAAAAAATGATGTAAGTTAGTATAGTGGCACACAATCTCAGCACTTAGAAGGCTGAGACAGCAGCCTTTCAAGTTTGAAACCAGTCTAGGCTACATAGTGAGATCTGGTCTCAAAACATAATATAGAGCATTTCCTTGTACTTATCACCCAGTTTTCCCAATGATAGTGCATTACCATGTTATATTGATAAGAATACCCATGCAACCTTTTAATTCCAGATACATGTATACAAAGCCTTAACTCTTATTATTGTTCCTGTTTTAAACTTAGAATTCATTTTTACAACTCTGGTATACAACAGAGTAGCCATAGATTCTAAAGTCTATTTAAGGGAGGATAAATACTTCTTTTCATCAAGTGTTTTAAATGTTTGGGAAGATTTGTATTGAAATGATAGTTAAGTATAATGATTTTTGTTGTTGTTGTTACTACTATAGAGAATTGACTTTTGGGAGTTCTGTGCAAGTCCAGGGGCAGCTAGTGAAAAGTCCAGCCAAAAGACAAAATGTGGAATTGAAAGCAGAAAAAATTGAAGTTATTGGAAATTGTGATGCCAAGGTATGCTTATACTTTTGTGGAAGCTTTTAAGTTTAGTTTAAAACATTAGCAATCCATTTTATGTGTGATTATTAAGAACATGGCACTTAAAGCATGTTTGACTTATGACTTCCCTAATCATTAAAACAGACCATAGATCCTTTAGAGACAGTACCAAAATTTGTATGTGGCCTAGTCTTATGAGTGAGACCTAAGTACTAATTTGCGCGTCTTTGTAGTATCTGTCACATTTGACATTTGCTACTTTTGGAAGAATAGCCAGTCAGTCACAATGACAGCTGTACCAGGAAAGGCCTTTTCAGTGTTCCTTTCTTAGGAAAGCTAGAAACAATGTTCATCGTCTAGAACTGATCATCCAATATTGGTAGGTACCACTGGCTACTTGATATTAAATCAGTTAAAGCTAAATAAGGAATCCAGTGCTTCATTGGCATGTGGTGCCCACATTATAGCTGTTGGCTGTTACATTGGGTAGTGCCAGATACAGAGTATTTCCGTCAGTCACAGAAAGCTTTTTTAGATGGTGCTGATCTAAAATGTAATGATTTTGCTGGATAGAGATAAGAAACGTATACCTGATTTTTTTCAAGGCTCTGCTGTAGCAGCTGTATATTTATAAGTGAGATAAGGTACAGAGAATTTTTTAAAACTGATCAGTTGTCTTATATTTACAATGATGGAGAAAATGAAGCCATCAGGTGAAATGACTTGCCTATAGTTCTGAGACCGCAGCACCCCTAAAACTTCTAACCACTTTTCTATGTCTTTGTTGTAATTGTCCTCAAATATAAGGGAACTTACATCATTTCAAACCGTTTTCAGTTCTTTTGGAATAACAGGGAAAAGTAAATGTAAGGAAATAAGAGAAAAATGGAGTAATTTTCTTAAGTGTCATTTTGAGTAATTTTCTAAGAAATTCTAATTCATACTATGATCAGAAATAAGGTTCTGAAATTCTTGGGAAACAGACTGAAATGATTGGAAAATCAAGAGGAATAGAGAAGGTAATACCTTGCTTTTGTTTTTTTAGAGGGATCTATAGTAATTAAAAAGAAAAATTGCCATTTGCTCACTGTTAAATTGTTACCCTTGCCTTCTATTGGTTTTAGTCATGTCAGTTTCCCTTTCTTTCCCTATTAGTTCAATGTTATTTAAAGTATTCAGAAATCAAGGGATTGTGAACCTCTGGTAGTATCAAATCTCATTTACTGTGGCTGTGTTTGCCTTGTAGTAAATATGGTACTTGTTTCTGTACATGAAAATCAGAATGTGCACAAAGCCTAAAAAGACAGACCTAAAAGAAGCAGGCTGCCAATGTTCATTTAAGTTCACTTAAACTTTACTGTGACCTTTTTAATCCAAATTTTGTTTTTTGTCTGAAAGGGTGTTTCTTAATTTTTTAACATGAATTGATGGAAATATTTTAAGTTGGAGCCATATTTTCCTTTAAAATCTTCTGTATGTCTTTAGCACACTGCTAAAAATGAAAGAAAGCTATTGACCCTCATGTTCTTCGATAAGCATATCATGTTGGGGCCAGTAGTGGTGGGTCACACCTGTAATCCTAGCTGCTCAGGAAGCTGCGATTTGAGAATTTCAGTTGAAAGCCAGCCCAAGCAGGAAAGTCCTGGGTAGGAAAGTGTGTAATGCTGTTATCTGCAATTAATCACTAAGAAGCTGGAAGTGGAGCTGTCACGTAAGTGGTAGAGTGTATAATGCCTAGGTGCTCAGTTCAAGCCCCAAAACCAGCATCCCCTCAAAAAAAACAAAAAAATTAACATGTTGGTAAATTGTAATAAACAGCACCAGCTGGTTGTGATTGTGGGCTTTCAAGATATTTTGGTGATTAGGGGCTGGGAATGTGGCTTAGTGGTAGAGTGCTTGACTAGCATGCAGGAAGCCCTGGGCTGGATTCCTCAGCACCACATACACAGAAAAAGCTGGAAGTGGCTCTGTGGCTCAAGACATAGAGTGATAACCTTGAGCAAAAAGAAGGTAGGAACATCGCTCAGGCCCTGAGTTCAAGCCCAGAACTGGCAAAAATTTTTTTTAAATTTTAAAATGGAATACCAGCTATGTGTGTGTATATGTGTGTGTGTGTGTATGTACACACGTTATGATAAAAAATACACATATATACACACGTTATGATAAAAAATATAATCTTTAATATCTATAAGAATCTGACTATCATTGTTTCATACAGTGGATTCTTTTGCATCATTATATGCTAATCTCTGCATTTGTAAAAAGAATATTGACAACTAACATAGAAGCTTGTTAAATAAAGGATGAGCCTTTGTGACCTTAATTTAGTTAATAAGTAGTAGACCTTTCTATAACCTCTTTCTTCTTTCCCTCCTCTCTCTTCTTTGAACCCACCCTACCATTCTAACTTACATGGTGAAACAATTCAAATTATAATTTGATATATTAGAAGGAAGGTAGGAAGCCGCCATGGTTTTGTTCTAAAACATTACCCCTTAAGAAATGCTTCAAAAATTGGTTTTATAACATTGTTTTTCTCCATAATTTCTGATTTTTTTCCCATTTCTTGACAGGCATTTCCTATCAAATATAAAGAGAGGCACCCCTGGAGTACTTGAGACAATATCCTCACCTTAGGTGTAGGACTAATGTGCTGGGTTCAATATTGAGGATTCGCAGTGAAGCCACAGCTGCTATTCATTCCTTCTTTAAGGTATGGGACTCTGCTCTCAGGTATCCCTTCTATGAAAAAGTTGAATAACCATTGAGTATTTTTCTAAAGGTTCTTGTTAGTTGTTTGTCCTGGCACCTTTTGTTTTGAGAAAGAACTGTTGTAAAAGAACTGTACGAACTTAAAATTGTACAACCTGATGAATTTTGATGTATGTATGTACCTGTGAAATCTTTACCACAGTTAAGATGGTGACCCTGAAAGTTAATGTCTCTAATGTCCTTATTTTGCCTTCATTTATTAGTGGTATTTTTTTCTGAACATAAAATTAATACATTGATGGGTTGTTGTTTCCTGATTGTTGAGATAGAGTATCATGAAGCTCAGGCTGAGTGCTAGGATTACAGGCACATTGAAATACTTGGAAGTTCCACTGTGCTATCTTTTCATTTACATTATTTCCAATTAAAAAATGTGGTGTTTTCTTTACATTTGTTCGCCTATATGTAATGTCTTTTTTCTTTGGCTGATTTTAAGCTTTTTTAATTGCTGGTTTATCAGTTTGTGGTATGCCGTTACACAGTTTTTGTAATGCTTTTTTTAGGTTTTCCTGGATTTCTTACATCATTGAATTTATGATTTGCATGAAAAAGAATTTTTTTTAACATGGGATCTCATGGCCTTGAACTTTGTAGCTTCCTCAGTTTTCTTTATAGTTGGTGTTTGATGTGTATGCCCCACTATACCTACCTCATGAAGCTATGCCAGCTATTATGTTTTGAAATGTATTTTTTTTCTGTAACTTCCTTCCTTTGGGAGCTGAAATTATATCCTTGACTATTTCATAATATCCTGTAACACTTGTATTTTTCTTTAAAATTTTTTCCCTCTGGGTATTTATTGTTGTTGTTGTTGTTATTGTTGGTCCAGGGGCTTGAACTCAGGCATGGGCACTGTACTGTCCTTGAGTTCTTTTGCTCCAGGCTACTGCTCTACCACTTTGAGCCACTTCTTGTTTTCTGAGCACTCTACCAAGTGCCTTGTGAATTATGAGTTTTTCCAATCAAGCTTATGGGAACATCCAGTCATAGCCATTATGTAAAAATTGGATACTATTTCCTTTTCTTCCTTCCCCTCCTTCCTGGGATTGAACCCAAGGCCTCATGTTTGTTAGGCAAGTGCTCTGCCACTGAAGCTATACCTCCTTTCTAGCCCTTTTGTTTTTATTTTGTTTTTGAGATAGGGTCTCACTAACTTTCCTGGGCTGGCCTTGAACTCTTGATCTTCCTGTCTCTGCCTTCCAAATAGCTCAGATTACAGGTATATACCAGCATAGCTGATCTTTTTAGGTTATTCTTTCCCAAGCCTTGGATGGTTTCCTTTGTGCATGCACTGATCATTTCCCTACCCAGCACTCTTGGCCGACCCTCTACTCATCCCTGCAGTTCCCTGTATTCAGCTTTTTCTTCTTTGATACTCTGCCATTTTGGTCTCCTCAGACTGAGCTGTCTCTCCTCAACTGAAGGAGTCTGCTGGGCTGCACCCTTAATTCCTCCTTCCTGTGTGTGGCCTAGAAGATCTCAGTGTCCTAAGCTGGGTGACTGGCTGGACTCACTGTTTCTCAAAACACAGGGATCACTGTATTTTGTTGTCTGATATTCAACAGCCAGTAGCTTGAAAATCATTTGCATGTGGTTTTACTTCATTTTTATTGTTTTTGTATTGTGGTTTTTGTAGGTGGGTGAGTAAATCCAATCTTTGTACATATATATATACACATACACATACGTGTGTGTGTGTGTGTGTGTGTGTGTGTGTGTGTGTGTGTGTGTGTGAGCCGGAAGGCACCAAAGACCAGACTTGAACCAGCAGCTGAAGCTTACAGCTGTTCCATGTGACTTGGAAACCATTCCCATGCCACTTCTTCAATCCAGCTAATTTGAATAGATTGTATGACACACCTGGACTTTATCCATTACATGCAGCCCAGTTTTGTTATAGCTTACCAAGAGAGTTTATGCTCTTTGAAAACCTAGTTATAGTTCATTTCTGATGAAAGTACCCAAGAACATTGACTTGGCTTTAAAGCATGTATTTTTTGTTGTTGTTAAAGAAAAGAAAATAAGTCACATTATTCAATGTCATCCCGTTATGGTTTGGAAACGTCTACTTACATACACTCTTAGAAACTAACTTCTATAATTTCCACTTGACTTTTCAGTAGTTCTTGAACATACAAATGTAACCTGTTCAGATCTTCCCCTTCCTGAGTTTAGTAGCTAGTAAGAGGACCTGCTTCAATTCTGAGCGTTTTGCATATTTTGGCCACTAGGTGGTAGTGTTGGCAGTCTATTCACAAGTCACCTACCAACCAGTTTTATACATTGCTTGTATTAAGGCCTTTACGGATAATGTAAGAAGTTTAAATATAAGTGAACTAGAAAGATCTGAAAAAGTAAATTAGATAGACTAAAGTAAGAATTTGAAAGCGTTTAAATGGTTGAAAATGACTTGAATTTTAGCACCATTGATAGAGTAATTATAAGCACTCTTCAATTGATGTAATTGATCTGTTAATTACAAATCTCTGAAAATATAATCCTGATGTCTCAGTTCTGGGTCTGCTTGTCTGACATTCAGGATTGAATTGGTCCAAGAATTCACTATAGAGCATATTAAATACTAGCTATTTGTTATCTAATATTTGATACTATTATTTTAATTTGTTATGTAAGCTCCCTAAAAGATAATAAGGCTTAAAATATAAACTTTTTATTAATTTTAAACCTATCAATAAAAATTTAGAAATGTGGGAAAGAGGGCTGGGAATATGGCCTAGTGGCAAGAGTGCTTGCCTCTTATACATGAAGCCCTGGGTTCAATTCTCCAGCACCACATATATAGAAAACGGCCAGAGGTGGCGCTGTGGCTCAAGTGGTAGAGTGCTAGCCTTGAGCAAAAAGAAGCCAGGGACAGTACTCAGGTCCTGAGTCCAAGGCCCAGGACTGGCCAAAAAAAAAAAAAAAGAAATGTGGGAAAGAATAGAAACTTGAACAGTATTTTAAGTTAAGATACATTAAAGATCTAGAGTTATTTTTTGGCTTGAGTATCAAAAATATTTTATTTAACTGGTTTGGTCATCAAATTAACTCTCTAGCTATGCACTGACATGTGGCTAGCTAGAATTCTCAAGGGTGAGTCATTTAGAGGAGCTAAATTTCTCACATTTGTCTCTTTTGGCACAGGTTTTTCTACATGTTCCTGAAAAGGGTTATATACTTCCTTGTCTTCCTCAAGGGAAGTAATAGAAAAGGCTGCCTTTCTGTTTTAAAAAGGATTTTCTTATCCCAGTTCAAAGCCAGCCTAGGGCAGGAAAATCGGTGAGACTTTTATCACCAATAAACTACTCAAAAAGACAGACGAGGCATTGTGGCTCAAGTGGTAGATCATTAGTCTTAAGCAAAAAAGCTCAGGGACAGTGCTCAGGCCCTGAGTTGAAGACGTAGCATCAGCACACATGCAAATGGTTTTTATTTGATCTAGCATACATCAATAACAAGGGGGACAGATTGGTTTGATTATTCCAAACATGAGTACAGAGTACTTTGAATACATACACCCACTGCTTTATATTTCATTTCCCCTTCTCCCAGCTTTTTCATATTGTGTTTGATGGGCTTCATTATGCTGTCTTCGTGTGTGTGTGTGTGTACATGTGTGTACACATATCTACCTAGTATACATCCATATACATATATGTATGTATATGCATGATCCTTTTCACTTCTTAGGATTCTTTCCCTCTTCCCCCTCCTGCTGATATTCCCCCTTTATACTCATGTTCCATTATTATTACTACTATTATTACAATTACTATTATTATTTTAGGTCTAGGTTCCACAAAATGAACAAGTATCTAATTCACTTTTATTTTTAAAATTTATTGTAAAGGTGATCTGCAGAGGGGTTATAGTTACATCAGTCAGGTATTGAGTACATTTCTTTTAGAACAGTGTCACCCCCTCATTTTTTCCCCAGTTTTTTCCTACCTGACCCCTCTCACCCCCAAGTTGTATAGTTCATTTCCAACGTAGTGTGTAGTGAGTACCACTGTTGAATGAGTTCACCCTTTGCTCCATTTCTGTGCTTCCCTTTCCCCTCCTCAAATCAGATAAATTTACATATAGGACAAAAGGTACCAAAAAAAAAAAAAAAAAAAACAGTATCAGAAGAGGAAAAAACCCAGAAACAACGAAAACATAAAGAAACCTCTTGTTTCCATTTCTTGGAGTTCATTTCTGTAAGCATCATTTTTTATGACCATATGCACATAGTTATTGAGCCCTTGTGGTCCTCTCCTAAAAATGTCCTCCTTTTGGTCTCATGCGTGAATGTCTAGAATCCTGTGTAATTTATCATGTCCAAGTATAATTTTTTTGTCTTTTACTATCCATTGTTTACTTGATTTGTATGCACATTCTAATTATTATAAATAAGGGAAACTATGCAACCTACTTAGCCTAATGTATAATTTTTTCCAATTCTTTCTGTTTCTTGACAAATAGGTCAATGTAATGTCAAAGGAAGTAAAAAATTCCATTGTGTATATATACCACATTTTCTTGATCCATCCATTCACCAAGTGGCATCTGGGTTGACTTATATTTTAGCTATAGTAAATAATTCTGCAGTTAACATGGTTGTACTGGTGGCTTTAGTGTAGCCTGGTTTGTAGTCAATTGGATAAATGCCTAGGAGTGGGATTGTTGGGTCATAGGGAAGCTCTGTGTTCTAGTCTTTTGAGGTCCCACCATACTGCTTTCCAGAGTGGTTGAACCAGTCAGTGTACATTCCCACCAACAGTGTAGTAGGGCTCCCTTTTGGCCACATCCCCACTAGCATCTGTTATTGTTAGTTTTCTTTATAATGGACATTCTCACTGGGGTGAGGTGGAATCTCAATGTTGTTTTGATTTACATTTCTTTTATGGCCAGAGATGTTATCTCTTATGTAGTTATTGGCCATTTTTACTTCAGAGGAGTCTCTCTTTAAGTCTTTAGCCCATATATTAACTGGGTTGTTGTTTGTTTGAGGATTTATTTTGGGTGGGTGGTAATTTTTTTGAGCTCTAAGTATACTTTCAAAATGAAGCCCTTGTCTAAGGCATAGCTAGTAAAGATCTCCCATTCTGTGAGCTTTCTATTTACCTTGCTAACTATGTCCTTTGCTATGCAAAATCCCATTTGTCCAGGCTTTCTTTGATTTGTTGTGATTCTAGATCTTTACTTAGGAAGTTTCAACCCATGCCAAGAAGTCCTAGTGTTTCCCCTAACCCTTTCTGTAATATTTTCAGGGTATCTGGTCTTACACTGAAGACTTTGATCCATTTGGAATTGATTCTGATGTTGGGTGATAATTTAAGAATCTAGCTTTTTTTTTTTTTTTTTGCCAGTCCTGGAGCTTGAACTCAGGGTTTGGGCTCTGTCCCGGAGCCTCTTAGTGCTCAAGGCTAGTGCTTGAGCCACAGCACCACTTCTGGCTTTTTCTGAATAGTGAAGAGTCTCATGGACTTTTTTGCTCGCCTGGCTTTGAACCACAATCCTCAGATCTCAACCTCCTGAGTAGCTAGGATTGTAGGCATGAGCCACCAATGCCTAGCCAAGATTCACTTTTGGGAGTTGGCTTAGCTTGCTCAATATTATGATCTCTAGTTCTGTTGTCCTGCAAATGACATAATTTCATTTTTCCTTAAGGCTAGTAATATTCCATACATACCATATTTTCTTTATCCATTCTTTGGTTTGTGATCACCATGGGTGATTCCATAATTAGCTGCAATAAACATGGATATGCAGGTATTTTCTTTACATATTGATTGTTACTCATTCAGATACATGCCCAAGAGTGGTATGGCAAAGTCATAGGTAGACCTATTTTTTAGGAACTTCCATAGTGATTTCCAGAATTGGTGTATTAGTTTGCCATTCCACCAAAAGTATGTGAGGGTTCCTTTTTTTCACAAATCCTCTGTAGCATGTATTGTTGCTTTTTTTTTAAATAATTATTGTTATTATTATTATTGGGGCTGGGGATATGGCCTAGTGGCAAGAGAGCTTGCCACCTATACATGAGGCCCTGGGTTCGATTCCCCAGCACCACATATACAGAAAATGGCCAGAAGTGGCGCTGTGGCTCATGTGGCAGAGTGCTAGCCTTGAGCAAAAGGAAGCCAGGGACAGTGCTCAGGACCTGAGTCCAAGGCCCAGGACTGGCAAAAAGAAAAAAAAATTATTGTTATTCTGCAGATGAAATGGAATCCTAGTTATTTTAATATGCATTTTCATGATGGCTAAGGATGTTGAACATTTCTTCATGTATCTGTTAGCCACGGGTATTTTCACTTTCTGAGAACTGTTCAGTTGCCTTTTTATTAATTGGGTTATTCTTTTTGTTTTGATTTTTTTTTCAGCTTTTTGTATACTTTGGATGTGAATTCTTTGTCCATTAAATAGTTGCTGAAGATTTTCTCCCATTCTGTGGTTGTTTCTTGAGTCTTATAGTTATTTCTTTTGATGAGTAGCCTGTTTCATTTGATGCAACACCAAGTGCTAATTCCTGCTCTTCTGTTCTGGGTATTTAGAGTAGAGGTTCTTTCTGTGAGTTGCAGGGGCCAGCCTCCCTGAGGCAGCGGGCCACAGCCTGTCCAGGGCTACACTTGTCTTTACCCCTGTGTTGAATAGCTCTAGACTGCTGGTCTTGAAATTGAAAGCCTGTCACTACTTTATATATTTTTTATTGTCATTTTTTTTCTCTTACTAACACTGTTTGTTGCCAGTGTTTAGCCTGTGCTTAGCAATTCCTTGAACGTTTTCTTTTTTTATGCTAATTAACAATGGTGTTTTAGTTATGTGAAAGCAAAATGCAGCCTGTCATTGTACGTATCTGTCTTTGGAATGACGTATGGTTTTTAGTAGGTGAGTTTTGTAAATTCTGAACCTTATGAAATACCTGGGTGTAAAATGTGTGTGAAAGTGTTTAGATATTGGAGGTGGTGGGTAGAATTTGAAAAACTGAGTGAAGTATTGACTTCTACTTTTAACTCCTCCTTTGGCGGTCACCTCTGTATCAGAAGCCTGTTTGTGTGGGGTGGTGAAGAGCACTGGTGCTGGTAACGCATTTAAGGCAGAGACCGACAACGTTGCGTTCTTCTCTGTGATTTATTTTCCACTTTATCTTTCTGCTCCATCCTCTTTCACCTCATCCTACCCAACACACATGCATTCTTTTTTGGACTTTGTTGGCCTGTGTTATTATTCTTTTATACTTTCTCCTCTATAATTCTCCATAACTTTATGGACTTTTGATAAGTATTTTTAGCAGCGTTAAAGGTGAAAAGATTAACATTATTAGAACTAATTCTCATTGCTTATGTGAATCCCTGGTAGTTATTTACATCGGATTTACTCTGCTGAATCTTTGTGTTTTCTTTAGAATCCCATATACTTATTTACTTCAGACTTCAAGTGCTATTTTTATGACATCTGACCAATTAAGCAATTATATTTAGCCATTAAATTTTCTCCACTCTTTTTACCTCCCTTTCCCAACCATGGTTTCCTTTGGATTTTTCACTTCTATTCTTTGTTTACTGTGCTCATGTCCCGTGTTGCTTACATTCATGTGGAATAAATGATTCATGTCCACAATTCTTGGCTCCTAGGAGATGAAAGTTTTATGCAGTCGTGTTATTGATTGTACTTTAATGCTTCTCTACACTGTGCTCTTCATGGCACCTCTAGGCACATTTATCTCAGGTTAAGTCCACATTTGAATACTTTCTGAGACTTTTTAGTTTATAGCTTAAATATTTAGCCAGTTTATAACATGAGGCAGGTTGTTGACTAAATATTTTGTATTATAACCAGAATTCTTGGGTTCAGAAAGGTCATAGTTGGGAGGTCTTACATAAGGCTAGAGATTAGTGATAGCAGAACTTGGCAGAGCTGTGAGTATATGAATTTATTATATCAATTTCAAAGCTGAATTTTGCAGTAAGCACACACTGTTCTACTTTAGTATTGTAAATTTAGTTTTAAGCCTTCACTCTGTCATGTCTCTGCTGAATATAACCTTTTGTCTCAATCCATAGTCAAAATGAAAGGAGTATATTCTTGAAGTTGATAGGTTGTTTCCATTTCTATTAGCCCCAGTTTTTGTGGTTCACTAATGGAAATAGTCTCAGATTTTTGATAAGAAGGGCTGCAGTTGGGTGCCTCGGTGATGGATGGATGTGCTACTGCCCGGAATACTTCTAAGGCAAAGGAAATGATCCTCTGCTTGTGCATTGAGCAATGTATTCTGCCATCGATTGGATGACAGACTGCTCTAAGTCATTTCTGCCTCTTTGCTGTTTAGTTCTCCAGTCTCTTGATCACCCAGCCTTAATTTTTCTCCTTTTTGATGACTCATTACAGTTGAGATTTCATTCCAATATAACTGAACTTCATATTGCTCATTCTGCTTTCCCTTTACAACATAGTCAGCTGCATTACACATTAGCCTTAGTGAACATGTGTGTGTTTGTGCATGTGACTGTGTGTTTGCTAAACCATCACTAGTGTGTTAAAGAATTAGGAAGAAATAGCTTTACAGGAGCACCCAAGGATGTAGATTCTACCCATAGCTTAGCTAAAAACTAGTTATGTGACTTTTGAAAGAAAACATCAAATCTCTGTCACTTGTCTTCTGTTTGCACAAGTAAATGTGCAACTCTATTCCAGATTTTAAGTTCTTTGTGCTTCTGTGCCTAGTAAAACACTCAACTGGCTGAGGATGGTCGTGGACACCTGTAATCCCAACACCTGGGAGACTAATGCCAGATGACCTCAAGTTTGAGGCCATCCTGGAAAACACACAGCAAGACCTTGTCTCAGAAACAAACAAATGTAAAAAGACCATTGAATTGACCTTTCAGCCATCTTATATTTGGAGGACTTTGTAGGAATATGATTTGACATTCTCTTAGCGTCACTTTAATAATATAACACAGTTTGTATTCTTGGAATTGTTTCATATGCAAATATACTGAAAAGGTGTTTTTCTTTTTCTTCCAGGACAGTGGCTTTGTGCACATTCATACTCCAATAATCACATCCAATGACTGCGAGGGAGCTGGAGAGCTTTTCCATGTTGAGGTAAGTTGTGTTCTCCTAATTTTTTATTTATTTATTTTTTGCCAGTCCTAGAGCTTGCACTCAGGGCCTTAGCACTGTCCCTGGCTTCCTCTTGCTCAAGGCTAGCACGCTACCACTTGAGCCACAGTGCCACTTCTGGCTTTTTCTGTATATGTGGTGCTGAAGAATTGAACCCAGGCCTTCATGCATGCTAGGCAAGCACCTACCACTAAGCCACATTCCCAGTTCATGTTCCCCTTCTTGTAGACATATATTTCTGTTTGATTTTTTTTTTCCCCCTCAGGTGTTCACTTTAAATTTAATAAGGGTTATGTGTACAGAAGATTACGACTAACACCTGAAGTTGTCAATAGTACATTAATCCTTAATAAACAAATTGTGATTCCTCATGCTACAAGCCATATATAGTATGTACCTTGTGACTAGAAGAAGTGAGTTTATTTATTTTTTATTGTTACTAAGTAAACATACAAAGGGGTTACAATTTGGTAAGTCAGGTTATGAGTACAGTGTTTCTTGATCACTGTCACCCATTCCTTGGTTCTTCATTTCCCTCCTCCTGCTCCTACCCTCAAGTTATATAGTTCATTTTTCACATAAAGTACATTGAGTATAATGGCTACATATCGTCACCCTTCCACCGTCCGTCCCTGTGCCCCCACTTTTGCTCAACCAAACATGTTTCCACTTCCTGGCATTCATTTGGCAAATAGTACAGTTGTTGTTCAGAGGAGTCACACCTTTGGATTCCTCCCCTGGGTGTACCCCCAGTCAGTTTTTGTGTGTGTAAATGCATTACGTCCGTGTATGTGTCATGCATGTATTTTGGATCTAGCTTCCACATATGGAGGAACGACATGCACTGTTTGTCTCCCTGAACACAGCTGACTACACAGAACTATCTGAGGAAGCAGATAGGAGAAAGGCAAGACAAATGGAATTACAAACTACAGGGTTTCTTCTAAAATTGGAAGTGTGATTTGGAGGTAGCTATTCGGCTGTTGGAGAAACCTCTGCGGCAGATCTGAGTGATTATAACGTATGCGTCCTAGGCTGTTAGCAACCAAGGGCAAGTTACCAGATAATGATGATTAGGAAGAGAAAAAAATATATTTCTAAAGCTAAACAAATGAGAAATGTTTTATGTTTATATTATTTCAGGGTCAGGAAGAGGAATATTACATAGTGGAGTTAGAAGTGGCTATTCAGGTCCTAGAAAGTCAGGATCTTGTATTCACTGTTTCTAGTGTGCTCCTGTCAGGATCTAGATTTCAGCAGTGTTTGGTTCATTGCTCTCAGAAGTTCAAGTACTAAGACTTATTTCTTGCTCCTGCCAGAAGCAGCACTCCTTTTTGGCTCCTCTGTACTCTCTGTCCATCTAGTATTCATTGACTGCTAGTAGAGGCAGAGTTGGGTGAAGCATTTCTTGGCAGCACGGAGTGTGAACTCAGAGCTAGGCAAGCGCTTTACCTCTTGAGACAGGAATTTGAATCTTGCCACCCACTTTTTGGAAGAGGTACGCTTCTGTATTTAAATGCTTGTCTTTTTTCTTTCTTTCTTTCATAGCACTGAGGTGTCAGTAAGCATTTAAAGAAAACGATGCCTACTATACACTCAGGTTTGAAGACAACAGTAAAAGGTCACCTTGAAAAAAAGCTAAGTAAGAACATGTACTCCTAGCACTCCTATTGATGGGTGGATCATTTTAGTTTTCTTCCTGACATCTTCATTTCCTGCTTTAAGATTTTGGATGTTTGTTAAGATGTAAGGACTACTGATTATATATGTGAGAAGTTGCATCCAAGGCATTTACTTATTATACCATCTGTGTTCAAGATGCTATGATAAATGTACTGAGGAATATAAAGATGTAGTTGAGGTCTGTCTTGTAAAGCTAGTTGTCAGGAATTGTTGATAGTTACCCTTGATACTACTTGTACTACAGTATTCTTTGTACTTATTTTTCTCTTTGTCTAAGGCTCCATCTGGTCTTTACAATTCCAGAGCAACTGTGGATGGCCACAATTTAGGATGGTTCAACTTAGGATTTTTCATCTTCATGATGATGCATAAGTGATACCAATCAACAGGAATGATACTTTGGTTTTGATTTTGTGATGCTGGGGATTGAACCCAGGGCCTTGCTAGGCAAGCCAGTGTACCACTAAGCCACTCTCTTAGCCTAGCTAGCAATGTCTTCTTCTAGCTAGCAACATCTCACAGTGTTGGGCAGAACAGCTAGCTGCAGCTCCCAGCAGCTGCACAGTCAGTCTACAGAGCAATGT
The DNA here is from genome assembly GCF_023159225.1 of Perognathus longimembris pacificus. Lineage (NCBI taxonomy): Eukaryota > Metazoa > Chordata > Mammalia > Rodentia > Heteromyidae > Perognathus > Perognathus longimembris. The sequence continues at coordinate 2,681,575 of NC_063173.1, read as the reverse complement.
GTGGCCAAGCTCTAATGCTCTGTGCATTAGGTAGAAGTAAATTCATTTGTGGACTTCTGATATTTTCAACTTACAGTGTTTTATCAGGAAGAATGCTGAAGAAAGCACTGATAGTTTGTCTATGAGAAGGCAAAAGAGGTTAAGGAAAGAATTAGAGACTGTAGCAGATTAGAAATTGATGAGGAATAAGTGAAGCTATAAGTACATTTGAGGTTACAGTGTTATCAATGGTAAGAGATAGGAAATCTGGAACAAAATTAGGTTAGTGAGAATTGGGTTGGTCAGAAAAGTCTTCAAAGTGAACATGTGGTTTGATTATACTCTTAGAAAAAAGGATTCTAGGTAAAGGAAACAATATGAGGAAAATTAGATAATTGAATTGAGCAAATGTTTTCAGTTCAAATGAGTGAACAGATTAGAATGTTCATATTGATGAATTACAGTAAATAAAGCTGGAAAGCTGTAGGAATGAAGAAATGGAGTCTTTTTTAAAGGACTTTTTTTTCTTCAGTTATTTCTCAGATAGGGTCTCTTTTTCCTGTCCAGGTTGGCCTTAAACAGCAATCCTTCTACCTCTGGTCTCCTGCATTGTTAGGATTATAGTAATGTGTCATCACATCCAGCTTATTGATTGAGGTAGGGTCTTGATATATTTTTGCCTGGACTTGTCTCCAGCTGAGATTCTTGTGTTATCTACCTCCTGTGTAGCTGGGCTTATAGTCATGATCCACTGAACCTAGCATAAAAAAATTTTCTATACCATAAAATTTATGCACTTGAAAGTATACCATTTAATTGTTAAGTGCTGTACAAGAAACAGAACAGCATAGCATCTGTATAGCAGAGAGAGAGTGTGTGTGTGTGTGTGTGTGTGTGTGTGTGTGTGTGTGCTCCCGTTAAATAATGTCATCATAAGGGAATCTGAGGAAATATTTGAGCTCAAATGAGAACCAGTGTTTATGTTGCCTTTATGTAAATAATATTTCAACTCAGTGTAGTAGCAAACAGTTCAAATAACTTAAAGAAACACAATGGGATTATTTGATATAACATAGTTAATAGTCAATTTAAGTTAAATTCACTGACTTGAAAATTTTTGACACTGTTACACACAGATGCATTTAACTTTAACTTATTGAATAAGTCATAGAATATCTTGCTCTCAAAAAGTATGCCATTTCATGTTTTTAATATGTTAGGTGAGTTATACAGCAAATCACCATGTTCTAACATGCGGGTACTTTGAACACCAAGTCCTGTCCCTTCTTCCTCTCACTTCCGGCTTTGACCACATCTACTCTCTATAGATTTTCTTTTCCTAGAACATTTCTTATAAATGGAATCACACAATATGTGACATTTTGTGTCTGGTTTCTTTCACTTAATGTGGCCTCTGAGGTTTATCTGTGTTTGAGCTTGTATCATTATCGCATTCCTTTTTGTATCCCACAACTATTTTACTGTGTAGATATACCATGTTGTTCATCCATTTATCAGCTGGTGCACATTTGTAGTATTACTACTTTGGGGATAATTGGAGTATACTGCTGAGAACATTTATGAAAAGTTTTTGTGTAAATGAACATATGATTTCATTTCTTTTAGACGGAATTTCTGGGTCACATGGTAACTGTTTAACATTTTTAAAAGATGCTGAACTATTTTCCAAAGTGGATACACAATTACGTTCCCACCAGCAGTGTAGGAGGGTTTCAGTTTTACTGCATCTTCATCTGTACTTGTTTTTTATTTCTTTGATTATATTCATCTAAAAGTATGCAAAGTGGACTTGATTTGCATTTTCCTAATGAGTAAGGATATTGAAAATCTTTTCATGTGTGCATTGACCATTGTATTTCTTCTGGAGAAATTTATATTCTAGTCTTTTGTACATTTAAAAAATTGTGTTGTGGGGCTGGGGATATGGCCTAGTGGCAAGAGTGCTTGCCTCGTATACATGAGGCCCTGGGTTCGATTCCCCAGCACCACATATACAGAAAACGGCCAGAAGTGGCACTGTGGCTCAAGTGGCAGAGTGCTAGCTTTGAGCAAAAAGAAGCCAGGGACAGTGCTCAGGCCCTGAGTCCAAGGCCCAGGACTGGCAAAAAAAAAAAAAAAAATTGTGTTGTTTGTCTTTCCCTTAGTTTATAGAAGTTATTTTATATATTCTAAATGTAAGTCTGTCTACCTCTGTCCCACAGCAAGCAGTATGAAGGTTTTGATGTTGTCTTGAGAGGCACAGCCTTTCATATGTCTACAGTCACTTAGATTGCAAGATCTTTCCTGTGGTGTTTTCAACACATTCCTGGGGCATAAGTTGTATCACAAACTGATCCAATCAAATTCAGACTCGTTTATGGTGAAAGCTCTTGAGGTCAGTATGTAAGATTCGTTCTAACCTCAAAAGGGCACTTTCTGGTCAACTTTTTTTTTTTTTTAATCTATTCATCTGTAGTGGGGCATCTGGGTTGTTTCCATATCTTGGCTATTGGGAACAGTGCAGCCATGAACATGAAGGTGAGGTGTCCTTGTCTGTCGTATCCGTGATCCTGTTGCTCAGGGTATATGCCTAGGAGCAGTATTAGCCAAGTCTCTTTTAAGGAGTTATCTGGACCTTTTTTTTCACACTCTGCATCTCTGCCTAGGCAGAATCTAGCAGGCAGGGCTCTAGGGCTATAGACATGGACAATAACTGTTTGCTTTGAGTGCCTTCCTAACTTAGCTGAATGCTCAGGAATGGCTGTGACAGCAGTCCCAGGTCTCTTCTGCTCGACTCTCCTGGCCTGAAACCCATACCCAAAGAGCTAGAGCAAGACCTTCCACCTGAAACAGACTGCTGTGTTCTTGGCTGGATCACACTGGAGTAGAGTTTCTGCCATGCTGAACTGAGTAGAATGGGAGAGAGTGAACTCTGGTTCAAACACTTGTCCTTACCAAGTTTTAGTAGATTTTCTTGAATAATTTGTGCATTTGCCACATGCTTAAATGGTTGCAAACCTTGTTTGGTTGTTGTTGTTTTTTTTTACCATTTTACTGAGGAATAAGTCCAAGGAACTTTCCACAGAGCCATGCCGGAAGACAGGGGGACAAAAAGGCTAATAAGGGGCTGGGGATATGGCCTAGTGGCAAGAGTGCCTGCCTCGGATACACGAGGCCCTAGGTTCGATTCCCCAGCACCACATATACAGAAAACGGCCAGAAGCGGCGCTGTGGCTCAAGTAGCAGAGTGCTAGCCTTGAGCAAAAAGAAGCCAGGGACAGTGCTCAGGCCCTGAGTCCAAGCCCCAGGACTGGCAAAAAAAAAAAAAAAAAAAAAAAAGGCTAATAAGATTTTTTTTTTTTTTTGCACAATTATCCTCAGTTTCTTCACTTGTGAAATTGGTTGTAAGGATTAAGGGATATCTATGATACCTTCACTTTTTAAATTAGTCTTACGTGTTTTCGTTTAAGCTTTTCAGATGTTACATGGACTAACCCAAGTCAGATCTCTTCTGAATAAACAGACCTTCTAATTCCTGCTGTACTCTGTTCAGTTTCTTTAACCTGTTTTTAACATTCAGTTGTTCTTTAAAGGTTTCTTGCACAACCATTTTGTTTCCCCATCCAGATTGTATAAGCTCCTTTCAGGAAAGAGATGTACTGTACAGCTCATTTAAATACTTTGTTGATTAATATTTTCTAAGGGCTATCTTAGCTTGGCAAGACTTTCAGCCTTAACAATCGTTAATATTTATTACTGTTGAGGATGTCTATTTCTATTAAGGAGGCTCAGTTTCTGCATGTGGAAATGCCTGACTCTAGAATACCTCTAGGAAGGCTGGACATTGGTCTTATTCTTCTGTGTCCTTTGAACTTTTGGTTCTATGCATTACCCTGACCAAAACTCCTAGAGAACCAACCGCTTAAAAGGAACCATGACTTTTAGTTCATGGTTTCAGATGTTTCAGTCCATAATCTTTGGATCCATTGGTTCTGGTGGAGCATCACGACAGCAGGAGCACACGGCACAGGCAATTCACCTCACGGTACACAGAAAGCAGAGAGAGAAAGGAAAGGCCTGAGGATGAGTATAACCCTCAGAGCCATGGTCCCGGTGACCTACTTCGTCCAGCTAGTTCTCACTTCTAAAGTTTTCGCCATCTCTTCAGGTAGTACCACTAGCCTTTAACACATGAACTTGTGTGACACATTCCATTTTATCTTTGAGTCGCGCCTCTAGCCCCTTTTTGCATTGGTTATTTTAGAGGTAAAGCCTTTCTATGCCTAGGCCAGCCTGGCTGCCATGCTCCGACTCATGGCCCTGTGTGGCTGGACATGACCGCTCTGTGCCAGTACACCTAACCACTGAACATGCCCTGTTCCTGTGATAACAGGCACTACTGCACATGCAGCCATTGGCTGAGGTGGAGTCTTGTGAACTTTATTTTGCCTGTGCTGGCCTTGAACCTTGATTTCCCCCAATCTTCATATCCCGAGTAGTCAAGATTTCAGGCTTGAGGCCCTGTACCCATCTTGGACCTTTAATTCTTTTAAAGTCACCAGGATTCTGTCATGGGGACACCATCCTAACAAGCTTTACCTAATGCCAGTTACCTGCTAAAGGTTCCATCTGTAAACACTATGGTGGGATTAGGTTTTTACGCTCTCAGTACTTCACAGTGGGGATTGAATTTCAGCATGTGACACCTTGAGGGACAAACTCAAACCATATCCAGATCATAGCATAAGCAAAGGACTAGTAGCATAAATCAGTTGCCCTTTTAACATTTTTTGCTGGTGTTGAAGCTTTAACTCAGGGCCTCATATACTCACATGGCTTTTGAATTATGGCTGCCATTCTACTACAGGAGCCATTCCTCCAGTTTAAGGATTATTCGTTCGTTTGTTTGCTAATTGTTTGGAGTTAAGTGTCTTGGATTTGTCTCTTTGGCTCCAAACTATGATTCTCAGATCTCAGCTTCCTGAGTAGCTAGCAAAACCACCAGCACCCAACTGATGATTTTTAATGAGATCATCTAGCTATTTTAGGAAGTGAGGAAGTATTAAAGAGAAGAAACCAGTTAAAAGTCTAATGTTATAATCTAGATGGACATACAGTGATTTAAAACAGAACTGAAGTGTTAGATCATAAAATGCTCGTTGGATCCAGAGTTTATGTAGTAGTTGATGGCTAATCTTTGCTAGAAATGTTTGACCTTTTTTTGCAGGAGGGATGGGGGGATTTGGGGGTGGGGGTGGGGGTGATGTGTGTAGTCCCAGAGCTTGAACTCAGGCCTGGGTGCTGTCCCTGAGCTTTTTTGCTGATGCTAGTGCTCTACCACTTGAGCCACAGCTCCACTTTTGGTGTTTTGGTAGTTGACTGGAAGTAAGAATCTCATGGATTTTCCTGCCCAGGCTGGCTTTGAACTCAGCCTCCTGAGAGGATTACAGGCATAAGCTACTGGCACCTAGCTCTTTGAACTTTTAATATGGAGAACATTTTGGGGTTTTTTTTCTGTGAATAGTTATTTCCATTGTTAGCTAAAGTAGAAAAATGGACTTTCTTTTTCCCTTTTATCTTGAACTTTCATGTTGCTAGTCTGGGTCCTAGAATTCAAATAAGTAGTAATAAATTTAAAGAAAATGTCAGCTTCATAAACAAGCCTTTTGAGTTTATACTCTTTAGGGCCAATGCTAGTTAATCGTTTGGGGGAATGAGTTTTTATTAGAAGTTAACTATTAACATTACGGATACGATCCTTGTAGGAGGTACTCCATGGCAGTGTTGACTTCAAAAGGTATTTCGATTCCCCCAAAGTTAAACAAGTCCTTGTTAGGTATCACCAAAATGGTAACGAGCACACCAGTGTTTCCTACAGTAGCTTATCCTTATGCCCCATGGCCACTTGTCATTCTCCCGTCTTTCCTCATGTGCCAACTACAAGAAATGTCTTTTCAGTAACTATTGGCTAAGAGCATTTTATACTTGGAGAAGAGATGGGAGGTCTGAGACTAGCTTTCATAGAAATTGGGTAGGATTTAGGGTGTTTATTGTGGTTTAAAGCTAAATATTTAAGGCCTTAACTCTGGTAAGTAGTTTTCTTTCATGAAGGAAGAGCTGGAGAATAGAACCATGTCATAACCATCTTATGGTCCTAGTCTTATAACTAATAAGCCAAAATTAGTGTTTTTGAGTGATACGATTTTTGAGTGGTACATTTCACATTAGGAACAAAATTGTTGTGGGGTTTTTTTCTTTTTCTGACATTACATTGTGTTTCTCTGCTTGCTTTTTTGCCTAAACACCCGCTAGTCTTAGAGATGCCAGTCTGCTTTTCTCATTTTCTTGTTCTGTTTCTATCAGACTGTTCAGCTGGAAAGCAGACTGTTTACAAATAGTCTGAGCTCACAGCATCCTTTCCTGCTGATGGAATATTTGCCAGAATGAAACCTTTCTCAGGACTGAGTGGGTGTTCTGGTGTGTGGGTGTTCTGGAATGTAAATGGACTTTTATTTTAAGAAAGATTATTTTTATTCCAAAGTTTAGTATACACCATGATACTAATTTGTAGTAGTTGGAAAATATGGAAGCATAAACTAGAAACTGGACTTATTAGAAACTGTTAAATCAGTGAAAGGCCCGTGTACATGGCTTATAACTAACAGGAAAATCCTAAACTACCATAACTAAGCAAAGTAGAATTCAGTTTATTGGACCTGTTTTTCTTGGCTTTAATTGTTATGTATGAGATGTAGTTTAATGGCACGCCAGGGCAATTTCTTTAGCAGTGATAATAACCTTATTTGAGACGCAGCTTTATAGGGAATGTAAAACTGCCAAGCCACACATCTTTGGAGACTGTGACAGACTTAGTCCCTGTGTTTTGTTTTTTCTATGATTCGAATCCCTTACTTTGGAATGATATACTTTAAAAAGAAATTTTTCCCAGTCTTAGGGCTGAACGCAGGGCCTGGGCACTGCCCTTGAGCACAACTTAAACCACAGCTCCATCCTGGCTCTTTCGATAGTTGATTTGAGGTAAGAATCTCACAGACTGGGCTGGGGATATGGCCTAGTGGCAAGAGTGCTTGCCCCCTATACATGAGGCCCTGGGTTCGGTTCCCCAGCACCACATATACAGAAAATGGCCAGAAGTGGCGCTGTGGCTCAAGTGGCAGAGTGCTAGCCTTGAGCAAGAAGAAGCCAGGGACAGTGCTCAGGCCCTGAGTCCAAGCCCCAGGACTGGCCAAATAAAAAAGAATCTCACAGACTTAGTCCTGCCCTGACTCTAGCTTTGAACTGCAATCTCAGTCTCCTGAATAGCTAGGATTACAGGTGTGAGCTACCAGCACCCAGTTGGAATGATAGACTTAAAAAAAAATATTCTGAGTACTATTGCTTTTAAGCTCTACAGGAAATAAGTAAACATGGGAGCAATTTAATTAGCTTAGTGTATTAGAAAGGTAGTAGAAGCTAAGAAACCTAGATTCTACTTCTGTGCTTGCCAAAATACTAGTTAGTTGGGTGTGAAGTTGGCCTAACACTCGGTGCTTGCCATTTTAAGTGTTAGAGCTTTTTGTTACAAAAGTTAAGTTTTTTAAAGTCTCATTTAACTAAAGATCTGTGTTGTAAAAGGCTTGGCTTCCTTGTAAGCCTTTAATTGGAATAAAATTAGAATGTTCACTGGTCATAGGCACACAGATGGTAAGCATTTTCCTTCATGATCCTAGTTTGAAGGAAATTGTAGATTGGGTAAACAGGGCATGTTTTCATTTTAGACCTTTTAAGGTAATATGGCATGCTTCCTATTTGTGCATTCTGTTCTCGACTTTTCAACTCTTGGACTATGAGTTAATGGAATGCGGAGAGGGGAAGGTGAGAGGGAGGAGACAAAGTAGATGGAAAAGGCAAAAGGTATGAGTACTTTGGGGACTATGGACCTCACTAAGTTCCTCCTCATTGACATACTATTTTCTTCCATCCAGATAACTGCTTCTTGCTTTCTCCTTCCTACATGTTTTACATGGAGACAGCAGATTTGTGTGGGTTTTTCTGTTACCTTCCCTTGAGATTATAGAACTGCCTGGCTGTATTTGTTCTACTGTGAGAACAGTCAGTGGCCTGATATACAAAGAGCTCAAGAAACTAAACCCTCCAAGAATCAACAACCCAACCAATAAATGAATAAACAAGCTAAACAGAGACTTCCCCCAAAAAAAGTAAGAATGGCCAATTGACACAAGAGGAAGTGGTCAACCTCCCTGGCCATAAAGGAAATGCAAAGCAAAACAACACTGAGATTCCAGGTATATGATGGAAAAAAGATAGCCTCTTCAGTAATTGGTGTTGGGAAAATGGGGCATCCATATGCAGAAAGCGAAAAGTAGATCCCTGTTTGTCACCATATACTAATAACAACTCAAAGTGGACGAAAGACCTCAACATCAGACCTAAAGCTTTGAAATTACTGCAAGAAGAAGTAGGAGAATCTTAGAACTACAGGTACAGGCAGAAACTTTTTTAAAACTCCCAGGGGCACAGCAGGTAAGAGAGAAATTTAAGATTGCACCCCAGAAATTTAAATTTGCAATCCGAGGCCAAGTAGATTTTTAAGAATCATCAGATTTAATAATTACAAGAGACATGGGACCCCATTGTGTTGCCTAAGCTGTCAAATGACCCACCTGCCTCAGCCTCCTAAGTAGGTGAGACTAGAAGTATATTCCACTATGCCTGGTTAATAAATACTTTGTAATATAATATATACTTTTCAAGAATTGAGGTAACTTCATGTAAGATAAAACAAACCATAGCAAAGGATATATTTGTGGCATTTAGTAAGCTTGTAATAATTGATAAGTACCATTTCTGTTAAATTCTAAGTCTTGCCTAGCATGCATGAAGCCTTGGGTTCGATTCCTCAGCACCACATAAACAGAAAAGGCCAGAAGTCACACAGTGGCTCAAGTGGCAGAGTACTAGCCTTGAGCAAAAGGAAGCAAGAGGCAGTGCTCAGGCCCTGAGTCCAAGCCCAGGACTGGCAAAAAAAAAAAAAAAACTTTATCCAAACAGTTTATAATGAAAGAATATGTGTGTGTATGCATACACACAAACACATACACACATGCGCACACATGCGCACGCACACACACAACACCTACTTCTTGCTGAATAATGTTCTCTTTTGTGTATCAAATTTTGTTGGTCCATGTTTCCATTCATGATTATTTGAGTTGTTTCCACTTTGGGCTATTGTAGAATTACTAGGTCATAATTCTATTTTAGCTTTTTAAGGAAATTATCAAATATTTTTCCCTAGTAATGTACCCTTTTATATTACTAGTTTTGTTCCGCCATGGTCAAAGAAGATATTTTATGTGATTTCAGTCTTTAAAAAAAAAAATGGGTGGGAGTTACTGGGGTTTGAATTCAGAGGCTTTTACTCACTTGGCTTGCCTTCTTGGCTGGCACTCTACTGCTTGTGTCTCAACTCCAGCAATGCTTTTTTGCTGGTTAGTTTGGAGATGGAGTCTCATGAACCTTTATGTCTTTGCTGGCCTCAAATTAAAATCCTCTGGAGTTTAGCCTCCTGAGTAGCTAGAATTACACTTGTGAGCCACCAGTGTCTGGCTAAAAGTTTTGGAGACTTGTTTAATAGTCTATTTCTATATAGTATGTCGTAGAGAGTGATCCAAGTGCACCTGAAAAGGAATTCTAACTTTTCTTTTAATGCAGGTCTCATATTGCTTTTATCAGAATATTTTGTAATTAAAAGAATGTTATATAAAAAAGACTGTGTATCTTCTATATTACTTATATAGGTATATAATGAAAAGAATTTTTATAAAGACTATGGCAAAAACATGGTCTGTTATCCTAAGGAGAAGCCTCATATATATTTCCAAAATGCTTTTTCTTTTTTTTGGTCAGCCATAGGGCTTGAACTCAGGGCCTGGGCACCATCCCTGAGCTTCTTCACTCAAATCTAGTGCTCTACCACTTTGCGCCACTGTGCCCCTTCTGTTTTTCTGGTGGTTAATTGGAGGTAAGCGTCTTAACATACTTTCCTGTCAGGGCTGGCTTCAAACCAAGATCTTTAGACCTCAGCCTCCTGACAGGTGTGAGCCACCAGTGCCTGGCTCAAAATATCTTTTTTAAAAAATCCTTAAGTAGCTGTACAAATGACTTGTCACTTAACAAAGTAGCTTATGGATAAAATGTGTTTTGATCAGTGTTACCCCTTTCAACATTCTCACCCATCCTTCCCAACCCACCTCTTCCCTGAGTGCTACCATTTTTTTTTCAAATTTTTATTATCAAACTGATGTACAGAGAGGTTACAGTTTCATACGTTCAGCATTGGATACATTTCTTGTACTGTTTGTTACCTCATCCCTCATACCCCCCTTCCTCCTCCCCCTTTTTCTTTCCCCCCATGAGGTGTTCAGTTCACTTACACCAAACAGTTTTGCAAGTATTGCTTTTGTAGTTGTTGTCTTTTTTTACCCTGTGTCTCTCAATTTTGGTATTTCCTTTCAATTTCCTAGTTCTAGTACCAGTATACACATTCCAATATACTCAGATAAGATTACAGAGATAGTGTAGGTACAAACACAGGAAGGTGATACAAGAACATCATCAATAATAGAAGCTACAGATACACATGGGACGTTGAAAGTAGTTACAACTGTGATATAACAATCGTTTCCATAACATGGAGTTCATTTCACTTAGCATCATCTTATGTGTTCATACGGGTATAGCTATTGGGCTCTTATGATCCTCTGCTGTGACTTGCCTAAACCTGTACTAATTGTTCCCAATAAGGGAGACCATAGAGTCCATGTTTCTTTGGGTCTGGCTCACTTCACTTAGTATAATTTTTTCCAAGTCCTTCCATTTCCTTACGAATGGGACAATGTCATTCTTTCTGATAGAGGCATAAAATTCCATTGTGTATATGTACCACATTTTCCTGATCCATTCATCTACTGAGGGGCATCTGGGTTGGTTCCAGATTCTAGCTATGACAAATTGTGCTGCGATGAACATTGTTGTGCTGGTGGCTTTACTGTGATTTTGTTTGTGGTCTTTTGGATAGATACCCGAAAGTGGGGCTGCTGGGTCATAGGGGAGTTCTATGTTTAGCCTTCTGAGGAATTTTCATACTGCTTGCCAGAGTGGCTGAACCAGTTTACATTCCCACCAACAATGAAGTAGGGTTCCCTTTTGGCCACATCCCCTCCAACAGTTGCTATTGTTAGTTTTCTTGATATAGGACATTCTTACTGGGGTGAGATGGAATCTCAATGTTGTTTTGTTTTGTTTTGTTTTGTTTTGTTTTTGGCCAGTCCTGGGCCTTGGACTCAGGGCCTGAGCACTGTCCCTGGCTTCTTCCCGCTCAAGGCTAGCACTCTGCCACTTGAGCCACAGCGCCGCTTCTGGCCGTTTTCTGTATATGTGGTGCTGGGGAATCGAACCTAGGGCCTCGTGTATCCGAGGCAGGCACTCTTGCCACTAGGCTATATCCCCAGCCCTCAATGTTGTTTTGATTTGCATTTCTTTTATGGCCAGTCATGTAGAAGGCTACCATTTTTAAGTTGGTTTTTTGTTTTGTTTTTCACTCAAGGCTAGCACTGTACCATTTGTGCCACAGCTCCACTTTCAGCTTTGGTGACTAAAATCTCAAGGACTTTCCTGCCCAGGCTGGCTTCAAACCATGGTCCTCAGAGCTCACCTTCCTAAGTAGCTAGGATTACAGGTGTGAGCTACTTGTGCCTAGCAAGTTGCTCTTTGTTGACTCAGCATTTTTCTAGTTGCTATGACCTGGACTGTTTTAGAGTCCCCACAGTCTTTACTCCATTGTTGGATCTTCTGTTTGGAAATAAGTCTTTGGAGGTACCTTCCCCACATGTTTTGCTAACATCACACTCAGTGATTACTTTTCATAACAAATATTTTATAATGCCATTTTAATATTGTGAAATTAAGTTCATAGTTATAATGTAACTCTGTGTGTGTGTGTGTGTCTGTCTGTCTGTGTCTGTCTGTGTCTGTCTGTGTCTGTATCTTTGTATGCTGGTACTGTGGCTTGAATTCAGCCCCTGCTTTTCAACTGGCATTCTGCCACTTGAGACACACCTCCAATTCTGCTTTTAGCTGGTTATTTTGGAGACAGAATCTGGTGGACTTGTCTTCATGGGATGCTTTCAAACCACAATATAGAGGAGTGTCTGCATGAGTGAAAAAACAGAGTGAGTGTGCAAGACTAGGAATTCACACACACAATAGGGATCATCCTACTCTTCCTCCATTAGTTGACAAGAAGATTGAATATAACTGTCCTGAAGTATTTCTGACATATTGGATCTAAGACCCTTGAGGATACCAAAATCTGCTAATGTACCACTCCCTTATAAAAATGCACATCTTTCTGTATGCTTTAAATCATCTCTCAGTTATATAAACATATTTATGCTATATATTTATATATGTAAAACCTAAGACTATATATGTATATAAATAGAGGTTTCACTATATTATTTAGGGATGACAAGAAGAAAAAGGTACGTATTTAGTATAGACAAGTTTTTTGGTTTTTTTTTAAAGATGCAGTTTATTTGTTTGTTTTGTTTTTGTTTTTTGGGGGGTTTTTTTGGCCAGTCCTGGGGCTTAGACTCAGGGCCTGAGCACTGTCCCTGGCTTCTTCTTGCTCAAGGCTAGCACTCTGCCACTTGAGCCACAGCGCCACTTCTGGCCATTTTCTATATATGTGGTGCTGGGGAATTGAACCCAGGGCCTCATGTATACGAGGCAAGCACTCTTGCCACTAGGCCATATCCCCAGCCCCTAGACAAGTTTTTTAAAAATATTTTCAGGCTGAGAATGTGGCTTAGTGGTAGGGTGCTCGCCTAGCATGCAGGAAGCCCTGAGTTTGATTCCTCAGCACCACATATACAGAAAAAGCCAGAAGTGGTGCTGTGGCTCAAATGGTAGAGTGCTGTCCTTGAGCAAAAGAAGCTCAGGGACAGCACCCCGGCCCTGAGTTCAAACCCAAAGACTGGCAAAAAAGAATTCAGTCTGAGTAGTTGAATATGTAAATTTGAAACCTGATTATAATTTGTTTATATATTGTTTATAAGAATCAGTATTAAGGACACTATTACTATTTTAATAATATGACCCATTTCAGAGACCCATCCCTTGAGAAAATAAGTTTTAATTGTGGGTCAGGATGTGAAGAGATTATGAATTTTGCACATTTAAAGTTTCTAATTCACAATCTCTTTCTCTGATTTGTACCTTACTCACAATTATCTTTTAGTGAGAAATGTGTTAACAAAAGCAATATGCTCTTTAGTTATTACCTGTTTTGAAAATACAGGGCAAGTTTCCTTGTCATTATTAGTATTACGTATGCAGCTGTTCTCTGTGCATATGCGCTGAGAACTCTGTTCCCACAAAGGACCATTCATCCTTTCAGTTGCACAGTGGTGTTTTGTTTTGTTCTGTATTTTGAGTTAGGCTATCTCTCTGTACCCTAGGCTGGCCTTGAACTCGGTAGCCTTCCGCCTCAGCCTTCCAAGTACTGAGGTTACAGGCATGCTCTACCATGCCTACTCCGCCTATGCTTTTTGTAGTGATTTATGTGTGGTTTTATATTAAAAGTGATTTGTGTTAAATCAAAGGAAAATACGTAATAGCTTTTTGTGGCTTGTCTTTTTTTTTTTTTTTTTTTAATTTTCAGCCTTTAAGCAAAACAAATCAACCTGAGGAGAAGTTCTTCAACGTTCCTGCTTTCTTAACTGTCTCAGGACAGCTTCATCTAGAAGTGATGTCAGGGTAAAGAACTTCATTTTCTTTTTTGCTTTTGCTGGTTGTGATTTGGGGAGAGAGAAATAGCACCTCCCTACTCAGTGTACAAAACTAAAAATTGAAAGTAGTCTTTCTCATTAGTCCACTTGCTTTTATAAAAAAAATTTTAGACTGATAGTTTGAAATATCCAAATTTTTTACCAAAGGAAAGCACTTTAGTTTTAGTAAATATGTAAGAGAAAATATGAAGTTGTGATTTTTTTTTCTTTTTGCAAAAATCTATGCCTACTTAAATCTTAACTGTAGAATCGAAATTTAAATATAGTTAATCATATGTATGGGAGTAAAGTGAGTATATAGTTCTCATATGAACCAAGTATTAACTTATTTCTCTTAAAGAAATTTTTAAAAAATAGAAAAAGGGGGGAAAATAGTTCCTGAAATAGGTAAACAGAAACTTTTTTCACCAATTGTTTTAAATTTACCCTTAGTTCCATTAGCAAGTCTCTAGGTAAAATCTGAATTCTGCTGGCTTTAGACATCTGGGAAGTCTTACATTCTTTGGGTCTAATTTACTTCATAAAGACATGGAATTGGACACAGAAATCTTTAAAGTCCTATCTAAGTTGTGTTCTGTGAGATTCTGTAGGTAATTTCTTAATGTTGACCTAGTGAACACTAAATTTCCTTAATACATCTTTTTTTGTTCATATATAAGCATTGTATGAGCAAAAAAAGCAAATGTCTTCAGAAAATAGCCTGAGTGAAAAAGGTTTCCCATTTGTGTTCAAAGTGCCCAGATTGAAAAACCCAAAAGTAATGTCCTAGAATAGATTATTTTGTGTCTGTACTTTACTTGCAGGATAAAAAACGTCAGTGGGCATGATAGTACTCACATTGTCAAAAAACATTATATTTGAGAACTTTGTTGAAGAGAAGTGGACATCTTTTATTTTCTTAAGCTCAGAAGATTTTTAAGTTAATCGCCAGTTAGAATAATCATGCTAATGAAAAATTTCACTTAAAAAATTTTTTTATTATTATAAAGGTAGTATACAGAGGGGAAAATTTTTCATTCTTATATCAACTTTTTACTTCCAAAAATATTTGTATCATATTTTCCTTCAGCATTTATGCAGTTTTTAATCCTATTAAGCACATTAGATATTCGTGCACAATTATCAAACAGTGAAATAACATTGTTGCATATTCTTTAAGCAAAGTAAATGATTCAATTCTTATTACTCATCATTGCATGATGAAATCCTTACTGTGGAATGACTAATTGAAAGAAAATACTGAGTATCTTTTTTGTCCTTTGAAAGGTATGATTCATTTAACACTTCATGTATCTGAAGGCTCATTGTCTGAGATTTCACTTACACAGCCAGTTTTACTGTGATCATTAGAGACTAGATTATTAGTTTTTTTGCATTCACATTTTGATTTTTCTAAGTAACAATGAACTTTTTTTTCTTGTCATGTTTCTTTGGTTATTATAAGGGAAATATAAATAAAAGGGAAGCAAAAGGTCTAGATTACCAACTGTTTCTCATAAAAGCTATGAAACAACCTTTTTTTTTTTTTGGCCAGTCCTGGGGCTTGGACTCAGGACCTGAGCATGGATGTCCCTGGCTTCTTTTTGCTCAAGGCTAGCACTCTGCCACTTGAGCCACAGCGCCACTTCTGGCCATTTTCTGTATATGTGGTGCTGGGGCATTGAACCCAGGGCCTCATGTATACGAGGCAAGCACTCTTGCCACTAGGCCATATCCCCAGCCCTGAAACAACCTTCTTTGTATTCGTTTTATTTTGTTTTTTGCCAGTCCTGGAGCTTGAACTCAGGACCTGAGCACTGTCCCTGAGCTTCTTTGTGCTCAAGGCTAGTACTCTACCACTTGAGCCACAGTGCCACTTCAAGCTTTTTGTTTATGTGGTACTTAGGAATTGAACCCAGGGTTTCAAGCATGCTAGATAAGCATTCTACCACTAAGCCACATTCGCAGCCCTCCTCTTAGGCCTTTTTAAAAGAAGATATAGTCAGTATTTTGTGTGCTACAATATGGAAATTGAAGATAATATATTGGTGATAATTTATCTCACTATTTTAACATCTTCTTGGGTATCGTTTTTCCATTTTTTTAATATTTTACACCTTTAATGAAAAACAATGAGTAATGGTAAAATAATTCATACTGTGATAAAATAATAACATGTCTCAGAACACAGGAAAAATGAGAATGCTCAAATCTTACATATTAGATTCATGAAAGAATTCAGTGGGGTTTATTCTATTGAAAATTCTAGACATTTTTAAGGGAGGGGGTTGGGGGGTTGTGTGTGTTTAATGATTTCTTTAGTGACTTGTATTATGTCCCATGAAAAAGGTTAAATCCTAACCTATGAATATACTTACTTCAAAATAGTTTTTGGAGATGCGGTCAAGTTAGAATTAGGTCACACTAGGTTCGTATGGATCCCAAAATCCATATATTGTGATACAAAGACACAGGACTGTATACAGATGGAGACACATATTGGAGTGATATTGAGGATTGCTGGTAGCCATCAGAAAAGAGGAAGAGTAAAGAAAGGATTCTGTGCTAGAACCTTCAGAAGGAGCGTGGCTTTGCCACCTTTTTTTTTTTATATAGTGACTTAAGCCAAAATAGGTTTCTTTCTTGGTGACAGTATTGGGTGTTTGTCACATGTTGTCATGGTGGCCTTCCTCCTTCCAGATTCAGAGACCTGGTTGATGGAGCCCTGCTGATGTTCATATGTACCTTCTAAGGACTCCATAGGAGTGACAGAGTTTTCTCTATTTAAGCTCTCCATAAGTGGGCAAAACAGAGGGGAGCATGTGTGGGATTTTGTGTGTGTGTGTGTGTGTGTGTGTGTGTGTGTGTGTGTGTGCAGTCCTGGGGCTTGAACTCAGAGCCTGAGCACTGTTGCTGAGCTTTTGTGCTCAAAGGTACTGCTCTGCAGTTGAGCCACAGTTCTATTTCCAGGTTTGGGGTTATTAATTATAGATTTTAGTCTCATGGACTTGCGCACCCAAGCTAGCTTTGAACCACAATTCCCAGGTCTTACCCCTTGAACAGTGAGGATTATGGGTGTGAGCTACTAACACCAGGACATTTTTTTTTCCTAAACTAGAGAGGGTTTTGTTATTGTTTTCTTTTTGTCTTGTTTGTCTGTCTTTGGGAGTTAAGGAAAACACAGAAATGGAGGGACAAAGGGTGAACAGTTGTAGCAGCGGTACTCACTAGACACTATGTTGAAAATGAACTATGCAACTTGTGTGTGAGGGTGGAGGGAAAAACTGGGAGAAAATGAAGGAAAGTGTGACATTGTTCGAAAGAAATGTATTCATTACATAACTTATGAAACTATATCCCCTCTCTGCACATCATCTTTTTTTTTTTTTTCCCAAAGTCCTGGAGCTTGAACTTGGGTCCTGACCACTACCCCTGGCTTCTTTTTTCTCAAAGCTAGCACTCTCCCACTTGAGCCACAGCGCCACTTCTGGCCATTTTCTATATATGTGGTGCTGGGGAATTGAACCCAGGACTTCATGTATGCGAGGCAAGCACTCTACCACTAGTCTTCACATCATCTTTATAATAAGATTTTTTTAAGTGGCATGAGAGCCTGGGAATGTAGCTCAGTGGCAGAGCACTTGCCTTGGAATGGGCAGGGCCCTGGAATTGATCCCAAACAAAGCTATTTTTTTTAATGGTTATAAAGTAGGATGCAAAGTTGTTGTTTTTTAAAACTATGTATGTATACATGCATGGAAAAAAAAAACCTGAAAAAATCCATACTAATATTCAACTTGTTAAAAAAAAAAGTGGCCTCTATGCTAATTTTTATTTTTTAGATTTGTTCCTTTTTACAATTGAGAAATTTGTGCTTTAATTACTTTAATAGTCAGTTTTCATTTTGTGGGGAAATTTAGCTTAAGCTCTGATTAGTTGGTTGGTTTGTGTTTGATAGGAACCAATTCTCAGTTCATTCCCTTGAGTTATTTGGTCAGTTGAGATACTGAGCTTCCAAACAGTGTTCTTAGTCTCTGGCTGAGGTGAGAATTTCCACAAGTGAAACTGAGTTAAACTGAGGTAACCTTTATAACTGATGAGAAATTGTCAGTTTTCTGACAAACGATCATTTAAACTGAATATTTTACTTAGCACTACTTAAGTAGTAAGATGCTCAGTTTCACTTATTACATTAATTTACAATGCACAAATTCTCAGTCTTTCAGATTTTTCCCTACTGTTATAAGACTGAGATAATTTCTTTGGGAGTTAAGAATATGGTAATCATTTCTTTTACTTCTTTCATGGAAATATTACCATGAAACTAAGATCCTTAATTACCCCCGTTGTTTCTTAATTTGTGTGAATAATCCTGGAGGTTCTTTATGTTGATGTCTTGATGGTAGGCCTTAAAGAGAGATTTCTTCTTTTAGTGCATTATTCATGTTTAAAACACCCTATTTAGGGCTGGGGATATAGCCTAGTGGCAAGAGTGCCTGCCTCGGATACACGAGGCCCTAGGTTCGATTCCCCAGCACCACATATACAGAAAACGGCCAGAAGCGGCGCTGTGGCTCAAGTGGCAGAGTGCTAGCCTTGAGCCAGAGGAGGCCAGGGACAGTGCTCAGGCCCTGAGTCCAAGGCCCAGGACTGGCCAAAAAAAAAAAAAAAAAAAAAAAAAAAAAAAAACACCCTATTTAGATAGAAATATGAATTAAGAGACTATTGCTATAAATGACTCAGGGACTTAGTTAATTATCACCCTCCCAGTTGTACTTTTTGTGAAGATGAGCATTGCAGGGGCACTGATCAGCAAATATAGCATTTTTGTTAGGAATAGTCAGTTTGCTTGGGTTCAAGTAGAGAAGCTGAGTGGATTGACCAGGTTTGGGGTAGTGCTAAGTAAATTTAATGGGAACTAGATAGGTTCAGATGGCTATAATGTTGGACCAAGAAGTCTGTACTGAGTAATTAATGAGAATATAGAGTGGTATTGAGGCAGTGGTAGAGTTAAGGAATTGGAGGTTTTAATGAAGAAGTGTTGATATAGAAGTACTTAAGTGAAAAGCTAGATAAATGTAAAGTGATGGTCAAGAAGAGTTTTGTAAAGCTTGTATCTCTAACATCGATTCTCTATTTAGCTGTTCACTTGTTGAATTGTTTTTCATTTGACTGTTGTACAGCACTTCATACTTAACATTCAAATTTAAATTAATCATAATTAATCATACTTTCTAAGTCCTTTTTCCTTCTGAAGTCCATATCTCAAGAAATGACATTATTAACCTTCCACCCTGTTAAACTATGTGTATGATGTCATTCCAAATTTTTTCCATTTCTTTTGTATCTTTTTAATCGTTTGCTTCCAATTCCCGTTGTTTAAGCTGTCCTAAACCACTTACAATATTTTAAGCACATTTCCGATTTCAAAGACTTGTGTTCTTTTGCGAATTGTTTTTCTGCCTTCAATGGTTTTCCTCCATGCCCGTGTCCAGCTAACTCTTGTCCATTGATATAGACTGAACTTAAACATTATCTCACCGAGTATTCTGCCACCACCACCCCTACTTCTGTCTTATTTAACTATCTTTATATATTCCAGTATTGCATTGTGCTTACTTACCTCATTTGTTTCACTGGAATCGTTAAATTATTTTCCGTGCTTAAACTTTGAGCTTTTGAATATACAGACTGTGACTTATTTGATTTTATGACTATTAGTTAATATAGAATGAAGATTTAAATTGAGATATTTATTGGAAAGGGGTTTCTATCCTACTTACCAAAAAAAAAAACAAAACTGAAGTTACCTGTTTTTATATCTTTCCATTAAATTGTAAATTTTTCAAACTATATCATGTTCTTTGTCTCAGTTTTCATCACTACCACATTGCCTCATTCAGGGCTGAAAAATCAATCTCAGTTTAATTTATCACTTATTGAAAACCAGCTTTGCCAAGCAAAAGGCTAGGTTCAAGAATACATGTATGAACAAAACAGATATTATCTCAACCTTCATGACCTCATAAACTCTAATGAGCAAAAATGAGCATTAAATAATGAATGTAAGAATGGCAGCCATGTGCTGGAGTGTGGCTTAGAGGTAGAGGGCTCGCCTAGCATGCACAAAGCCCTGGGTTCCATTCCTCAGCACCACATACACAGAAAAGGCCAGAAGTGGCGCTCTGGCTCAAATGAGATAGTGCTAGCCTTGAGCAAAAGAAACTCAGGGATAGTGCCCAGGCCCTGATAATCTTAGTTATTACCATACTCTTTTGTAATACAGCTATTCTATCACAGATAATTATAAATTTTAATGATTTTTTATTTTAGAAATTCTTACAACGTATACTGTAAAACTTATTCATTTTTTATTATCTTTAGTTATACAGAAGAGTTGCCATTCAACAAAGCAGTTTCTGAATACAATGTGTCTTGATCAGTGTCAATCCTTTCAACATGCTCATGCATTCCTTCTAGCCCACCCCTTCCCTCTCATTTCTGATTGAATTTCTTTGTGAAAAGGAATGCTAACTTGCCTTTTCTCTGTTTAAGTGTATGAGGACTCCAGTGTTCTGTTATCCAGCACACCAGGGTCCGATTGAACAGAAAATATATCCAAAGAGTTGAATACATCTGAAATGAGCAGGTTTTGTGTGGTTCCTTTTTGAAGCTGGGCACAGTGGTTTATGTCTACAATCCTAGCTACTCAAGAAAGTGAGATTGGGATGATAAGATGGCAAACATAGGCAAAAAAGAAAAACTGATGAAATTTTATTTCAATCAGTAGATTGGTGCTATAGCAAGTGCCTGTCATCCCAGCTACATGACAGGCTGTAATCAGGAAGACTCCAGTCCCACGCTAAGAGCATGTCAAGAATCTATCTCACCAGGTTTGAGGCACGGTTCAGTTGGTAGAGTGCTAGCCAGTGAGCAAAAGCCCATTGAGTTCAAGTCCCTGTCTCAGACCCAAAAAGAAAAAAATATATATATTTCAGTGGAAAAAGCTTGGCATAGAGGAAGACAACTGTCATCTCAGCTATAGCAGAAATTGTAAAAGAGCCTTTCTCAAAATAATCCCTGTGAGAATGGGCTGAGGGCATGGCTCAGTTGTAGAACACCATCCTAGCAAGTTAGAGGCCCTGAGTTCAAGCCCTATTACTGCCAAAAAAAAAAAAAAACCAAAGAATTGGTCAGTCCTTTGAAGAATGATATAAATAGAATCCATGCATGAAATGCCGCGCCTGTTTGTGCTGTCTAGAAGCAAATGCAGGTTATTACAGTGAGACACCAAATTAATCACTAGTAATTAGACCAATATGAGCTGTATAAAGCTCAGTGAATGTTGTTCCTTTCAGTTACTGCATACTCTTGTCCAAATTCTCTTTTGCTCAGGTGGCTTTAATTACTTCTTAAGGAGAAAGAAAAATCTGTTGTGTTGCATGTTAGCAGAATTCTACTCAGATTGAGAACAGAGAATTTTTTCTCACTTTGATATTTTTTCCTATCATGTTTTCTTCTACTAAAAATAACTGTTTATTCATTTACTCAGCAATAGTTTCAGTGTTCACCCAAATGGTATATAATTGTGTTAGACCTCAAAGGGACTGTTTAAAATACTGGGCCTCGTTGATGGGCATGGGAAGGGTTACTCTACTTAACTAGTAAATACTGGTCTTATCCAGTTCTGTTAGTTCTGTTAGTTGGAGTGCCGTCCAGGAGACTTAAGTTATAATTCTGGCTTCTTTATGTACTCACTTGATAAGTTTAATGTCTGACCTTCCACTTCCTAATCTGTAAAAACAACGGTAACTAGGATCTTGCAGAGCTGATGTGGGAATTCAAGTCTATTGTTTATCACAGTGTACTTACTGATTTGTTAGGTGTGATGATGAAAGTGATGACAGGACTTGGAGAGCCCAGTATGATTACAAAGACTTAGCTAAAGGAAAACCAAGGTGGCATGACCAAAAAGAAATAGCTGTCAGTTAATACTAAAGTTGTATTGCAACAGAAATAGAGCTGGACTTCACAATCAGCAGGTTGATGCTGAGAATGAGTCTACTTGAGTTGAGACTCATGAGACAGGTCTGAGGTTAAACGAAGCCAGCACCTGAAGTGGAAGGAATGGATTAGGACATAGAAATCTGAAGACCACCTCAGAACTAAAGAGTTAAGAGCAGATTAGAACAGTAGGGTCTCACTGTATTTTTCATTGCTGTTCCACCTCTGTGCTCTGGGACCAGAAACTTCGTCTTTGATTTTTTTTTTTAATTTTATTTATTTCATTTTTTTTAAGTGGTACTGGTGTTTGAACTCAGGGCTTCAAGTGATTATTTGTTTTTTGTTTTTGTTGCCAGTCCTGGGGCTGGAACTAATAATGTTTTTGTGATGCTATTTATAATTTCCCATGATCCAAGTTTCTTATTTGTTTTGTTTGTGTTGCCAGTCCTGGGGCTGACTCAGGGCCTGAGCACCGTCCCTGCCTTCTTTTTGCTCAAGGCTAGCACTCTACCTCTTGAACCACAGCACCACTTCTGGCCTTTTCTATATATGTGGTGCTGAGGAATCGAACCCAGGGTTTCATGTATACAAGGCGAGTACTTTACCCATTAGGCCATATTCCCAGCCCTCGTCTTTGATTTTATAATTGGATTAAGATTAAGTAGCAAAATAAACCAGTATATGAATAAGCTGTTCATGTTTTGTTTCTTCATCAATGTTATTGAGTTAGGCTGCATATAACATTTAAAAAGAACCAGTTGTAAGTAATTTTTACAAACTTATTAACCTTTATAATTACTACCATAAACAACATAGAATTAGGCTGGGCACTGTGGTGCGCACCTATAATCTCAGCTACTCAGGAAGCAAACACGGGAGGATCTTGGTTCACAGCCAGCCCAGATAAAAGTTAGTGAGACCTATCTCAAGACATACTTGTGATCCCAGCTGCATGTACTATAAGGCAGCCTGGGGAAAAGTTAGCAAGACCACGTCTCAAAACAAACATGGCAATACACACCTGTTGTCACAGCCATGTGGGAAGCAAAGACACAAAGATTGCACACATACATAGTGTCCTTCTTGACTCATAATCTTTTTTATATTATGATTGTTCTCTTTGGGTTACTATTTGCATGGGAATATTTTCCCACCCTTTTTTTCACTTTTCTTCTGTTTCTACTATTTTGAGGTTGAAGAGTTCCTTAAATATTCTAGATACAAGTCCTGTCTTTGTCTCTGTCCCTTTCTGTCTGTCTGTCTGTCTCTTTTTCTCTCCCTCTCTCACACATACACACTGCTTTGTGGGCTGGGGATATAGCCTAGAGGCAAGAGTGCCTGCCTCGGATACACGAGGCCCTAGGTTCGATTCCCCAGCACCACATATACAGAAAATGGCCAGAAGCGGCTCTGTGGCTCAAGTGGCAGAGTGCTATCCTTGAGCGGGAAGAAGCCAGGGACAGTGCTCAGGCCCTGAGTCCAAGGCCCAGGACTGGCCAAAAAAAAAAAAAAACCACAAAAAACACACTGCTTTGTGTTTACATTTTAAATGCTATATTTTGAAGACCAGAAGTTGTGGGGATTTCCATGTGTGAGTAAGTGTGTGTGTGTGTGTGTGTGTGTGTGTGTGTGTGTGTGTCCATCCTGGGGCTTGAACTCAGTGCCTGTTGCTCAATTACTATTTCAGCCACAGCTCCACTCCTATATTTTGGGTTCGTTTGTTTGTTTGTGGTTAATTGGCAATAAAAGTTTCATGGTCCTTGCTGCCTGGGCTGGCTTCAAACTGTGATCCTCAGATCTCAGCCTCCTGAGTTGCTAGGATTATAAGTGTGTGCCACCTATACCTGCCATGGTTTTTTTGTCGTTTGTGTTTTTAACGTGGTACTGGAGTTTAAACTCAGAACGTTGCACTTGCTAGCACTCAGTGTTCTTTCACTCGTGTGTGTGTGCGTGTGTGTGTAGATGTGACTAGGTTGGAACTTGAGGCCTTACTGTACACAATATCATGGCACTATGTCTCCAGCCCCGTTTTTTCACTGGTTATTTTAAGAATAGTGCATGCCTCCTGCCCAGGGGCACACCTGAGCCACAGTCCACTTACTTTACCCTTACTATCCTCTCAGGGATCCCAGGAATTCACCATTGTGTCCATCTTCCCTCCATTAAAATGGAGCCTCTTGGACTTTTCTGCCCGACCTAGCCTGGTACCGTGATCCCCTTGATCTCAGCCTCGCACATGCCTTTGGAGGCAGGCACATGCCATGGTACCAGCTATTTGTTGAACAGGGACTTTTGAACTTTTCTGCCTGAACCAGCCTCAAACATGATCCTTCCATTCTCATAACATCCCACGTCAGTAAGATTGCACATATGAACCACTGGTGTCTAGCTAGTTTTTATTTTGTTGCTTTTTGCTTTACCAGTTTTTCTTTAATATGATATATAGTTTTGGTACATTATCCAAAAGATGACAAAGATTTTTCTTTTATGTACTTTCTTAGGAATTTTATAACCTTAGCTTGTACATTTAGGTCTAAGATTTTCTTTGGAGATAAAGGCCATATGTGATCTACTTTGTGTTTTCTTCAGTGATTCAATATCATAAATATTGACTGAATGAAGAAATAAACCAGTATGACTTCATGGTAGATAATGATGGTCATAATTTATAATAGGCCCTTGGCTGCTCTTGTTTCTTCTTGGCTCAATTATGATTAAATTTTATGGTTCGTAGAATTAAATTATGTCTGATTTTTACTTTTTTCATTATTCTAGCTGGGAGAAAAATACAATTTCTTAATCTCCGTCAGGAAATGTACTCACAAAGTTGAAATAATATTCTATTGAGTATATTGAATTTGAAGTACCTACATTATGGAAGGGGAGCTGTGGCTCAAAGTAGTAGAGCACTAGCCTTAATCAAAAGGGCATAGGGACAGTGCTTAGGCCCTGAGTTCAAGCCCCATGACCAACAGAAAAGAAGAGGAAAGGACATCGCAAGAAGGTGGCCCTCAGAAAGTCAGGCTTCACTTGAAACCAACATTACTGATACCTCAAGTTTGGATTTCCAGCCTTCAAAACTGTGTGCTAATACATCCCTATTGTTTACACTACCCAGTCTGTGATATTTCTGTTAAGATAATCTCCATTTCCTCTCCTCCAGCCCCTGGTAACTGCTCTTGTGCTTTCGGGCTCCATGAATTTGCCTAGACAGGACATTCCATATAAGTGAGATTCCATAATATGTTGGCTTTGTGTCTAGCTTCTTTCACTTGGCCTCATGTTTTCAAGATTCATCCATGTTATGATATGCAACAGTGTTTCCTTCTTTTTCTTGCTGAATAATGCTCTATTGTATGGTATATGTTTTGCATATATTTGTTTATGTATTTATTCTTCAGGAGTAAATTGCTGGATGGTCCTATGTTTAACTCATTGAGAAAATGCCAAACTGTTTTCTGTGGCAGCTGTACCATTTCACATTCTCATAAACAATATACAAAGAATGTTTCTACATCTTTTTCAGTATTTGTTACTTCTGTTTATTAAATCATAGTCATCAAGAAACTTTTAGTAATTGGTCTGCGCTTTCTTCAGGGTAGCAAATCGTAATTCAGCTGTTAAAGGATTCACATCATAATCACCTAGGAAACTTTTTAATATACCAATGGCCAAGCCTCTCCCTAAGCTTTCTTTTTTTTTTTTTTTTTTTTTTTTTTTTGCCAGTCCTGGGCCTTGGACTCAGGGCCTGAGCACTGTCCCTGGCTTCTTCCCGCTCAAGGCTAGCACTCCGCCACTTGAGCCACAGCGCCGCTTCTGGCCGTTTTCTGCATATGTGGTGCTGGGGAATCGAACCTAGGGCCTCGTGTATCCGAGGCAGGCACTCTTGCCACTAGGCTATATCCCCAGCCCTCTCCCTAAGCTTTCTGAGTACAGTCCTCCAAGAAGCAGAATGAATGCTCTTCCCTGAGAGCCATTCCTAAGATAGTTGACAAAGTATGATCTGGGATCCTCTAGGCCCCCTGAAACTTTTGAGTGAGTCCTTGAGGGCTAGTTAAAACTAGTTTGTGATAAGATTAAGGTTGTATTTGCCTTTTAATATCATCTCTCATGAGTGGACAGTTGAGTTTTCCAAAGCCTGCATGATATGTGCATCTGATGTGCACCAGTTGAAAGCAAAAGCAGATAGAATCTAGCAGTCTTCTGTTAAGCCAAACATCAAAGACTTAGAAATATGTAAACATTACCATGCCTCTCAGTTATTGCTTGTTTTAGGAACAAATGTTTTTCGTGAAAAATGTGTTCTTTATGAAATATAATGTGCTTATCATTATTTTACATGAATTTAACATTTAAAAATTCAACTTTAAAGATAAATGTTGGAGCCCAGCACCGGTGGCTCATATATATAAGCCTAAGCTACTCAGAAGGCTGAGATCTGAGAATTGCAATTTGAAGCCAGCCAGTCCATGAGACTCTTATCTTCAATTAACCATCAAAAACTGTAAGTGGAGCTGTGCTCAAAGTGATAGTGTCCTAGCTTTGAGCAAAAAAGGTCAGAGACAGCACCTAGACCCTGAGTTCACAGGACCAGTAAGAAAAAGAAATAATAAATGTTAGAAGTTATAGCCTTGTTAAGAGAGGGGAACCTTTTTTTCTTCCAAGGGCCATTAGTTATAGTTATCTTGGCCACAAGAAGTATACGTATCTGTCCTGTTATGTACCAAATGATTTCACTGCCTCTATTGGCCAGAGGACCAGATGTTTCCTCTCCTCCTCCTACCCCTGTGTGATCAAATCTCTCTGAAACAGAATATGCGAGGAGACAAAGCAGCCAAAAGGTATGCATTCGGATCTCAGGTCTCTGAGGGCTGGAAGCAGCCCCTAGTAAGGGACAGCCTTGTAGGTGGCAGTTTGTCCCCGTCATCTGAACTTCTTCTCACACGATCCCTCATGGTGGAGACAGCTGCTCGGGTGTGTGTGTGTGTGTGTGTGTGTGTGTGTTTTTTAAGATAAACAGAATAAGTTTATTGAAAATGAAAGGGAAGCCAAGAAAAGATAGTAGTGAAATTCCTCCCTTTGACATGGGCCCCAAAGAGGTGTCCCATGTGGTACCATTTTATGCATGAGAAACTTGAGGTTAAGTAACTGACTCAAAGGAAGTAGAAGGGACAAGACCAAAACATAGGCCCAGAGATTAGGCAATGTTCTTGAGCCTTTGTCCTTGACCTCAAGGTTAGCACTCTACCACTTGAGCTACCGTTCCACTTCCAGCTTTTTAGTGGTTGATTGGAGACAAGAGTCTCATGGACTTTTCAGTCCAGCTGGCTTCAAACCATGATCTTCATATCTCAGCCTCCTAAGAAGCAAGGAGTTACAGGCATGAGCTACCAGTGCATAGTGGCCCATGAGCTTTAAAGCCTGTGTACTTCCCAGCACAGTACTCTTCTCTTCAAATGAAGAGGTTAAACCTCAATAGGCCAGAAGTCCTTTTCTATAAAATAAGGCGGGGGAGGGGGAATTATACAACCTAATGAAATTATGAAGAAAACAAAATGAAAATTTTATTGGTTAAAAACAAACAAAAGCTCTTTGAAATTTGAAATAAGTGAACAGGGTAAGGAGAGCCTGCTATTGTGTGCCTGTACTCCTCATTACTCATCAGATGGAGGTAATAGGATCATAGTTTGAGGCTGGCCTAGTAAAAATTATTGTGACCCAGCTCAGGACTGGTGGCTCATGTCTGTCATCCTAGCTACTCAGAAAGCTATGATCTGAAGATTGCAGACTGAAGCCAGCCCAGGCAGGAAAGTCCATAAGACTCTGATATCCAGTTAACTACACAAAGCCAGAGTAGAGCTGTGGCTTACGTGGTAGAATGTTAGCCTTGAGCAAAAAAGCTCAAGGATAGTGTGCAGGCCCTGAGTTCAAGCTGAAGAACTGGCACACATGCACAGAAAAAGTTACTATGACCAAAATTAAACAGATAATCTATATACAAATGTATTTGCAAGAATAAATATATGAGGAACAACACAAATACTTAGCCATAAAAGATTAATTATATTCTCCTACATTCAAACAATTAAATGCTGATTACTTAAAATTATTTAAGTGTAAAACAGTGTGAAATCCTATCTGGAAAAAAGCCAAACTTTAAAGCAAAAGGGAGGGGCTGGGGATATGGCCTAGTGGCAAGAGAGCTTGCCTCGTATACATGAGGCCCTGGGTTCGATTCCCCAGCACCACATATACAGAAAACGGCCAGAAGTGGCGCTGTGGCTCAAGTGGCAGAGTGCTAGCCTTGAGCAAAAGGAAGCCAGGGACAGTGCTCAGGCCCTGAGTCCAAGGCCCAGGACTGGCAAAATAAAATAAAATAAAATAAAAATAAAGCAAAAGGGAAGCATGAGGCTGAATTCAATTCCCAGTACTGCAAAAAGAAGTAAATCAATCTGTTTAAGAGTAAAGGGTTTGTAAGGCCAAGAGCTATAGACCCGAAGAAGGCAAAAGTCTATCCATTTGTTGATCATTTGCCATATAATTTGTATTTGTTTGAGCTTTCTGCATACTTTATTTCATCTTTATGATGAACCCATGGTGGATCATCAGGTGAGGAATGGGAAGAAAAAGAGGACAGTGAGGGATGAATATGAACAAAGTAATACTAGTGAAAATGGTATATTTGAAACCCATTATTTTGTGCAATTAATATATGCTAATAAAAAGTAGTCTCATATGTATAATTAGCCCTGTTTCATATGGGGAAATTTAGTCTTAGAGAAGTTAAGAACTTAGTTAACTTGCAAGTGGAAGTGTCAGAATTTCTGGAGGTCTCTTATTCCTGCTCCTAATTACTATAACCTTCAGAAGTAAGAGTCATCTATTGACTTGAGCCCCAAAGACAGTTGGTAGCTTGCTGCCATCATCACCCATTTGCCCCTATAGTGTCAGGTCCCAGACATGGCAAGGCTTGAATTCTTTATAATCTAAAACTGCATCTAAACACAAAGTTGTACATGTGCCATTACCATCACATATAAGTATGAAGTCCTTAGGTGTTGCTCTCCTGAGTGGTCCTCAGGGCAGACCCCACTAATATGGAAGAAATACCAAAGGGATAATCTCTACATAAATGATGAATTTGAAAAGTGATTTGTCTTAATGAAATAGGAGGATAAATATTCAGCTGGAAAGACAGCAAAATGGGTCTCTTGAGACTGTTATTTGCTAAGACCACCTGTTCAGTCAGTCCTCCAAAGAGTTTACTCAGCAGGAATGATGAAATGGCGCTTCCTACCAGCAAAAGTCAAAGTTTTGAGTGCTTATGGGTTTAGGCAGAATATCCTTAGAGTAGTTACATTTGTTTTGAGGTAATATAATAGTTTCTGGGGAAAAAAAAGTCAAGGTCTAGTTCAGTACTGGTGGCTCCCACTTGTAATCCTAGCTACATCTTCCTCCATTTCCCAGTGGAGATAGGGGGAATCAAAGTTCCAAGGCAGCCTAGGCAAAATGTTCCTAAGACCCCAATCTCAACCAATAGCTGGGCACAGTGGTGCATACTATCATCCCAGCTACATGAGATCTAGAGAGTCATGGTTTCAGGCCAGCCCAAGGAAAACAGGAAGCTCCATGCTTTCATCTCAGCTACACAGGAGACTGAGATTGGGAAGGTTGTAGTTCTGGACCAGCAAAGTCAAAAAGTTTCTGAGACCCCACCTAGCTAGGCATAGTGGCATACAACTTGTAGTCCCAGCTGGGATAGGAAACATAAATAAGAGGGTTGTGGTCTAGGCTGGTCCCAGCAAAAACGTAAGACTATCTCAAAAATAACAAGAGCCAAAAGGACTGGAGGAATGACTCAAGTGGTAAAGCAACTCTCTAACAAGTGTGACACCCAGAGTTCAAACTTTAGTACTCGCACACACAAAAAGAAAAGTCTTTAAAGCAGAGGTTACTTAATTTTAGTACTTTCCAACATCCTTTGTGTTGCCTACAGAGCGAAAGCCAAAATGTGAGGAGTTACTTTTAAAAGCCTGCTTCTGTTATATTGTATTGCCTCTGTGGATGTGGCAGAATTTTTTGTTTAGTAAGTGACATTCTGTTTACCATCCTCTCTTACGCTCTTACCCTGATGCCCTTTCCTAATGCTGTTTCAAGATTGTTTGGCAAGAAGCATATTTTATAGAAAAGTCTGCTTACTTGAAAGTAATTGTCTCATTAGGCTAAGGATACCATAGTAACAGTAAAAACAAAAATGAGAAGAGCTACTTGTGAAATTTACAATACAATGGAGATACACTATTGATGTATATGTCAAGGTTCTGTGGCTAGTAAATACGTGATACTATGAACAAGTATATAAAGAGGACTGACCCAAAATGTTGGAAGAAAATGGAAACCAAACAGCAGGCTTGAGAGAGGCATGTGTACACTTGGTAACAGGTCAGCTGAATGAATGGACATCGAAATCTGGAACCTAGAAAAAGAGGTCTATGCAGAGAATAAGCTTGTGAATTGCATAGTAATTGGTAGATAATTAAAATATTTTGCTAAAGTAGATCATTTAGAAATAGCATGTATGAGAAAAGGAAGTCTGGGACTGTTTTGAAGAATGTGGTTTTTTTGTGTGTTGTTTCAGATTTTGTTTTTACAGTACTGAGATTTGAACTCAGGCCTGGCTGCTCACATCTGATGGGCAGTCCCTTTGCCTCCGAGCCTCAAGCGTTTTTTTGTGCTACTTATTTCTGAGATAGAGTCTCTGTTTCTGCCTGAGCATTCTCCTGGACCTTTTATTCTTTGCTTTCTCCATTAGCTAGGGTGACAGTGTTCACCGAGTCCCACGGACTTGCTTAACTTTCCCATAGCTAGAATGCCAGTCATGTGCCAACACACTAGGTAACTAGTTGACTGTTATGAACTTTTCTGCACAGACAGTTCTCAAACTACAGACCTGAAGTAGCTAGGATTATAAGTATAAGGTATTTCTGCCTTGCCAGTGTTTAATAATAACTAGGATGAGTGCCATGTAGGAGCAGGTAGAGGCAGAGATCAGAGAAATAGGAGGAAAACTAGGAAAATACAATTATATATTTCAAGGAGTATGTAATAAATCCATTCACTGCCTTTCTAACTGGTCCTTTACCATTCATCCTATGCTGTCCTACTCTTGTTCTTCATGCATGCAGGCTCTTTCCTACCTCAGAAACTAGGGGTTTGGAGTTCCATTTCTTGGAGTATGCTTTTTAATTCATCTCCTTAAAGACACCCAACCAACCCTCCAGCCCCTTTAGCAGAATTTTTTCAGATGCTATTACATTATGTAATATGTAATATTATGTAATCAAGATTAAAATTTCCTTGGTTCAAAAATGCAGTTGCAAATAAAATATTGAACACATCCTAAAGAACATTGTATAGAAGCATTTGGCATAAATGGCCAAGAATTTTCAGACTACAGAAGTCACCCTCCCAAAAGCATCTTGAGATGAATAGTTGAAATGGTGAGGGTTACATTGTATACCTTTTATCAAGTGTATTGTGTGATAGACAAGTGGGGGTGGGCGGGACTGAAAAAGAGAAGCCCGGAATTCACTTTTAGACCTGGTAAAATAATGTATGGCATAAGTTGCAGTATCAATAGTGTAGATGACCTGAAGGTAGTAAAATTGATGATTGTTTCCTATGAGGAAACTTAGCACCATTTGCCAATGACTGTTTTAAAGGCCAGTTGGGGTTGGATGAATTGCTTGGAGCTCAGTGAACTAGAACTGAACTGACAGGAGAGAAGTGCTACCGAAGTGGGGGAGGAATTATGAGGAAGTTGCTGATCAGTCCTGCTGGGTGAGTTCTTCCCCACCTAGAGAACAGTTCCTCTGCTTGAAGAGTAGGAAGCTTTGCTCTTACATTTCAAATCCTGGAAGAATAAACAGACAAGTAATTAGTGACCATTTTGTCGACTTGATGGCTTCATAAAACTGCATGTAAGGGAGAAAGTGACCTTTGTGGAACCATTTTGTAATCTTTTTATTTTCCAAAAAGCCATTTTGTAGCTATCTTGATTTATGTGTATTAAGTGTACTTTTGTTATCTTACATGTCAACTCAAAGCTCATGGACTTTCCTTATATAGCTTTCCTCTCTCCATAATTTGGCACAAGAATGGTTTTAGTACTAAATGTTTTCTGCTCTGTCTGCTCACAGCATTACTGGCCTTTCACCTGGCTTTTGGATCTTATTTTAGAAATGGCCTTGTTCTCAGATTTTAAATGCTGATTGATTCAAGCCTTGCTGCAAATAGCTTTCTTGTCTGTGGAAATTTGAAAAACGAGAAGGAAATTAGCTTGAATTAAAATAACAATAGTGATTGCACATGGATCTAGAAACAAAGTGGTTGCAAAAGACATTAGAAATCAACTTTAACTCTCCACCATTCCTTATCCTGGTAAGAATTTGAAGATCAAAAAGCCTAAATAACTTACAGAAAGTTATAAAACAGTAATGAGAATCTATTACTCTTATTCTCAAGAATACAGCGTATCTTAAACAGCTGTAGGGGCTGGGGATACAGCCTAGTGGCAAGAATGCCTGCCTCGGATACACGAGGCCCTAGGTTCGATTCCCCAGCACCACATATCAGAAAACGGCCAGAAGCGGCGCTGTGGCTCAAGTGGCAGAGTGCTAGCCTTGAGCGGGAAGAAGCCAGGGACAGTGCTCAGGCCCTGAGTCCAAGGCCCAGGACTGGCCAAAAAAAAAAAAAAAAACCAGCTAACAAAGCAAATTATCCAAAAGGAAAATGAATGCACCAAACTACTTACCTAGTTATCTTTGCATAGACAGAATGTGCTATGAATTTTTCACTCTAATTTTCTGAGTTTATGCTTAGTTGTGAATGTAATTTTTGTTAATATCATGGTCAAGATTGTGAGCATTAGAGTAGATCTGAATTTGAATCTGACCTCACCGCTACTAGACAATGGTTCTATGACCTTTTTTTGCCAGTCCTGGGGCTTGAACTCAGGGCTTGGGCACTGTCCCTGAACCAAAGCTAGCACTCTACCACTTGAGTCACAGCACTACTTCTGGCCTTTTCTGTTATAGGATACTGAGGAATGGAATCCAGGGCTTCATGCATGTTAGGCAAGCACTGTACCACTAAGCCACATTCCCAGTACCTGGTTCTATGACTTTTGAAAAATATTTTTAACCTCTGAACAACTGTAGTTTCTAACTGGAAAATAGAAGTAGTGGTACAGAGTCAACTACAGAAGGCACACTGTAAGATTCTTACATTTAATGCTTGATCTGTGAAAGTCACTCCCTAAAGTACCACCATTGTTATTGCTAATACTATCACTACTTTATAATAGAGCACTGGGCATTATTATTGGGTGACCTTTATTGAATAGTTCAAGCATTCTCTCTGCTTAAAGACTGGCTACTATGCTTAGCAATTTTACCATACCATCCAGCTGATTTTCTTTCTATTAATCCAAGGAATCACCAGGGCCACCTGTCTTCCTTACTCTACTAGATATTATTTAACTGCCTCAGAACTTGAGCTTATTCTCTTTTACATTTTTTGTTAGAAAAATTGTTCAGTATATCTAGGAAAAGACGCTCACCATTGTTAAATCTTAAGTATCCCCATTACTGCTCATTCTAGAGCATTTTACATAGCATGTGATTGGAAAGCAAATGCCCTTGTGATTTGAATTTGAACTTCTTGTTTGATGCTACTTTGTTTTTACTACTTGTACCCTCAACAAATCACATGTCTTTCGGCATAGAGGTTCCGTACGTTGGCCTTCCTTGTATTCCAGAGCCTCCAAATTAAATTAGCTATGATACATTATACTCTGGATAATTTTACTAAAATACACTTCAGTCTTCATTAACATTTGTAAATACTGTGTTCTTCTTTCCTTCCTTCTCCCTTCCCATACTTCGGTTGAACTTAGGCTCTTGCTTGCCACTCAGGTGTTTTACCACTTGAACCACACCCCAGCCCTTTTTGTGTTTGTTATTTTCAGATAGCACAGCTGGGATGATATACTTGTGCTGTTGCACCCAGCTAGTTTTTTGTTCAGGTGGGGTCTTGCAAGTTTTTGCCCAGGCTGCTCATGAACTAAGATCCTCCCTATCTCAGCCTGCTAAGTGGCTAGGATTACAGGCATGTGTCACTGTGTGTGACATGTAAATATTGTGTACGTTTGTGATGCAACACCAGAAAGAAATGTCATTGTTAACATTTCCAACTTACCTTGAGACGACATTGTCACAGATTAGAAACTTGAGCCCTTGTTACTTTGAAATCATTTGTTTGGGACAGAGCTGAATTGTTTGACCTACTTTCCATACTCATTTTAGGTATCAAGTAATAGCGTCAGAAATGTATATCTCAGTATTTCTCTATGTTGATAACATTGCTGTTAGGGATGTTGTGCTTTTCCAGTTGATGCTGAGGAAGCCCGTAATCATCATTAGTGCTCATTCATTCAGCATGAGCACCTGTTTTATCCACACACTAGAGTTGCAAACATGAATAAAACATGATTCCTGTTCTGGAAATTTTCATGGCTTGTGAGGTGGAGAGAGGGAGATATTTTAAAACATAATTACTTTCACGGGGATAAGCCTTATAGAATAAATACATGAACAAAATAATACAGTTAAATATGTTTGGGCTGGGGCTATATGGAGATGTTTCAGAGGGGAAATGACACCTGAACCTTATCTTGAAAGTTCCATGGTAACATAAATTTAGAGAGAGAAGAGCAAGGGATGGAGCATTATAAGAGATGGAACAGCATATTCAGACTTAAAGGTTCAGGGGTGTGCTTTGTAAGGAGGTCCGCGGAGTAAATGGAGAAAAGAAGGGTGCATGAGGAAAACTCAGGTTGAAGAGATCGAATTTTATCCTTTTGGCAGTGTAGAAACATGGAAGATTTTAAATTAGGCGGACATAATCAAATTTGAGTTTTAAAACTCATAGTAATTTGAAGCCAGAAGCATGGATGGCATACACCAGTCAAAAGACTGTTCCTTGCCCAGCATGGTGGCACACATGTCGGTAATTCCATTAACTCTGGGGGCTGAGGCGAGGAGCCTGAGCTATGGCACAAGACAGTCTCTAAACAACAGAAGCCTCGTTTCCAAGCGGAAGAGAAGGGCTTACACTGACAGGGACTCTGGATGTGAGTCACTAGATTTGAGTTTTCCGAAGTGTAAGCAATTGAGATTTGTAACCAATATTGTAATGGGAAGCATGGGCCAGGGGGGTCATGCGGTCTGACTTGAGTGCTTGAGTAGATTCATTGAGATGAACAGAACCAGGGAAATGTAAAGACAAAAGGCTGCAGTGTTTGTTACTTTGTGTTTATGATTGAGACACACGTTTTTATTTGCACAGATAGGTTTATTCTTTCAGGAGCACTTCAGTAGACAGTTCTGAGTCTGAATCTTGAGAGAGACTTAACTTCAGTCATATATTTGAAATTCTACTGTTTATCTTTCTATTAAAAGCTGAGGTTCTCAAAGGTTAACTGGTTACAGTCTCGGGAATGCATCTGTAGAGACAGAACATAAATTTTTAAGCTTCTTACCAATTGAAATGGCCTTTTGAAAGAAAAAACAAACCTCTTGATAGCTACTGTAGTTATATTTTCCAGAGTACTACTTAGTTTCTACTGTAGTTTCATTTCCCAGACTCTTTTCTTTGAAAAATAAAACTGGCAGGTACTTAGATTTTTTTCCTATTTTTTTATACTGTGCTTAGTGATTTTTATCTAGTTTTGTTTTTAGAGACAAGGTTTGGGTACATATTGCAGGCTGTCCTAGAACTCATTATGTGCCTCGATCCTTCTGACTCAGCCTCCAGGGCTTCAAACAACGAAGCACACACCACCACTCCCACTCTCGGTCATGTTCACTGATCTTCATGTCTTTGGCTAATGACAGACAAATGAGTGTTCAGTAGTCTAGCTAAGAATCCCCAAAACTCTTTGTTTGCTCTAAAAAATTTGTAGTTAAGTCCTTAAGAAATATTTACTGTTTCATATATGTTTGCTCTAATGTCATTTGTTGCCTTGTCTTAATATGACAGAAACACATAATAAAGAATGAAGATGTAGTACCCACTGCTTTGTAGCAATTTTAAAATAAAGCATTTTCCCCTTCATTTGGCTGGTTGAACTATGGTTCCTTTTGAAAAGAACCAAAGAAGATAGATTTTCAAAATCTGCTTTCACTTCCAAATTTAGGCAGTCATTCATCATTAATTGAAAAATATAAATTGTACAAGACTTGAGTAGGCTGGGAATAATGTTAATTGCTATACATATCTGACATCCTTTTTCCATTATTTAGGCAATAAATGAGCCCAACTTATCCAAAGGAAATTCTATTTTTCGCTGTTACTAACTGGGTTGTCTGTGTGGTTTCTTGGGCTGTAGTATTTTTTTCCTTTATACTTTGTTCTTGATTGCTGTGAACTGTAGTTGCCTGCTGTTTAGGCAGCTGCAGTAGCTGCAGTACACCCAGAAGTGGTTATATTTCTATATTTAGAAAATCAGAGGGTTTGAAAAGCAGTTGCAAATTCTATTACTATAAAATGGTTGCTATAGATGTAATATTTTTAATGAAACTTTATTATCACCCAATAAAGAAAGTAACATATGTGGGCTTGTTAACATGACAGACAAATTTTTTTTCCTTAGACCTCACTGAGTGTTTTACTTAATCATATGAATCCTATTTTCATGCTCTTAATCTTGAATTGCAGAGCTTTTGCTCAAGTGTTTACTTTCGGTCCAACATTTCGAGCTGAGAATTCACAGAGCCGGAGACACCTGGCAGAATTTTATATGGTGGAAGCAGAGATTTCTTTTGTTGAGACCCTTCAAGAGCTCATGCAGGTAAGTACAAATTTTCAGTTATCTGTGGCATTAAAATACTTTTGTATATATTTTTATCCTAGACCTTTATAAATTATAGATTTGCATAGGATGGAGAATTGTTGAACAAATTTCACCAACATTTGTGGTATAATAGTTAAACAGATAAATCATATTTAAGTTGTATCCAAGCATGGTCAGAGGTACATTTTAGAAACCTGTCTCTAGCAGCAATATGAGGAATGATTTTGAGGGAGATAAAAATAGGGGCAGTGGGAGTCCTTGTTTTGGAGGCTGTAGGTATACGCAGAGAGAACACACAGCTCTGGAGTTGAGTGGACCAGGATTTGGCTTTTAGTGCTACAACTTGCTTGTTGTATGTAGCCTTATACAAAGAACTTACTTTCTTTGGTCGTTTATTTCCTCATGTAAAAATGAGAATAATGTTTCCTACTTTATAAGGTAGTTGAGAGGTTTGGACACATTATATATCTATCTATAGATATCTACAGGTATTATATAGATATCTATCGATATATGTAAATATATGGAGATATCTATATGTTAGCTATATAGATTATATATAGCATTTAGTATTTAACATTAGCAGTTTATGGCACCTAATAATTACCTAGAAATAATTGTTATTATTTTGAGTTCTCTATTCAGTAATATTTTGGTTGCTAACATAATTTGATTTATAATTAGGATATGCTTACTTTGGTACTTCCCATCATCTCCCCTTTTCTAATCATGTCTGTATGTTTCTACTCTGATTTACCCCATCAATGACAAATTCCATTTAAAGTATAAGTGCCATATATGCCACAAGTAGATTAGGCTCATTATTTTATTTCCCTGTCATCTTTTGGATTTTCTAGTAAACAAATTAAGTCAGAGATATTTTGGCAGAGTGGTTATTAAGGAATGTTCTTGAGACTACCACCTAGAAGGAAAGAAGAAAATAGCATTAGGCAGAGAGAAAAGTTGAATTGTAATGCACTTTTAAAAGCCTGAGCCATCTCTAGCCTATGGAAAACTTTGGAGCTGAAATAGTTCCTCATTTGTTCCTTATAAATACAAGGGGAGGGCTGGGAATATGGCCTAGTGGTAAAGTGCTCGCCTCGTATACATGAAGCCCTGGGTTCGATTCCTCAGCACCACATATATAGAAAAAAGCTGGAAGTGGCGCTGTGGCTCAAGAGGTAGAGTGCTAGCCTTGAGCAGAAGGAAGCTAGGGACAGTGCTCAGGCCCTGAGTCCATGCCCCAAGACTGGCAACAAAAACAAAACAAATAAATACAAGGGGATAGGCTTTTGATCTGGCTCCGGGAAATCAGTCTTGTATATGGCTAGCCTCTGAAAGGAACATAACCTTGAATGAGGCAGTGCCTTTGGGCCTGACATTCCTGAAGAGGAGCCTAAGTCTAAACTATGAGCAATTAACATTCCCAAATTCCCAGGTAGGGTATTCGGCCTTGAAGGTCCAACCTGGCTATACACCGTAGCACTGCTTTCCAAACTCCGAACACCTTCTACTGGTTATTGTAGATTATCTAGGCCATGAGACATTGTATGTGTTCCTACCAGGGAGTGGACAGGAGTAGACAGAGTGGTTGCTGCTGGCGTGTAGTAGGTAAAGGCAGGGGATTGTTGTTCCATAGCCTACAAAGCACAACAGTACCTTCCCCCCTCCCCCCCCCACACCAAAGAATTCAGGCTTAGGGCCTGTTGTGCCCCAGGGGGATAACCCTGTTCTAGATTATAGAATCTTAGGGTCAGAGTATCTGAAGGAGTCCTTATGCATTCCTTATGCAGCTTTCATTGGAACCTGCCACACAATTTTGTATTATTTGGTTCTATTCCCAGTACTACAAAAAGGAAAAAAAAATTCTTCTTTTGTTCTCTTTACTTAGTTTCAACCATTTTGGTAAGCATCTAACAAAATAATAAACACAATAATAATATCACAACCAGTATAAACATACATTGAAAAAGTCAGGATACAGAACATACACATTATTCCAAAGTTCCCTAAATACGCCCTAATTCTCCACTCACTGTCATCTGTAAGCTGTAACTACCACTATTCTGTTAGGCATTTTCAATATTTTTTCCATTCTAGTAGTGTTACTGTCAAAAAGAATTAAGATAAAAGTTAGGAGCCAGAAGGTCTGGTGTAGTATTTCACAATAGGATAAGCATTGTATAATGTACACATCACACAGTATCCCTCCTCATTACGCTCAGACATTTGTATGTGTCCGTTTAAAAATAATAAAACGTTTTTATTCTCAAAAGTATCCCAGCTGGAGATTGGGCCCAGTGACACATGCCTGTTATCACAGCTATTTAGGAACAGAGATCGGGAGGATCAAGGTTCAAGGCCAACCCAGGCAAAAAAGAAAATAGAGAGACTGTGTCTCAACAAGAAAGCTAAGATAGAAGCTAGATAGAAGGATTGCAGCCTGAGGACAACCCAGGCAAAAAATATGTTAGACCCTATTCAAAAACTAACAAAAACAAAAAGATCTGAGAGTGTGGCTAAAGTAATATAGCACCTGCCCACAAAACAGGAGGCCCTGAGTTCAAAACCCAGTACCACCAAAGCAAAAAGTTTATCACTTTGAACAGTTCATTACAAAATTGCACAAGAAGGCATCTGAATAATTTTGTGAGTCTAAATGCTGGCCTTCATAAAGGTAGTAAAAGAGGAACATGTAAATCAGGTAAGACTACTCAGGTTTTGCTACTAGAGTTGTTGTACTCCACTGATGCTACTTTTGGAACTCACTGTTGATTATGCAATTAGAATATAAACTCCTTTTCTGAAGACAGAAGAAAAATCTCCCTCAAAAGTGATCTCCTGCTTCTCTTTTACTTCCATTATAAATTATAGTATTTCCACAGAAATCTAATTACCTTGATAAAGAACAGTCTCTTAAATATTGTTTGAATGTTGTAATAAAGGCTTTTTTCCCCCTGATAACTTATCAGCTACTATTTAATTCTTTAAGTGTTAAAAGGTGTTTAAGTCAAGGTTACTGCATATTTAACTTCCACTATAAGGCACAGCACAGATATTACCATGGTTTTTGTAATACTCCTGGAGGTCAGATCTGGCCAGCGCCACCATTGGTTGTTGAGGTGTGTCAGATGGACTCCATCTCAGATTAAAGAGAGCAGAAGCACTCCATCTTCACTAAGATCTCCCCGCCCTATCCAGGGAAGTTCCCCTTCGCTGTGATGAGATTGTGTAAACTGCTTGACCACCTGAGTAGTGGAATGCTCAAGGTTAAACCCGCGTAAACTGCTTGACCACCTGAGTAGTGGAATGCTCAAGGTTAAACCCGCGCCCTCCCGTGAGTAGGCGAATCCACCTACATCATGTGAGCCCCGCCAAATCAATGCACCAAGCCTAACTAGAATGATAGGTTGGTTCAAACAGTTGCTATGAGGCAGATTGTAACCCCATTGGCCACCTGCGTGTGACCTGGCATGCTCTGTAAGTGGTGTAACCTCACTGGCCACCTGCGTGTGGCAGGCTTGACCATGTGGTGTTTGCCTTTATAACCTGACCCCAAGCGTGGCCCGGGGCGTGTGGTTCCAGCTCCGAGTCTGGGCCATGACCCTGGCCAGTCAGTATACTTTTTACTTCCCCAATAAATCCATCTTTTTACTTGAGACTGTCTCTGAGTAGTGGACTCTTGGAGGGATGGGGGATCCCCCCACCCTCGGACCCCATTACATTGTGATCCCCTCCCTTGGGGGAACCCCATTACAGTTTTAAATTGTATTGAACACCATTCATATTCATTTTTCCATGTACATATTTCATATCATCTTCATGTCAATATCATTTTGTCTATTGCCCTTTTCCACTTGAATAGAGGCTTGCTTTATTTTTCAGTTATAAGTTTTTACTACTCTAATATTTACTTGGAGTAGTACATTTTGAAAACTTCATAGTGTTATGCTCATTCTTCAGTTAAGTTTCTGTTTTCTGCAAATATATTTATGGAGCATAGTCTGAAAGTGTGTTGGGGAAGTCAGTGATTTTCATTTTCAAATCAAAATTTACTGCTCCTAAAAGACCCCAATTTAACGGCACGGCTCCAAGTCTTCGTCTTTAGATAGGCATATTGTGTTGCTCAGGAGTGCAGGCAGACCATCCAATCCAGGTGTTCTTCCTCCTAGCTGAGGTGGGCTTTGCTCAGTGACTGAGGTATACAACCCTTCATAAATTATCCAGCTACCTGGTAATGTCTTTATCTCACTGCTGTCCAGGAAGGTGATAGAGGCTCAAGGCATAGAATTCTTAGCCTTCAATTGTTCTTTCATCGTTATTTCTTCTTATTTCCCTCTCCATTGGATTCATATTATTTTGTTCCCTTCTTTTCCTCCACACTTAGAATTTAAAATTTTTTTGTTTCTGTTCATCATTTACTATTTATTATTTATTTATCTATTTTTAAACTACAGTTGAGCATCTCTCCTCATCCTAGGGTAAAAGGCCTTTAGAACACCCTTCCTCACAAGGGATAATGGTACACAACTGCAATCCCAGTAGGGAAACTGAGACAGAAGGAAGGCCAGCCTGCACTACATAGGGTAATCTTCTCTCTCTCACCCTCCCCCCTCAAAAAGAAAAAAACAAAGGAAAGGAAGGTAAGGACAGAGAGAGAGAGAATTAAAGTTCAACGTATTCCTTTCAACTTTATCTTCGTTGTTGTTCAAGACTTTGGATTCCAACTTCTCTGTATCAGAAATTATTTGTCATGGGCTGGGGATATAGCCTAGTGGCAAGAGTGCCTGCCTCGGATACACGAGGCCCTAGGTTCGATTCCCCAGCACCTCATATACAGAAAACGGCCAGAAGCGGCGCTGTGGCTCAAGTGGCGGAGTGCTAGCCTTGAGCAAAAAGAAGCCAGGGACAGTGCTCAGGCCCTGAGTCCAAGGCCCAGGACTGGCAAAAAAAAAAAAAAAAAGAAATTATTTGTCATAACTCTTTTTCATAATCAGTGCCTTAGAACCCATATGCCCACCAGTTTCTTTCACTGTATCAGATACATGTTAGTGGAAGGATAAGATATAATAGGCAATTCCATTTCATTTCCCTTAGGTTATGGAGGAACTCTTCAAGGCTACAACAACAATGATTCTTTCAAATTGTCCCGAAGATGTTGAACTCTGTCACAAATACATAGCTCCTGGCCAAAAGGTAATTAGTTTTATGGGTAAAACCCAATGCAACTGTTCTTTAATTATGATAATTACAGTGAATATAATTACATTAAAAGTATTTCTGTTTTGTTTTTTTTTACCAAGGACAGATTAGAACACATGCTAAAAAACAACTTCTTAATGTAAGTAGATATTATTATTTCTCTGTCCATTAATCACTTTATGTGTCACATTGAACTATGATATTTTGGTATATATCTGCTTATCATACTCCCTAGACTTGAAGCGAGACATAAATCTAATTATTTTTATAGCTCTTGTATCTGGTTCATAGTTGATAATCAGTGTGTTCTCAATAAATTAGTAAATCATAGCAAGATAAGCAAGAATGCTAATTTATAAACTATAGTACTACGAATCAAACTTACAAATTGTCCCTTAGATCTGCTTGGGATTTATACTAGATTCCGTAGATGCTCAATCCCTTATATAAAATGGCATAGTATTTGCATATAACCTACTTACTTCCATATACTTTAAATCATCTCTAGATTAGTTACAATACCTAATATAAAAAGAAAGTGACTATAGAGCATATAACGAACAGCATGATTAGATCCTGAAGCAATTCAAATAACAATAGAGACAATAGAATGATAAAATGATACCGTCACACTGTTTAAAAGCATATTAGTGTTAAAATAATGGATAGTGATAGCATATCAAACATGATAGATAGGTTCATAGTTGACATGTGTTAATAGTTGTGTTCTTTAACAGAAAGAGAAACATGCTGTTGACTCTGGACTTGTTAAATCGCATACACATGTTTAATTGTAAAGAGCATAATGGATAGTATGCCGCCAGTGTTTGTTAGGTTGATGTCATGAGAGGTAGCCTGGTGGGAAAATGGTGCACGTGGTGGTGTTCTCTTCATCTCCTGTCATCACCTTTCTGCTTCATGATACCTTGGGAATCAGTGACTGAAATTCCTGAAAATACAGATGTAGCAGAAACTACCTGATTGATTCCTTAAAAAAAAAATGAAGAAAAAGAAAAACAGAGAGATGGCAAAATAAAGGAATGTGTTCTTTAAGTAATCTTCGCTATTAAGAATGTCATCCCTAGGGGCTGGGGATATGGCCTAGTGGCAAGAGTGCCTGCCTCATATACATGAGGCCCTGGGTTCGATTCCCCAGCACCACATATACAGAAAATGGCCAGAAGTGGCGCTGTGGCTCAAGTGGCAGAGTGCTAGCCTTGAGCAAAAAGAAGCCAGGGACTGTGCTCAGGCCCTGAGTCCAAGCCCCAGGACTGGCCAAAAAAAAAAAAAAAACAAAAAAAAAA
Organism: Perognathus longimembris pacificus; assembly: GCF_023159225.1. Taxonomy (NCBI): domain Eukaryota; kingdom Metazoa; phylum Chordata; class Mammalia; order Rodentia; family Heteromyidae; genus Perognathus; species Perognathus longimembris. The sequence continues at coordinate 2,638,319 of NC_063173.1, read as the reverse complement.
AAGAATGTCATCCCTATAGATACTTGTATCCTTTTGAATAGATTTCAGTGTATCCTTCCATAGTGTTAAAATTATGGTTTTTTTATGAAAATACATTAAGGTAGTAAATGAATTTTATCTTTATGAAACAGAAATAGAGTAGAACTTAATTATTATACTTTTCTTTATAATATTAAAATTTTTTAATATATCTTGTTTGTATAAACTTGAGGCACAAAATGTTACTAATAATCGCTTTAGCAATTTTAAACTTTTCCTCTCTTACTTTACTGACATTCTTCCCCTTGTACAAAATGCTCCAGTGAAATTGACTTTTTTGTGCCTTCAATGGGCCAAAGTGTTCCTCACATTAGACTCTTACACTTGTTCCCTTTGCCTAGAATGTTCCTTCCCAGATATCATATAGTTCCTCTTTTTTTCAGTTGATACAGGTTTGCATTCAAATGTCTCCAGCTCATTTGGGCTTGTCTTAACCCCAACCATCCTCTGTCTTCTTCGCTGTGTTTTTCTTCATCTCACTACTGCCTGTCTAGTATTATATTATTTCTGTTTGTTTGTCATCCCTCCTCCTGTTATGCACATGCACATATATACACAACATAGCAACACACACACATACACACACACACAAATCTTGACTTCAAAAGCTGGGGCTTATTTATTTTTGTTTACTAAGTTTCCAGTGCCTAGAATAAGGTCTAGCACTTAATATGTGCCAAATATATGTTTATTGGACAGATAAATGAAAGAGTAAATGGCAGATCTTGTACTTTTAGTCTCAATGTTTGATACCTTTTATTACTAGGACATTAGAACAGCATGAATTCAGAGAAACTAATTGCTGAAATGACCAGCTCCTCTATGTACAATGAAAGCCAATCAGTTGTAGGGTTATTTCATGGTCACTTCATGGAAATCAGGATTCTATCGTATTGAATTAGATTTAATTCTTAATATTCAGTGCATACTTACTGACCTCAGAGACTAAATGGAAATGATGGCCTTTCTAAATGACTTTTGAGATGGCCTGGGTAAGAACAGCCCGATTGTGTTGACCTTTCTGCTTTACTTGTTTTTACAGCATTTCTTATACAGAAGCAGTAGAGATCTTAAAGCAAGCATCCCATAACTTCACCTTCACTCCCGAGGTAGGGGTGTGTGTGTGTGTGTGTGTGTGTGTGTGTGTGTTCCCCTTTTCTTAGTTTACTTCATTAAGAATCTTTCATATTAACCTTTCTTTTATAAACAATGTGTGTTCTTGTTCATCTGTTCATCTTGATTTACTGTTTGCTGAACCTTGTTAAGATACTTAGGTTGAGAAATAATTTTGACTAGAATTGTATTATTTCTAGTAGCAGATTATTAAAAAAAGGTTTTCCAAGTTTAGGAAAATGAAAATCAGAAAACAAATCTTGATAATCACAGAATATTACTGTAGAATTGAGAACAGTCATTCCCAGTGTACATTCTTAATTTTTAAAAGTGACAAAGCAGGTTCTGTGATTAAATAAGCTTAGACAACATGTAAAACATGTTTCTTTGTCACTGAACTTTATAGTCTTTTAATTCTAAGTCATTCATAATGGCTGTTTGTGAAGTCTTTCATTTTTAAATGTATTTGATGAAGACGGCATAAATTCAAGATATGCAACATGGTTGTTTGATATGTGTATACATTGTGTAAAAATGATCATTATGTTAATGAACACATCTGTCACAACCATATTGCATATTATATCCCTATCTTGATCATGTTATCACTAAAAGTTAGTGCCATTTACTCACCCTACCTATATTTCCCCTAGCCCTACATTTGGCAACCACTGTTCTACTCCTTGTGAATTTCCCCCTGATTCTAGGACTTGAATTCAGCCTCATGACTGCACATAAGCTGGCACTTTACCACCTAAACAGTATCTCCAATCTGGCTTTTTTTTTTTTTTTTTTTTTTTTTTGCCAGTCTTGGGGCTTGAACTAAGGGGCTAAGCACTGCCGCTGGCTTCATTTTGCTCAAGGCTAGCACTCTACCACTTGAGCCACAGCGCCACTTCTGGCTTTTTCTGTATATGTGGTGCTAAGGAATCGAACCCAGGGCTTCATGCATGCTAGGCAAGCACTATACCCCTAGGCCACATTCCCAGCCCTTCAGCCTGGCATTTTGATAGTTAATTGGAGATTAGAGTCTCATGGACTTTTCTTTCCAGCCTGGCCTTGAACCTTGAGTACCTCTTCTGAGTACCTAAGATTAGGCATGAGGCACTGATACCCGACATATGCTGTTATTTCAAGGAACTCCTCTGTTTTATTGACAACTCATTGGTCCAAAGAGGCCAGCTGTTTATCAGTGATAAGTATTAATATTAGAAGCAGGTCTCCTATTCCATTCTTTGTCCCCATACTTAAGGTATTGCTGAACAGGTACAGGTGCCTTCTCCCCTGTCCACTGCCCCCACCTCAGTGTGCCATTCTAGGTGTTACCTGTATGATATTCCAGTGGGGACTTGGCTCGCTAAAGTGAACAGGCAGCTGAGGAGACTCCAGCACTCACTATGGCTAACAAAATGGCCAAGGAAAGTCAAAACTGGGAACAGGAATGACATTAATTTGAAAGTAATGAGGAAGGATGGTTCTGTGGTGCAGTTTAAGATTATGAGGCACCCACTGCTCAGCAAATTAATGAAAGCCTATGGTGAGTGGCAGATCAGATTGCAGTTTCACAGGTTGCCAGTCAATGAATTAGACACATCTGCACCGTTGAAAATGGAGGCTGAAGTATAATTGCTATGTTCTAGCCAAGAACAGGTGATGTCTACTCAAAAGGGGAACCTGCCAGGTGACTTCAGAACTCTACAGATAAAAGAATCCAGTCTCTTGCCAGGTGCTGGTGGCTCACCTTTGTAATCCTAGCCACTCAGGAAGCTGAGATCTGAGGATCACAGTTCAAAGCTAGCCCAGGCAGGGAAATCAGTGAGACTCTTACCTCCCAGTAACCACCAAAAAGCCAGAAGTGGAGCAGTACTGAAGTGACAGAGTGCTAGCCTTGAGAACAAAATCTCAGGGACAGTAGCCAGGCCTTGAGTTCAAGCCCCAGGCGCAGCACACACACACCCCAAAAAAAGAATACTGTCTCAGAAAACCCATTTGGTTCTATGATGTTCTGCCTACCACTGTATCATTTTTCCCCTAGCCCTGTTGTCATATGTGTGTGTGTGTGTGTGTGTATAGTAACTGATATATGTACATAAAATATTGACTTCTCTCTTATTTAAACTAAATGACTAATAGTATGTTTGGATTGGCATCAAAATGGAAATGAGGAGGGTAAAATAGTGGTTTAACATTATTCCCTTTATCCATTAGTGACTCACACTCTTATTTAGCTATTCATAATCCTTTTGTTCCAGATTATATACCTTATTTGGTTGGAGAGCTTTAATGGTTTTATTTGTCATTGTAAAATCAAGAACTATTGTATGAGTGTTTTGTGCATGACTGTTATATGTAGAGAAACTTTAAGTAAGGTTAAAATGAAGCCTAGAGGGCTGGAGGTAGGTGGCTCAAGTGGCAGAGTGACAGCCAAACAAGCTGATAGTGTTAAAACAAAACACACACACACACACACACACACACACACACACACACACAACCAATGAATCTTAGTTTTCCCTTCAAATATTTTGTTTAAATAAACTTCTTGTTTTAAAGTGGGAGGAAACAAAAGAAAGATCTCTAGAAAAGTAGGAATCACAACATAATATTAAGCCTGTAAGCCAGGCATGGCGGCTCACATCTATATGATTCCATTTACTTTAGAGGTAGAGATCAGGTTCCAGGCTAATCCAGGAAGAATATTAGCAAGACGTCATCTCAACAAATAAATCCATGGTGTAATACGTGATCTGTAATCCCAGCTACACAGAAAAAAATAAGTGGGAGGGTTAAAGTCCAAGGCTGGCCCAGGAAGAAAATAACCTAAAACAGAAGGAATGTGGGTGTGATTCAGGTGGTAGAGTGGAGGCCCTGGGCTAAAAAAACACATAGTACCTCTGTCTTCAGACCATCTCATACGCCAGTCCTATCCTCACTTGTCAGATGATCTTATACGCATTTTAACGGTAATTTGTTTTTTATTTATTTATAACATTATTTTTGTGTAATTTTAAGGTTGTCACATGTTTGTCACTCACCCTAGAACTTTTGTGAAGTTGGGATCTATAACTGTTTTTGTATTACTAAATTTAGTACTTACCATTGTACCTGAATTTGATAAGCACGATAGTATTTGCTCAACAGTGCTATTAGCCATCAAAGAGTGTATTGTATGTAAGCTGACTCCGATATTAAAAAAAAAAGCACCAAGAAGAGCCATCTAGCCAGAGATAGACTCAATATTAGAAATAGTATCTTCCATCATTTAATTTCCTGAGACTTAGCAACAGTAATTTGTAGAGAAGCTCTAGGCAATATTAATAAGAGCTGCAGATTTGAACAGCTGTATCCCTTTAGAAAATGTGCTTTGTTTTCCTGTTGGTACTGTTCCCTTGCTGAATGCTGCTGAGGGGCTAAAGGAATGATGTTTCTCTACTGGCTTCGGCTTTCAGCCTTCCAGGCCTTTGGCTGTTCTGGTGAGCAGGTACATCCCTTTAGTTTAAGTCACCTGTGTCACCTCAGCAGACAGCTCCACACATCACTGAGCCTCAGGGAGTGGGAACCCTCGGGACTGAAAGAAGCCATTTGGGGTACTTGATTGGAGGTTTCACATCTGTCCTCTCCTTTTGCTTTTACATTATTATTATTATTATTATTATTATTATTATTATTATTATTATTATTATTGCAGTGGGGGGCTGATCTACAAACTGAACATGAGAAATACCTAGTCCAGCACTGTGGCAACATACCTGTCTTCATCATTAATTACCCACTGGCACTCAAGCCTTTCTACATGAGGGATAATGAAGATGGCCCCCAGCACACAGTAAGAAAAGATATTCATTAAGTTGGGGTTTATTATCTGCGTCTGGGTTTTCCTTGGTTTAATTTCATTTAGCTTTTAGCATGCTTATATAAGTTATAGCCATCATTCTTTTCATCTCTTAAATGACAATATTTTCTAAGCACATTACCTCTAACAAGGTTGGCAATGAAATTCCAAGATTCCAGTGTTCTGTAAACATCATCTATCAAAAAAAGTGGCCTTAGTTATTAGCCAATGCAGATATAGGTGGATTTTATTTTACTTTGTTTTTGTTTAACTGAGAGGAAGTGTCCTATGACACTGTATGGCAGTACCAGATCTACTGTCCAAGACCTCTGTTACATGCTGCAGTACTGTCATGTAATGTTTCAGACTAGAGCTAGCGCGCGCGCGCGTGTGTGTGCGTGCGTGCGTGTGTGTGTTGGTCCTGGGGCTTGAACTCTGGGCCTGGGTTCTGTCCCTGAACCTTTGTGCCCAAGGCTAGCACTCTACCACTTGAGCCACAGTGCTCCTTCCAGTTTTCTGGTGGTTAACTGTAGATAAGAGTCTCATGGACTTTCCTGCCCCAACTGGCTTTGAACTGAGATCCTCAGATCTCAGCCTCTTGAGTAGCTAGGATTACAGGCATGAGCCCATACCCTTTAAGGTAGTTATTCTTTTGTATTTAGGCACTGCATGGCTAAGTAATGAATGCCTCTGTGTTAGAGGTCCAGAAGATCACTTTCTCACTCACCGGTGTATGGCTAACAAAGTGCCTAACAAAGTGCCTGGGACATGATCTAGTGGTGATCAGGTGATTAGATGAGAAAATGGATGGACAGGTGGATGGACAGAATCCAGCACAGTTTTAGACACACAGAATAGGTACATAGTAGTAACTTGATTTGCTAAGGAAATTGATGGAGTGCTAAAAAGAACTGTTACTTTAAATTTTGTGAGTGATGACAATATTGCTTAAAGGAAAGTCTAATGGCCCGAGGGTAAGATGTTTTGGGGATTAACTCTCAGATCTGTGTATGTAAACTATGTGATCTTAGTTATACTACCTGTAAATCTTCGTTTCCTGATCTCTACAAACAAAATATTTTCTGGAGTTTCATTTCTTGTTTTGTTTTGTTTTCTTGGACCAACAACAAACTTTTTTTTAAGTCTTATGGTTGTAAGGGTTTAGGAATTTGGGCACGGCTCCGCTGGGTAACTCCACTTAGAATCTCAGGAGGTTGTATCCAGGGTGGTAGGAGGAGCTGTGATTTACTATTTTCTGGAGTTCTGATGACTGAATTAAGTAATGTATGAAAAGTACATAGTAGTATTTGGAGTGGTAAATAGTCAGGAAAGGAACTATGATGTTCTCTCTAACTACTCTCTAAATTGTGATTAAAACTTGATTGTGGTCAGGTGCTGGTGGCTCACACTTGTAATCCTGCCTTCTCAGAATGTGATCTAGAGGATAGAGTTCAGGGCCAACCCTGGACATAAAGATCTATGAGATTCCATCTCCAAAAATTAGTCAGCAAAAGTGGAGGCCTAATTCAAGTAGTAGAATATCCAACTAAGCAACTGCAAGGCCCTGAGTTTAAATCCCAGTATTGGGGGGAGGGGGACCCAAAATTTATTGTAATTTTATTAATCACTTTTATTTTGTTGTGACCAAAATATATAACATAAACAATCTATGTTCATGTTGACTCACAGTTTTATGTGTCAGGAAGGGTGTGGCAGAACAGACCCTTTCACATCGTCAATCTAGGAAACAGAAGAGATAATGCAGAGCATAGCCCCAAGAATACATCTCAGCACCTATTTTTTCTTAGTAGGCCATCAGATTATGAATTTATCAAAGGATTAATCCATCCATTAAGTCAGAGTTATCACCAACAAACTTAACATCCTAGATATTTCTCAGTCTAATCAAGTTGATAGGATTAACCATTACAGTGATAGAGCACATTCCTAAAATGTGTTTGCACACGTGCAAGGGTAATGGTACTTCCACCTAACATTGCTATTACATACGAGTCCTTAAAAAGGCATTTGTCTAACAAGACTGCACTCATGCATCTTATCTTGAGACATACCACTAGGCCTTATTTATGCATAGTCTCTATAGTTATGCAGTCTTAAACTGTGAAAGCACTGGAATGAGATTTTCGTGTACTTCCACAAGTACCATTTAGTAGGGCTATTTAGCTTAACCATCAATTATACCATTTTATATTATCAACCTAAGTTGTTTTTTTTACAACCTGTTGAAATAAAGTACCTGCTTTTTTTTCCTGATTGACCTTTTTAGTGTTGAATAGCTATCCTAGGAATTTATGTCAAAGTTAAAAGCATGAATTTCAGTCCATTTTAAATTGTTCCCGTATTCTTTATACTTTGAATTCTAGGGAATGAAGAGAGGAAAAGTATTCTTGTGTGTGTGAAATTGATTTTTAAACTTGTGCTGCTAGTGTATTTCTCCATTTCAGTCAAATAAATGTAAACATAGATGCTCCCTAAGCCTTCTGGTAAAATAAGAATGTTGAAGCCTCAAGATTATGAAGAAGAGCAAAAGAAAGAAAGTCAAGGAGTTTAGAAATTATTTACATGATCTTATTTAAGTAAACTTAATTTTCCAGATTAGAGGAAATGGGCTCAGGCTCTTTGACAGAAGAAAAGATTAAGGTAGCAGATTAAGCAGAGAATCTAAATGGGCATCCATTATTGAGAAACTATTATGTGACAAATATAATGTTCAAGAGAGAGAAAAACGCTAATACATATTGAATTTGCCTTTCGGGCCTTTAATCTCCTTCTTAGAGAAAAGGCTGTTGTTTCTTAACACCTGAGGCTAGTACTTGTATAAGAGCACACAACTGTTAAGTGTTGCAGGACATAAGGCATATTTGGTGGCTTTGCTAGAGGCTTTAGCTTTCTGAAATGAAGTATTATTGTAGGACTTCAGAAGAAGCAATGGACATACAGCCAGGAAACATAGGTTTTACTTCTGTATCTACCACTTAATCTTTCTTGGCCAAATATTTTCACGAGTTTGTAGCCAATCTCATTTGTTAACAGGGAAATGCCAATTCAAACCACAGAAAGGCACCACTACATACCAATTAAAATTGCTAACATAAAAGGCCTGTGATTCCAGTTGTTCATAGCAAAATTAGGAAACTTACACTGCTAGTGGGAATCTAAATAGGCAAAAATCACTTTGGAAACTGGCAGGGCTTGCGTTGATACAGTGACATACCAAGCCAGATAACTCGCAGAAAGACAGCATTTATTATTTAACTCACTTGTAAGATTCAAAAACCACAACCTGGGCAGCCCCATTTTTTTGGCCTCTGATGAGGGCAGCAGATAGTGGTACAGCAGGGTGGAAACCTGTGTATGGACAAGTCACAGCTCAGTAGGAGGAAGGAGAAAAGGACAGGTAGGACCTGGCTGCTCTTCCGTATAACAGCCAGCCCCCACAAGAATTACCAGAAGAGTCACATGGTGTGTTTGTTTTATGAATGTTAGTATAATTACGTATTCATTATTTATACATATTTTGTGCATATGTTACACTTTTATAAGATGGGTACTGGTGGACACCTGAAATCCCAGCTACCCAGGAAGGTAAGAGCTGAGGATCACAGTTCAAAGCCAATCTGGGCAAGAAAGTCTATGAGACACCATAAAACGGAAGTGGAAATGTGACTGAAGCACTAGGAGTGCCAGTCTTGAGCAAAAAGGCTAAGGGACAGCACCCAGTTCAAACCCCAGTCCTGGCACAGACACACAAAAAATTAAAACGATTAAAATGTGGAGAGTGGGAATTGTGCTAAAGAGAGCTAAGCAAAATGGAAACAAGTTATGAAGGGATTGAAATACTGCAGGTATCTTGGGCTTCATCCAGCATAAAAGACAAAATGAAAAATAAACCCAACAAGTGGTATACAGGTGAGATTGTGGTAGGAAGAGATTAAAGACAAATAGGATAAACACAAGTAAGGACTCTTACAAGGGAAGATGAGATCTTAAATTAAGTGGTAACAATTACAAAGATAGAGAAAAGTAGTTTTCTAAAAAATTAAACTCAAATCCATCAGTAAACCTATGAAATCAAAGATAAAGGAATAAAAAGAGTCACAGATAGTTTCCTGAAGTTAGACTTGAATTCTAAAAATGATGGTTTAAACAGAAATGTTTTTCTTCTGCTAAGGGGAAGAACTCTTATATAAAAACCTTTGGCCTCCAGCTGATGTTTTCTGCTAGCTCGCTCAGAATTTAGAGCTCCCGAAAGAAGAAAGAAATGTGGAAACTACCTTGGCCCTGAGGGGAAAAGAACATATATTTCAGGGAAAGGTGTACGTTCCATTCCTTGAGGCCACTAAAATCTTTGCAAACTGTAAAACTTTTGCCTCTCTCAAGGACCAGACACAGTGACTTGCATCTCTAATCAAGGTTCCAGTCCAGCCTAGATAAAAACTTAGCAACACACACACACACACACACACACACGACAGTAGGTAGAAGGATCTTACCCTGGCTTGCATCTCTAATCAAGGTTCCAGTCCAGCCTAGATAAAAACTTAGCAACACACACACACACACACACACGACAGTAGGTAGAAGGGTCTTATCCTGGTCTGAGGGTCTGAGGTCAGTCTCGGGTAAAAACACAAGACCCTATCTGACAAACAACTGAAATGCAAAAGGACATTATAGTGGGAAAGGGCCTGCCTAGCAACACAAGGGCCTGAGTTCAAACTCTAGTACCACCAAAAGGAAAACAAAGAAAGAAAAGAATAAAAGGAAGTGAAATTGATTCCCTGTTATACTAGCTTTACACCTTTTTCTGTCACTGTTTCTGACAGCCCACTGTTGGCATCTGGAAGGGTCTTTTCTTGTTACCTAGCTAGTTGTTTTCAGAGACACAATACTGTGGCATATCTTTATTGTCGATAGTAAGGAAATACAAATAAGAGGAAACAAGGACTAATTTAAATCCACATTCCCATCATAGTAGCAACATAATTAACTCACTTTACGTACATGGAAGCCCCTTTTTTTTGTATCCTTGCCTGAAATTTATCTTATAGTCTCCTATAGTCACTTGATTTTGCCTCTGTAAATAATGCTGTAATAAACATCCTGTGTTTTAATCTTTTTTTTTCATCTCTGAGCATTTTGTTAGTACCAGTGCCTAGAGTTGCTGAGTCAATCTATAGCCAACTTGCTGACCAAAAGAGGTGTAACAAGTATATGCCAATGGTAGTTTATGCATTCTCTTATCTGTATAGTTATATGGTGTCTTCTCAACTTTACCAAGTAAGAAGCTCCAAAGTGATGTATCTTAATTCATCTCTGATCATTAATCAATACTTTCATAAACTTACACATCACATTCTGAAATGCTGCAAATTACATTCCTTTGTAGGGGCCAGCAGTGTAGCTCAGTGCTAAGGATATGTGGTTAGCATGCACAAGGCCCTAGGTTCAGTACTTGGAACCAAAAAATTCTTCCCTGTCACATTATTATGAGAAAACAAAACAAATGCTCAGCCACCCCACACTCACACCCACATATCCAACCAAAAGAAAGCAGTTACGTAAATTAGGATACTTTTTTGTGTTTTCTTTATTTCTTTATTGTCACAGTGATGTACAGAGGGGTTACAGTTTCATACATAAGGCAGTGAGTACATTTCTTATCCAACTTGTTACCTCCTCCCTCATTTTTCCTGTCTTTCCTCTCCCCACTTCCCCCTCCCCCACCATGAGTTGTGCAGTTGGTTTACACCACGTAGTAAGTATTGCTGTTGCATTGGGTTGTCTTTTTATCCTTCGTCTCTTGATTTTGACATTCCCTTTCCCTAGTTCCAATACACGTTATATACAATATCCAGGGTGCCAAAATCAGTTACAGTGACATCAGGGGTAAAACCATGGGAAAGAAAAAGGCAGAATTTCACATGGTATGTTGAAAATAACAACAATGATAAACCACTTGTTTCCATAACTTAAGAGTTCATTTTGCTTAGCATCATCTTGTGTATTCATATGTACATAGCTATTGAGCTATTGTGATCTTCTGCTAGGATTAGCCTAATTATTCCCTAGAAGGGAGACCATGGAGTCCATGTTTCTTTGGGTCTGGCTCACTTCACTTAGTATGATTTTATTTTTCCAAGTCCTTCCATTTCCTTGTGTTTTCTTTTATGAGAAAATGACTGTATAGTATAGTCTAACCTTGGGCTTACAGGCATGTACTACCATGTGTAAACTTCTAAACAATAAGCTCTAGAGCTATTAAAATATTCAAAGTTGTTTTTGACTGATTTTACAGTGAAGGAAGGCAATGTGAATATTTAAGTTTGCTTGTTTTTGTGATTCTGGGGTTTAAATTGAGTGTCTTTAGCTTGCTGAGCAAGTGCTATCACTGGCGCCATGCTCCCCCCAGTCCTTTCCGCTCTGGTCATTTTTTGAACAGGATCTTGCTTTTTTGCCTGGGCTGGCCTGGATTATGATCCTCCTATTAATGCTGCCTCTTTATAACTAGGATGACAGGCATGTGCCAACATGCCCAGCTTTTTAATTTGGTTAGATGGTGGCTACTCACTTTATGCCCAGGCTAGCCTCAAACCCCATCTCCTGATTTCAGCCTCCTGAGCCACTGTGCCCAATTTAGAATGCTATTTTTGTTCTTTGATCTGTAACATACTATTCTTCAATGTGTAAGAAAAAAATCTAAAAGAAAATAGGACACGTTCTATTGCTCCTGCATAGTGGCAGGTAATTGTTAGTACTCACTGCTTGTTGGAATAATCTGACAACATAATGCCATTCACGGTTCTTTTCTTTTTTTCCTAGGTTGCTGCTGTTGATCTTCTGGTTCCTGGAGTAGGGGAGCTCTTTGGAGGCAGCCTCAGGGAGGAACGGTACCATTTCTTAGAGCAGCAACTGGCCAGGTATTGATCAGATCTCAAAGAAATTCATGTTAGAACTAGAGGGGAGGCACTCAAAGGTAGTTCCTCTAAAATAACAGAAAAAAGCACCTGGGCCTCACACCTGACAGATCTCTATCTGAGGTCTCTCTAGCTCTCCATCCCTGAGATCTCTCTCTCAGAGTCCTAGATCTCAAAGTCTTGTAGCCTTGAGTAAAGTGTTTCTAATCTTTTTCAGCTTTCATTTTCTTAAGACTGAGACAGTTTCAGAAACAAGCTTACAATGTTTGTCCACCATTTGTACATATATCTCTGTAGAAAGTCGCTTTTTAAATAGCAAAAGGAAGAAGGAGAGTTTGCCTGCAAAGCTTGTCCTACATTTTCTCTTACCTGTGTTCTTTTTAACCTCCTCTCATTTGTGAATGGCAGCCTCCTACAACATAAGACTGAACCAGGAGAAGGATAAACACAGAGGGAAAAAAAGTACTAGAAATAATTGCTCAGCTAGCTTTTAGAATAAGGAAATGTCACTTCCCCTGTTTCTCTACTGTGTATGTGTCTGGATTTAGCTATTTCATTTTGGCTTGCTAGTTGAGACCTGGGCGATGAATCTATAAATGCATAGAGAATACCTTGGAGAATGCTGAAAGGGATGACATTGATCAAGATACATTGCATTTATAAAGTGCTTTGTTAAAAGACAACTCCTTTGTACAACTACTTAAAGATAATTTAAGCCAGCTGCTGGTGGCTCATGCCTGTAATCCTAGCTACTCAGGAGGCTGAGATCTGAGGATTGCAGTTCAGAGCCAGCCTGAGCAGGAAAGTCAGTGAGAGTTGTGGTGGTGGTGGTAGTAGTGGGGCTTGAACTGAGGGCCTTGAAGGTGTCCCTGAGCTTTTTTGCTCAAGGCTACCACTCTTCCACTTTGAGCTGCAGCACTATTTCCAGTTTTCTGGTAGTTAATTGGAGATGGACTTTCCTACCTCTCTGGCTTCTAACCAAAATCCTCAGGTCTCAGCCGCCTGAGTAGCTAGGATTACAGGCATGAGCCACTGGTGCTCTCTTACCTGCAATACATTACTACAAAAGCTAGAAGTGGAGTTGTGGTTCAAGTGGTAGAGTTCTCGTAAGCAAAAGAAGTTCAGAGACAGTATCCATGCCCTGAGTTCAAGGCTCAGGACCAGGCCCTCCCCCCCAAAAAAAAAATATAAAAGATAAAAGAACATACTTAGGAGATGAAAACTAGGGAGTCATATTTCTAATTGAACTACCACTCCCATGTATTTTCCGCCGGAAAATGCATGGTCTGCCAGCAAACCACAACGACTTCCTAAATTAGCCCAGGTTATTAACCTGTTTTCCATGATTTTCACTTGGACCGTTCCAGACTTATAAACTTCCTCTGTCTTAATCCTGTTCTCCAGATAATACTTGGTTTCATAATCTGGAAAAGCCATAACTTGAAAACATCCTATTAAATTAGCCATTGTAAAGCTGCCTTTTCCTAATGGGGAAATGCTTTCAAAGTAGATGCTTTTCCAAGATCCTAATCTATAAATCTTTAGGTAATTTAGTTTTGAAATCTCAGTCTTCTAAGGGCTCCATTGGCTTAGGCTCCCAAAAAAAAGGAGAGGAGAAGGAAGACCTGAGAAGACTCAGTTACCACCTCTGTACTACCACCAAAGTGTCACAATGCCCTGGGAAAGTTGTGGAATTGAAGTGAAGGTCAGACTCTACATGGAAAGAATTTCAGCATTTTCTGTTGTTGTTTTTTTAACACAATAAAAATCAGACATGGCAAGAAACCTCATCTGTTGAAAGATTAATTGGTCTGTTTTCTTTCCTTAACTTCCTTCCTCCAAGAAACCTTTCCTCCTAACATTAAATGTTTGCCTAATATTTGATAATATCCAAATTTATCTTTCCTAATGAGGTGGATTTGTTTCCCTATCTCAGGGATCTGTCTGTGATTGCTGGTCATGTTTTTCTGTACTATTAAATATTTAAATTTTCAGTGTATTACTTGAGATACACTGTGGTCCCAGACATTTTTTTCCTTAAGCAGGGTTGCGATTAACTTTAATGAACACTGAATGCTTCAAATGTTATTCACATTTCTCAAATGAGACAAGACAAAATTGCAACAGTGTCATGAAGGTAGCCTCTGAATCTGTGTTGTGTAATATTGTAGAATGAGAGCTGTATCTATATTCATGTGTGTACTCAGCCATCGTAACTGGTAATCATTGTGTTTTTTTGATGTCACAGGACAATAAGCCCATCTCAGATTAGTCCTTTCTTTGGATCCTCTTTTTGTTCTGTAGCATTTGTTGTCTACCACTTATTTAAGAATAGCTTAGAGTATTGGCAACTTACTATATACAGTTTCATACCCTCAACTCTATTGCATATTGTTGGAGAACACAATCTTTTTTTGTGTACTTTTTCATAAAGAGCTCTTTACCCATAACCCAGAATAAATGTTTGGTGATTTATATATTTATCTTATTGCCACTGCCTGAAGCAATCTTGTTATTTTACTTCTACAGATCAGGACTTACAGAAGCCTACCAATGGTAAGAATGTGTCGCTGGATGATGTTATTCCGGTTGCTGGTCTGAGTGCTACATTGTAGGGCTTTTACTTGAATTCCACACCCCATGTGAGAACATTTAGGGATGAACAGGGAATTAGAAGTCTACTCATTTTCTTTGGCTCCAAGAAAACTAAGTTTATGTCGTGTTAGAAACCTTACCTATCATCTGACATTTCTATGGATAGCATCTCGCATGGTCATCACAGTTCCCAGAGAGGTAGGTCCTGTTTTTATCCCCTTTTTGTAACCCCTGTTTGACCTGAGTCCCAGAGAGGTGAAGTGCCTTGACCAGGATCTTACAGTTTAAAGTATGGAGCTGAGACGTGATCATTTAATCAAATATACCTTTGCTCTTAACTATGCTTTAGTTTCCTTATAAGTCTCCAAGAAACGGAATCTTAGTTACCTAGAGGAGAGCATCTGTCTGCAGTTTGACATTCACTTCCCCTCAGTTCTGTTGTTCTTTCCACAGTCTATTAAAGGAATTTCCAGAAAAGATAAATTATTTGTTAGTATTTCTGAAGTATGCTTCTATAGAAACTTGTTGTAGTACTGCCAACAATTTCATTAACCCTTTGCTGTCTTCAGGCAAAGAAGGAGCAGATTACACACTTGTCTTTTAGTAGTGAATAAGATTAAGTTTCAGACATGCTAAAATTATGTCCAGGTAATGGGCATTTAGTACTTTGTAATTATCATTAAGGGCTTTCAGTATATACAGTCTCTAATAATCTTGGTTCTTAAGACTACAAAATGGAATAATTATATTGTTTCTCAGAATTATTGTAAAGATGAAATGAAACAATATAAATTAAATATCCATACTGAATGGAAGACTCAGTAAATGCTACTTTCTGTCCTTTTTGCTTTGTTCTAAGTCTTGCTAGTTAGTTAATAAGCCTGACTATGCAAGCATATACATTTCTCCCTAGACTCTGTCTGTGAGATAATATAGTATATAAAAAGTAACCTTGATGAAAAACTAATAGTTTCAATTATTGGTTGTGGAACATTAGACCATTCCTAATCTTTATTGACAATTTCAATATTAACTTTTCCCAACTAAAGTTTTCACATTCTTTAAGATTTCCAACTGCAAATATTTATTATTTTAATTTGCTTCCTTTTGGTAATCATAATATATTAACGGTAGAAGGAACCTTAGAAATATTCAAGTCTGATCTCTGCTAGTGTTCTTCCATACTGTGCGTAACCAGGCATGAGAAAATATACCCATTCCCTGCTTCTGCAGGCAATATGAAAAGAAAACCTGTAACTACTTTCACCAATTTCAGAGTATCTCTTCTGTAACCAGTTGCCCTAGAATCATGTAACAACAATCAAGTGTGTGTGTCTGTACATACACACATTTTTCTTGGAAGTAGTTTTATTTTTTTAACCTATCAAAGCCAATTCGGGAAATAGGTAATTTCAACTGAATTTACAAACATGTCAGCACCAATGTATGGGAAATTTAGACGCATCTAAAACTATTTCTTCTAGCACCTTGCTCAAGTCCTTCCAAGTACTTATGACAAGTGGTTCACTAAATCCAAGGATACTTGCATGACTTGTAAACCTAAAATATAAATTCAGCAATTAAAAGTTTCATTCACTGAAGATATTAATCTAAAGTTTGTTCTGAGATCAATAAGTCATATTGATCTCTTCCTGGTTACAGCTCATTTTGTTGAAATATATCATTTTTTTAGAAGGTAAGTACTTAATATTGACTCCCTAAAATAATAATATATCTATTATTATAAATAGGAGATAGATGACAGTCTTTGTACTTGAGGAGCCAAATGGCTGTGATAATTTAGTCTTATTGTGAAAGTTATTTACTGATTATTTTACTAATTATTTAAGATACTATACACTTATTTAATTCATATTAGATGACTCAAAAATTTCCCAGGCCTGGTAATGTGACTTAGTGGTAGAGTGCTTGCCTTGGCATTCATGAAGTCCTGGATTCGATTCCTCAGTACCACAAACACAGAAAAGCCGGAAGTGGTGCTGTGGCTCAAGTGCTAGAGCTCTAGTCTTGAGCAAAAGAAGCTCAGGGACAGTGCCCATGCCCTGAGTTCAAGCACCAGAACTGGCAAAAGAAAAAAAAAAAAAAGATCCCTACCAAATGATACAAATTGTATCAAGTTTCCTCTTCTTTATGAGAATCTTGTTCTATGTGGGTTTATTGAGCTCTTTGTCTCAATCATGGCTGTGCCATTTGCTAGCCATGTTGTCTTCAGTGAGACTAGAAAATGCCTGGGTGGGTGGGCATGAGAGGCTGTTGAGCAATGCCAGAATCATCAGTGGTCCAAAAGCAGAAAACTGGACTCACCCAAGCACCCACAAAGTATATTTTTGCGACTTCAAGTAGTCATTTTTCATGAGGGAAGCACCTGTTGTGGAGCATTCCTTGGAGTAAAGACTGATCAATACCCATGCCTGCCCCTGTGTGGTGTACAGTCCAGGGCATAACTCTTCATAATGTGTCTGGAAAAGCTCTTCATTCTCTTCTGTGTATTCAGCAACATAACTTTGGGCAAGGAGGAAAAGAGCATTACCATTAGCATGTCAAGAGATAGAAGACAGGAAACCAGTAAAACTTTGTATAAATATCTTGCAGTCTCATGAGGCAAGACTTTTTTTTCATTGGAAGCTCTTACCTTTATTTTTTTCTGAATAATTATTTATTGTCAAAGTGATGTACAGAGAAGTTACAGTTTCATACGTAAGGCAGCAGGTACATTTTTTGTACAGTTTGCTACCTCCTCCTTCATGAGGCAAGACTTTTTGTTTGTGGAATCATAGATAACTTGAAAAAAAATCAAGTGGCCAAAGAAAGCCTACAACTACACAACAGGATGTACTGCCACTTATCTGGGTAACCTTGAGTAGCTACATCCCTTTAGCTTCTCCATTTCTATCTGTGAGGAGGGAAAAGACTAGTGTGATCTACCACAATGATGCAGAACAATAACAGATGATTGCTAAAGACTTTTGAAATCGAGGATTCTAATCATACAGTGTTTATAGGTGATCATTCTCTGTTTTTAAAAACAGGTATCTGGACCTTCGTCGGTTTGGATCTGTCCCACATGGAGGTTTTGGGATGGGATTTGAACGCTACTTACAGTGCATCTTGGGAATTGCCAATATCAAAGATGTTATCCCTTTTCCAAGATTTACTCATTCCTGTCTTTTATAGCTAAAAGCTTGGTTCAGGAGAAGTTCCCTGTGGCAAAGACCCTGCATCAGAATACACATATGATTGCGCTATAGAAATGTTGGTTTCAATAATTATTGTTCTGTATGAAAATTAGAGAGAATCCTGCCTTTTTTAAGAAGTTGAAAGCATTTCATCAAAGAATTAACTCCCCCAGAAGAGGGACTTCTAGGAAGTGGACATTCAAGTCTTTTGCCCCAATTAAGAAAAAGATGTAGTTGGGCCTATAGTCCAAGCCACTCCAGAAGCTGAGACAGAAGAATCATTTGAGCCTAGGAGTTCAAGGACATCCTGGACAACACAGTCCCATCTCAAGAAAGAAGAAGGAAGGAAGGAAGGAAAACATTGACCTAAATAGCCTCAAAAGTCTTCAAATTGGAACAAGATGAGATAATGTTTTGACTTTGTCTTTAATCAGTAGATCACTCACCTGTATAGCTTTTGAGAAATAACCAGCAGCTCAAAATAAAACATTGTTTGCTCTTTTCTCTTTTGCCATTTAACCTTCAGTAAATGCCCATCCTATTACTAAGATGAAAATTTCTTTTTTTTAGATGAAAATTTCTTATCAGGGTCTTAATTGGGTTAATGAAGTTACTATTTTGAATTAAAATCTTCCATTAGGCTGGGCATTAAAAAACACATTTGTGGGGCTGGGGATATGGCCTAGTGGCAAGAGTGCTTGCCTCGTATACATGAAGCCCTGTGTTCGATTCCCCAGCACCACATATATAGAAAACGACCAGAAGTGGCGCTGTGTCTCCAGTGGCAGAGTGCTAGCCTTGAGCAAAAGGAAGCCGGGGACAGTGCTCAGGCCCTGAGTCCAAGGCCCAGGACTGGCAAAAAATAATTTTAAAAAAAAAAGTTGATGCAATTGAATTAAACTCTTTAGACACTATTCTAGATCATTGATAGTAGATATTTGTAACTGCTCTAATGAAGTCATTAAAATGGATTTTTAAATAAACATCTGAGGAAAAAAGTTACTTTTAAATTTCTCTCAGTCCTTTCTCAGTGAACTGTTGAAGAAAAGTACTTTTTGAAACTCTTATTTCCAATTCACTGCCTAAAATAGTCCAAATTGGGGCTCCTGCTCAAGCCTAAGCACAAAAGCTCAGGGGCAATACTTAGGCTTTGAGTTCAAGCCCCAGAACGGGCAGAAAACAAAACAATAACAACAACAACAACAAAAGAAAGAATTGGCATGGTTTGAAAGAATGAGACAAGCAGTGCTTTGAGAGTTTGAACTTTTGGACAAGCCACTTTCTCTGTGTAAGTAAAAGAATCTTCACAGAGTTGAAGAGGGAAATGATATGACTGTGTCCTTGAACATTAAAAGACTAGAAGTGTAGCTCAGCTGCAGAGCATTTGCCTAACATGCATGTGACCCTGGGTCCAGTCCCAAGCACTACAGCAAAAGACACTATGCAGACTTCTTAAGCACTCTTATCTTAGTCTTTTAGTCTTCATTGAGTTGCATATATATGAACCTATAGCAAATAGTACTCTCAGAATTCAGGGTATCAAATCATTGTAAAAGTCACGCAATGAAGTATTGAATTTTCAAGTACTGAGTTTTCTAAGTCTCATAGTTTTCTTAGAATATTTTTAATGAGTTTAAGTGTCATTTCTTAATTCAAAATCAAACAGCTGAAAAGAAAGGAACTTCAGAATATTAGGGTTATAGAAGACATCTGAGAAGTTGATAAAATTGACCTTCTACTCAATATACTGGGAATCTTTGCATCTGGGTAGTTGGTTTTCCAGTGTCTTCTTAATATAAAGCTCAGTGTCCTGTAAAATCAGTCTCTGAATTTATTTGGTAGCTTTTGCTAAACTAAAATCTCAGTTAAAATCTACAGTCCTGGAACTTTAATCCCCAGGCTTGCATATGAAGTTTAAGAAAGGAAGACTTGGGCTGGGAATATGGCCTAGTGGCAAGAGTGCTTGCCTTGTATACATGAAGCCCTGGGTTCGATTCCCCAGTACCACATATAAAGAAAAGGCCAGAAGTGGCGCTGTGGCTCAAGTGGCAGAGTGCTAGCCTTGAGCAAAAAGAAGCCAGGGACAGTGCTCAGGCCCTGAGTTCAAGGCCCAGGACTGGCAAAAAAAAGAAGAAAGGAAGACTTTCCTTAACCACAATTAGAGAAATCTGTTTATTCAAAAATACTGTTTTGAGTTTTTTATTTTACTTTATTGGATGGGGACCTACCATATAACCCAGGCTAGCCTCAAATTCACCATCCTTACCCCTCTGCCTCCCAGGCTCTGGGACTCTAGGCTTAACCTAAACCCCTTTTATATGCCAGTCTTACAAAACAAAAATAACCCCTCTGTGGAATTTAAGATAAAGAATAAGTCATATATTGTTTCAAATTTATATAAGTGGTAGAGTGCTATATAAAGAGCAAGATAAGCATGGATAAGTTTGCTAGAAAATATATCTCTAGGAGAAAAATGTGATATTTAACCTTAAATCTGGAAGACAAAATGCAGGAAACATTGTATTGATTGACATTCAAATTCTGTTAATTCTGTGGAGGCACTATAGTTTCCAAAGTCATCAGGAATCATACATCCCATGACTTTTGAAAAACCAAGTAGAACTATATAATATTAGATGATGGCAGAGCATCCAAAATAATTGTAAGGGAAATAATGCTGAGTTAGAAAAAAACCTCAAGGTTCTGGTCCCAGCACCACCATTAATTTAGCTCTGAGAATTAGACACGTAAAATAATTATTGTAGCCTCCAGTTATTTCATCTACTGATGAAATACCCGCTTTTTGAAGTAGATAACCTCTTATGGTCCCTTCTGTCTCTTAAAAGGTGCTAGAAATAGTCACTAGTAATTAACTTGTTAGTCTAACATTTAAAACACATAAAGTTCCATATTTTATTGACTACTAAGTCTCTGAGAATAATGAAGTCCGATTCTGAAAGTTAGGCAGTAGATTTAAACATGTTGAATATGTTATATGTGGGATAAGGAAAGATCCTCCTCAAAATATCAGCTACTTTGTTTCATTTAATATTTATTTATTTACTCATTTAATGCCTTTAAGTTGAGCACAGTTTGAGTGTCTTGTTGAATCTGAACACTTATACTATAAGCTAATGATTTCCATCTTTGGCTCAGTTCTCTTTTACCAATATATTAAACAGTGATGTCAGATAATAGGATGAAATGCCAAAATGAAACTGGCTTACAGGCAACATCAGAGAAAAAAACTGAAGATACCCACTCATTAGGTAATTTGTGGATGTTAAATTCTACACAGAGCAATGTATGAGTCTATGTGTTGTGACTAGAACTTGGGCTTTGTAATGCAGGACTATCTACACTATAATAATATTCTTAGAATCCTTGGTGCATCGAAAGGTGATTTGAAGCTGATTTACATTGTTACTTGTATACCTGGTTACCCCAAATGATAATAACACAAGTAAGAGTATATTCTGCAACTTAGAAATGTTTTCTTCAGCATCAGTTGTTACCTCATTTCAAATTTTGAGGTAGAAGGTTTTTAAAAAAAAAAAGTTACACCAGGGGCTGGGAATATGGCTTAGCACTAAAGTGCTTGCCTTGCATGCATGAAGCCCTGGGTTTGATTCCTCAGCACAACATAAAGAGAAAAGGCTAGAAGTGTTGTTCTGGCTCAAGAGGTAGAGTGCTAGCCTTGGGGGAAAAAAAAAAAAAGCCAAGGACAGTGCTCAGGCCCTGAGTCCAAGCCCCAGGACTAGCAAAAAAAAAAAAAAAAGGTTACACCAGGTGCCAGTGGCTCATGAGACTGAGATCTGGCTATTCAAAGCCAGCACGGGGAAGGAAAAGTCCATGAGACTCTTATCTCCAATTAACCTCCAGAAAACTGAAGTGGTGCTGTGGCTCCAAGTGGTAGAGTGCTAGCCTTGAACAAAAGACTCAGGGACAGCACCCAGGCCTTCCCTGAATTCAAGCCTCACCGGTGACCAGAAAAGAAAAAGGTATTGTCTAACTGGTGCCCTTTTGCCTGGAGGGAGCTGCACTGTTGCAGTGTTTGGTGTGATGAGACTTAATTGTGTAGTGAGCCTTTGCCTGATACAGGCTTAACTTTCACCTCCAGCCCAGCCCAGAGATTTTCACAGACGAGCAAAGGAACCATTTGACCTTTTGTCCCTCCTAAACAGGATCTGCCAGAAGCTTCCTTCTGCCATGTCATATATTCATCTTCTCTATAAATTGAATCTAGACATTCAAGCATGACTGAACAAGCATTGAAGATGCATTTGGTGAGATGGATTAGCTCTACCCATCTTTAAATCTCTTGCTTCAGATAATTACAGATGAAAGATGCTTAGTGGATTGAATTACTGTTTGTTCATGTATTTTCATAAGTGGTGAGGCAAAGATATAAAAATGCAGAATTGAAAGGCAGATTGCCTGGATTGAATTGATAAGAAATGTGTGGGATGTTTTGGCTTCTGATCAGTATTTATATTCATTCAGCAGTCTAAAATGTGTATAATAGAAAATAGGTGAGACTAAGATCCAGTTATGATTTCTTCTCCGTTTATATTCCAAATTATAAGAGGAAAAAGCAGAGAGCAACTTTGATTACATATACCAAATAATTCAGTGAGACTTCCACAAAACAAGGCCTTATTAGACCATAGCTAATGTCTTGGGTATTCTGTTCCCAAGAGCCTTGAATCTCCCCTCTAATCATCTAGCCCCCCCCCCCCCCAGTTAGCTCTTACTAAAGTTTATTTTGGAGTCTACTAAATGTATTAGCATTATTAGCTATTATTATTATGGGGTAGTTTCTAGTGGCCTTTGCAAAGAAGCTTCCAGGAATTTAGACGGTTTAAACTCATTAATTTAACGTAGCTCATGACTTCTCTGTAACTTCTTTCTAGATCTTTATGGTTTGTAAATGTTACTGGACTTGCAATGTCCACGTGATAATTTGACTCTCACTTGGCTACTACTTTATAGTTTCTAAAATTCTTTTCACTATTTTACTTTCTTAATTCATAAACCAACTTATCATGAATCTTGCTGTCTTGTATCCAAGTAGGTTTGAAATACATTTAAGTGAAAAACTTAGTTTATTTCTTATGAAGATTGGCAGTTGCTGATATTGAGAGAGTAAGACTACAAGTAAAGTTCACTATCTTCAATCTATGTACGGACTTTAAAGAGACCTAGTAATCAAAGACACTTGAATCTGAAGGTCCAGCATGTACTGGACATGTTACAGAACATAGATTTTGGCCTGTGGTTTTCTCATTCTGAACAATAAAAGGGACTTAAGAATGTGGAGAAATTGCTAGACTGAACAGGAAAGTCCATGATACTTTTATCTCCAAAAGGCCAGAAGTAGAGCAGTGGCTCAAGTGGTAGAGCCCTAAGCTTAAGCAAAAAGGCTTAGAGATGTGCCCAGGCTCTGGGTTGAAGCCCACGACTAGTACCAAAATAAATAAAAATAAGATGAAGAAAGACAATGATTGAGCTCAAATAATAAAGATGGCAAAAAAAGGGGGGGGGCCTAAGCTAAGAGATGTGATTAAGCTTATAAAACCTCAGGATTGTTTTGTTTGTTTCATCGTCTGTGCCAGTCCAGAGGCTTGATCTCAGGGCATGGGCGCTGTCCCTAAGGCTAGCATTCCACCACTTGATCCACAGCGCCACTGTTTGCTTTTTTGGGTGGTTAATTGGAGAGTAGAGTCTCAGACTTTCCCTGCCTAGGCTATCTTCAAGCCACGATCCTCAGATCTCAACTTCCTGAGTAACTAGGATTATACTGCCACATTAGGGTCATGTTTAACTTCTTTTTCTTTTTTCGTTAGGATGTTTTTATGTTTTTGTTTTGAGACAGATTCTGACTAGGTAGCGCAAGCTGGCCTTAAACTCAAAACCTCCCACCTTCACCTCCCATTGGTAGTATCATAAATGTGTGTCACTATACCAACCTTCAAATTTTTAATAAGTTTATACTTCTACTCGACCTCCCTCTTGAGAATCATCCTAGAGCATATATACAAACATATAAGAACATGCGTGGGTATTATAATCCTCCCCCAAGGTGCTAGGTATTCAGTAACTGAAAATGGACTCTGGTAACAGGATAGATAGACCCTTTGATCTATAGGGAATGGTGGAAGAGGCAATTCTGATCAAGATAACGTTGTGCTTAATAGGTATGTGAAGTCAACTATTTGAAAAAGAACGAAAATGGGCTCTGATATTAGAATAGCCGGTGTGGCAGAAATGTCCAAGGCTGCAAATATACAACTGCAACTACATTTGGCAGAGCCTGGGTCATTTACAATGGACCGATTCAACAACCTTTCTACACACTGGCTCAACAAGAATAACTAGTTTGCTGTTTCAGAATCCTAGTTTTTTTTTTTTTTTTTTTTTTTTTTTGGCCAGTCCTGGGGCTTGGACTCAGGGCCTGAGCACTGTCCCTGGCTTCCTTTTGCTCAAGGCTAGCACTCTGCCACTTGAGCCACAGCGCCACTTCTGGCCATTTTCTGTATATGTGGTGCTGGGGAATTGAACCCAGGGCCTCATGTATACGAGGCAAGCACTCTTGCCACTAGGCCATATCCCCAGCCCCAGAATCCTAGTTTTGAAAAAAACCTCTTGGCTGGGAATATGGCCTAGTGGTAGAGTGCTTGCCTCGCATACACGAAGCCCTGCACCACATATATAGAAAAAGCCGGAAGTGGCTCTGTGGCTTAAGAGCTAGAGTGCTAGCCTTGAGCAAAAAGAAGCTCAGGAACAGTGCCTAGGCCCTGAGTTCAAGCCCCAGGACTGGCAAAAAAAAGAAAGGGGAAAAAAAAGACTTGTTAACTGGATGTAGTAACTCGCACCTATAAGCCTACCTACTTGACAAGCACAGATCATGAAAATTATAGTTCAAGACCATCCCAAGCAAAAAGTTAGGAAGACTCAATCTCAACAAATCAGCTGGGTGTGGTAGTACATCGGCCTGTGATTCCAGCTGTGGGGAGTTATAAATAGTAGTGCCACAGTCCAAACCTGAGAACTTAAATGAAAAAAGCAAAAAGGGCTTGGGGGGCATGGGTCAAGTGGCAGAGTGCCTGCTTAAGCAAATGTAAGGTTATAAATTGAAACCGCGGTACTGCCACAAAAAGGAAAACCTCTTAGAGAGCATATCCATTCCCATCTATGGTGTAGAAACTACTCCTTTGTGTATATACTCTAGTAATTGACCCACTGTATCTTTGGTAAAGAAGGAATCTTTGAGTCCTCAACTCTGATAGAACATAGGAAGACCTGTCGGCAGCATACAAAAGGAATACGTTCAAACACAACACTGTCTTCTAGCCTTCTCCAGTGTAGAACCTGCCGCTGCTTGGTTGGACCATGTCCTTCCTTCAGTCAGTAAGCTTCCTTCCCTGTCTGCCCATTGCTCCCTAAGTGTTTTGTGATAGGAGTCCTGGATGTTTGAGGAGCTTTAAAGTCACTACCTTCCTGTCTGCCGTACAGCATGTAGTGGTTGTTCCACTTCCTATAAATACTGGTGAAGGACCTTAATTAGAATTTCAGAATATCCTGGAAAGATCTCAGCTTCCTTCAGTTGGGGATTGCAGAGATGAGCCTAGAAAAATACAGACAATATAAAATGGCGAAGCACAATAAATTCTTGGAATGAAAGTTGCCTCTAAATGTCTATTTTATATTGGCAGCATCCCCAAAATTGAGATGCTTTTTTGTATAATTAGGATATGGCTGGCCACTGGTCATTTTAAATATAATTTCCATCTGCCACATTCTGTATTACAGGATTCTGCATCAGGAAAACTTGTGTCAGATTCCTGCTAGAAAATGTGCTGAATATTTGTATCTTGGAAGCGGTACTAACATAAAAGGAGAAATGCCTAAGCGTGATATTCCACTTCCTATCCTTGTTACCTTGAGCAAGTTATTTAATCTCTGCATCTGCTACTTGTATTCAAAATGAGGATAAAACTTCTACAGTGTTGTGAGTAGCAATGAAGATTATGTGGAGTGGTTGCAGAAGCTGAAAAGCACCGCACAAGCATGAAGTTTTCTAAGGGAGACCCTTCTTGAATTCAAAAAAAAATTATTTGAACTAAAATATTCATGTGGTATGAAGTATTTTGTAGCTTCTAAATTTTCTAAGAGGCCAGACACAGTTGCTTATACCTGTCATCCTAACTGCTCATGGGGAAGGTATTGGGAAAATTCTGTCTTAAGACAAACCTGGCCAGAAAATTAGGGAAACCTCCATTTCAACAAACAAGGTGGGTGCAGTCTTGTGTGTCTGTGGTCTGAGCTACAGGGGAGGTATAGGTAGGAGGTTCATGGTATAAGGTAGGGCCTGACAAAAATGGAGACCCTATCTGACAAAATAAAGCAAAAAGGAGTTGGGATGGATTACGTAGTAGAATGTTGCCTGCTTATCCACTGTGAGACCCTGAGTTCAAACCTCAGAACTACGGGTAAAAATGAGGGGGGAGATAACAAGTTGAACAAGAAATGTTCACTGTATGAGATTGTAACCCCTCTGTAAATCACTCTGACAATAAGTAAATATTAAACAAAAAAAGAAAATGTGTTGCATTTTAAATTGAACTTACAACAGTATACAAATGGAAAAACAAGGTAAGTTGTCACAAGGCCGTTGCACTGAGTGACGTGCTGTCAGGTCCTCAGGTGCGTTCAGTTAAGGTTAATGAACGAACGAGCACTCCCCCTGCCCTCTCTGGTATTACATTCTGTAGATCAGGGGTAAGTGGGATGTGCTTCCTCATCTCAGTCCTTGTCAGAGTTCATTGTGCACTGATGGGAGGCTTATTAAAAATAATGTCTGATTATTCTTACCCTGGAAAGTCTGATTCAGTGGGTCTGGGATGAAACGGCCCATAATTCTCATTTTGAAAACCTGGCAGTTTAACTCTGCACTGAGAAATGTTCCGTGAGATTTTTTTTTTTCCTCAGCACAGGATAGGTAATTGTGCAAATGTCCTTCTCAGTGAGCATGATGCTCTGGGTGGCTGTTTTGTGCACGCTTGGGCGGTTCTTCATGCCTCTAGATGAGGGATGAGCACGCCAGCCCGGAAGAGTGAGCCATCTGGGAAACGCATGCAATGCACAGCCCCCCGGGCCGCCAGGCCTCCTCACCCAGTTCTTCCTCCACCGCCCCTCCTGTGTTTCCTTCTCTCTCTGCATATGTCTCTTGTGGGAGCACTAGATCAGTGTCCAGGTGCTTCCCCTTCCTTTCCCACCCCCCTCCCCCCACAACACGGCAGTCGTACTGAAAACAGCAACTGCGAGCTCAACGTCTACATAGTAGCTTGTACCAGTTGGTATTTCACAGAACAAAACAAAAACAGGGCTAACCTGTTCGTTGATTGATCTCACACACACACACACAAAGTGTGTGGAAACTGCTGTCTTGATGCTTCACTGCCATTTCGCTCTTGGTTGTGCCCCCGCCCCCAGTGGGTAAGCAGCCCTCAGGAGAAAAGTTCCGAGTCCCCTTTGCAGATTCCTGTTCCACTCCCAGAGTTGGGGTGCACCCTGCACCCTGACTCAGCACCACTTGTCACTCAAGCCCACTTGTGGGCTTGACTGGCTGTCTCTGGCGACACACCTGTCACCTCTTAGTCATGCAGCATCAAAATATTAACAGCCCTCATCATAGTGTCTAGGGCTTCAGGGCTTTATTTCAAGAATAGTAACATTCTAAAATGCAGCTAGCGCATCTACATTTTTTTGTCTTAACCTTCGTCTGTATATTACTTCAGGAAGCTAAGAGATGGACTGTGGCTTCCAAATTCCCTCCTTAGACTGTAGATCTTCTTAGTATCACATACAAATACCACTTAAGCTACCCTTTTCCTTTTTCGACCACATCAGTTTTATTTTATTTTATTTATTTATTTTTTTGGCCAGTCCTGGGCCTTGGACTCAGGGCCTGAGCACTGTCCCTGGCTTCTCTTTGCTCAAGGCTAGCACTCTGCCACTTGAGCCACAGTACCACTTCTGGCCATTTTCCATATATGTGGTGCTGGGGAATTGAACCCAGAGCTTCATGTATACAAGGCAAGCACTCTTGCCACTAGGCCATATCCCCAGCCCTCGGCCACATCAGTTTTAAAACAACAGAAAGAACACATTCATCTTCCTATGCAGTGTCCAAGAGAGTTTCTGCATGTAGCTGGCCTTCATTCAAAACGTGGATGGGGGAGCTGGGGATATAGCCTAGTGGCAAGAGTGCCTGCCTCGGATACACGAGGCCCTAGGTTCGATTCCCCAGCACCACATATACAGAAAACGGCCAGAAGCGGCGCTGTGGCTCAAGTGGCAGAGTGCTAGCCTTGAGCGGGAAGAAGCCAGGGACAGTGCTCAGGCCCTGAGTCCAAGGCCCAGGACTGGCCAAAAAAAAAAAAAAAAAAAAATCAAAACGTGGATGGGTGGAGGCCTGCGTGAGGGCACAGGTTCCATCCCCAATACCACCAGAAATCGTGCGCACTCAAAAGGCTAAGATCTGAAGGATGACAGTTTGAAGACCAACTTGGGCAGGAAAGTTTATAAGACCCTATCTCAAAAATAAGCAGCAAAAATAAAACTGGAGATCTGGCTCAAGTGGTAGAGTGCCAGCTGGCAAGCATATATATATATATATATATATATATATATATATACATTTATATGTATTATATGTATTAATATATGTATTATATGATATATGTATTATAATACATATATCAACAACTATTGACTGCATTGGGACTTGAGGTGACTATGTAAGCCTGTTTGACCAAAGGGATATACACCTTAGAAAACAGTTTCAGAAATAGGCTTTTCCTCCTTAGTGCATCTCAAATAGTTCAGAAAATTTTATAAACCTTTTTGGCATAAATCCAAATCTGGAGCCATTCTCTGAATGTATTCTAAAAGCTTGGAATTGTGAGACTAATTATGACACTGGCTATAGTGGCACACACCCATATTCCTAGTACAGAGGAGGCAGAGGCTGAAGGATGTGAAGTTTAAGGTCAGCCTATTAATCTCTACTTTTGTTTTATCTCTGCTAGTAAAAGTGATTCCTAGACTATTTCTTCTGGCATTGCTTCTGGGATACCGGATATAGGGGTTTAGCAGACTTCTCAAGAATATTTCTAGACTGGTCATCTCCCAGTACCTAGCTAGGTGCTGTACACACAGTCTACAGTTAGTATTGGTGAGTGAATATAGCGAAGAAATTGAGAGAAGAAATTCAGAATCAAGTCTCGGATGAACTAAGCTGAAGTTGCCCAGATTTTCAGTTAGTGATTTTCCCCTAAGCTAACTGGAAATCTGTACACTGGTGCAGATTTCTTGACTGGTAGTGTGGCCAACGTGACAGAGAGCTTCTCTAGCAAGTGTGAGGTGCTGATTTCAGTCCCAGTACCACCACCACCACTGCCCCCCCCCAAAAAAAATAAAGAAAAAAGCAAGTTTCTAGTGATGACTGCTTACATCATCTAACTGAACAAATGTTAATTGATGTTGACTCTGTGCCCGACCAGGTGGGGTGACTAAAAACAAGTGAAAATGTTAAGTAGTTTCCATCCCCTTAGACATGGTGAATGATTTCTTTGGTCTTTGAAATTACCTCTAGTATAGCATTGCCCATATGTTTACTGTAGAATCTGTTTACTTATTGCCCCAGAATTACTCTGAAATTCTTAAGAAACTGATCTTTCATCTTGGTGTTCCTACATTATGCTCGAGGTAGAAGATTCTTAGAAAATTCTTACTGAGAATTGAATAATATGTAGTACATAAATATCCATTCCTAAGTTAGTCATTACCAGATGTATTTTATGTTTGTGTTTGTATGCACATCTACATGTTTCAAGTGGTTAATACCAGATATGACTTGAAAAACCCCTAGATTTGATCATATGCCTATTCAACTATGGTTTTAATAGGGAATGTCCCCTACGACTGCATGCTTTGGACCCCTAGTCCTTGGCTGTTCATACCATTTGGGGATATTGTGGAGAGTTGGGAGATGGAGCCTAGCAGAAGTAGTCCCCAGTCCCGTTTAATTCTCTCCTTATCTTGTCTGCCATAAAATGAACAGCTTACCTCCTGCAAACACTCCCACCACCATGGCATTCTTCCCAAGTACATAAGGTAACACAGACATGGACCACACCGTCTGAAACAGGAGCTCTTAACATTCTTAACAACTTAAAAGTTTGTCAGGCATTCATTCTGTCACAGTGATAACAAAGCTAACTCATGTATAAACTGTTAGAGGTATCTACTTAGTTATCACGCTGTTCCTTTGAGAATTTCTCTACCCTATGATAGCCAGTGTATTCCTTGTACACATAGTAGGGACCTAGCTTCCCTTGCACAGTGGGCTAGAGGTACACACGTGTCCTAGAATCAACCAATCTCATTTCTCATACCAAGTTAAGTGTTGAGACCACAAAGAAGCCTGAACTGACTGACTGACTGAACCAGGAGCATAACAAACTTGGGAGCCGTAGGGAAACCATAAAATAGAACCAAAAGAAAGCAGTCTTCAGAGAAAGGATGAAAACAAAATACTTAAGATGAAAAAACAGAAGGCCTGAGACGCACAGATAAGCTCAAACTGCCCAGTTTCTGTAGTGTTCACTTCTTGGCTACTCTTCTTTCTGAGGCTGTCTGTCACCTATGTGGGGTCTCCTGAGGATATACTTTGCTTTCTTTACATCATTTGTGCTTAAGTGAATTTGAAATGGCTATCTGCATTTGCAGCTTCAAGACTAGCACAGTGTATGGTATATAGATATAGTCATATGAACATATATATATATATATACATATATATATATACACAAGGCAAGCACTCTTTGGTTTTTTTTGTTTGTTTTTTTGGCCAGTCCTGGGCCTTGAACTCAGGGCCTGAGCACTGTCCCTGGCTTCCTTTTGCTCAAGGCTAGCACTCTGCCACTTGAGCCACAGCGCCACTTCTGGCCATTTTCTGTATATGTGGTGCTGGGGAATCGAACCCAGGACCTCATGTATACAAGGCAAGCACTCTTTGCCACTAGGCCATATCCCCAGATATATGTGAGTTCTTGTTACTTTTTTTTTAGTTTCATTACTTTTTGGTCACACCCCTATGATATCCCAGAACATGTTAATCAGGAAATTGTTTCCATGAGGAGTTTCTGATAAAGTAAGATAGAGTAGGAGGTTAAGTCATTACTCTGGTCTTCAAGTTTTCTTAATATCCTAAATCAAAGGAAGCTAGAATAAATAAACAGAAGCTTATTTATAGAAGAAACTGGATACATATCAGACCCTCTTGGAACTATATGGTTGGATTAGAGAGGTTTTGAAGAACCAATGCATTTGACAGCTTCCCAAAACATCTATTCTTGAAGATTCTGTTTTCCAGAACCATTTCAAGAATGGCCTTTCATGGGCCTTAGTTGTGTCTCAGACCAGCCAGAAATATGAACTGGAAGAGACTAAACAAACGTGTGTGCCTAGAGTAAACCAGACTTTGCTATTGGCCCAGCTGCAAACAACATGGCCAATCCTCTGGAAGTAAGATAAAGACCTGTCCTTCAGAAACCGTCCAAATGTGAGCCACATTCTCTTTACTATGGTATGCCACACTGCAAATGTAGCACTCAATCAGTTGTAAAAATAGAAACTGTCAACTGCTAAAGTCATTTGTCTAGATCAGGAAAATAGTAAGAGGAAAAAATCTTAGGACTTTTTCCTAGAACATTAGGAAAATATTAAAATTTCAAGGCTTCTACCTATTTTCTGACCACTCTAGGAAAAGAAATCAACATACGTGTTCAGCTCTTTTGAGCTGACACTGGGCCTGGGAGATGCTTGCAAGTTAATTTGACTGCAACTAGTCTCCTTTTTCAGTTAATTGTGTTAACTGTGCCTCATAACTTCTAATCCCCGTGGTGCTGGCATTTAGAAGGGGGCTGAGAGGGAGCTGTTTTAATTCTGGCTTTTGTTTTAGCCACTAAATGTAATACCACATGATTGTTGACCCAACAATAATCCAGTTAAAAAACAGTCTTCAGAGTTTCTACATCATCAAAATTAACCCTGATTACATCAAATTGTGTTGAAACAGACCACAGCTGTTTGCCCTGTGGAAGCAACTGCCCGAGAGCTCATGGCAGAAGATGCATCTGGGTGTCAGGAAGATAGATTTTTTTGCATTTATTTATTTATTTATCTATTTACTTGTTGTTTCCTAACATAGGCATGGGAGAGAGCACCCTCTTTAGCTTAGAGTACTCAATGGAAGTTGGAAATTTTTGTGATTTTCCCAGCAGTCAAAAAAATCACGTTCACGCCTCCCAAAAAGAAGGGAAGTGGAGACTTTTTTTAATGTACAATTTTCTGTAAAAAGCATAAGAAGTTAAATTGGAATCTGTTGAGTGTGCTCTTGTCAGCAAAACAAAGAACTGGAGGGAAGTAGATTCTCTTTGGTCCACTGAGTGGTGTGCTAGAGCTGGCTCAGCCAGCCTGTGGGAGTAGATTCTTGAGTTGTGAAGTATTTCATAAGTGGGTTGTTTAAAAATAACACCAAAATTAAATGTATAAAAGGAAAACAAATATTGAAGATCTAGACAGATTGGAACCTTCACACACTAGGTAGGAATGTGAAATGGTACAGTCACTGTGGAAAATAGTCCAGCAATTCCTGACGAAGATGAACACAGCTAGTGCCAGTGGCTTATGCCTATAGTCCTAGCTTCCTCGGGAGGCTGAGATCTGAGGTGAAGCCAGCCCTAAGATAAACCAGCCCAGGCAAAAAGCCAGAAGTGGTAAAAACACCAGCTGTGAGCCAAAAAGCCAAGAAAGAGGGTAAAGCCCTGAGCTCAAGCCCCAGTACAGGTCAAAAAAAAAAAAAAAAGACAAGGCCAAGGTTACATAACTGTTTCAAAAAAGTTGAAGAGTTACTGTATGAGTCAGCATTTTCACTCCCAAGTACATACCAACCACCACAGGAGAACTGAAAACATGTTCAGACAAAAACTCATCACATATGTTCACTAACATATATTCACCATTCACTAACAGCCAAAGCCAATAAACAGCTGGTACATCCATGGGTTGATGAGTGGATAAAGTATGGTATGTCCATTTAATGGAATGTTATTCAGCCATTTAAAAAAGAGTGATAACATATGGTTGGACCCAACCAGGAAACTTTCCTTTAACTCCCCATTTACACTTTATGGTACGTAGCAGGAAGGAGATGTATTTATAGGTCATTTCTAGGCAAATTGTGGAGCTAACGACAAGCCCAATTCTACCTCTTTACTCAGTGTCTTATTTTAATAGAACTGGTAATCATGGCCTCTTCGAGAAAAAAAGGTCACCATTCTGCATTTAGCTGTATCCATATATTGCATTTCTGTATTTCATGATTGTATTGTAAAAAAAATTCACATAATAAACAATGTAGTGTTAAAAATAATGGTAAGAAACAAGTGCTACAACACGTACAGATCTTGAGAATATACAGAGTGAAAGAAGACAGACATAAGAGCCCACATATTGTTTGACTCTGGTTATATGAAATAACCAGAATTGGCAATTCCATGGGGACAAAAAGTAGATTCATGGTTGTCAGCATATGGGATTAGGGGCGTGAGTGAGTGATAGGTACTGAAAATGTGCTGGATATCAGTGATTGTTACACGTGAGTATACCAAATTCATGAATGTACTAGAAATGACTGGATTGTGTACTTTAAAATGATGACTCGTGGTATTTAAATAATATCTCAAAAATTAAATCATATAAACTTGAAATTAAAGTTGTTGAAAACAAAGGGAATGCCCCCAAACGTAGCAGTTGCTAATTACTTTCATTGCCCTGTTCTCTCTTGCTGTTGGCATCCTTTATGTCTGTTGTGTCTTCATATTGGAAATACCAACAATTGTTGGAATTATTGGAAATACTAACAAACTGTTGCATGTGTCTTGACTGTATCGTGTAACATTAAGTTGATAGCTTGAAGATGGTCATGGGGAATAAGATAGAATAATTATGCCACAAAAACTGCTATATACTATGAATCAGCCTCCTAGCACCACCAGAAAGGCAGTTTGCACTTCACTAGCTATGGTCAGTCATCTTGGGTACCAATGGGAGAAATAGATGACCTCCCGAGACCTTTGGATCACCTGTGAAACAAATGCCAAACCTTCGAGGCCACGGTGCACCCAGCCAGTGCAGGAGGAAATGGCATTTCCAGTCATCTGTTGGATGAAACCGCTTTGAGACAGGAGCGTTGCTAGTGTTGTGTCAGGGTATAAAGGCTTCAGTGCTAGAACCTTTGCAAGACTCCTGGGGAAGCCAGAGGTCGAGAAACCACAGTGTCTCCTTTCTCAGCTCCAGAGAAGTGGGAATCTGAGACATTTGTACCACAGTGTCAGGGACTGGAAACCAACGTTCACTAGAGTTAGCTCTATGGTGCCTAGGGGTCAGAAGGTCAAAGGAACCATTGAGCTTTAAACTCCTCACAATTTGAAAGCCATTAGCAGGGCTATGTTAGGTACTGCACCCCTAGGTATACACCTTACAGCCACAGATATACCCCTGATCTTACAGCCTCCTGGGACTCCCTCCAGCTGCTCAGCCCCTCCACGGAAGACATTGGCTATGTATGTCATAACTGCTCCAGCTGCTTATACCTTGTTTTTTTCAAGTACTGTTCTAATGGTAGGATCACTCAAGATGGGTTACTCCGGCCCATTAGCCTTTGAAGTCTGATTTCTTTTTCTCTCAACAAATATAGAATGACTCTTTCCACCTAGCATGTGTCTGGCCCATTGCTCGGGAGCTTTCGGGCTACAGAAATGAGGAAGGTACATTCCTTCCCTCAAGGAGGAACTCAGTTCCTTGACAAGGAAACATTAGCAATAAAGTTGGGATGGGACGCTCTGGAGCAAAGGGCCTTAACCCATGCTCAAGATCTTAATCAGCTGGGTGCTGGTGGCTCATATCTGTAATCCTAATTATTCAGGAAGCTGAGTTTGAAGACAGCCTGGGCAGGAAAGTCAGTGAGACTCTTGTTTCAAATTAACCACCAAAAAGCCAGATGTAGAGCTGAAGCTCAAGTGGCAGAGTTCCAGCTTTGAGCCAGAAAGCTAAGACACAGACCCTGAGTTCAAGACCTACTTCTAGCACACGTGCGTGAACACACACACACACACACAATTCCATGTAGGAGTTCACTGCAGAGCGTGGACGGAGCCTTTGGTTTGGAACGCTAGGGTGCCTTCACGCGGACCTTGACAATGTGTTCTTGGGAAACTGTCTCTGGGTTTGCAGCAGCCGCTACCCAGCGATGTCCCCATTCTCATCAGGGTTCTGGGAGTCTCGCTGCCGCAGCAGGTAGCTCTGGTTCTGAACAGTGACAAAGGAGAAATTGAAGAGGTGGATGTGCTTCAACCTCTTAAAGAAATTTATTTCCAAAATGCATCCCCCTCGGTATATAGTGTCAAGTAACTCTCAGACTGTTAACCGCCTCCTGGGAGGAAATCCAAGTAGGTCTTTCTAAAATTTAACTTTATTGTCAAGGTGATGTACCGAGGGGCTGTAGGTATATGTGTACGGTCACGAGTACATCTTTTGTGTGAGTACATCTCTTATCAAACTTGTCCCCCCCTCATTTTTCTCCTACTTTTCCTATCCCAGCTCCCCCCCCACCCCAAACTGTACAGTTCATTTCCAACATATTGTCTTGTGAGTGTCGCTGTGGCATTGGCTCACTAATTAGATCTTTAACCTTCCCTCTCTGCCCCCTTCCAGATCTCATCCTCGGCCAGGCGCCATGAGCTGAGTTAGAGGATAATGTGACGGGCAGAATAAAGTGGCCTCAAACCACCCAGAAGGCACAGCACCCGCGTTATGTCCGAAAGGCCAGGGTCGCCGGCTGAGGTGGCCCAGCTGGTCACACCGACTTTGGGAGCAGCCCTCGCCTGTGAAAGGAACCCGTCAACTTAACGGAAGGGGAGACGAGGCAGAAGGACCAGAACCTAAACATCCATGCCACCCCCCGGTCCAGCCTGGGACGCCCGTCGGGCCTGGGGCGAGGGTCGCCCGCCCCTCCAGCCTTCCCAGGCCCGGCTCTGGGAGCGGCCCGCCGGCCGTGCACCTGCCACAG
Source organism: Perognathus longimembris pacificus (assembly GCF_023159225.1). Classification (NCBI taxonomy): domain Eukaryota; kingdom Metazoa; phylum Chordata; class Mammalia; order Rodentia; family Heteromyidae; genus Perognathus; species Perognathus longimembris. Next base: position 2,602,406 of record NC_063173.1, on the reverse strand, counting down.
CCGCAGATCCCCAAGTCGGAGTCAGCCGCGGATGCGGGCTGTCGGTGACCACAGTCAAGGCCAGCCCCGCAGCCTGGAAACCCCAGGCTTTGTGAGGAGAGGGAGAGGAGGCGCGGGGAGCAGGGCAGCGGGGACCCCCGTCCTGCCCCCCTCCCCCAGGTGTGCAGTTCTCCAATCTGCACCGTGCGCCCTCCCAGTTGGTAATGGAGAATTATTGTCCCGGAGGATTCTTGGAGCTGGTCACGAATTCCCCTCAGGAAACACCCGTGGTCTTGAATCACAATTGGCCTAAATTACAGGCTAGTGATCCAGGTCCTGGCCGCGCTCGGGGGGTGGGGGGGTGGGGGGGTGGGGGGGGTGGGGGGGCTGTCGGGCCGGGTGTTTCCGATAGATGGCGCCCACCTTCACGAATAGAAATCATTCACATAATTTGTTTTCCAGTTTTTCCAAGGAGAGAGGGGGGGCGGGGGGGGTGGGGGGGTGGGGGGAGGACTCCGTGAAGGTCCAGACCGGAACGCTCTGTCCACGCACGGCTCGGCTTGTTCCAGGCTCGGCCCCAACCCCAGCCTGGAGCCAGGGACCTTGACAGCAGTGCCAGCTCCCTGGGTGCGGCCCGTGGGGTAACCGAGGGAGGGGGGGGGTGGAGTGTGGGGCCCGAGGGCCTGAGGAGAGCGCTCCCCTCAACCTAGGGGGGAGTGAGTGGGGGGGGCTCCCCAAAGCCCACCCGCCCCCCTCTGCAACGCGCCCAGAGCTGCACCCCACGGCCCGGGCGGTGCGTCGAGTCACAGCCCTCCTCCCCACGGCCCTCGCGCGCCCACCCGCCTCGGGTCCCCGACCCCAGCGGGATCCGAGCCCACCCGAGGGACGTCAGCCCGACGGGCTTCGGGGCCAGACGCTCCAGGCGGCCCTCATTCTGGCTGCTGGCCCTCCCGTCGGTGGCGTGAGGATCCCGACATCCGACGGCCGGGGGGGGGGGGGGCGGCGCCGGGTCGCGGCTCTCCCTCGAGTTCCGCCCGCCCACCACGGAGACCGATCCTCGGTACACCGGGGACGCCGGGGAAGGGTAGCGGCTCGTCCCCCCGCCTCCCAGGGCGCCCAGAAAGGCCCAGCGAGCGCGGGGGGGGGCGGGGGGGGCTGGAAGGACTGAGCTCGCCCTACCCCGACCCATCCGCGGGACAAAGGACGTCCGACGGCTGAGGACGACCAGCTGCAGGGGGACGCGGGGGGGGGGGGCGGATGAGCCAAGACAGCTTTCCTCCGAGGCGCCCCAAGGATGAAGTAGGGCTGCTGCTGGCACGAGGGCAGGACTCCTCCGACCCCCACCCCCCACCCCGGCTGGCCGGAGTTAGGGGCGCACTGCCAGGCAGTTCCCATGAGGCTGTGCGGTGCACAGGGGGTGAGGAGGCCGAGGACTCTGCGGTGGGTGGAGGATTGACTGAGCCAGTCCTGGGGCTCGGACTCAGCCCTGAGCACCGTCCCTGGCTTCTTTTTGCTCAAGGCTAGCACTCCGCCACCTGAGCCACAGTGCCGCTTCTGGCCGTTTTCTGTATATGTGGTGCTGGGGATTCGAACCCAGAGCTTCGTGCCTGCTGGGCGGCCCCCCCCCTTCCCGGGGATGGTGGGGAGCCCCTTCAGGGCGCAGTGGCTCTGGCCTCGGGTTCGGTTCCGCAGTCTCCCTCTCCTCTGGTTTCCCCGGGACGGTGCGGGGTGCGGGGTGCGGGGTGAGGAAGCCGCCGGACGTCGTCTCCGGGCCGTGCGGGGCCCTGGGGCGCTAAAGGACATGGAAGCAGGGTTCCCGGTTCAGAGAGGGCAGGTGCGCGGGGCTCCGTGCGCTCCCCCCGGCGGCCCGGGGTGGGGAGGGGTGGGGAGGGGTGGAAGCCGCGCGTGCCCCCCCCCGCCCTGCGCCCCGAGGTGCGGGCGGCTCGCGTTCCCGGCCCCCTTCCTCCGAGGCGCTGGGGGAGCTCGTGCCGCCCCGGCCGGGGGAGCAGCAGGCCGCTCACTCCGGCCGGAACCTGACGCGCGGACACCTGCGACTCGCTCCCGGGGCCGGGTGGGGGGGGGAGGGCCGCGAGCCCGCGGCGGGGGACCCGGGCCTCGCCCTCGGAGCGACCCGCGTGCGGAGTGAGGGTCTCGGGGCGCCCGGGCCCCGCGTCCGCGCCGCCCGGGCCGGGCCTGGGCCTCGCCGGCGGTGGGCGTGGCGAGCGCGCCGCCCCCAGCCCCGCCCCTCACCCCAGCCCCGCCCCCGCCCCAGCCCCGCCCCCCGCTCCAGCCCCGCCCCCGCCCCAGCCCCGCCCCCCCGCTGGGGCGTCCCCGCCGGGCCGGCCGCCGCGAGGGCGAGGGCGAGGCGGGAGCGCGCGCGCGCGCGCACGCCGGGCGGACTCGGAGCCGCGCGCCTCCGCCCGTGTCGCCGGGGGCCGCCCGGCCCCTCCCCGCCGCCCTCCCCGCCGCCCCCCCCCCGCCCCCCGCCCGCGCGCCGGCGGCCGCCCGCCCCGGCTGCCGGCGTCCGCGCCCCGGTGGAGCGCGCGTGCGGGCGGCCGGCAGCATGAGCAGCGGCGGCGACGTGGTGTGCGCCGGCTGGCTGAGGAAATCGCCCCCCGAGAAGAAGTTGAGGCGCTACGTGAGTGCGGGCGGGGGTCCGGGGGGCCGGGGGGCCGGGGAGGGGCCGGGCGGCCGGGAGGGCGCGGCCGGCCGGGGCGCGCGGGGCGCCGGCACACCTGTCACAGGTGCGCCGCCGAGGGCGGGGCGGGGCGCGCGGGGCGCGGGGGGCGCCGGCCTCGGAGCCGCCCCACACCCCGGGGAAGTTTGTCCCCGGGTGTCGGCGGGGCCGGGGCGGAGGCCGAGGGCGCGCGGGGCCGGGGCCCGCGGAGGACGAGGCGCCGCGCCCCCCGCCCCGCCCCCCCCGGCCCCCCGCGTCCCTTCCGTCCCCGCGTCGGCGGCGCGGGCGGCCCGGCGTGAGGTGACTCATTTGTTTGTCCCCCCGGCGGGGCGCCTTTATCCCGCGCGGCCCGCGCACACGCACACGCACACGCGCGGCGGTGACACTGCAGTTCGGGGCGCGGGGACCGGCCCGCGCCCGGGGGCTGTGCGGACCCGGAGGCCGGGGCCGGGCTCGCGGACCCGGCGGCGCGGGCGGCCCCTCCCGGGGGCGGGGTGAGGCGTGCGGGGCGCCGCCCGCGGCTCGGGTCCCCGGCTCCCCCTCTCCCCCGGGGGGGGGGGCGGGGTGTCCTCGTCCCAGGGACTCGGGGTGCTGAACTCGGGGGGGATCCCCACCCCCCCTCAGCCCGGGCGCGAGCCTCGGCCTCGCCGCCGCCCCGCGTCCCGGGGGCTCCGCGGGGCGGGGCGGGCCCGGCCCCTTCCCCCCCCCCCCCCGGCCGGCCGCCCCGGGCGCCGCGGGGGAGGGGGTGCCGAGCCCCCCGGGCCTTCCTGCCCCGGCTCCCCGGGTCGGGCGCCAGGCCCCGCCGGCCTCCGGGGCGAGGAAGTGACCTTCTGCTTTTCAAAGGAAGTGCCGTGGTTGGGGAGCGTGAGCGGGGGGCCGGGGAACCGGGCTCGGGGCTCCGAGCGTCGGCTGGGGGGGGAGTCAGCACACCACCCCTGACCCCGCACCCAGGCTGAACCTGTGGGGGGGGAAGCGTGTTGATCCCGGCCCAGAGCTGCTTTTCCGGGGGTGCGGATGGAGCCTGCGTGCTGTGAGGACTTAGAGGGTCTTTTTCTTCTTCTCATCACAGTGAACGTTATTAGGATCAAGAGAGGAATGATTCGCTGGTTAGCATTTGATTCCTATTTAAAGAAAAAAAACAAATAAAAAAAAAAAAACCAGACTTTGTCCCGAATGGTTTCCAGAATACTGTATGGAACTGGATACCATGACAGCCAGTACCCTGGGCATTGCATGGAGACGTTTGTCGCAAGTTAGGAAGGGAAGGGGAACCCCGGAACGGAGGGACAAAGAAAGGGTGAGAGGCGAACCTTATGCTTACAAAACCATATGCTGTAAACCAACTGTACAAGTGGGGGGGGGGAGGGAACGGTGGAGGGGGGAGGGAAGGTGGGGGGGGGAAACGAAGGGAGAGGTAACAGGTTTTGATAAGGCACGTGTTCACTGCTTGACCTATGAAACGAAGCCCTCGGTACATCACTTTGACAATAAATAAATCCTTTTTGTTAAGCAGCGCTCAATTTTCAAGTTAGAATCTTGAAACTTGGTTTTGAAACCGCTTGCACACACACAAAAAAAGTTGATAGCCGCTTCTGTGCTAACTACAACTCTCACTACCTTTTATGAGCCATTTTCCTTTGTACTGTTGTTAGGGAACAACTTTAGGTCAAAATGAACAACTGGGGAGGCTTTTGTGTCGAGCCCCCTTTCCACCCATTTAAACGGAACACCCTAGGGTCACGGGATGATCTCAGCCGCTCACACATTCCCTGCGGCTCCAGCCCGTAAGGCATCTGACTCAACTAGACACAGCTGGAGTATGTGTCCCACTGGTGTGACTGGTGTGTGGAAGGCCAGCACCTCTGGTTGACATCACCACTCCTCTGAACCCCCGAACTCTAGAGAAACAGTCTGCCGTTAGTCTACTTTTCATTAAAAAGTTTCCTTACCGGAGTTTGAATTCTGCCATTTTCTTCAATTTGTTGGAGGCCTACATTCATTAGAACCAACGTTAAAAAAAAAAAAAGTATTTCCTAATCCCGTTGTTACTCTAAACAGTTGCTGCTTTTGGTAGACATAATAGGCTGAGGTGTTTCAGACTGATGAATCTTTATTTCAAGAATGAACCAAGCATCTGAGGTAGGGGGGGGAAAGTAGCTTATGAAATACATTACAATTAAAGCAGAAAGAAAGGAGAGAGAGAGAGAGAGAGAGAATCTACTATGATTTAATTTTGAGAGAGGGGAAACAAGTTGGAAGAAGGTATGGAAAATTTCAGAAATTTATTTTTAGGGCTTTAAAAATCACCTTTTCTGATAAGTGTTAAAGATCTACCAAGTATGTGAGAAAGGGAGGGGGAAGTAAAGGGGAGAAGGAAGGGAGAAAGAGAGACCCACAATGGACCATTCAACTGTCCAACCATTTGACCAGAAATGCCTTTGGGCATCATATACGATGGTTGCATTGGAAGCTGGTACATGCATGTAAAGCTTAAACCAGATTTTCTGGAGGAAAAAGACATTTTACAACATACACTATAGTTTTCTGTTGCTTTCATTGTTAAAAATTTAGGGGAAACGATTTGGTGATGGTACTGCTCCCTTGTTGTCTGTCTTGAGGAAAGATGAGTTCTTGGTTCTCATGAGCTGCTACATGAGGGAAACAGTAGTTTTTATTTTCTCAATCCCAGGAAATAAAAGTTATTCATCCTTTCAGTTTTCTCCTTCACAAAGAAAATCAAGATAACCAGGGAATGGCCATGTGGCACATGCTATGTGACATTTCCACTTCCACCCTGTATTTCCATGGTGCCTTTCCTTTTTCCATGTCCTTAGAGTACATACCTGCCACCTGACCTAACTCCGCTCTTCCCACCACTCAGCTCCTCCCATTTGTTTGATTAATCTTCCGCTTCTTCTCGAAACCTCTTCCTCCCATGAACGTTTAAACATAACTTAACAAGATCTCCTTTGGTGTCACGCTCTCCCCTTCTACACTAGCCTTGCTTTCTCCTTTTCTTCAGGGATGAACTTGTTAATGGTGGTTTATACATACCTTACTTGTCTTCACGTCTCACAGCTTCTCCTCAGTCAGCTGCAAGCTGAACCTTTTTGTTTAATGTCCATCTGGGCCTGGGCACTGTCCCTTGAACTCTGGGCCTGAGAGCTCCCTGTCCCATGAAATCTGGGCCTGGACGCCATCCCTGAGCTGCTTTTGCTCAAGGCTAGTGCTCTACCACGTGAGCCGCAGCACCACCTCGAGCTTTTTCTGAGTAGTTTATTGGAGGCAAGAGACTTGTGGACTTTCCTGCCCAGGCTGGCTTCGAACTGTGATCCTCAACTCTTAGCCTCCCAAGTAGCTAGGATTACATGTTTGAACCACAGGCACTGGCAGGTTGAACCTCCTTTATCTTTTTCTTTTTCTCCAAGCTATTCTCAAAAAGGCATCAGTGGGACCCAGGTCATCATCCAGAGGATGGTTTTTCACTCCTCATTCTTACTAGTGTCTTCTCTTATTGGTCACAGTTTACCACTCAAGTCTCTCAAAACATCTTCCTTTTGAGTGTTCCCATTTATACCTGATCCTCAGTTTCTGGCCACTGGAGACTGACCTTTCAACATACCTTAAAACTTGGACTTGATAGTGACAGTGGTAGTGTAGCTTCTCCCCTTGACAATATTCCCAGCTGTTCTGACTGGGATTCATTTGCATACTGGTCATTATCAAGTTAAGTGTTCCTCCCAGAATTGTTTTCTCAACTCTAGACTTTCATATCCAACGGTTTCCTGTGCATCTTTATCTGACCTGTCTCACAGTCTACACAAACACACCACACCCAAAGCTAAGCTCTTCTATCCTTTTAACTACTTTGCTCAGTAAATGATCCTCACATCCATCTCCTACTCAGTGTTGACTCCCAATATCACACCTCTGACCTTTCACGCAAACCTGCTAGGGCTGTCACCTATATATTTGGATACGTCAAAGCTGGGACTTTTTAGACTGATTACCTCTTTTCTTGCCTTCTGTTGAGCCTCTTTCTGGTCAAGGCCTAGAATATCTTTTAGTTGTGTTAGCCCTGAAGGAAGAAAGTAACTGCCCCAAGTCTTGTAGCCTTATTCCAAAGCCTGAGAGATTTTTAAATTAAACATGTAATCTTGAGAGAATTGTAGCTTATACATCTAATTGTAAGAAATAATAAAGACATAGCTATGTGCCTTGTAAATGCAGTTTTCCCTAATGGTGATACCATCTAAAACTATCGTACAGTGTCATAATTAGGTATTGATAATAACCGAGGACATAGAACATTTCCACCACTGTAGGATCCCTTATGTGCCCTTGTGTACTCCTATCCTCTGCTACCTCACACCACCGCATCCCCAACCCTCGGCAATCACTGATCCCTTCTCCATTTTCATCATCTTGTCATTTTACTTCGAAAGATTCACACAACATGTAACCTTTCACAATTGTGATTTTCTTGTAACAGTTCTCTAAGTTGTTACATCAGTATTACATTATCATTTATTACTCAGTAATATTCCCTGGTACAGAGTGAATATTCCTGTTTATTCACCCATCAGTTTTAATTTGTATTGCTGCTATGACCAGCAGTGTTGAACATCTTTTCATACTATTATTCACCATCTGCTTTTCAAGGTGTGTTTTTTTTTTTACCCATTTTCTATATGGATTGTTTGTTTTTTAAGAATTTTTTGTACGTTCAGGATGCTAGTCCTTTGCCGAGTGTGTAGTTTGCAAATGATTTCTACAAGTCCATAGCTTGTCTCATCATCACTTTACAGTCTTTGACCTAGTACTAATTTTAACTTGGATGAAGTCTAGGTTATTGATTTTTTTTTTTCCCCTTACAGATTGCACTTGATTTGTCAAGTCTATTTGAATGTCTTCTAGTCAACACCATGCCCAAAGCTAAACTAGGCTTCATTTCTCTCTTCTCACGTGTACTCGATTTTCCCTTGTTTTAGGTCACAAAGATTTTTCTCCTGCCTTTTTGTCAAAACATTTTTAGTGTTCCTTTAAGATATTCTTTGTTAATTTTCTATATAAAACGCAAGCTTAGAATTGAGGGTTTTTTTGTTTTGTTTTGTTTGGGGTGGAGCAGTGGACCCTCAACTGAGCACCATTTATGGCTTAAATATCTTATTTTCTCATCTTCGTAAGAAATGAGTTGGGCATGTTTGTGAGTCTATTTCCAGGTTCTCGTGCTGCAAATCTGCCAGTACCATCCAGTCTAACTACAGCTATCTGAAAAGCCTTGAAATTTGGTAGAGTGATTCTACTTATTTTTTTAGTTGGCACATGAAATTTGTACAAATTTATGAAGTCTCGTGTAAAATTTTGCTTTATAAATTCACTGTATGATATGCCAGTCAGGGTGAAACTATATGTTTCCTCCACCTACTTAAACTGGCTTACTCTGTTGGCTAGCTCTTTTTGTTGTTGTTGTTATTGGTCTTGGGGCTTGAACTTGGGGGCTTGGGCACTGTTGAGCTCTTCTGCTCAAAAGTAGCTCTCTACCACTTTGAGCCACAGTGCCACTTCCAATTTTCTTGTGGTTAATTGGAGATGAAAGTCTCACAGGCTTCCCTGCTTGGGCTGGTTTTGAACAGTGGTCCTCAGATCTCAGCCTCCTAAGTAGCTAGGATGACAGGCGTGAGCCACCAGTGCCCAGCTGGCTAGATCTTCTTGTCAGCTATGAAACAGGTATTCTTTCAGTCCTTATCTCAGCCTTAACCTTAAGGAGAATTATTCTGTCTGTTACCATAAGTGCAAGGCTACAAGTAGAATTCAATTGTTTCACCATTAAGCACAGAACAAGCTGTTGCATTTTTGTAAATCCTCTTTATCAATAGAGGAAACTACCCTCTTTCTGAGAGCTTTTGTCATGAATGGGTATTAAATTTTGTCAAAGGCTCTGTTAATATGATGGTTGTACTGATTTTCAAATACTGTAATAAGTCCTTGAACACGTACAATGAACTGATGATAGTATATAGCTTCTACATATTGAAGGATTCTTTGGGCTAATATTTTGTTAACAGCTTTTGCCTCTGTTATTTGGTTAAGATTTTTTCCTGGAGGATATTATCCTATAGATTTTTCGGTACTATCTCTGTTTTTGGCATCAAAGAAGCTTCAAAAAAGATTTGGTGTGTTCTTCAGAAATCTCCTGTTTTCTGGAAGATTATGTTGAATTGGTGTAATTACATGAACATATTGTAGAATTCTCTAAGTACAACTTATTTAGGCTCAGTAATGTCTTTTAAGGAATCTGTTAAAATTATAAATTCAGTCTCCTCTGGCACTGGTGGCTCACACCTGTAATTCTAGCTACTCTGAGGACTACGATCTGAAGATCTTCGTTTGAAGCCAACCTTGGCAGAAAACTTTCTATCCTAAATTTAAAAAAAGGCTGGACTGGAGGAATGGCTCAAGTGATAGAATACCAGCCATGACTGAAAAAAGCTTTGCAAAAGCATGAGGCCCCGAGTTCAAACCTTGGTACTGACACAATAAATGGATAAACTTAATATCTTCAATAGTTATAGAGCTATTCAGTTATCTATAAATATTAGGAATGACAGTAGCTTTGTGCTTGGGGGGAAGTTGGTTGCATTTCATGCAAACTGTCAAACATGACTGTAGAATTGTTATAGTATTCCTTCTTGTCTTCCAATGCCTGTGGAGTCTGTAGTGGAAGCCTACTACCCTAACTTATCTCTAACTTAGGTCTTCTCTTTGTCAATCTTGCTAGAAGGTTGTCAAATTCATTGATACCTTTAAAGAACCAGCTGTGTATTCACTGATTTTGAAGCATGAAATCGGTGGTCTGAATTTCCCTTTCTTTCTGATGAAAATTTTCTACTGTACATAGAATAATTACCTTTTCTGCTCCTGAAAAATATCGGCCCATTTCTTCATGACTTTGTTTTTCTGAAAAAACATAAGTGAAACTCTTGTTTTTCTCAAGTATGCAATTTGATCTTGATACTTTAGTGGTTTTTGTCTTTAGTTCCAGAAGTTTGTGCTCTGTATCAACAAGAATTACTTTGGGTTTATCCTATCTAGATTCACTAGATATATGGATATATAGCTTTTGTGTCTTTTTGGTATCATTCATCCATTCATTTTTTATAGAACTAGAGTTCCAAACTGATAGGCGAGTATTCTGCCACTTGAGCCATGTCCTCAGCCCTTCTGGTTCAGTTTTCTTTTCATATTGAGTCTCATGCTTTTACTGAAGCTGGCCTTGGAATTCAGTTTCTCTCTCTCTCTCTCTCTCTCTCTCTCTCTCTCTCTCTCTCTCTCTCTCTCTCTCTCTCTTCCCCCCCCCTCTCTCTCTTCCAGCTTGTATTACAGTACTTACCATGCCTGGCTTGTTTTTGAGATAGGGTCTTCCCAACTTTTCCCCAAGATTGGCCTCAAGCCATGCTCTTCCTATTTCTGCCTTCCAAGTAGCTGGGATTACAGGTGTTTCTTCTCATCAAATTTGGGGAAATTTCAGCCATTATTTCTTGAGCACATTTTCAGGTTTGCCCTTCTGTTTTTCTAAAAACCCAGTAACACAAAGTTAGGTCTTTTGCTAAGGTCTTCAGGTCCCTTAGCTATTGGTCATTATATTCATTCTATTTTATCTGCATGACACATATTGAGTCTTTTCTTTTTCTTTCTTTCTTTTCTTAATTTGTATTTTTTTGTGCTGTACTTTTTTTTTAATGCTAGTACTTGGGCTCAAACTCAAGGCCTTATGCTCTTGTATTCTTGCTTATTATCATTATTATTATTATTTTTTTTACCCAAAGCTGGAACTCTACCATTTGAGTTTCATCTTCACTTCTGGCTTTTTTTTTCTTGCTGATTAATTAGCGATGAGTCTCTCAAATGTGTTTTCCTTGGGTTGATTTCAAACCTCTGCCCTGAGAACTGGTGCTTGGCAAGGATTATGGGCGTGAGCCACCATTGCCTGACTCCGAGGGCTACTTCCTGTCCACATGTACTGCTGAACCACAGTCTGCCTATTTTAGACTTCTTATCATAGCTAGGATAGTAGGCACCTTCTACTGTGCCTAGTTATCAGTTAAAAATTGGTCTCACAAATTTTCCTCCTAGGATGGCCTCAAACTGTGATCCTCCCTATCCCAGCCTCCCCAAGTAGCTCATTCCACTTTATTGGGTCATTTCCATTGCTCTTCTAGCTCACTTGTTCTCACATGCTGAACTTTGGGTTATTGTGTTTTTCATTTTTAGAATTGCCATTGGCCTTTTAAAAATATCTTTGTATGCTGGGGATATGGCCTAGTGGCAAGAGTGCCTGCCTCATATACATGAGGTCCTGGGTTCGATTCCCCAGCACCACATATACAGAAAATGGCCAGAAGTGGCGCTGTGGCTCAAGTGGCAGAGTGCTAGCCTTGAGCAAAAAGAAGCCAGGGACAGTGCTCAGGCCCTGAGTCCAAGCCCCAGGACTGGCAAAAAAAAAAAAATCTTTGTATGTCTAAGGCCTTCCTTCCATTTCTTTAGGTTTTGTGTTTTTCTCATTGCTTTAAGCATATTTATTACTACTCATTACTGCATTTTTACTATGACTATGTTAAAATCTTAGTCAGATAATTCTCTCACATCAGAGTTAGCATCTGTTAATTGTTTTCATTTGAGATCTTTTTAGTTCTTGGTACAATGAATGATTTTCTACTAAATCTTGGTTATTTCTATATTACGTCTTGAAACTCTGAGTGTTATTTGAACCTTAAATTTCATCTAAATTTCTGGAATAACATCGTAAGACAAGGGAAGAACACCAGGTTTCCTACTTGGTTTCTATCAACACCTTTGAGAGGAGTGACAGGAGTTCCATCTTCTTCCTTTTGGTCTCTGCTGACTCTGCAGGGTAGGTCACTTTAGTGACGAGTGCTCAGTAGTGAATGCTTTTCTTTGGCATTACTCTAAGCCAGGCATCACCCAGCCTTGTGACAGCCTAGTCTTAGCTTCAGTGGGCGGGGTTGGATCAGAGTTTTGTTTTGTTTCTGTTATGTCTGCCCAGGTAGAACAATTGTCATGTCTTTCTAAACTGTCTTGCTCTTTCCTTTGGCTCCAAAGAGGAAACTTTTGTTGGGACTTTTTGTTTTCTTCTGTAACTTATTGGTGTTTTTATTGTACTGGCTTCTTTAGTTCCAAGTCTGGAGCATGAGGCAAAAAACAAAACAAACAAAATAAACCTGTGGAACTCACCACTGTGCTCTTTGACTCAGATCCCAGGTTTTCTGACCAGTCTGCCTTCTGTTCCCCTTTTAGATTGTGTGTGTGTGTGTGTGTGTGTGTGTGTGTAATAAAATTTTTAGTTGTGCTTAGCAACAAGAATAAGAAAAAAGTATGTCTATCCCACTTACCTACCATATGTGGTATTTATCATTGTGTATACAAAGGTGTATGTGTATACATTGTGTATACAAAGGTGCTGAGCCAGGTGCCAGTGGCTCATGCCTGCAACCCTAGCACCTCAGAAGGCAGAAGGCTGAGGATCGCAACTCAAAGCCAGCCTGGGCAGGAAAAACTGTGAGACTCAATCTCTGGTTAATTATCATAGAGCAGCCAGATGTAGAGCCTGTGGCTCAAGTAGTACAGCACGAATTTTGAGCAGAAAAAGCTCAAGGACAGTGCCCAGGTCCAAAATTCAAGCCCCAGGACCAGCGCAAAAACAAAACAACAAAAAAGCACTTGTCAATATAGTATTTGTATTTTATTCCTTTACCAGAGAACGGAGGTTGAGACTTACACATATAGAGCACGGATTGAGCATCCCTGGTCTGAAAATAATGAAGTCCAAAGTGCTCTGAAATCTGAAACTTTCCGACCATTGACATGACAGTCAAAAAGTTATGAATTTTGATTGGATGCCAGTGGTTCATGTTAATAATCAGGAGACTGAGATCTGAGGGTGGAAGTTGAAAACCAGCCTAGGTGGTCAAAACTGCAAGACTCTTTATCTCAAATTGGCCAGAAAAGGCCAGAAGCAGTTGTGGGAAGAGTGAATGAGAGTTCAGAGACATGAGTGCAAGCCTTAGTGCACCTCCCCCCTTCAAAAATGTTTTGAATTTTAAAGCATTTCAGATTTTCCAATTAGGGATACTCAACTTGAACAATATATATGATATTTATATGTATTTACAGATGAAATATTATGTAGTACACTATATGTAATGGTATAGTAGCATATATTATATACTATACTATATAGTATATACGACAGTAATACATATACTATATATACAGTATATGTGATATTTAAATATATATGTATTGTATATTTTAAATATTCTTGTTTCTAAGCATAAGTAGCAGAACAGGACTAAACACCAAGCCTTCTGAGTAAAGCTCTGTTCTTCCCACCACCTCACAGAAATTTTCTGTGGATTAGGACTTCACCTCACTTTAACAGAGCTAGATCTAATCTTTCGTCTATTGTATAATCAAAAAGGCAGTCATTTTCAGATGCTAAAGTGAGAGATGATTTTGAACTTCCACAGTATTTGTCATTATCCTACAGTTTAACTCTTTAAAACTCAAGCATTTATTACTTTTACTATTTTTAGACTACCGGGTAATCTTCAGAGTTTAAAGAAATTTAAACTTAGTAGATAACCTTCAGTGATTTGATCCCTTGGTTGATGCCTTACAGTTCCTTCAGGCAGTAATAACAAAGTACCATAAATGGGTGGCTTTGAACAACCCTGATTTCTCATAGCTCTGGGGACTGAGAAGTCTAAGATCAAAGCACATGCAAATTAGATGTCTACAGAGCACCCTCTTTTTCATTGTGGATGCTGCCTCACTTTGACCTCACAAGGTGGAAGAGTGGAAGAAGCCCCTGGGGACCTCTCTTTGGAAGGTGGCCAATCTCATTTGTGCTGATTCCAATCTATTCGTTCCCTCAGGGCCTGCCGCCTCCTCATACCACTACATTAGGGGTTAAAATCACAACATCAGAATTTGGGAAGAACAAAAACACTTTATTGCCACGAAATTAGCCTTTAAATTTTCCAAAAAGTAAACCCCAAAGATCTGCTTAGTGCACCAATTGTGTTTACAGAGAAGAGGTGAGGTGTTCAAGGCCCAGCTCGCTACAAAGGCTCTGTTAGTCCCACTGTGGACGAGAGAAAGCAGCAGCTCTCAGAAGCTACCCTCATTCTAACACCTTCAACCACAACCAAACAGCTTCTTGAAGAAAAGCTTAAAGAAATAGGTATGAAAGTCATTGCCCAATTGGCCTTTCCTGCCCTCTGGAATGTAAGAGGATAAAAGGGGATTCTGATGAAGAGGTTGTTCAAGATGTTCAAGCAAGGCCTGTTATTGGAGCTAGGAATTGCTCCTGGCTCCAACATGTTCAAAGTCATCTCTGTACCACACACCCTACCCTTATAGGAATTTTTTGAGTAAAAAGTTGTTCCACACCTGGAGGGAAGGTAGCTAGACCCAGGTAGTGTAGCTAGAACTGTACCTTTTCTTGTGTCCAGACACCATGGCTACATGGCTGCGAAACTGAGTTATGGAACAAGAGGGCCAAGGCTGTTTTCCCTGCCTCCTGATTTCCTGGCAGGACAGTGAGGTGATGACTGCCAGTACTGGCCATAGGACTTAATGCTAAGGTCTGTGCAACTCCATGAGGAGACTTCAAATGTGGAGACTGTAACAGTCACCTTGAAAACATGACCCCAGAGTTCCACCTCTAGGGATTTCCTGGGGATAGTCCCTTCCTCCTTCCCTCCCTCCCTTCCATTTGAGCCACAGCTCCACTTCTGGGTTTTCTTTTTTTCTTTTTTGTTGTTTTGTTTTGGAGTATTTTGGAGTATTCTGTGATTAATTGAACAATGCCACAGACTTTCCTGCCCAGGCTACCTTTGAACCACAATCCTCATATCTCAGCCTCCTGAACAGCTAAGATTGCATGCATGAGCTACTGGCACCCAGCAGAAATACAGTTTAATTCAGCAATTCATCAAACAGTCATGTGCTCAGCACCCAAGTTCTGGGTCCATGAAGAACAACAACAACAACAAAAGACTTCCTGGAAAGGTGTCCCTGCCTATAAGTAAGCCAAGAGAGGAAGGCTTTTAGGTAGATGGGCTACTAACAGTGAGGTGGCAAGGACTGAGAATATGTACAGACAGTAAAGATTTGTAGTTACTGGGCCCTGCACAGGATGGTGTAGTAACCGCCTCTGAAGCTGATGAAGTAGTTGAGAGAGAACAAAGGAGAAGGTGACTGTAGGGGTGTGGTAAGTTCAGCCTTCTTTCTAGGCCCTCTGAGGCAGCCAGGGCAATGAAACTATAAATATTTAAATTCCTGATCTGTATACCAGGAGGAAATTAGTTTTAGCAGCTTTCTATTCCTAATTACTGAATTCAGTCTTTGATTGCATTCACAGTGTTAAAGAGATTATTTTAATCCTCAGCTATTCTCCTAAACTACATCTCAGTATCTTTAGATTAAAACTCCTCACTTGGAGCCAGGCACTGAAGGCTCATTCTTGCAGTCCTAGCTACTTAGAGATTTAAGATCTGAGGGTCACAATTCAAAGACAGTCCTGGCAGAAAAGTTTGTTAGGCTCTTGTCTATAGTGAGCCAGCAAAAACTGGAAGTGGAGGTGTGGCTTACATGGTAGAATGCTACCCTTGAATGGAAAAGCCAAGCAAGAGCACAAGGCCCTGAGTTCAAACCCAATAGCAGCAGCAGCAACAACAACAACAACAAAACAAATGAACAAAAATCCTCTTCATTTGAAAGTAATCCATATGATGGATAAAATGAAATTCAGTAATATGTACATACAGCATATTATACATATATATATATATACATACAGAGTATAGTCATTCTTGAAAAATAAAACACTGACTTATAAGCAGACTAGCTACAACACAGGTATTTTGGAGACATTGTACTAAATAAAGTAGAAAAACATAAATGAGGTGATTATTCCCATGGTAGCAGTGGAGAACTGTTGAGTAATGAGTATATAGAGTTTTGGTTTTACTATATGAAAGCACTCTGGACATGTATGGTGGTTACAGTGGCACAGTGATGTAATTCTTAATGTCAGTTCAGTAACATTAGTTTATTATCTTAACCACACAGAGTGGTTACATGGAAAGTGAGGCTAGTAATAACACCCAGAGTCTATGGTGGAATACAGAAACTACTTTGAAACGTAACCACTTAGAAGTAGTTAGGATGGTAAAGTTTTATATTTTGTTTATCCTACTATGACTTTGAAGAGCTCTTCATTTCGTAAAGGCTAGGGATTAGCCTTGCACATATTTCTAACCCAAGAGAAAAGACTAGATGTAACCTCCACAGCATTGAATGACACCCTACAAGGACCAGAGGCAATGAAGCTACCCAGAGCGGGAAAGTAGGCCTGTGATTTCAGTTTGTGAACAGCTCTGATGGAGCTTTCTGTCTCTAGCTAGCCTTTCTCTAGCTAGAAGGGAGTAATGGGATATAGTAACTTGGGGCTTATGAGAAATGTAGATATTTGAGCAGGTTGTGCCTGCGTTCAAATCAATTTTGATAGATGTTTATAGAGAATATATCCTCTCCCTTTTGTGGGGGAATAAATCAGTACTCAAACCTGGCCTACAAGGAATTCGCAGACCAGGGAGACTAAAAGTGCACATTATGCCCTTATATGGAGTTACGTGACCCACGCAATGAGTTGTGAGAAGGTAAGAGCTCTGGGTACAGAAAGAAATGGAACTGCTTCTGGAATAGGAGGAGGGGACCTGAGTGGGACTCAGAAAGATCAGGAGCAAGGAAGGAACGTGTTTGTGGATGGGGAACAGTAATGCACATTCATAGGGCCCAAATACCCAGGTTATATAGTAAAAAGCAGAACTATCCTTGCATTTTAAGTAGCAAGTTGATAGGGACATTTCATAGGAGGACTTGGATAGAAGGATAGCATTTATTGAGCATCACTCTCACTCAGTACTTACTTTGTCTTAAAGATTGATACTCCCTCAATGTGAAGTGTCTGTTGCAGTCCTTGAGTAGCTGACTTAATTCCCTGTTTCTACCTTAAAAAATTTTTTTTATTGTCAAGGTGATGTACAGAGGGGGTTACAGTTACATACATAAGGTAGGGAGTATATTTCTTGTCAAACTTCTTACCTCCTGCTTTTTCATTTACAAAGTTGCAGTGATGCTTCATTGGTTTGAGGATTTACCAGAATAATGTATAAAAATCTTAGTGTAGGGGCTGGGAATATGGCCTAATGGTAAAGTGCTCGCCTCGTATACCTGAAGCCCTGGGTTCGATTCCTCAGCACCACATAGATAGAAAAAAGCCGGAAGTGGCACTGTAGATCAAGAGGTAGAGTACTAGCCTACAGCAAAAAGAAGCCAGGGACAGTGCTCAGGCCGTGAGTCCACGCCCCAGGACTGGCAACAAAGACTTAGCTTTTAAAAAAAAATCTTAGTGTAAAAATAGGCATTAGTATTGGAGGTGGGAGTGGCATCATTTTGTACTTATTAACTGTTCATGGAAACTCTGAATATGCCCATCGCTTTCACATTTTGGGCAGACTGGCATTTACAATCACAGAACATGAATGGAACATGAATGAAATAACCGAGCTAGAGAGCATATCCAGTTCTAGGGTGTTAACTCCTCCTGAAGGGATGTCTCAAGGTCCTCCAGACTCTGGGAAGTGAAGTTATAACCACACAGTAACTTACCGAAGCTATGATGTTGGCCAATGCGTGGGAAATGTCTGTGTGCTAGGGGAAGTGAAGATCTATGTGCTAGATTCTGGAGTGATTTAAGATGCAAAAACTTTCCTGCTAGGGGTAACCCTTCAAACTCAGGTCCAAGCTCCTTCCCTCAAAAGTAATCCCTCTTCTGGGCTGGCTTCCAAGTACTTTGATCACTTGTAGTTTGGTTTTTCTCACATTGAGCTTTCCATGCTCTGGCTTTCTATGCTTTCCTTTTGCTGGATATGAGCTTGCTGCGTGCTAGCTAAGCAGGATGCTGAGATCTGAGGATCATGGTTAGAAGCCAGCTAGGATAGAAAAATTCTATGAGACTCTCTATCTTCAGCAAAAAGCTCAAGTGGTAGAACACCAGCCTACACACAAAAGCTAAGGTGCCCAGGCACTGAGCTCAAGCCTAGTTCCCAACACCAAAAAGCAAAATAAAAAGTGCTGGTGATCTAGAAGTGGCCTTCTAAAATGATATTTCAGACACTTGAGTCTATGCTTATGTATTTTTAAAATCATGCTTGAGATGAAAGCTTCAAGACTGGAAAGAAATTTTGAAGTGGATTTACAGGTCCCTGAACACATACTTTTGGATACTATTTTTAAAAAACCCCAAGTAACTGTAGAAAGCATTGTCTCTGAGTTAGCCTCCGGTCGGAATCCAAACTGAGCCTCCCATGTGCTTTGTGGGCCTTGGCAAGAGTCTTGATTTCCTAATTTACAAAATGGAGTTTTTGGTAAGTCTTTTTTTCTGTTTGTTGAATTATTGTAGCTTAGTGGGATGCAAACGTGAATCATTTTGTTTTTCTCTAGTCAGAATTGGCAACTGTGCTTTGTTAAAATCTCCCTTCTACAGGGGCCAAATCTTTAGTTAGAGCTCACAATCTCCTGGCTACTGTGGGTTATTGGAAGTCAGCGATTTAAAAATGCCAGTGTATCTAATCTACTTTTGCCAGACCAGTAGCTCTGCAGATGTGAAAGATAGATTTATTTGGTTTATTTTTGTTGCTCCTCTTTTTCATTCTTCACTTTGGAGTGGGGTGGGGTGTCTCTAATATTTCCTTCCTTCCTCTTCCTGTTCTTCCAGGCCTCCAGTTGTTTTGGTGTGTAGAGAGATGAGCAAAAGGCTAAGGAACAAAGCCGTTTGGGGGTCTTCCTTGATATTATTTCCTGGCTGCATGACCAGCACTGTCTGTGTGCATTCCCACCCTTGTAAGTCCTTTGCAAGATGGACTTCCTCCCTGCGTAGTCTCCAGACCTGAAGAAGAAGCTGGTATTATGTTTTTGTAGTTTCCCAGGCCTCCCCTTTTCTCATCTTGCTTTACCAGGCTGAGAGTCCTTTGCTGAATGGGCAGCCCTCTTGGATAAAGAACTAACAAGAGATCTTAAAGCCAACCATTTCCATGGGACTGCGTGACCCAGGGGTCAGTAAGGTAGCAGCATTGCCTCCCCATTTTTCTCCAGTTCCCCTTCCTCTGTCCAGATTGCTGCAGGGCAGACCTATATGTCAGTCGCCTAAGTCAGTGGCAACAGGCATTACAGTTTTTAAAAGTTTCCTCCCTCTCCTTTTGTCCGCTCTAATGTCTATACCTTACAATCCTAAAATCCACTGGGCCAAGGGATCCAATATTTATCCTCTCCCATGTTCTCTTTCTGGTAAGGATTGTGTTAAGGAAGGACAGTGAAGGGATGCATGTTGGGTTAGAATATCAAATAACGTAACTTTCACAAAAGTGCTAAAATTAAGCTGGGTACCCATGGCTCACGCCAGTAATCCTAGCTACTCAAGAGGCTGAGATCTGAGGATTTCCAAGCTGGGCAGGAAAGTCCATGAGTCTCTTATTTCCAATGAACTACCAAAAAGCTGGAGGTAAAGAAAGCTATAGCTCAGGCGGCAAAGCACTAGTCTTGAGCAAAAAAGCTCAAGGCCAGTACCCACCCGGAGTTTAAGCCCCAGGAAAAACACACACACACACACACACACACACACACACACACACACACACACACACGTTCCAGAAGCTTTAGCTTTCTTTACAGTGTGGGATCTAATATCCTTACTGTATATCTGTGGGTTCTATGTACAAGTTTGTGTGACCACTGGGAAGGTACCTGCCAACATTTTCTTATGTAATTGCCTAGAAGTTGCTGTGATGATAAATACAGTAATGCCAGCCACATTTTAACTATTTTATCATTGGTTGAATTATTGTAGTGCCAAATGTAACTCTTCTGTTCTTAAACATTAGGTACTTTATATTTTCTACTATTTGTAGTGCTAGAGATTGAACCCAAGGCCCCATGCATACCAAGTACAAGTTTTAATTATGCTCTACATAATTAGCTTCATCCCTAGGCCTCCACTATTTAAAATAATGTAGTCATAACCTGAGCAAAACTTTTTTTTTTCAAGCCCTCAGTCTTGAACTCAGGCTTGAACTCAGGGCTTGGGCGATATTCCTGAGCTTTTTTGTTTTTTTTGTTTGTTTTTTGCTCAAGGCTAGTGCTCTACCACTTGAGCCATAGCTCCACTTCTGGCTTTTTGGTGGTTAGCTAGAGAAAAAGTCCCATGGACTTACCTGGTAGCCCAGGCTGGCTTCAAACTGCAGTCCTCTGATTTCAGCCTCTTGAATAGCTAGGATTACAGGCATGAGCCACTGGTGCCAGTAACTGTTACCCTTTGGATGAATTCCTATAAATGGAATTTTTAATTCAGTGGACATAGTTGTTTATAAGATTTTTTTTTTTTTTTGGCCAGTCCTGAGCCTTGAACCCAGGGCCTGAGCACTGTCCCTGGCTTCTTTTTGCTCAAGGCTAGCACTCTGCCACTTGAGCCACAGCGCCACTTCTGGCCATTTTCTATATATGTGGTTCTGGGGAATTGAACCCAGGGCTTCATGTATACGAGGCAAGCACTCTTGCTACCAGGCCATATTCCCAGCCCTGTTTGTAAGATTTTTGATACATCATACCAAAGTGATTCTCAGAAAGGTTAGAGTTGGTTTCCATGATTTTTCTTTGATACAAGACTTAATTTCTAAAAACACTTGATGACTTTATCTGATTTCTTTGATTGCTACTAAGTTTGAATACATTTTAACGTATTATTGGCTCATTTTTTAAGGGACTGCTCACTCATATGTTGCTTGATAGCTTATGTAATAGGGAAGATTGAGAGTCTTCATGTATTGTACGGAGGGAACTTGGGAGGACTCAAGCAGGGACACGTTGGCAGTGATCAGCGGGTGCTCCTCTTAACTTAGTGGCTCTCTTCTGAGACTTTTTCCGTTGGGATGCCATAGACTTGCCCATGCACTATGTTGATCTTAATTTAGTTTCAAGGCCTACCTCAAATGTCACCTACTTTGTGGTACCTCCTTAAAGGAGGTTTGTCTTCCCATCATGTCCTGCCATAAATCTGTACTGTTCTCATATACTGTGACTGTCTTGCCCTTTAGTTATATGGACTCCTCAAGGGAGCCAAGCTTCTTTTCTGATGTAATGGATAGCACAAGTGATCTGAAGCAGGAGATCAAATCCTGAAAAGAGTTGCAAGAGAGTGACTTGGGGTAATTAGTTCCAGTTAGAAAGGAGCACTATCAGAGAGAGCATGGCAGTTAAACTGAAGTTTGGAGAATAAATAGTTCACCAACAAATGGAAGTACATTTTAATAAATGGAGAGCACCTTAGCTTAATTAAAGGCCTAAATACTGGGCAAAGGTGTGGTGAAAGATGAAGAATGAGGTCCAAGTAGCCTCTTCTATTCTCCCCTATACTCCTATCTTTATCACTTCTGTCCACCTCGTTCCTTTGCTTTGTATGGAACATCTCTCTTTTCTGACTGCTTGGACCCTATAAGTCATTCCAGATGTTACTGAATACCTATTGTATAGAAACTTGGGGGCTGGGAATATGGCCTAGTGGTAGAGCGCTTGCCTCATATACATGAAGCCCTGGGTTTGATTCCTCAGCACCACATACATAGAAAAAAGCCAGAAGTGGCACAGTGGCTCAAGTGGCAGAGTGCTAGCCTTGAGCAAAAAGAAGCCAGGGATGGTGCTCAGGCCCTGAGTCCACGCCCCAGGACTGGCAACACAAACAAAACAAATAAGAAACTTGGATCATGGGAAATTATAAATAGCATCATGAAAACATTATTAGTTCCACTCCAAAAAACTAGACAAGGAATGGGGTCTTCCCCAAATTCCCTTTTTTTTTTTTTGCCAGTCCCAGGGCTTGGACTCAGAGCCTGAGCACTGTCCCTGGCCTCTTTTTGCTCACGGCTACCACTCCAGTTCTTGAGCCGCAGAGCCACTTCCGGCTTTTTCT
Source organism: Perognathus longimembris pacificus (assembly GCF_023159225.1). Lineage (NCBI taxonomy): Eukaryota > Metazoa > Chordata > Mammalia > Rodentia > Heteromyidae > Perognathus > Perognathus longimembris. Next base: position 2,580,639 of record NC_063173.1, on the reverse strand, counting down.
GTTCATGTGGTGCTGAGGAATCACGAACTCTATCGCTAAGCCACCTTCCCAGTCCTCCCCCACCAATTATTTTGAATTAATCCAGTTTTTCCTAAGAATGGGATCATTTTCTATTCTGATATCTGAAGGTAAAACAGATATTTGAAACATCAAGAATGTGCAATGTATTTCACCTATGATGGGATAAAGGTATCTGTGTACCTAGATTTAGGCAAAGAAGATATTTAATATTTTTCTATAACTGATCAGCTTCTTCTCAGTTCTCATCTTTTGTCCTATTTGCTTTTGCTTTCTGATAAATCTTTGATCATAATAAAGCATGTTCAAAACTCAGTGCCAGGCTGGGAATATGGCCTAGTGGTAAAGTGCTCACCTCTCGTATACATGAAGCCCTGAGTTCGATTCCTTAGCACCACATATACATAGAAAAAAACCGGAAGTGGTGCTGTGGCTCAAGAGGTAGAGTGCTAGCCTTGAGCAAAAAGAAGCCAGGGACAGTGCCCAGGCCCTGAGTCCAAGCCCCAGGACTGGCAACAAAAACAAAACAAACAAAACTCAGTGCCATAAAGCAACATTTTATTCTGCTCTTAGCATGTATGAATTTGGAACTCAGAGAAAACATAGGGAACTTATTTGGGCTCTGAATGTCCAGAGCTTCAGCTGGGAAGGCTTAAATGATTCAGGGTGACTTGATTTCTGGTAGGGGAATCATCAGAAACTGTCTTTACTCACATACCTATCGCCAGGACCGGGATGACTCAACATACTACTCTTCCAGTCTTGTTGACCAGTGTGTCTGTACTAGGCTTCTACCTGCAGCTGAGATTCCTTTAAATAGTCAAACTCTGAATAATCAGACCTCTAACATGCTGACTTAGGGGTCCAACAGCCACCATCTTCATGGCCCTGGTGGAAATTTCATGACCTTTTAAAATGACCACACCTTGTAAGTCAGGTGTTGTTACTTTTGCCACAGTTTATTGGTTGAAGGGATCACAAGTCCATTTTGGTTTGAGAAAAGAGAACATAGACTTTCAACCTCTTGGTGGATGGAGTGTCAAAGAATCTGTGGCCTTTAAAAAGAAACAGAGATAATAATATTTATTTCTCTGGATAAACAGTTTCTTTTGAACCTTCTCAAAGTTCAACTTCCTCATCTGGACATCTTGAGTAAATACTTTATCTTTCAGAGTTCTGCCCACTTCCCTTTCTCTATTCCAAAATCATCTTTGGTTGGGGCAGGGATGTTGTCTGCATTGTCTGTCTCCAAATTCTCACCAATCAAGAACAGTATCTGGCAAACGATTGCAGCTTATTACACATATTATTGACTGCTGTGAGAGAGTGCTTATTGGGTCTTTGTAGGAGTTAGAGGGAAGAGGGTAACTATGTGGGTAGGTATGATACATATATGGCATTTTCTTCTTCATTGTCTAATTTGGAATGTGTCCTAGAATCATCTATTGACTTGTAACTAATGCTTCTCTTTGGGAGTATGACGCACCAGAACCTACTATGGAGATAGTACTAGACTAGACATGGTTCTCAAAGGATGCATACAGAGTCTGCTCCCACCATAGGTGTCTTCTACTCCACCAGCCCTACACGCTCTCTGCTCGTGCTGTAGAGCATGAGCTTTGCTTGTCTTTTTGGCCCCCTCCGTCTGCTGAAACCAAGTCCTTGCCTCATACCACATGTCGCCACAGGGTGAACTTGAGTAGACTGCAGCCCATTCCCATGTCACATTTGGGAGAATGGGATCTCGGTATTTCTGAGGCTCTACTGCTCTATGAGTTGAACCTGCTTTGGTGAGAAGGAGGGCTATGTGTATAGGCAGGTGCACAGTAACTCTGCCTTTGTTCATTGCTCCTACCTCTTTTTCCTCCCATGGGAATGGGGGGAGGGGGAGGAAGGGATCTCCTTTACTTCCTCTACTTATTATATGGCCTGGACTTCTAGCTTCTATCCTCCTTTCCAACTCATTCTCAACTTCAATAAGGACCAGCTTCAGGTATAGAGTATATGAAGAGAAACTGCCTCTCAACCCAAGAACAAATTAGGAAGGCATTTAAAAATACTCTAACAATTCTTCATGATATTGAAGCCCAGAGTAAAACGACTTAAGACTGTGCCAAGAGTTAGTAATGACTTTGCTCCACCCAAACCCATGGCTCTAGCACCATAAAGGAGTTTGGAAAGAAAACATAGGGCCATCATCCTGTTGTTGACTGTGGGATTACACATTTCTGGTTTTAGGTTTTGTTGTTGTTTGTGGTTTTTTTGCACTTTTATTAGTCCATATTGTAGAAAGGGTTTGTTGTGATACTTCTATACTTGTATGTTACGTACTTGAAATAAATTTACCCTCTCCTTACTTCCCATCCCCAACTCCCCATTTAAAATAATTTGACAGATTTCTTTTGTTGTTGGTTTGATTGCAGGGCCTGAGCACTGTCCCTGAGCTCTTTTGCTCATAGCTAGCACGCTACTACTTTGAGCCACAGCTCACTTCCGGTTTTCTAGTGGTTAATTGAGATAAGAGTCTCACAGACTCTTTTGCCCAGGCTGGATTTGAACTTCAAGCCGCAGATCTCCTTAAGCCTCCTGAGTATCTAGGATTACAGCCACCACCTGGCTTTGACAGGTTTCTTTGTTCTATTTTCTTTTTTTTTTTTTTTTTTGGCCAGTCCTGGGCCTTGGACTCAGGGCCTGAGCACTGTCCCTGGCTTCTTTCCGCTCAAGGCTAGCACTCTGCCACTTGAGCCACAGTGCCGCTTCTGGCCGTTTTCTATATATGTGGTGCTGGGGAATCGAACCTAGGGCCTCGTGTATCCGAGGCAGGCACTCTTGCCACTAGGCTATATCCCCAGCCCTCTTTGTTCTATTTTCATACACAGATATAAAATATTTTGGGCATATACATCAACTCAACATTTTCTTTTCTTTTCTTTCTTTCTTTTTTGTGGGGGGGGGCAATACAAGAGTTGAACTCAGGGCCTCACACATATTCAGCTTGAGTACTCGACTGATGTTCTACCTCTTCAGCCATCCTTTATCATCCTTTGTTTTGTTTTTGTCAGTCCTAGAACTTGAACTGGGGGCCTAGGAGGTACTGCCCCTGAGCTCTTTTGCTCAAAGCTAGCACTCATCATTTTGAACCACAGTGTCATTTCCAGTATTCTGGTGGTTAATTGAAGATAAGAGTCTCATCCACTTTCCTGATGAGGCTGCCTTTGAACTGTGATCCTCAGATCTCAGCCTCCTTTGTAGCTAGGATCACAGGCATGAGCCACCAGTGCCTGGCTTCAGCCTAGTTTTTTGCTGGTTATTTGGAAATGGGGTCTTTCAGACTTCAAACCAAGATCCTCAGTATCTCTGCTTTCTGAGTAGCTAGAATTACAGGAGTGAGCCCACGTACTTGGCTTGATAATTTTTAAAGAAAAGCTCTTGGATCCATTGTCCTCAAATTATTATAAGTTGTTAGTAATCATTTTTCGAGCTGATATTTATTGCATAATTTGAGAAGAAAGTTGTGGCTTAGTTTTTCCTGACAGAAATATGTAAGTTTCCTGTCAAACAAGCTCTGGAGTCATGTTTTGTAGAAACCAGAGACCTGAAGCAAAGTGTTCTGATTTCCTTAATTGTATACTAATCTCAGGATTGTTTTTCTGCCTATGTCTAAGAGAAAACCTTTGAACCCCAGTTTTCTTTGTCCTAAGGTTAGGATATACTACTAGACTTCTGAGGTGTTTTTTTTTTTTTTTAATTTGTTTTCTGTGAGGTTCATTGGGGTTCTGTTGTTGTTGTTGTTATTGCTTGCTTATTTTTTGGTGCTACTAAAGATTGAACTGAGGGCCTAACACTAAACAGTGTTTTATCCACTTAAGCCACACTCCTGCTACCAATCTTCTCATGGGCAGTTATTACCAGTTTAATGTGATTGCTAAATGAGTACTTAGATGATTTACATGGAAGCCCAGGCAAAACCCAGTTTCCCATCTCAATATTTCTTAAGTTTCCTAATACTAAGTATTTCCAAATGACCTGGTAAGGTTTTTTTCTTCTTCTTTATTGTCAAAGTGAAGTACAGAGGGGTTACAGTTTCATAGGTAAGGCAGTGAATACATTGCTTATCCAACTGGTTACCTCCTTCCTCACCCCCCCTTCCCCCGCCTCCACCCTCCCCATCTCCCCCTCCCCCTCCCATGAGTTGTACAATTGGTTTACACCATATGGTTTTGTAAGTATTGCTGTTGCATTGGTTTGTCTTTTTATCCTTTGTCTCTCGATTTTGGTATTCCCTTTCCCTTCCCTAGTTCCAATACACATATGTAAATCCTAGACTTCTTTCATTTAAGTAAATCAGAACTTTTGATGGATAAGACCCAAGATGTGAGTTGTTAAATGGTTCTTCGCGTGATTTTTGCGTACTCTTTGCCTTAAAAAGAAAAAAAAAAAAAAGGACTGGAAATGTGGCTCAGTGGTAGAATGCATGCCTAGCATGCATGAAGCCCTGGGTTCAATTCCTCAGTACCACATAAACACAAAAAGCCAGAAGTGGTGCTGTGACTCAAGTAGTAGAGTGCTAGCTTTTAGCAAAAGAAACTCAGGGAGAGTGCCTAGGCTCTGAGTTCAAGCCCCAGGATTGTCAAAACAAAACACCCCTCTGGAGAAAGAAAGGAAAGAGAAAATGAAACCTAAAAGTACAGGCTGAAGCCTTTCAAGTTGTTTATAAAAGGAAAAATCATTTCTTACCATGACATCCCCAACTTCACTTTTCTGTTTGGTGGAGTTTCTCTCTCTTGCTCTTTCACAGTTCCATATTTATACATAATTGTTAGGCAGACCTTATACCATTTCCCTTTTCTCACTCCTAGGTTTTTTGCTTTAGCTATTTTCCTGATAGTCTCACGTTTTTTGTTTTTTTTTCTGAGATGACCTGAATTATGATTCAACTACTCACATGCCTTCCGCACAACTGAGGTGACAGCTCTACATCACAATGCCCAGCTTATTGGTTGAGATAGGAGTGTTAACACCTTTTTGCCTCAAACTTATATACTTTATCACTTTCCTGATCTCTGTCTCCTTTGTAGCTGGGATTACAGGCATGAGCCACTGTGTTTGGCTTCGTGCAGTTCTTTCTTTCTTTTTTTCTTTTTGCCAGTCCTGGGCTTGGACTCAGGGCCTGAGCACTGTCCCTGGCTTCCTTTTGCTCAAGGCTAGCACTCTGCCACTTGAGTCACAGCGCCACTTCTGGCCTTTTCTATATATGTGATGCTGAGGAATCGAACCCAGGGCTTCATGTATACAAGGCAAGCACTCTTGCCACGAAGCCATGTTCCCAGTTCTTCATGCAGTTTCTTATTCTTCTAGTTCTACCTGTGGAAGTATGGTTTAAAGAAAAGTAAGAGTCAACTTCTTTCTTCTTCTTACCCTTATTTCTTTCTTTTTCCTCCTTTGCTCTTTCTTCTTCCTCTTCCTCCTCCTTTTGCCAGTCCTAGGTCTTGAACTCACAGCCTGAGCAGTGCCCCTTAGTTTTTTTCTCTCAAGGCTGGTGCTTTACACCACTTGAGCCATAGCTCCACTTCTGGATTTTTAGTAGTTAACTGGAGATGAGTCTCACAGATGTTCCTGCTTGGGCTGGCTTTCAACCAAGATCCCCAGAGCTCCCCCTCTTGGGTAGCTAGGATTGAAGGTATGAGCCACAAATGTCCAGGAAGTACTTTTTTGTACCTATTGAATAAGAAACTGAGGAACAAGAAATTTAGAAAATTGCAAACATCTCCATTAGAAAAGAAAGGAGCAAAGTTTTTAACCCAGTATTCTTCATCCAGTGACTAGCTGACCTATGTATATAAAATCAGATGCTTGTCTGAGTCAGGTCTAAGTTTGAATCCTAGCTCTATTATTTTTTTAACTTAAAAATTTTTAATTGTTATTATAAAGGTGATGTACAGAGGGATTACAGTTACATAAATCAGGTAAAGAATATGTTTCTTTTTGGGCAGTGTTACCCCTTCCCTTACTAGCTCTATTATTTATTAGGAACTTGGATAGGATGTTTCATTTTTCTGAGCCTTACTTTCTACATGGGGTTAGTTGGTAGATTGTGAGTAAAGTTCTTCATTCCATTTTAATTCCCACCCATCTTTTGTTTTCCACATTGTATGACTTGGCACTGGCTAGATCTCATATCAGCCCAAGTGTGTGGTAGGCTGTTACACTTAATATATGCACCCAGTGCCCTTCACACAAGTATGAAGTCACCTAGCAATACATGTCTCAGAGTATATTCCCATTATTAAGTGACATATTACTACATAAATATTTTCTGGAATTTGGGTATGTAATAAGTCAGCTATTTCACACATCTATTTTGAGCTGTGTTGATCACTGCTTTTTCTACCACCGAGAGAACAGTTACTGTGGACTTAATCCTGACCCAGTAGGAAAGATCTCGGTACTGTGCTGCAGACGTGGGGATTAGCAGTGAAAAAGGAAAATATTACACCACAGACTTTATGAGAACTATTTAAGAGAGTCTGTGTCTTAAAACCTTGGCCAACACTAAACATCTAAAGGGAATAACAATGCAAATGATCATGTGGGAATCATATCAACTAAGGAGTAATTGGAGCCTCAGAGCTCTTTGATGTGAGTTAAGATTTTTTGAAAGAAAGCTTGTTTTCTTCTAGCTTTGCTAATCTCTTGCTGCAGTGCTGGACTTGATGAATTCTCTATGGCTACTACTTCCTGTGGAAATAGTTCCCTTCTTGCCAGGCGTGACCTAACTGTCTTTTCTGGAGGACTATCTCTAAAGTCATAATAAAGTTATACTGAATACTTTTTCTAAGAAACCTAAGGCTAGAGAATCTGAGAGTTCAGGAACATTCACTATGAGAAAAATCGTTGTGATTTATTTTCCTCAAACACTAGGCCTGGTCCCATAATGCTGATCCTATTTTAATCTCTTATTATTGGCTATTGTATTTTCTGGTCCCAAACCTACAGAGACATTATTAGAATTAGAAGAACAGTCTTTTCCAGTGCTCTGAGCAGTTAGGAAGATTGGGTTTATTATGGATAAATCTAAAGGGGCTCATAATTACATTTGACTTTGAAAAGCAAGAAATGAGTCATTTTCCATGCATAGTAACTTAACTTTGTGTGGAAGACTGCAGTACCCAGAGATTTACATTACTGCTATTCTTAGAAAGTCTATTTGGTATAAAGACGTACATATCCCTTGTTATTTATCATAGGGAAATAAAGAAAAGGCGTAAGTCAAGTTACGAGGATCTAGTAAAACTTTATTTTGGAACCCCCTTCCCCCAGAAGAAAAGAGCCAAGGAAATTCAGGCTTTTTACTAAGTTTACATAGCATGCCTCTTACCAGCAATGTAAAGTCCTTGACATTCAGGAACCTAGACTAGAAGAGAATCCATCAATCGGTGGGTAACCAGGAGCCACTGAGAAAAGTGCTGCATTGCCTACACAAAGTGTCAGGAGAGCACAGAGTAGGGGCAGCCCACTGACAGCCTGATCAGAGAACGTTTCTATGACGAGGTCTGGAAGGACCAGTAAAAGTAAAATTATACTAAGTGAAGTGAGCCAGACCCAAAGAAACATGGACTCTATGGCCTCCCTTATTGGGAATAATTAGTACAGGTTTAGGCAAGCCATAGCAGAGCATCACAAGGCCCAATAGCTATACCCTTAGAAACACATAAGATGATGCTAAGTGAAATGAACTCCATGTTATGGAAACAAGTGATATATCACAGTTGTAACTACTTTCAACGTCCTATGGGTATGTGTAGTTTCTATTATTGATGATGTTTTGTATCACCTTCCTATGTTTGTACCTACACTATCTCTGTAATCTTATCTGAGTATATTGGAAACCGTGTTTACTGGTATTGGAAGTAGGAGATTCAAAGGGAATACCAAATTTGAGAGACACAGGGTAAAAAAAGAGAAATAACTACAAAAGCAATACTTGCAAAACTGTTTGGTGTAGGTGAACTGAACACCTGGGGGGGGAGGGAAAGGGGGGAGGGAGGGGGGCATGAGGGACAAGGCAACAAACAGTACAAGAAATGTATCCAATGCCCAACATATGATACTGTAACCTCTCTGTACGTCAGTTTGATAATAAAAATTTGAGAAAAAAAATAAAATTAGAATAAAGGTATTTCCACCCAAGAGAATGAAAACTGTCCCAACAAATGCAGTGAGCAAAATGGCCCTGACTTGTGGAAGGACGGGTTGGATTTGCAAAGTAAACAGGTTATAAAGTCTCAAGGGTTGTGTTAAAGAGAGCTGTTATTGTGTAGACCGCAGGAAACTGCAAAGTTAAATGTGTAGGTTTTAAGACTTCACTTCACCTGACTTGTGACATGATTAAATAACTTAAGAAGTATTCTGTTACATTTTTCTTAGAGACTGTATATGTTGAAGACTCTAGGATGATAAATCCACTTAAACTTGTTTAGTGTGTGTGTTCAGATGTATTTAAATATGGAACCATTTTCTTAATCATCTACTTTTTAGTTGCAATTTTAGGACAGATGATACTAGGAAGATGAGGAGGAGGAAACAGATTTATAAGAAAATAAAACGATGAACCTTGCTCACCAATCTGTCAGTATTAGTCTGGGTTGGGAGACATTTCTTAAACCTAAAGACAATCTGATACTGGGAGTAAGGAAACTGAGGCCATTTATTTTTCATCAACACACACACACACACACACACACACACACACACACACACACAGTTCCTGACCACAAACTAGTTGGAGTCTGTGTTATGTACTTTAGATGCATTAGTTTACTAAATCTTCAAATCAAGTCTGAAGCTAGATTTCCATTTCAGAATTGAGAGAACTGAGGAACACAGAGATGATTGAAACTGTTCAGGACCATCTTCCAGTAATTGGAGGTGCTGAAATTCCATATTTTATTTGCATTTTATTCTGTCACTATAAGGAAGTCATTATCATCCAGTTTTCAAATGAAGCCTTAGAAATTAAAGATGTTATATATTAAAATATTCACAATTATTTTCTGTACTACTGAACAGAAAAAAGAATGCTTTTTGGACTCAGATTCTAGTCTGTCAATCTCATGCATATACAAAAGAAACAATGGAAGTAAAATATATTAGTTGCTGGGTGTGATGACTAACACCTGTAATTTTAGTACTTGGGAGGAAAATGTAGGAAGACCTCAAGTTTGAGGTCAGCCTTGGCTATATAGTGTACCCTTTCTCAAAAAAAAAAATAGATTGGTAAAAAGATTTCTGTAACATTTGGATGGTGTAATAACTGTCCTGTGTACCATCCAGGATCATTGATAGTATAATAGTTCTTAAATGTGCCTCATCATTGGCTCGAAAATTTTCTTCAGAGTTGACATTCTGCAAATTTTGGCACTGCACTTTCTTGATCTTACCAGAATTTTTTTTTTTTTTTTTTTTTTGGCCAGTCCTGGGCCTTGGACTCAGGGCCTAAGCACTGTCCCTGGCTTCTTCCCGCTCAAGGCTAGCACTCTGCCACTTGAGCCACAGCGCTGCTTCTGGCCGTTTTCTGTATATGTGGTGCTGGGGAATCGAACCTAGGGCCTCGGGTATACCGAGGCAGGCACTCTTGCCACTAGGCTATATCCCCAGCCCCTCTTACCAGAATTTTAACTAATGTCTTCTCACAGCCACTGAGATTCATATTTCTTCCTGAAATGCTTCTTAATTATTTGTTCAGGGTTGTATTTGTGCACTTGCACCACCAAAGATAACACAAGTATACTCTTGTGCAAGCAATGACAACTTTGTCCTGACTTGATTAGAAGATGCTATTGACTAGTTCTGGGGCATGAACTCAGGGCCTGGGCACTATAGGACTCTACCCCTTGAGTCACAGCTCCATTTCTGACTCTTTGTTTGCACTTTATTGGAGATAAAAGTCTGTGAACTAGTTTTGAACTGCAGTCCTCAGATCTCAGCATCTTGTATAGCTAGGAGTACAGGCATGAGCCACTGGCTGTTGACGCGCTCAAAGTGGCGGAGGTATAAAGATCAGAATGTACAAGTCAGAAATATGGATCCTAGAACCAGACTGCTTAGGTTGAAGTCTTATATTCTCTACTTACAAGCTCTGTGACCCTGGACAAGTCTCTTGCCCTTAGCATATGTCTTCATATGGAAAATTGAGATAACACCACTTACCTTATAGAGTTGCTGAGAATAGCCGCAATGTACTTAGAATAGTGCCTGGTACCTGTTATGCTCCCCTCTTCTTTTTTTTTTTTTGGCCAGTCCTGGGCCTTGGACTCAGGGCCTGAGCACTGTCCCTGGCTTCTTCCCGCTCAAGGCTAGCACTCTGCCACTTGAGCCACAGCGCCGCTTCTGGCCGTTTTCTGTATATGTGGTGCTGGGGAATCGAACCTAGGGCCTCGTGTATTCCGAGGCAGGCACTCTTGCCACTAGGCTATATCCCCAGCCTCCCCTCTTCTTTTTTTTTGCCAGTCCTGGGCCTTGGACTCAGGGCCTGAGCACTGTCCCTGGCTTCTTCCCGCTCAAGGCTAGCACTCTGCCACTTGAGCCACAGCGCCGCTTCTGGCCGTTTTCTGTATATGTGGTGCTGGGGAATCGAACCTAGGGCCTCGTGTATCCGAGGCAGGCACTCTTGCCACTAGGCTATATCCCCAGCCCTCCCCTCTTCTTATTTATCTGCCTGCCTGCCTGCCTGCCTTCCTTCCTTCTTTCCTTCCTTCCTTCCTTCCTTCCTTCTTTCCTTCCTTCCTCCCTTCCTTTCTTCCTCCCTCCCCTTTCCTCCCTCCCTCCCTTCCTCCCTCCCTCCTTCTCTCCCTCCCTCTTCTCCTTCCCTCCTTCTCTCCCTCCCTCCTCTCCTTCCCTCCTTCTCTCCCTCCCTCGCTTCCTTCCTTTCTCTGTCTGTCTGTGTGTCTCTCTCTCACTCTCTCTCTCTCTCTCCATTTATCCAGAACCAACATTTGTAGAATATTTCAGTTATTTTTCAGTCCTACCTAATATATATGAACATGAGACTCAAAAAGATCAACTCCTACCCTCACAGCTATTTAACAACATACCTAGAACTTGGGACTTCCGGTTTTTTAAATTGTGCCGTGTCATTTCTTCTCCTACTAGTTATTTGAGAAATATAAGCATGGGATTATGGCTGCTTTCCATTGCCAGCCTAGGATCAGATGAACAGCAGTCTCAGAGGGGACACCCACTGTTGCCTCTTCCCTGGAAGTTTCCTTTGGTTACCAGATATTTATGTTTACAGTTTGAGTATGTCCATATATTGTAGGGTATCAGAATTGTTCTTCCAGAAATTGTGCCTGGTTTGTATGTTTTGAAGATTACCAGTTTTCTGAAGTGAGGGTAATACACATTTTTCACCTCATGTGAATTTTTACTCTTGTTAAAAAAACAAAAAACAAAAAACAAGACATCAGGAAAGTTGGATCTGAAACTTCATGCCAGACTGAGATGGTCCCAGTGATCTGAAGTCTGAGGTGTGTCCAATCCTGATTCCTTCCTGCCTGAGAAGGCCACTTATTGACCACATATAGTACATGTAGCTTTCTCTTTGTTAAACAACTCTGAAGGGCTCCTGTAACTGCTATCTTCAGGTTTGGCTGGTTTATCAGTATTACTTCTGGTTTTTCTTGTAAGGAAAGAGAAGGAAAGATGTAGTTTAGTAGTTAAACAAAAGTCGCTAGAAAAACAAGAGGCTCTTCTCTTTGGTCCTGTGACCCCAAGCTTAGTTTTCAGAAGAAGCCTTTCCAAAATAAACTGGTTTCCAGCCATCTTCCTTGCCCATGGGGAATGGGATATAATTAATTATCTGAGATTGTATCTTCCTCCATTTGGCTCTGGTTCCTTGTACTAGAATTCCTGACCATTACTAGAGTCTACTTTATCTGCTTGATGCATTTGCCCTGAAGGGGACCTTCCATGGCAAAAACAAGTAATAGCTAATACATTGACATACATCTAAAATATAGATTCAATTTATGATCTAAAGGATTAGAGAAAGACAAGAAATAAACAAGGAGGAGTTGGAGGGATGTCTCCGTTGGTAGAATGCTAGCCAGTGAGCACCAGCATCAGAAAGTCACAGTCTTGGATCAAAAAAGAAAGAAAGAGAGAGGGAGAGGGAGGAGAGAGGGAGGGAGGATGGAAAGAAGGAAGGGAGGAAGGAAGGGAGGGAAAAAGAAAGATATTCTGGCTAGTTGGAACAAAGCCAAGAACAGACACAAATCAGTCCTGAGTTAAAATCCCACGGTACAGAGCATTTCTCTCCAAGCTGCATTCCTCAGCAGATTCCTAGGTGCATCTATTTATAGACAGATGCTTCTATAAGAAGATGGAAGATATTCTTGGACAAATGGTTATATTTAGCTTGACTTGATATCATCTGCGGTTGATGGCCTGGGCTTTGGAGTCCCACTCACCTGGATCTTTTACCTAACAAGTGTGTATCTTAGACAAATTAACTTAAGTCTCCTGAGCCCTTCTTACTACTCCTGTAGAATAGGGAGGAAAACAATGGATATTAAGGATTATATACTATAAGATCAACACAAATCAGTTCCCAACATAGAAAGCAATCAAATAAACCATTTGATACGGCCTGAAGTGCAGACCAAATCCAATCTCATAGCACCCTCTCAGATTGTTAGCTACCTTTCAGCCACAGTGACCCCTTTCTGTTTTTTGAAAGAGTCAAGTTATTTCCCACTTCAAGGCTTTTCTTTTTTCTTGGAATGTCTTACCTTGCCCCTCCTCTTTTGCATGTCTGACTCTTTTTTCCTGATGTCAGCCAGTGTCTTCACTAGTGTAGCAAGATGACTAAGAGCATAAACTAGATTCAAATCCTGGCTCTACCATTTATTTGTGACCTTGAGCAAGTAACTTCTCTGTAGCCTTCTATATTCTACTAAGTTGTTGTGAGGGTTAATTAACACATGTAAAGAATGTATAATGATGTTTAGCACATAGTAAAGCTCAGAAGAAGTGATTGCTAGTCAGAGAGATAGTTGTTAACCAGTTAGCAGTCTACCCAAAATTACTCTGGTTACTTACAAATTTGGGCATGTAATTACTGGCATATTTGGGGGTACATTTTCTATCATTTTGTTTCCTGCTATTTGTCCTAGTTTCTGTGATTCCCACACCCTCCCACCCTCCCCTTCAATTAGATTTATCTGTTCTCTTCACAGTTCTTTTTCTCCCTCCTTTGGCATATTCTGTTTCTGTTTCTGTTTTTGTTTTTTTAGTGATTTGCCTTACTTAAACTAATTCCTATTTGAAATCTAAAGTAAAACATTACTACTTAGAATTTAGTCCCTATAAAGTTCTACTTCTGAGTTAGTCTCTCTACTTTTATATTTAGTTGCTTAGTATCCCTCCATATGAAGCTCCCAGTGTAGGTGGTAATAAATATAAATAATGCTGAGCAGAGAAGTCAGAGGTATAATCTGCAGTTGTCCTGGAGGAAGAGGGATCAAGTGAGGGAAGAAAAATGGAAAGGGTCAGCCTCTCTTACGTAAGAGGCAGAGCCAGGCCTGTCAGGTCCTGGCATTTCTTAGCAGCCTTAACAGATTGAATCCTGACAATAGCCATCTGATTATACAGATGACCAATCCAAGATGGTAAGTTACAGCAGATCCAATTCTGAGATGCATAACTATTTGGCCCTAAGCCCCTGCCCTACTAACTATAGACGAAGTAAGTATAGGTTTCTTTTCCTAATGTTGTTTTTATAAAATACGTACATTGTAGTAAAAAAAAAAAATCCGTTTTAATGATGAGTGCTTGTATTGTGTGAAACTCAATATATATACCCAGATATAGTTAGGTAACATAGCCTGGAAGAAGTGAAGATAAGTCTTAGAGACAGCTGGTGCCTCTGGCTAGTGCAGTTGGAGGCTGGAGAGGAGCCAGCAGGCAAATTACTTCTGTCCGTCTGTCTTTTCCTTTGTCCTCCCTTTCCTCCTTTCCTTCCCTCTCTTCCTGCCTGCATCACAGCTTTCCCCTTCTCTCTGTTCTGATGCACATTATATCTGTACAGCCTATCTTGAAGCATTCTGAATCATCAGGCACTTGTCTGTATTCTCACTCTAGACTATCGGGAGTTGGTAATAGGTGCCCTAGTTTTTGCCTTCTCTCCCTAGCCTGCCTAGTCTTTCTCTTCTCCCTTACAAAGCAAGTAAACTTTACCCTAGGGTTTGTAATCTTCCTACCACAGAGACTTGCCCTGTTTACCTGTTTTGCGTTGTTCACTTGAAGCATCCCATGGGTGATTTTGAATGCTTACTTATCAGACACTATTCTAAGTCCTTAAAGTGTGCATCAACACTTTGCGAGATTTAAAATAAATATAAGCTGTGGTAATAGTGTCGCCAGTTTCAGGGCTGTTTACCAAGCCTCATTTTCCCTAATCCTGCCTCAGTAGTTCCACATTCGCGTATGTAGATTAGATGCATTTGTTTTTATTTTTAGAACACTGATTAGCACCTTTGTTTTAGTGGTATCCATTCTCTATAAATCCAGGAATGATGAAAAATTCAAAGAAAGCAAAAACTCATTCCAGAGCCCAGTAAATAAGCATTGGGTAAGCACCATTCCAGTTAGCTTTCATGAGCTTCAACTTTTCTCAGCATTTCTATAGTGATATTTCCATAGAGCTATTACAAGTTATCTTGTTTTTAGTTAAGTGTTTAAACACACTACGCATTTTTAGTGTTTGAGTAGAATATCAGACAGGAATTTTTTTCTTTTTTTGGAGTGGGTGTAATTGCTAGAGAAAAACGTATTTAGAGTTCTGGAGGCCAGGAAGCACAGGGTCACGCAGCTGCACCTGGTGAAGGTCTTGTTCTAGCTTATTACGGGGGGTTCTACCCTTGTGACTTCAGCTAACTAATTACCTCCAAAGGCACCAATAATTCCCAATTTAGTCAATAGGAATTGAGGGTTTGTTTCCAGCACATGAACTTTGATTGGCAGAGTCAAACTATAACACCATTTAGTGTCTTCTTTGTGTTATGAAAGGTAATGAAATGAGTATGCTTATAAATGCCTTTGAGCTTCTATAATTTGCTGGAAATACAACATTTTTCTCCACTGAAGATGTTTTATATCGATACGAGATGTGTAGGATGCACCTGTTTTGCATGAGGAAGGCTGTGGTCCAAGGCAAACTGAACATGATGATCTGTCCTGTCCTGATCTGACCCCACTAAGACAGGACACTGGAAACAGAACATAGTAGAGGTGCAAGTTTCACATCCTATTGTTTTTAGTAGCCAAAAGAAGCCATGGACCACACAACTGATCAGAGGGACATTTTGAGCTCTTACATTACTTTGTAGACTTACATTTTGTTGCCCTAAGTCATAGCTCAAATTTAGTAGATGCATTGTCTTATCAAGGTCATAAGCACTGCAAGTCAACTCAGAAGGCTGCAGAACCATGTTTTGAAGACAAGCTTTTAATGCAGCAAGAACCAGTAATTAAGCAGAACCAGCTGGAGACCATCAAGGACAGTGAACTTTTCTGGCATTAACAATGATTTACCTATATTTGAAGATGATTTTTTAGGGCTTGAGGCTGAAAATTTTTAAATCTACAATATATTTTTGGGTTTTTTTCCCATTTATTTATTTAATTAATTTTGGCCAGTCCTGGGCCTTGGACTCAGGGCCTGAGCACCGTCCCTGGCTTCTTCCCGCTCAAGGCTAGTACTCTGCCACCTGAGCCACAACGCCCCTTCTGGCCATTTTCCATTTATGTGGTGCTGGGGAATCGAACCCAGAGCTTCATGTGTAGGAGGCAAGCACTCTTGCCACTAGGCCATATTCCCAGCCCTTTTCTTTTCTTTTTGGATTATCATGTTATGTAGTTATGTATATTCAATGAAAGACCAGCTTTCATTAGAGTTTATTTCTCTTAATTGCTCTGTAGTAATATTAAATGAAAGTCTTGCTTTTTATACTATGCTTTGTTTTAAAATTTATAACAATACTTGTATTTTTTACTGTCTGCAGCAATATGTATAACAGTATTTTAAATTGCACCTTGCCTTTTCTGTGTGCATAGAGGGGCTCGGGGGATTAAACTTGGGCCTCTCTAGACAAACACGGGGCCTCTTTCTAAAGAAGCGCAATACCAAGTGAGCCACGTTCCCAGCCCTTTTTGCTCATGAGTGCTATATTGCTATAACTACTTTGTAAATATGATTTATCCACTGACAATTTTGTTTTTACTCACTGCCTTAACAGTTTGAGGTGTCAGAACCTTCCTCAGAATCTAGATGGCAACCCTTCAGTAAGAAGGATGGGAGCTCATCATAGCATAACATTAATCTGTTGAACAATCAGGCAAACCAGCAAGGGTACTGCTCTGGCAGTGTAGGTGTTTGC
Organism: Perognathus longimembris pacificus; assembly: GCF_023159225.1. Lineage (NCBI taxonomy): Eukaryota > Metazoa > Chordata > Mammalia > Rodentia > Heteromyidae > Perognathus > Perognathus longimembris. The sequence continues at coordinate 2,564,185 of NC_063173.1, read as the reverse complement.
AGACTTTCTGGTTAAACAAAGTGATCTTTCCATTCTTGGCAGGGCAATGTCTGACAACAGGCAGCACATTAGTGTTGTCAGTGATTGTTTTGAGGGCACCTCCTCAGGTCCAGGATCACCTAGTTTACACCACTATACGGACTGACCTCTAAACCAGTCCCGGTGTGGGTTTTTTTGTTGTTTTGTTTTGCCAGTCCTGGGCCTTGATGAACTCAGGGACTTGATGAACTCAGGGCCTGGGCACTGTCCCTGAGCTTCATTTTGCTCAAGGCTAACATTCTACCATTTGAACCACAGTGCCACTTCTGACTTTTTCTGTGGTACTGAAGGATCAAACCCAGGGCTTCATGCATGGCAGGCCAGCACTCTACCACTAAGCCACATTCCCAGCCCACAATGTGGGTTCTGTTATTGAGGGCTGAGGGAAGCTTGAACAAAGGATCTCATGCCCTTGCTTACTTTTTCACTCAAGGCTGGTACTCTAGTATTTGAGCCACACCGCAACTTCTATTTGAAGCTTTCTGCTGGTAAACTGGAAATCATACTGTCTCATATTTGTCTGTCCAGACTGGCTTCGATCCTCCATTCTCAAGCCTCAGTCTTATGAGGAGGTAGGATTACATTTATGAGTCACCAGCTTCTAGCATGATATGTGTGTCTGTGACAGTCTGTAAACTACTATCCTTAGCCTGAATTCTATATATAAAATATTTCTGCGTGACCTCAGTTTTAAAAGTTCTAGTTATTGAGTGTTAAAAACTGAGATGTTATACATAACATCTGTAAAATTTCCAGCTTCTAAATCTGGGAAAATTGGGCCCAAATGTCAGCTTAGCAGCAATTAGCTGGAGCTGGGTGATGGCTGTTTACTTTAGGAAGAACATGTGCTTTCCTGTTTGCTGTAACACACACACACACACACACACACACACACACACACACACATCTATGCTCCTATTTTGGTTCTCTCCATCTCTAGAATGTATATCCCTTAAAGCAAGATTTTTGTCTGTTTTGTTCATTGCTTTTCCCTCCTGACCAGAATATTTCCTGACAGGTAATGACAGAATATTCTTTGATAAAAGTGGTGAACTTGTGGCTCTTGGTCTAAGTTTATGAGGGAAAGTGAGACAGGATTTTTCAACTTTGAATTCTTCCAGACATGAAAAATATGTTCTCCCTCCAGAAATGAGATATCTTTTCCTTTGCTCTTGGGAACATGAATGTGGCTTAATACCATATTTCCTCATGCTAGATGGTAAATTCTCTGGGTATAAGAGCCTAACTTGCATAAGTGTACCTTGACTATACTAGATGTTTTAAACATTCCTTAAATGATTGGGAAAAGTTGATACCTAATGAAGAACTTGGCAGATAAAGACAGGGACTTGTTAGTACCCATTTGTGGTAGGAGATCCGAAGATGGTTCTGATACGTGCCTTTTCAACTGTATTTTCCTATCCCAGCACACGATTTAGCATCAAGGGCATAGAAGGTTTTTGTGGGTTTTAAATTTTTATTTTATTTTTTTTTGCCAATCCTGGGGCTTGGACTCAGGGCCTTGAGCACTGTCCCTGGCTTCTTTTTGCTCAATTCTAGCACTCTACCACTTGAGCCACAGCACCACTTCTGTCTTTTTCTGTGTATGTGGTGCTGAGGAGTCGAATCCAGGGCTTCATGCATGCTAGGCAAGCACTCTACCGCTAAGCCACATTCCCTTCCCTTGTTTTTGTTTTAAAACAGTTCTTACCCCTGGCTTGTCATTTGCAGGATAAATTGACTCCTCCTTCCTTACTTGGTATACATTATTTCAGTACACAGCATATTAGGCTAATAATCTCTCCTTCACTGTGCTGTGATTTCCTCATCAGTTAGAACTGAGAATGGCTCATTTGTGTGTAGCTAAGAGATAATATTTATGTTACAATACTTGTGTGCCGGCTCTGTATAAGCACTGTTCTACAAATCCAGTAAATGTTCGTATTTGAGTTTGTTAGGAGTTATATAAAGCCCTATATCACGTTATAGTTTATAAAACATTTGTATGCTTATTATTTTTTATTTGATCTTGAAATCAGCTCTGAAAACTGCGAATGAGAAAAACTAAAGCACAGATACTCTGTAAGTGATGCAGAGTCAAAAGGCAGTTATTGGCAGAACAACCAGGCTGACTTTAAAACAACTTAAAATGATGCCTAAGATTAGAGAGTAAGTGAATATGGGGATTTTTTTCATTCTTGGTTAAGGAAGTTGAACCTGTGTATTGAAACAAAAAGGAAAAGGGAAACACTTCCTGAAGAGTTATTTTTATTTTTTCTTTTGTTTTATTTTGTTTTCTCCAGTCCAAGGCCGCATCATCCCCTCAATCATGACAACAGTGTCATTGTTTAGGGGAGTGAGAAAGGTAGTAGTTTACTTGTTTGCCTCACCCAGATTCCATCCTACCTCCTTGAATGTCCCTGTTTCTGCCTAGCCATGTATTAACAATCTTGATCTTTCTTCATTTGGGGGATCAAGTAGTACCCCCTCCCTTCTTGTCTTCCTCCTTAAGACTTCAGACCGGAGCCCTGTAGTTGCTGTTGACTAAAGAACTGGAGGCCAGCCCCTGCATACCAGGAATGCCATTGGCTTTGTTAGCTGAGGAGGGCACTGCATTAGTACTGCCCTCTAAATCCCAGAGCAGGTGGAGGAAATCTAATTAGCATTCAGTATGCCAGGGACCCTTGGGGAATTTCTGATAAAGAAAAGGTCAGTGCAAACGGCGTGAAGGAATACTGATAAGACTTCATTTCCACTGTAGGAACTTTCTGAAATGGTTTGGCAATCAAATGAGCTGGGCACTAATCTCTGCACTATCCTTGGTACTTTGATCACAAGTAAGTCATTCTGTTCAACTGAGGTTTCATTTTTCTTGTCTGTATCTAATCCTTTGTTAAACCCCTCTTCATAAATAAATACTTGTAAGAGTAGAAAGGACCTCAGATTATTAAGGTGTTATCACCTAGGAAGCTTTTCCCAGAATTTACATGTCCCAATGTATGTTACTCCGAATTTCTGAGTCACAGACCCAGTAGATACATCATAGATGTGTATGGTTTGGGAAAAACTTTGTAGGAAAACATGATAAAAATCCCCAGTGAGTTTTCAGATAACTTACCTACATATAGGAAGTCTGACTAAGCCTAGTACAGTGTTTGTCCCACATACAATAATCACCCAATAATGTGTTCAAGGGAGCTATTCCTGATTAAAGAAGAATCTTGAAGTGAAGATCCAGTTGGGAGAAATCTATTATAATCATCACAACCAATTAGCATTTTACAAAATGGGGTTTGAAGCTATTATACTATTCAGCAGAATAATGTATTCAATGGTAATGGTTTTCTATAAGCCTTTTAAAAATGAAGTAGAATAAAAAGTAGCACGCATTGTATCGAGTAAGGACATCTCATAAAACTTTAAAAGTTCAATATATTTATAGGAAAGGTGCTTCAGTTTAAACAGATTTTCTGGTTGTATTGTGGTCAGAAGCCATTGATCTAGACAGGGATCTATAGTAAAGTTGGTTCTAGGGGGAAGAAATGTTAACAAACAATGTGGAAAAGACACTCGATTATGGTTTTTACCCAAGCCATTTTAAGCAATCACATTTTCTCCTAAACCTATGTTGTTATTCTTTCTCAGTGCCCTGAGTTCCCTCTGCCTAATACCTGTTTGGCAAAGCTTAAAAGCTCCTTTCTCCAAAACGTCTCTGATTCTGGCAGCTGTGGGTACTTAAAAATCTGTTACATGCCTGAGAATCTTTTCTTCAGATTTCCAGGTACTTCCTCTTGGTGCAGTGTACCGTACTGCTGCATTCAAACCAGCAGGAACCTACAGGTTTATGGGTCCCTAGAGAGCAGACAACTTTATGAGCTTTTAGTCCTTAATACATTGTTTTTTAAAAGGAGCATGTAATGAGTGATTTAATTAAAAAGAACTTGAACATTTACCATGTAGCAGGTATTGTGGAAGGTGCAGGGATAGTTGTAGTTATGTATAAGAAATACATATAAGCAATACTTTCTCTTGAGAAGATTAAGAAATAGAAGCATAAGCACATAGGGTTGCTGACACAGCCATTATTGCTCATGGCTGACTGATAGGATTGCTTATGCAGCTAATGTGTAAGTTCCCATTTCTGTGTTTGACTATTAGTCACCAATACCAGACAGGAAGCATGTCTCTCCATCCTGATTTATTTTCCCAGGAATTAAGTGAAAATCTTTCATCTGATACAATGATCTAGTACTTCTAAGGAAGGTTAATTGGAGGAGGCAAAAAGATCCTGAACCTTCTTACATCAAATACTAAAAGATGTTTTAAATCTCTTTTTATGAAAATGGGCAAGTCAGTTTCTACCTGGAATGATAGTAAATTATTGCTTTATGTATTTTGTGCCTATATTAGTAAGTGTACATACTTTTAGAATTATATATCTTGAGCCTTTGAATCTTCTGTCTTTGTAAAGTGATCTATTTTACATTTGGCCTTAGATATTAAGGTTCCTTCTTCAAAGATAGTCACATAGCTATAGCAGTATTCTTTTGAGTAATATATATTACCTCATGTAATTTTTTTCATCCTTTGACTTTCAAATTTCCTGTGCTCTTATATTTTAGTTATATCTTTGTAAGAACAGTATGTTGAAGGATTGTGTTTTTATTTAGTCTCTTATGTCTCTATGATAGTCTCTATGCTTTAACTTGGAATTTGTAAATTTGCATTTATTATGGTTTATTGCAGTAAGGCATTCTTTGTCTTTCAACTAATGAGCTTAATTGATTTCCATTTATTGTGTGTATGGAAATATTGAAGCTTATTTTAACTATTCAGTATTGTACCTTAAGTTTTACTGAATTATCCATTCCTTTCTTTCCCTTTCCTAACCTTTTGTGATGTATTTTCCATTCTCATTTTATTTTTGTCTCTCTACTAATTGAGAAAATACACTCCATTTACTTTAATAAGGGTTATTTTAGGCATTTGAGTATATATATTTACTATGGTTTGACTATTTCCCCCGTAGTTTCTGTTGGAAACTCAATCCCCAATGAAACAGTATTGGGAATTGGAACCTTTAAGAGGTGATTAAGTCATGAATGAATTGATGTTCTTATGAGAATGTCATGTGTTCTCATGAATGAATCAATGTTATTGCAACAGTGGGTTTGTTATAAAAGCAAGTTCAGCTCTCTTTTGCTTCCCCATGTGTTGCTGTCTTGCCCTACTGCCTTTCACTATGGCATGACTGCTACTTTGAGAGATACTTTTTGGGCTGGGAATATGGCCTAGTGGCAAGAGTGCTTGCCTCATATGCATGAAGCCCTGGGTTCGATTCCTCAGCACCACATATATAGAAAATGGGCAAAAGTGGCTCTGTGGCTCAAGTGGCAGAGTGCTGCTAGCCTTGAGCAGAAAGAAGCCAGGGACAGTGCTCAGGCCCTGAGTCCAAGGCCCAGGGCTGGCAAAAAAATAAACAAACAAAAAACCTAAGAGAGATACTTTTTACTTCCCATGTTGGAAATGTCTGTGGTTTCTAGATTTTGCATCACTTTTGTGTTGTCAGCCCATAATCTAGCTGCTATTCTTTGTGGATGCTCTCTTTTCTTTCAGCATCTCATTTATTTATGATATTCTTCAGTTCGGGTATAACATACAGTTTCTTTTTTGCTTATCCTGCTTGTGATTTTTTTTTTTTTAGCTAGCTGCATCTGAGGTTTGGTATCCTTTTTAAAGATTATGAAAAATTCCCCTTGAAAAGCAGTGAATAATATATTTCTCCAGTCTCTCCTTTCAGTTCTCAAATTTCAATTACCAGATTAAATATGGGTTAGACCCTCCTACTCCATCATCACCTATGTCTCTTAAACTCTCACATTTTTATAACTTTCTATATCATATTCTGTGAAGTTTCTTGGATCATTCCTTCCTAGTCAACTACTTTTAACTGTTCCTAATCTGCTATTTAACTTAGCCATTGATTTGCTTCATTTCAACTACAATTTTCATTTCTAGAAATCTTGTTTTGATTTACTTTCAGTTACACTTAGTTCTTTTTCATACTCTTTTGTTCTTTGATAGCTTTTTCAAGCTTCTCTTTTAAATTCCAAATCTGAAGGTTAAGGATTAGCTCCAAGGCGGACTGTATGCTTAGTAGTGAGATCTTAGGTTTGATCTCTAGCACCATGGGAAGGAAGAAAGAAGCATAGAGATTTCATGTATTTATACTTTTCCTGTAATTCCAATAACTAAAATCTTTTATCACCTAACTTCCTGTGTGTGCGTTACAGATTTTTGTTTCATTTTTCTTTTACCAAAAAAAATACTACTTAGGACTTCGTACAAATTGAGACCTCAGTTAAGTTTTTGTTCCACTAGAGGGAATTAAAGATGGCTTCTTTCAGTAGCCAGTTATTTCTACATCTGAATTGCTTTTAGATCTTAGTTGAGGAAGCTTGGATTGATTCACAAACCTGCATTAGAGCCAGCTCTGGGTTACAGATTCTTAGAGTGAATATCATTTCTTTGTTCATCAAGATAGGCCAGTTTTCTTGTGCTGCCTTCCATGTTGTGCATTTGTTTATGGCCCATCACTACACTGAGGGTATAAACCTTTGATATCTCAAGTTTATAAAGGGGTGGTCTCTAGACTTCCTCATCTCTAATTTATACACCACACAATCATCACAATTGTCAATAATGTTTCATTTTAACCTCAGTGCAAAAGGTATCTTTAGTGCTTGCTCTTATCCCAGGATTTCTGCTTTCACTTAAAAGTTTTATTGTAGCAAAAATATAAGTAACATTACATTTACTATCTTAAACATTTTCCAGTGAACAGTTCAGTGACATTAAGGAACATCCACATTATCATGCAACTGTGAAGGCTATCCATCTCTAAAACTGTGACTTTTTACTGAGGGGGAGTGTACTGGAGTTTAAACTGAAACTGTATCCATTTAACAATGGCTACTTAGTGCACCATTGGCTGCAACTCCTGGTAACCACAGTTCTGGCTTTTAATCTCTAAGAATGTATTATAAAAGTACAATTTACTATATAAAGTACTCTAAGTAGCCCATACTTGTAGCCCATACAATATTGTCCTTTTATGTTTTCACAGTTCAATCATGTTGTAATTTGTGTCAAAATTCCATTCCCCTTTGAAGGCTGGTAATACTCCATTGTATGTATCTGTGGTATCATATTTGTTTTTCTGTTCATTATCAATGAACATTTGAATTATTTCTACCTCTTTCATTTAATTTTTGCTCTCTACAAATTCTTTACTGTCTTGGCAACTCAGCATGATTCATTTTATTCTTTTTTTGGCCAGTCCTGGGCCTTGGGCTCTGGGCCTGAGCACTGTCCCTGGCTTCTTTTTGCTCAAGGCTAGCACTCTGCCACTTGAGCCACAGCATCACTTCTGGCCATTTTCTGTATATGTGGTGCTGGGGAATCAAACCCAGGGCTTCTTGTATAGGAGGCAAGCACTCTTGCCACTAGGCCATATTCCCAGCCCCAGCATGATTCATTTTAAAACCAACTGAGATAAAGGATAAAAAGACAAACGATTTTTCCTTACATATGAGAAAAACTTTAGAATGCTATAAGAAAATACAATTCTGTCTTGTGTTTGATATTGTTGGCATGTCATTCGCACTAGCCTTCCACTGACCTTAAAGTTCCCCATTTTCTTACAGAGCATTTAAACTTGTACAGAGGCATCAGAATCATAGACTGCTTGAGCTAAGAGTCTAAGTCTAAGCTCTTACTACAACACATGAAATTGTTAACTTTGGAATGGCCAACTTCTTTGCCTTCCCTTCTGTCTCAATAACTTCACACTTCAAATTGCTTTTTCTCTCTTTGAGGAGACTTCATAAATTGTGTAATTAGTTCTGAACTTGTTCTTTGAAGAGATGTTACAGATACATGGGTTCGGGAAAGGCAAGAATCTTTCTTGGATTCACCGGTGAAGACCAAAGAGAGTTGGCCTTCCCTGCGTTACCTCAGTCTGGGCTCTCATATGTATGAGATCTTTTTAGACATAGATGGTGGAATTGGATGGGCAAGTTTCTGTGCTCATTTAGTCCCAATTGCCTTCAGGGTCATTTTGGAATGTGCTACCTGGAGTCTCACTGTTTCTATAAGATGAGGAAAGTGAAACTTACAAGTTGCAATAATTTTTCCACTGTCACATCAAGTGTTCCAGCAGAGCTAGAGCTGGATCCAGACCTCCTGTTTCTTTTTTTTTTTTTTTTTTTTTTTTATTTTTATTTTTATTTTTTTTTTATTATCAATTGAACATAAATTTTTTTTTTTTACAAGGTGCTGTGCAAAGAGGGTGCAGTTACATAGTAGGGCATTGTGTACATTTCTTGTGATATCTTACAACCTGTTTTCCCATCCCTTGTCTAGGTCAGGTAGACCCATATGCAGTATACAATGTATCAAGCACATATACAGTGTTCACAGACTTGGTCTCTACTGTCTCTCCATCTCCCTTTGTTAACAGTCATATATCAGGGAGATCATGCCCCTTTGTTTTCTGTGTTCTAGGCTTGTCTCACTCAACATTATTTGTTCGAGTTCTGACCATTTCCCTGCAAATAACAATATTTCACCATTCCTAATCGCTATGTAGTATTCCATTGTGTATAAGTACCATATTTTTTGGATCCATTCATCTGTGGAGGGGCATCTGGGTTGTTTCCAAATTTTGGCTATTGTGAATTGTGCTGCGATAAACATGGAAGTACAAATGTCCTTTTGATATCTTGGGTTTTGCTGTTTAGGATAGATGCCTAGGAGTGGTATGGCTGGGTCATAGGGTATAGACCTCCTGTTTCTAATCTAGCATAATTTCCATTATGCTATCACACTAACGTTACTCCTCAGCTAAGCTCCACCTCAGGTGTCTTTGTTTTAAGATTATGAAATATCCTAAAAGAGTGGATTGAAAATAAGCCAGAATCTGTAGGGTTAATAGAAATCAAAGAGTGAAAGAGGAGTCCTTTCTCTCCTCTTCAACTGGGGAGCTTCTGGGCCCTTTCATTTGCAAGGCACTTGCTCAGTGTGTGTTCCATTATGGTATAATGATGTAATTACCAGTAATGCTGCTTCTGCTTGAGTAGTGGTGGAAAAGACCAGCTCCAGTTCTCTCCTAAGAGCCATTTCAGCCCACTTCAGTCTATTCGATTGAAGATGCTGGAAGGTGAATGGCTTCAGCAGAGGAAAAGGTCAGATTTAAAAGCTTTTTCTGGGCTTGGTATTTATTGTTGCCTTTTTGACCTTCAGAAAAGTCCCCTGTGTGTTTGTCCTTGATTTTTGCCTTTCCCATTAGTGCTTGAGAGCTGAATTACTAGCCAGGCTCAGTACTTGGCATAGATGGTTTCCTCTGTGCTTTTACACTTGAGAAAGCATGGCCCCCTGTCCAGATTACCAACCTTGTTGCCTTTTGTGCCACCATTGTAATGTCAAAAGTTTTTTTGATCCTTGAATATTTTAGTTTTCAGCGGTTCTACACACACACACACATTCACACACACACACACACACACTTGTACACGTGTGCTTATATTTAAGCAATTTATGAGCTGGTAATTAAAGATATCGAAAAGTAGCAAGTAGTATGGAGTACCTTGGAAAAAAAAAACAAACCACTTAATATGCCTTTGAATGTCTTCCAGAACCTGCACCCTGGTGATTATGAGGAGGTAATTATGGTCTTGAAATGCTGTCTATCTTCAAAATGTTTCCTATTAGGGATAGCCATCATCTTGTCAGTAATATTAGGCACCTGCTGGGCCAAAGGCACAAGCAAGTTTGGCTTGGTTAAGTGCTTCTCAGCCTAACAGCTTTCTACATCATACGAGAACCTCTTAGAAATGCAGATTCTCAGGCTTAAACCAGACCTACTAAATTTATAAATTCAGGTGGGGAGACTCCAATCTGTGCTTTACTTGACCTTCTGGTGATTCTTAAGGTTGAGATTCTGAAGGTTGAGAACCACTGGCTTACAGTTTAGTTCCAGGAGCTCTTTGTTACTACCAACCCCTTATGTTATCCAACACAGTAGCGACAAGCCATGGGCATGTATATTTTAATAAATTAAAACAAAGAGAAATTAAAAATTCGTTTCTTTATTCTAACTACATGACAAGTGCTCAGCAGACATATATACCTGGTCACACCTGAACTGGACAGCTCAGATAGAAATATTTTCATCTACTACAGCAAATGGAGTAGAGCTGGGCTCAAAGCAGTGGTCCTCGAACTTTAGCATGATCGACTCAAAAACTTGATGACACATTGCTGAGCCCTGCTCCTAGAGTCTGACTCAGTGGTTCACAGGTAGGGCTGGAGCATTCACATTTCTTACGTCACCTCCCCCAGATACTACTACTCTGGGGACCACATACCAAGACCTGTTAATGTAAGATAAGGATTCTTGATCTGAAATTTGTGAACGTCCCAAAATGAAAGGTAAAACACTCTATATACATTACAGTGTATAAGACCCATAGTTTTAATCTGAGACTCATATGAGTCAACAACTCAGGAAAATCTGACCAATAGTGATTTAAATCACAAGAACATCAATATTTACTTTTCATAGTAAGAGGCAGCAAGTACTCAAGGAGGTTACTAGGAAAAGCAGCCTTCCCCAGAAAACCCTTTACACTTCTCAGCCATAACTAGGTCATATGCCCAAGATCAATCCCTAAGAGGAATAGGATTTACATTTGTTACATCTAATTTTATTCAACCCTTTGATCTAGGAAAAGAATCTACCTTCCTGGAGATACTGGAATCACCACCAGTTCTCTGAACAGAAAATGAATTCTATTATAGGGATGTTTCACAATGAGTCACAATGAGTGACCCTTTAAAAGTTAGGAACATCTGGCCTGCACAACTGTTCTGCTCCTGGCTTGTTTTCAACTTGCTGGACAAGACACCTGGTTAGGCTCTGTACTGTCATGCCTTGTGGCTAATTCTGTGAAGCCATTTCTACCCATGGAAGGGTGAGGTGGGGTGGAATTTAAGGACCTGAACTAGGTTTTTGGGAGTCAGAAATAAATCAGCCTTAAAGTGAGTACCCCTTTTTCTTTGCCCCCCCCCATTCTAAAAGGACTCTTGTCCTTTTATGCTAAACAAGTTCCTGCCAGAGTAAAAATTTATATACTTTGCTTCCTGAAGTTGATGTCTGTTTGGCCCATTATTCTTTTCGCAGGCCAGTCCTTTGAAAACTAAATTCCTGGTTCTCTGTTTGAGACACATACTTGGATTCTGCTGCTAGACTTCTAGGTCCTGGTGTCCTTGCCCTGCTCCTTCGCTGCCACCAGTGTGCTTTAGATTGTTTGCGAAGGAGGGATAGCATGTCTAAAAATGGCTAATGTGAGAATCCTCCATGTAGAAATGGTAAATGAAGCACTGAGATAACCAGATCATCAAAGGAGAAGATTGAGAACAAAATGTTGCCGGCACCCACTTAGCCTGTTGAACCAAATTCGGGCCGTAGCATTCATTCCACCTTGGTACCAGTCGGCCCGTGGGCACTGTGAAACCCAGGCTGGGGATCGTTACACTCAGGAGGCCCCACAGTGTGTTCCTCCAGACCTTTGAAGTCCAGAGAGGTGCCCCGTGAAACGAGTAGGGCAGCGGAGCAGGAAAGAGTTTTTGCCGATGTCTCCTGGCTTCCAGGCCGATAAGTCTGCTTTGACTTGTGTGTGAGAGTTCTATACAGAATTTTGTATTGAAAATAGAGGGTTTTTATTCCGAGAGAGTGAGACAGAGAGGAAGACAGAGAGAGAAGCATGCCAGCTGTGGCTAGATGATATCATCTAAGGCTCCTACTAATATTGGCATTCAGCTCAAGGGCTAGAACAAAGGTCTCAGTCCATAATAAGTGAAACAGAGTGTAATACTTTTCCTGTTTTAGAAGGAACTTAGACCTTGAGGTTCTCTACATGGTTTTGAGCTGACAGTTGCCCAGTCAACAGCTGGATACAGTATCCAGTTATTTGCAGCCAAAGTCCTACAAGTCTGTTTCCTCTAAAGTCCTGTCTTCTGCAACTTCCCTCCCCACTCCCCAACATCCTCCCAGGACAGCCTGTACTCTGGGGAGAATGTTTCAGTTCCCCTGCAGGGTTGTGTATCTTCCTCTCACATCCTTGTTTAGAATGTCTAGGGAATTTTTATTTTCCAAAGTTGCTCACCAGAAACAATTTGGCAGTGCACTGTTTGGGAAGAGGCTTTAGTTAAATGAGCACAAAAGCACGTGTCCCTGTGGTGAATTCTTAATGAGTGTGAAGGGGGGAGCAAAGGAGCTTTAGTAAAATGGAAGTTCAACTTCATTGGGAATGGAAATGAGGAACAATAAAAACAAAATGTCACAATTTGCTTTAAAGCGTTTTATCCCTTACTCTCAATGCACCCTCAGGATTGACAGAATTTTAGTATATGCCTGCATATACAGTTTTTATTTTGTATCATAATTTATAGTCAGACGGAGAAGCTGTCTCTTTTTATAATACAGATTTCAGAAAGTGAAGCTTGGCTGCTGAGGAATAAACAGGCAGTAGAGCAATTCTCAAAGAGGAAGTGCATGAGAATTTTAAGGCTTGGGAAAAAGATTGTTTTTAGTTAGACAAGGAGAGCCTTTGTTAAAAGTTGAAAAACACGAGTCCAGTGTTCAGAGGTTCTGAAAGCAAAGGTTCTGCTTGAGTCTTGGGAGAATTAGACAGAATCCCAGATCCCAGTTCTCTACTCCAGTCCACAAATGGCCTTCTTCATCTCTTGGACTGGCTTCAGGAGAGATGGACTACAGCTGGTCTGAAATAGGAAGACAGTAAGTTGTCTCAAACTTTCAATGTGACCTAGTTGTCTTAATTTTCCACTGAGATGAATGGAAATAGAGACAACAGAATATTTCACAAGACTGACAACTCAAAAAGAATGAGAAGTGTACAATTTGTTTTTGCCTTTATAAAGAAACATGTTACAGACCTGTTTTTATTGCATTGTTTTGTATATCCCTCTGTCATCTGTGATCCATCTTTCATTCTGCCAAGATATTTTGGCTTCTTGACTCTGGGAAACCAGTGGGTGGGTGAATTTGGAAGTGCCAAGAGCTAGCGAAACATGAGCAGATGCTGCAACCAAGCAAGAAGATTCTCCTGAGCCCCACAAACAGAACTGTACTCCTACCTTTCATTCTCCCAGGCCCCTTTGAAAAAGATTGCTAAAATGCATCCCTTGAGAGGATTATCAGTCCTGATAAAGGTAAACAGGAAGTCTTCCTGCTGGCCACTACCTTCTGAGAAGGCCCCAAGCCTCCTCCAAAGAGTTGTCTTTGAAATGACCTAATCTGATTCCAGATGCATTACCGAATCCAAATACATGATTTTGCATCTGGGTTACTGTGTGCATGTGCCAGTCCTTGAGCTTGGACTCAGGGCCTGGGCACTGTCCATGAGCTCTTTTGCTTAAGGCTAGTGGTCTACCACCTTGAGCCACAGCTCTACTTCATCTTTCACTTATTAGGATGTTAATGGTTTTCTGTGTTTCCTTAATTTTGCCAAATAATATTCTGTTGTATATCTGTACCACCTTTGATGGACATTTGGGTGGTTTTCTGAACATTCATCTGAAATCTTTGTGTGGGCATGTTTTCATTTCTCCTAAATATACCCAAAAGGCTAGGTCCATAGGCTGTTTGTTAAGCTTTTTAGGAAACTGCCAAACTGCTCTCCAAAATGAATACATTGTTTTATTCTCCATCATATATGACTTTTGGTGGTTCTACATTATCATCAGCACTTATTATAGTCAGCCTCGTTTATTTTGTCCATTTTAACCAGTTTGTAGATAGTGGTATTCATTGTGATTTTAACTTCTGTGTCTCTGATGTCTAATGATACTGCAAAAGCATTTTTCTTGTGCTAATCATCCTTTTGTATATCTTCTTTTGTTCTGTTCACATATTTTGCCCACTTTAAATATTGTTTTAAGTTTTCAGAAATCTTTGCATGGTTTGGATACATTGGTTCTTTGTAAAGTCAAAATATGTGGAAATCTTTCTTATCATGACAACTGTGAATATTTTTCCCCTATCTATGGCATGCCTTTTCATGTTCCTTTTTTTTTTTTTTGAGATAGTATTATTATTCAGAGCAAACTGAGCTCAAACACACAATCTTCTTCCTTTGCCTCCTGAGTGCTAGGATTACAGATATATGTCCCAGTGCCCAGCCTTCTCATGTTCTTGGTGGTACTATGTGAGAAGCAAAAGCTTTGAATTGTGAGTGATCTTTTTTCAGTTTTCCCTCTATAATGATTTATGCTTTTCATTCCAGATCACAAAAATCTTTCTTCTATACCATCTTCTAGCAGTGTTTAGTTTTAGCTTTCACATTTAGATCTATAAAGCAATTGTACTTAATTTTTGTATATGGCATGACTGCAAGGGTAAATACTAAAATTATCTTTTGAGTGTATGTTGTGTAAACTTCAGTTTCCAAGAAATGAGTATTCTAAAAATGGTAGTAATTGCCTCATTTTCGTGATGGAGAAAACAAGTCTCAGAAAGATTAACTTGCTCCATCTCGAGCTCCAAGCCCTATTCTTTCCCTGCTATATAGTGTGAGCACTGTGTTTACAACATGCAGTTTGATTCTGTGCAAACAATTCAGCCATACCTTGTAAGGAGGATGTAGACATATGAGATGGTGTTGCCATTCATATCCCCAAACCCATGAGCAACAGCGAGAGTATTGGGGGTTCTGTGTCAGGCCAGTCACTTAAATCTGTGCCTCAGAAGCTATAATAGAACCCTTTTGTAGCTCTCTTGATAAGAGGTGGTATTTTGAGTTCGTTTTCCATTTTATTTAGTCTGTCAGTGCCTGACCATATAGACAGTTAATCCCTCAGAGCAACTAGCCGGATTGTTGAGTCCCATTGTGTTTGGTGTGAGGGTTTTTGTTGTTGTTGTTTTGTTTTGTTGCCAGTCCTGGGACTTGAACTCAGGGCCTGGGCACTGTCCCTGAGCTGCTTTTGCTCAAGGCTAGCACTCTACCACTTGAGCCACAGCACCACTTCTGGCTTTTTCTCTTTATGTGGTACTAAGGAATCAAACCCAGGGCTTCATGCATGCTAGGCAAGCACTCTACCACTACATTCCCAGTCCTGGTGTGAGTTTTAAACTTTGGAAAACAAATAGTGAGTCAGTCTTTCCTCTTTCTGTCTCTCTTCCTCATCACCCCTCCTGATTCTCTTAGATGATGCGGCCAAACAAAGTCACTAGGTGAATAATGTTTTCCATAAAACATTCCCTAAGCCATGAATGAATCAAAGGTCTCTTGACCTCTGATTCTTAATGCCCCTCTTTGAAAAGCAAGATACAGTTAAGGATATTCTCTTTGGCCATCTTAAGAGACTTGAGTTAGAAGGAAAAGATACGGGGAGGAGATACAAAGGCAGCAGCAAACACCTCTCTGGGGGCAGGAGGTCAGCAGCATAGCTTTGTACATCTACTCCTTCCTCTTCCCTTCTTTCTCTAATGCATGTGATATGGGGAAAAGTGTTTATTTACTACAGTGCTTGATTCCCAGTACACACACACACACACACACACACCACCCAGAAAGTACACAGCCTGGCCACCTGTATACAGTTATCTTATTTCTGTCTATTGTCTTTTATTAGATCTCTTCTGATGGGTAAAGGCATGGGAAAAAGTGTGAATAAGGCATCATTTGAAACTTATGAAGGCTGTTTTTTGACTACAGATACCTTAAGTAGGGATCTTTTTTCTCTTTGACTTTTGTGAGCAGTTGAATTCCAAAACTCAGCCATTGAGGTAAAGCAATGTAATCAATCATTCTACCTGAAATTTTCCTTGCACCTGACCAAACACATTGTCCCTGGTCTCCAGTTGTGAACTCTACTATCTGATGCAATTATTTGCTATTGAAAAGCTTATTTCTGTGGGCAGAAGTGTGAGTAGGGAAAGGGTACATAAGAATAGGCAGAAGCCAAATTATTACTTAGCATATGATATCTACCTGATAGAGAAAGGACCAAATATAGGTTTGAGGGAGAGAACAGGTAACTCAGCTAAAAAACATTGGACATAATTATATCTCCATCTTTTGAAATACAGCTCTGAGAAACATAAATATGTGCTGGTAAGAAGAGAACAAATCAGTGTCTCTCAGTGTCTTGTAACCATGCTTTCCAGCTGGCCTCGTTTTTCCCTGACGTGGAAGCCTTATTTGCATTTCAGTGTGAGAGCTGGGCTCTGTTTCCCCTTTGCATTTTAAGGATTCTGTGGCATCTCCAATTACTATTTTCAAACATGTTCCTACGCTACCCTAAATCATCCAGGTAGCTTTGAGAATCTGAATATATGGATGCTTAATGAGTTGCAAATCGATGATTAGACATAGGGGTTAATTCTAGAGGTATAGATCAGAGTTGGCACTAGGAAGCACTTTTACTTGACCCTTCCTTTGTTCCATTTTGTCGTCCCAACTGGATTCTCAAAGGTCTTCATGATTGACTTTCAAAAGCCAGATGATTACTTAATTCTAACCATAAGTCTTTCCTTAGATATAAGTACACTTTTGATTTTTGAGCCTTTCTACTATCTTTACAACCATGGATCCAGTTTTTTACTTAATATCTTAATAATACTTATAAGCCTAAAATACTTATTATAAACTCTGAGGATAACTTAATAGTTGCAGTGTGACTGTCATTGTGCCACCAAGACAGCAGAGCTTCATTGTTCTTAGGAGATGAGCATTGTCCAGTGATTAAAATCCTTTGTCAGATTTGTTTTGTGCATATTACTACTTTACCTAAAGTTTCTTTTCCATACAATACTTTGCCCAAGAGTTAAAATGAAGAAATTAATGTGCTCCAATCTTAAGATGTGTTTATATTTATATTGACAAATCACATTTTGTACTCATATCAAAAACGCAAAAAATCTTAAGTTTTACCAATGACTGACTTTCAGAATTAAAACAAAACATACTTTATAATAATACCAGTCATATAAATACAATAAGAGTTACATCATTTGACCCAGAGAAATAAAGTAATACTGAACCTGTGATGCTTAAAAGCAAATGTTCTATAAGCATCAAGATCAACTAGATCTGTAGTCAAAATTATTTACCATGTTTTCTTTGCTTTGTACTTATGTATGTTGTCTTCACTTCTTGTTTTCCTTGAAATTTCTAACTGCCTTTTTTCCCTGATTGAATAAAGAAGCATGTGTCTCTGCCTTGTGACTAAGAACGCGTAGCTTCTTAATCGTGCCATTTGTTGTAGGGAAATGACTTTCATCTTGAGACTGTTTTTCCTATGCTTATGAAGCTCCTGCTCTAATTTCACAGCCTACCTCTGTCTGTTAAGTCTCCTTACTTAGATATAAGGGCATCCTTTTTCTTAAGGTCCTTTTGAAAATTTTACTCTAAAGCATCCTTGGTAATTTTTTTTTCAGGAAGAGTTATGGAAGGTAAGCATTGTGTGAATCCTTATATATCTAGAATATTTTCCCCAGCTGTGCTTGAATCAGCCCTTCCAGCAATCGCCTTTATTTTTTATTTTCTTCCCGCTTTGCTGTCCTTGTTCTCTAACTCTGCACTTTCCAAAATGGTTGAGTACATGAATTCTGGCTTGTCTGAATAGAAATGTGCTGTAAGCATATAAAATAACATGATTTTTTTTTTATTTCTCAAGTATGGGTGCTAGAAATAGAAAATTTTAAATCATTTACATGACTTGCATTGGGATTCTATTAGACAGTGTTGTTGTTATCTCAAACTAACCTTCCAAAGCCTGCCCTCCTTTACTTGGGCTATCTGTGGGTTTATGGACATGAGGTAGTAATCAATATAATCTACATTATATTGGTAGCGTATCTACCAGTATAATGTCATCTCTTTGTGATCTTTTAAAATGCATTAAAATATTTCTCCACCCTAAGCACATTTATTAGTTTAGTCCTTCTTTTGTAGTTTTGCCTTTTTTTTGAGCTTGGGGTTGGGCGGGGGGTGTTTTCAGTTGTACCAACTAGGAAGCAGAAAACCTTTTTTTTTTCTTCACTACTTTGAACAGTAGTATGATGGTCATCTTCACACATGTCCTCTCCATATTTCTAGGTATTTTCTTGTGATGGGTTTCTAGAAATAGACTTACTGATTCAGATTAGATTAATTTCTTAAGGCTCTCAATACAAATATCAACAGATTGGTTCCCCAGAAAATACTATTATAAATTCTCCATGTGTTATTCAATAAAAGATGAGAGCAGTCGCCCAACAAATACCCACATTTACATCTGAACCCACTCAGCTTCTGTGGAAAGCTTGCCCTCTTTTCTGAATCACATAACTTGTGAGTTTTCATGTTCTTATTTTTAAAATTAGGGTAATTGTGCCCTGAAGTAATATATAGGGAATCTCAATTAAAGCTGCATTTTCAGTAATTCCTATCAGCAAGTTTTTTAGACCCTCTTACTTGTCTGAAGGACCTGTACTATGTCAGAGACTGTGGAAGATGCCTCAGTACGAGGAACTTTGGCCTCAAACTCATTTCTTTTGAAGGGAATAGACAGATGAGAAATGTTCATAAAAGGTGTTTCTTTTGTGTATGTAATAGGTGGTAAGAGGTGCAGACAAAGTATGGAGAGAGTTTAGATGAGGGAAAATTTGCATTCTGCTTAAAAGATCAAAAGCAGTATCCTGGGAGAGACCACAGTTAAGGCAGGTGGTAAGGGAGGAGTATAATTTCCACACAGTTGAAGAGGAAGTGCATAAGGTGTGAGGATAAGCCTGAGCACAGGCAGAGAGTAGTTTCAGGACAGATTCATTGATACAAGGATATAAGAAAAAGGCAAGGAAAATAGAAATTGCAGGGAGAATTTCTGTCTTGTGAAAATAGCTGTTTGCCTATGTGGAAGGAGGAGGAGAGTCATTTCTAAATTTCTGGGGTGCTTCAAGAAGAAAGGGCTAGGGCCAGAATTTGTTATGCAAAGCTTATCCTGTCCAAGGGAGCAAGAACAAAACACACCTGGCCTTTCTTTCTCTTCACCAGTGCTGAGTATTCTGAGGCATTTTAGGTAATTCTAGAGATGGTTTGCCTTGCACTTACCCAGGCAATTTCGGGAAGTAGTCAAAAGAAGAAGATCCCTGAAAAGGAAGACAACTAAGGAAGCACAGTCTGGCAACAAGGAGAAAGCACTGAGGCAATTAGACCTTCAATTTCATGGCTAAAAAAAATTAGAAGTTCTGTGACACAAAGTTGAGGATTCTGTTCTTCACCTATCTATTTTTTTTTTTGGCCAGTCCTGGGGCTTGAACTCAAGGCCTGGGCACTGTCCCTGAGCTTTTGCTTAAGGCTAGCACTCTAGCTCTTGAGCCACAGCGCCACTTCTGGCTTCTTCTGTGTATGTGGTACTGAGGAATTGAACCCATGGCTTCATGTATGCTAGGCAAGCACTCTACCACTAAGCCACACTCCCAACCCTCATCTACCTTTTTTTCCCCTCTTTCTCCCAGGAGTATACTGTTATCTCAATAACATAAGGTTGTTCTTTGTCATCTAGAGCCCTCCTTACTGCCACACCCAAGATTTTTTTCATTCTCAGCAGTACTTAAGGATTCTGTGAAATGAAGCCAAATACCTATGCCTGGCATTCAAGGTGACCCTAGCCTGGCTAGAGGATCCAACTTTGCACTTATCATCTTATTTTGCATTATATTCTGTTACCTTAGGTCTATGACTTAATAACATCTCTTGTACTTCTTTTAACAGAAGTATGTGATTTATTCGTGCAACAAGGATTTATTGAATATATTATGTGTCATTTTCCCAGCAAACTTTTATATAGCAATTGCTGTGTTCAGGTCTTTAGAAACAGAAAGCAGAATAATGTTGGTAAATGGAGAGTAGTGACCAGGAAATAACAGCTGTGGAATTAGCATAACATATAAAGGTAGGCATAGCAAGAAACACTCATTTATTTCCCTTGAATGACCATTGCCTTTGCATGTGCTGAGCTGAATTACTAATGAACACTGGCATCTAAGCATTTATGTACAATTCAAACATGTTTCCAAATGGAGATTATGAAAGGAGCATCTGCAGTGGTTCTCAACTAGAGACATTAGCTCCAAGACAAAAGAGGGTTTCTTTTTTTGTGTGTAATTTATTTATAAATTAAACACAAATTTTTTGACAACGTGTTGTGCAAAAAGGGTACAGTTACATAGTAGGGCAGTGTGTACATTTCTTGTGATATCTTACACCCTGTTTTTCTTTCCCTTCTCTAGGTCAGGTAGACATATATACAATACACAATGTACCAAGAACATATACAGTAGCCACGTGGCCTACGCCCAAGAAAATTTGCCTAGGGCTTTAAATGTAATGTCGATATTAGACAATATGTCGACAGTAGTCTTATATGAACATACATACATAGCTTTTGAGCTACTGTATTCCACTGAGAGGTCAATTTTTGACCTTTATATGTTGAGTAGTTATTTGGTTTTAGTTACATAATGTTGGGTCGCTGCCCCAATCCTGTGGGAAATACCATTTGACAAGCAGTTTTTGGTTTTACAGACCTGGTCTCTACTGTCTCTCTGTCACCCCATCTTTTTTTTTTTTTTGGCCAGTCCTGGGCTTGGACTCAGGACCTGAGCACTGTCCCTGGCTTCTTTTTGCTCAAGGCTAGCACTCTGCCACTTGAGCCACAGCGCCACTTCTGGCCGTTTTCTATATATGTGGTGCTGGGGAATTGAACCCAGGGCTTCATGTATATGAGGCAAGCACTCTTGCCACTAGGCCATATCCCCAGCCCCATCTGTCACCCCATCTTAACAGTCATATATCAGGGAGATCATACCCCTTTGTTTTCTGTGTTCTAGGCTTGCTTGTCTCGCTCAACAAAAAGAGGGTTTCTTAAAAGATGGGACTTAATGCCTGTGCCGATTCTTCTGGTTGAGGTAGTCAACCATTTCACTAATATCACCACAGGGCACTTTTCTTTAGATGGTAATTCCAAAAGACCAGATCCTTGGAGCATGCTACATACCTGCCCATTATATTAGCTTGCTTCCCTCTCCTGTTTCCTCGCTGCTACTCACCTGTGTGATGGGAAGAGAGATGAATTGGAGCCAAATCTGAACTTGAGGTGTAGATTCTTCACTCTGTAACCTTGTGTACATTTTTTACACTGGCTTAAGACTTTACGGGAACGATAATACTCACCTTTCCTAAGGTCATCTGTATTAAAGTACAGTATAAATGAGCATTTATGTACTTACCAGGATATCTGTTACTTAATAAACATTCTTTTCTGTCTCTCATGGGAGCTTCGTTTTAATCCTTTACCAATCTCTACTTATTAAAGCCTCATCCATCCTTTAACTTTTACATCATTCCTGAACAGAGCTTTTTTTTTTTTTTTAATTAGTGTTCCTAGATGTGAAAGATACAGGCTTTGCTTTGTTTGTGGTATTTTTGGACTTGGAAGAGTTGTACACAGGAAGGGGTGGTTCCAAAAGGATAGAAATCTGATCAAAACATCACTGTGTTTGGAAGCAGAAAGATAAAGTTCAGTAAGACACAATATGCAAATGACATAAATAAAAGTGTTCTGTCACTCCATATAAGAAGATTGATTCTTAGCCTGTCTCCGTTTATCTTAGTAAGTCAGAAACAAAGGTTATCTCCAGTTCCTAGTATTATCAGGGGTACTTGCTCCCTCTTTATTGAGTGGACAGAGTCACTGATTTCCTTGAGAGCCTTGAGCTTTTAGGATTTAATGTTGTGTTTGGTTGGAAATGGACAGTCATCATACAGACTTTTCTAGGAAGACACCTTAAAAAGGTCAACAGAATAGAAAACATCAAGAATGACATCAGTGTGGTGAGGTCTGAGAGGTTTAACCAAAGTAAGTAAACACAACTACTATTATTTACCATTTCATACTCAGTATAGTCAGGAAACTGTATTGAGAAAACAAATTTTCCTGAAAAATAAAAAATGTAGTCAAAGTAGCACTTATTCACTGAAAAGATGCAAGGATTTGTTCATTGCTACTGATTGTTTACATTTGTAGAATTTTGAAGACGGAAGACCTATTTGAGTCAAATAGGTCTTTAAAAGAGGAAGCAAAAGGCTGTTGCCTTTGTATGAACGGTGTTCACGGGACAGTTTTTCTCGATCTGTGAGGAATTATTTCAGACGATTAGCTGATTGGTTGAGAGAAGCGGCCCATCAGCCTTACTCTGTCTGTGCTCTTCGGGATCACGTAAAGAACACATCCTAAGCTTTCTGTGACAGCCTGGCGTAGCTCCCATTGATCTTCATTGTAATGGCTAGTCACAACCACAGCGGAGGGGTGCGTGTCACTAGAGAATGAGCCTGAGCACTCTGCCAGCTGCCCATAGCTGACCACTGCCACCACCAGCTAGTTCAGTATTGCTTTGGGCTTTGGAGTAGTTCTCCACAATCTTCCAGTTTATTGTAAGAATATACGTGACCCTTAAGAAATAGTCTGCTGTTAATTTTTAAGTGTTATTAGGTACTTGGTTTGAAATAACACTTGTCTATGTTATAGAAAACACAGCAGAATTTATTGGTAAACATCTTGAAACCCCAAATGGATTTTTTAAAAAAAGAAATGTTAAATTTTTATGGATTTCAAATGTGAAGGAAAACTGAGAATTAATGGTAATCATAAATATTTCAAGAAAGAAATCATGAGATGATAACTGATAAGAGCCAGTAAGCTAACTTATTTTGTTCCTAGAAGATGAACCTGAATTAATTGGGCTTTTCTGGAGCATATTACTAAGATGTACCCAGAATGTAGTCTCATGAGGAGAGTGGCTATGACTAGTGTAAGATGACCAGTCCCCCAAACTGAAACAGCAACAAGACTGGTCATTAACAAACTGGGTTTTTGTAGCCTGGTATATATCTACATATGCATGTGCACACATACATACTTACATATATATACTTATATGTATGTCTACATGTGTATATATATATGTATGTTTATATACATATATATGAACGATGGCTTATTCTAACTTCCTATCCAATGTGTTTTTAGCTTCATGGTACCAAGAAGAGGTAACGTTTTCCAGAGTGTCAGAGAAGACAAGTGGATACCTTCATGAGACAGGAGGATGGGAAAGCAAATGTTCTACTTTACTATAATTAAGTTAAAACAGGAAGAAGGGGATTGTAAATAGGTATTAATGTTTTTCCAGCCAACAGTGCAGTGTCTCATACATCATTCAATTAATGTTGAAAGTTTTAAAGTATTCAAATGATACCATAGTTAGTATTTTATGCTTTGTGAAGTGCTTTCATTTAATCATATATAAAGTTTGTTGATGGTTATTGCTATTATTGCATGTTTGGAAGTTTGATGATTGATCCAGAGAAGAAAGTTCAGCCAGGAAGGATAGTATGTCCCACGCCTTCTTGTTGACCTGGCCCAGTCCTAGGTCTGTTGCTTACATATCCTTTCCAGACCACCCAGAATCACAGCGGTTGCACACACTTGCAAAGTCTGACATACACTGCTTATTTCCTCCTTCATATTTTAAAAATACACATACTGTTTTAGCTAGATTTACAACTTAATTATAAGACTTGCAATAGAATATGTCTTACAAAGTATGGGAAAGACTCAAGTTGCTACTAGTTTATTGACAGAATTTTTTCCATTTCTTACTGTGAGCTAGTCTTGACATGTAGGGTATGCTGGGGAGTACTATTTCTGCTATAGAAGAGGAATTTTATTTTATTTTCTCCATACTCATATTCTTTCTCCAACTTCCATCTTCTTGCTGTTTTCCCCCTGAGGGAGAATAGTGGTCGTTCCCATTTAAAAAAAAATACTTTCTAGCTTCTTCTTCAGTGACTTAACTGAAAGATCTTTGGCTTCAGATTATTACTCGTTTTAACCCTAGAAGAAGTTTCCTCTAGTTCAGGCACAAGGAACCTTTTTTTTTTTTTTCTGCCAAGGGCCACTTGGATATTTCCAACATCATTATAGGTCATACAAAATTACCAATACAGGTAGCCAGGCAGCCAGCAAGAAGCATACACATCTGTCCTATCATATGCCAAAAGATTTTGACGGCCTTAAGTTACAACTTAA
Source organism: Perognathus longimembris pacificus (assembly GCF_023159225.1). Lineage (NCBI taxonomy): Eukaryota > Metazoa > Chordata > Mammalia > Rodentia > Heteromyidae > Perognathus > Perognathus longimembris. The sequence goes on along the minus strand of NC_063173.1, from coordinate 2,539,936 downwards.
TAGGTAACCTTTTTATTCCCCACCCTCTGCAGCTATTTCCTAGTAGGGTAAAAGCACCTGGCCCCTCGTATCTTAAAATATGCTTAGAACTCAAAAAATTAACCCCCCCCAAACAAACCCTCAAAGAAACAGTAACCCACTTAATAAATGGGGTAAAGATGTAGAGACTTCTCAGGAGAAGAACTGAAAATGTCCGATAGATACATGAACTATTCAACATCTCTGCCCATAAAAGAAATGCAAGTCAAAACAACATTGAGATTCCACCATACCCCAGTTAGGATGGCCATTCTCAAGACAGCTAACAATAACATATGCTGGTGGGGATGTGGCCAAAAGAGAACACTACTGCACTGTTGATGGGAATGTAAACTTGTTCAAACACTTTGGAAAACAATATAGAGGTTCCTCAAAAGACTAAATATAGAGCTTCCCTATGACCCAGCAATTCCACTTCTGGGCATTTATTCAATAGAACACAAACAAGGCTACACTAAAGCTACCAGCATAATCATGTTCATTGCAACATTGTTTACATGCCAAGATATGGAATCAACCCTGATGCACCTCAGTGGATGACTGGATCAAGAAAATGTGGTATATATACACAATGGAATTCTATGCTTCCATCAGAAAGAATGACACTGCCCCATTGGTAAGGAAATAAATGACTTGGAAAAAATTAAGTGAAATAAGCTAGACTCAAAGAAATGCAGGTTGCATGGTTTCCCTCATTTGTTGTAAGTAGAATGTGCCTATAAATCTACAAGTAAACACACTGAATGGTAAAAGACAAAAAATACACTGGGACATGATAAATTATACAGGTCTCTAGACATTCACACAGTGAGACCAAAGGAGAATATTCTTAGGAGAGGATCATATAAAATGATGTTTATCAAAATGAACTCCAAGAAATGGAAATAGGAGGTTTTTTGTTATTGTTTGGGGGGACTTCTTTCTCCTTTGTCTCTGTTTTGTTTTCTATACCTTCTGTCTTTTATGTAAGTTTATCTGTTTGGGGGAAAGTAAGAGGGAGCACATAAATGGTTGGACAAGGGGTGAGCAAATGCAGCAGGGATATTCACTAGACACTACTGAAAATGAACTATACAACTTATGGGGGAGGGAAGCCAGGAGGGAAATACTGGGAGAAAATGAAGAGGTGACACCGTTCAAAAAGAAATGTACTCATTACCTGACTTACATGACTAACCCGTCTGTATGTCACCTCTACAGTAACAATTTTTTTTTTAAAGCTCCTGGCCCCTCATTACCATGTCTGAGACTAAAGCAGAAGGGAAGAACAGGCTTACCCTGGTACCTTTGCACACTGCCACTGTCTTTGCTTCTTACTAGAGACTTGACTTAAAAGTCAAATAGTATTGATTACCTATTGAGTGGAATTTACAATAAGATATAAGTGATTATGTTGAATCCTTCACTGAGACAAATGCAAACCATCTGTAGATCTTAGAACCCTAAAGTATTAGAACATTTAGCATGTTAGCTAGCAAAAGCAGCTGCCCCAGTCCACATTATTCCTTGCTAGTTCTATAGTTTTCACAAACCCACAGTAGAATACAGATGCCAGAGAAATTATAGCCAAATTTTTGAGCAGTTGAATCCAGCAATTTTATTCTTGTTTCCCATGAGCAGTTGAATCCAGCAATTTTATTCCTTTTTTACCATGAACAGTTGAATCCAGCAATTTTATTCTTTTTTACCATGAGCAGTTGAATCCAGCAATTTTATCCTTTTTTTTTTTTACCAGGACCATGGAGTTTTAAAAATAAAAATTATAATAGTTACATATTTTAGTCAAATTTATATTATTCTTGAGTCATTAGTCCAGTTTTTGTTTATTTTACTTCAAATTGTACAGATACCCAATAATTTCCTAGTAGCATCTTGATCATACCTTTTGGCCATTTAATTTTCCCACACTTTTTATTCCTGTGCATGCTTTGCTGTTTGATAATGGGCATTGTTTAAATGTAGCAATGCAGTGCCAGCTGGGTAAGACCCATATTTTGAAGGTTTAAAATAAACTTACTATGAAGACAAGCATAGACAAAACACAAAATCCTATTACCTGTTTATATTCCCAAGTGGTTTATCAGGGCTTTAGAGCTTAACGGTACCAGAAAATTAACCTTCCTTCCTTCTGTTGTGGAGAATAGGGAAGAAGGAGCTAATGAAAGGTGGAAGCATCAGCTCTCCTCCTAACTTTCCAGTAGGGCTTAAATATGGTTTGTCTGTATGGTGAGAGAAAGCTCCCCACTATTGATGTGTAGAATAAGACAGAAAGAAGTTGGCAGGAAGTCCTGGGGATTGCAAGCCTTAAAAGGACCCCGTGAAGAGTAATGGGAACACGGAGATGCGCAAAACTGTGGTGTCAGATAATCCAAAAGATTTAGGAGAAGCAGTGCTCAGCTGCTTCCATTGTTGCCAAAAAATATCAGGGAAGATAAGACCAGCAACAACAAGAGAAAGATCACCCACAGTGAAAAACCTTATTGCTCCCTCTACACAGGCTCTCGAGACACTAATCATACTGGACCACCTACATTTTGTTTTCCAACATGCCTTCACATCTGGGACCCACTGGATGTAAAAAATATTCCACTGAGAGATCTTTGGCCTCTTAATTATTATTCATTTTAACCCTAGAAGGAGAATTTATCATTGTCTGTCCGTGTATTTGGGGGCTGGTTGCTGATAACGTTTTCCTTTGTAAGTGGGAGGACTGTAACTCTGAGACGAGGCGTGTCCCAGTGTGGTCGGAGGGTGATGAACACAGTGAGGACCACCGAGGGCCCACGGCAGGCTCTGAAAGCTAGTTACCGCTCCCTGCCTTCCGCTCTCACACACAGCACTGTCTTCTTCCTTAAACTCTGTCCAGGGTCATAGGGAATGCACTGCTGTGGGGCTCTTTATAAATGTTTCGCAAAGTTAGGCTTTTGCACGTACACAAGAAGGGGAAAGCCGAGAATACAAACTTGATCAAATTTCTACTGAGACCCTGGGGCACGGTTGCCTCCATCTGCCTCCAACCACCTATAAAAAAGTTCTTTCTGAAAATTAACAAATAACGCTCCCTTGCAGCTGTTTTAGTCTTCCAGTGTTGTAATTCCGTTTCTCTGCTGTGCGTGCCAGAGCTATGATTGGTCATTACTCACATGTGCCTTCAGGTGCATCGCGCTTCCTGCATTCCACTGCCGCTTCCATGCAATCGTTCCAGTCCTTTAAACCTTCCTGCCATTCCACTGTGAGGCTTAGTCCTTAAGAACCAAAATTCACCTAAACAGGCCATCGTTTGTTCTTCTAATCCACGTCTCTCCTCGCTTGAGTCTGCCTGTGAAGCATGGGGGCTTCTTCCTGTGTCATACTAAATTAGCTACAGAGCCTAGAACACGAGGATTGATAAACGTTGAGCTGAAACTTAAATCATACTGGGGTTAGGGGGCCTGGATAAGCTTTTCCTAGGCAAATAAAGCCCATATTAAGTTAACCTTACTAGGCTGAAGGGGGGAGGGGCACGGGGAGGGAGGAGAGGTGGGGAGTGAGGGAAGCCCAGACCTTGTAGCTTCCTGAGCTGAGGCTTGGAGCACCAGGGGCCTTGCCACTTGCTACCAATAGCCTGTGTATTTTTAGTCTTCCTTTTCATGTTAGTTTCCTGTTAACTGCTTGCAGGAAATCTTTTCTTGGACATAATCTGCCCATTTCCTGAAGTCTTCCTCTCCACATTGTGTCAGTTGGGGATGAATCAAGTCAGCAGTTTTGGAGAGGGCTTGTTCTCTTGGCTGCCACAGCTCCCTTCCCCCTTTGCGGAACACCAGAGGACTGCCTTTCTTGTCTTTCTCTAGGGGTGGAGGGAGGAGGGGCAAGGCCCTCCGTGTGTCAGCCTCTGAGGCTGCCTAACACAAATGTCCTTTTGTGTATGGAAGGGGGCATGTGTGTGTTTTTTCCCTTCCCAATGGACACTTGCATTTATTAGGTCCGGATGGTATCCTCTGAGCTATACACAATGGTGTGGAGATACAGAGCTGCCTCAGTAAGGAGGCTGTGGTGGCAGCCACCAGTTTTCCCCCTCGGCTTCTGCCCTACCCCCCTACTTTGTCCATTGTGAGACTGGACCAATTTGAACTAGCACAGCCCTCTACCATCCTTTAAGAGCTATATGGACACTGCCCCTCTTACCGCGAGGACTTCAGACTTGGAGAAAGATGTTCCCCATTGACAAAACTTGTGTCTTGAGCAACTGAAATTCTGGCTTTGTGAATCCTTAAGAATGGAAGATTTGGATGAAAAATTGCGTTTTGAATGCTACGTATGCTGTTTAATAATTGAGGCCCAGTAAATTGTGGGGCTAAGAACAGTTCCCATGTTACAGGATGCTCCAAAGCTTAATTAAGAAAATACAAGCAAAGTGCCTGCCACGTGGTAAGCACCCACGTGTTCACCAAAACAGGAAGAAGGGAGATGAGGCATTAAAAGAGGTCGTGTAAGTGAGCACGCCATGCACAGAATATTAAGCGTACTGGTAGTTACTGTTTGACCGGGAGGGTAAAGGTAATCCGGTTCTCTTCGCTCTAAAGCTTCTCCTCCAGTCTGGATTCTCATTCTGACCAGTCCCTCCCAAACCCAGTCACCTTCACTGTATCTCTTGAGGTCCGAGTGTTCAACATTTACTTGAATAGACACCGGAATTGAGAAATGAATGCAAGCTTTTTTGTATTTCCTCTCTTTCTTATTGCCAGGTTTCTGCTCCCCGTCACTCAAACTCACGTCTTGATATTCATGCTGCAGCCCGAGAGCGAAAATGATCCAGGAGGCACAACTTAAGGGGTTTTATTTACAAGGGAACTTTATTTACAACCTAAAACCCAGAACCAAAACAGCCCTCCACCAACAAATGCGGGCCTGGGACTGCCTCGTCCTGGGCCGGTTACCCAGAACCCAGAACCGAGGCCGGACCTGACCTCCCAACCTCCATTCCTCAACCTCCAGCCCCCAGGCCTCCCCACGGGCCGCAGGCCGCTCCTCGGGGCTCCTCTGAAGGCCCGCTGCCCGGCCCGGCCCGCCCCGCTCAGCTCAGCTCAGCTCAGCTCAGCTCCTCTCCACCCTGCTTTCCGCTTCTCTCTCTGTCCCTGCTCCGCTCCACTCTGTCTCCGCTCTCCTCTTCGCGGGCCTCTGGCTCTCTGTGGGCCTCAGCTCTCCCCCCTCGTGGCTCCCCTCTCAAGCCTGAGGGGGACCCGGGCACTGCCCAGCTCCACCGGGCACCTCCTGGCGCCTTCCTTTCTCCAAGGTTCCCCTCCTCTTTTCCGAAAATCCCGCCTTATATCCCCCCTCCACCCCCACCACCTGCAGGGGCGGTGGGGTGTGTGCATTTCCAGTCCCCTCAACGTGAGGCGGGATCCCCTTTTACGCCCACAGCAGGATGTGTCAATGATGACATCGTGTGGTGTGGCTTCAGGTTATTACATTTATACCCATAGGTCCCTGCAGTAGATGAAAAGCCACTCCAGATTAAAAGAGGAAAGAATTGAAGGAATTAAATGATTACTAAATAGTAGAAGGAGCTAAAGCTATGTATGTTCTGGTTTGGAACTCCTTAACTAATCTCACAAGACTCCACTGGAGTGATCAATCGGTTCAACGCCTCAGCCCCACAATGATCACTGAAGCTACTGGCTCTGCAACACCGGGGCATGCAGGAAGCAGGAAGAATCCTCCATGCATAAAACCCTACAAAAGTCCATGTCCTTCCTTCCTTTGCCAAGAAACAGCAGAGAGCAGGAAGTAAGCTTTGCCTCACTTCTAGCTCACAAATCTTGTCTGAATGCTGAGAATTGTCAGATGAACTCTGAGAAAATCTGGTAAAGATGATTATAGTCTTCTAGAATTTTGAACTAGAATATATTAGGAGATAAATGAGCCAACCAACACAACCAGCTTCCCCTAGCTAGTATCTCAAGGAACAGTAGAACAGGATAAAAGGTAGATGAGACAAATCTGAGCAACTCTGCACCTAGGTGTTACCTTCTAAGTGCAGAGTCCGTTCCATAAAACCATGTTTTTCTGTGGAAAATCCTCTACATCTTCCAATGGCCTCTACAAGTCTGACTGTCCCAGGCCAACTGGCCTTGTACTTGTTAAATACATGCAATATTCTTAACAAATACTTAATGAGTTCTGAATATTATGGCAGTATAACTCACACTAGGGAATAAAATGGGAATATGTATGAAAGAGCAACACGTAAAAGTTAAAGGTTAAAGGATTTTTACTACTATAAAGAGCCTACACGTTTGACTATATAAACTCTATAATTGTTATCCCAAGAATCATCTCCTAAGATCTTTTTCATGATTCCTAGCATTAAAAAATAGAGGTAGTAGATTTGGACTCAGGACTTTGTGCTTGTAGCCAAGCATATTACCACTTGGGCTATACCTCCCCCTCTTTTTTGTATTGGTTGTTTTTTGAGGTGGGGCCTCTCTTTATGCCTGGACAGGCCTGGGCTGTGATCTTCCTACCTGTGCTTCCCTATGTTACTGAGATGGTCTTGTGAACTTTTTTGCCAGACTAGCCTTTAACCGTGGTTCCCTAATCTCTGTCTTCCAAGTAGCTACTATTACAGGCTCGAACCACCAAGTCCAGCTATTTTTCTTTAGTTTTTTTGGTGCCAGTACTGGCACTTGAACTCAGGGTCTGGGTGCTGTCCCTAAGCTTTCTTTACTTTCTTTATTCATTGTACCACAGTATACTATATAATGTGTGTATATATAATATATATGCATATATGTGTATTATATATATATGTGTTGTGTGTGTAATCTTTAAGCCAGATGTAGCAGCACACTCCAGTAGGGCTTGAGCCCAAGAGTGGCCAACCAGAGGCCAACACAGCAAAACCCTGTCTAAAATTACCATGTTTAAAAAGGAATGGTCAAAAAGTGATTTGGGATTCATTTATTAAAAGTTTACAGGAACAGTTCTGTTATTTTTTCTTATTCCTGGTATTATTAACATCATATTTTCTGGTGAGGTCACCCTTAAAGTCTAATAATCTCTGTATCTTGTGATTTGACCACTGACAATGGAGTGGTTATCAGGGTGTTACTAAGTTACGTAAGATTCTTAGAAATCCCACACTTTAGGTTGGTAGTTGTTTCTGAGGTCAGAAAGAACGCACATCAGAGCCTAGATTGCATTCCTGGAAACCTAGTATCATGAACTCTACCAGTTGCCGCAAGTTTATATATCCTTTGCAGCTTTTTTGCTTGGTCGTGATTTCTCTAGGGTTGCTCAGTATTGTTAACACAGGTGCTTCAAATCCATGGTGTCTATGCTGTCTGGGGAAGATCACTAGACCATACATTAGATTATGTGGCTTTAGTCTCAGCCCTGCCCGGAATTAACTCTGCGGCTCCAGAGAACTCACTTTCCCTCTCTGAGTTCCTGTCTCTTCACCTCTAAAATCAGGACATTAGATTTCTTTAAGGACAATAAGTACATAGCATGGCTGTTGCCACTGTCCCCTTCCCTCCTGTCATAGACATCACTTTTCAGTTTGGGCAGATTTGTTTTTGGATAGTTTCCTTTTGTTTTGGTTTGAGAGAGGGTCTCATGAATTTGTCCAGGCTGGTCTGGAAGCTACCTCTGCTTCCAAAATGCTAGGATTATAGGCATGCACCACCACACCCTGCTGTGGGTAATGTGTGATCTCAGACCCCTTCTTAGAAGTTTTCTAGGCAATTAGAACCAAGTAGGACTTGATGAAAAAAGATGTCAGTCATTGAAATCTAGGTTGCAAAACTCCTAAAAATGTATTCATCTTCATAAGCCAATAGAAGTAGATTATGGTCACAGTCATAAGTAGATTTTACCAAGGAACACAGTTCTTATGTTGCCTAGTCTCTGTACTTCAGAGATACTTGATTGTCTTGAGATCTTGGTGAAATTAATTACTTTCCCAAGCAATCTTGGAAATGGGAATAAGGATTCTTGCTCCCTAAGGTTATAGAGAACAATGAGAAACTGCATTAAAAAAAAAACAACAACAACACTATAGCCAACACATTGTTTGGTCCCTAGACTATTCCCCTTGGGTTACCATTTGGAGATGGTTGTGTTCAATTGTACCTTTTGTCTAAGACCCAAGAAAGGCAAGCCAGTGCTGTCCATCCAGCATCTTCGTCTTTCTGTTATACTTCCATGACATTCCCTTCTCCTCTATTTTAATGTACTTAATCAACTGAGCGGGACATGAATATATTTAATCTTGTTTGTTTGTTTGTTTTGTTTTGGGGTTTTTTTGGCCAGTCCTGGGGCTTGGACTCAGGGCCTGAGCACTGTCCCTGGCTTCCTTTTGCTCAAGGCTAGCACTCTGCCACTTGAGCCACAGCGCCACTTCTGGCCGTTTTCTGTATATGTGGTGCTGGGGAATTGAACCCAGGGCCTCATGTATAGGAGGCAAGCACTCTTGCCACTAGGCCATATCCCCAGCCCTGAATATATTTAATCTTATCTGATATATATGTGTATGTATGTGCATGTGAGTACATGTGTGTGTGCGTGCATGTGTGCCGGTTGTGAAGCTGGAACTCCAGGCCTGGGCTCTGTCCCTGAGCTCTTTGGCTCAAGGCTAGCACTCTGACACTGAACCCACAGCCCCACTTCCAGTTAAATCTCAAGGACTTTCCTGCCTGAGCTGGCTTTGAACCTCAATCCTCATATCTCAGCTAGGAAATCCTAGCTAGGGATCACTAGGATTACAGGTGTGAGCCACTTGTACCTAGCCCTGTTTCTGGTTGTTGTTGTTTTAAATTTTATTTAGCATCTATCTAATCCTGTCTCAATGGTCTGGGCTGTCCAAGATTACAGGCATACTTACAAGTAAAGACCAGCCCTGTGTAAATCTCTTGAACTGTCCTCACCACAACACCATGAGCAAATAAATGGGATAAAAACAAATTCAAGTCACTACTCTTAGATCAAGGCTATTTCTCAAAGGAGTAGCAGAGGAGACTGCCAAAGACACCACACTTAGAAGTGTGGCACAGATCTGATTGCAGGTGCGAAGACATCTTTTTTTTTTTTCTTTTCCAATTAGGGTACTTTTCAGACATTGTCCACAAACTACATTTTGTCTTTTCCCTCCACAAGCATAATGTTTATAAAATGAAAACTGTTAGAAGAAATGTAGTATAATGTATACAGCATCTCCTGATCACAGACATACATACATTCTCCAGATACTTACTAAAAGAATAAGATGTGGTTCCTGCCTGAAAGAACTTGTAATCTATAGACAAGAGATATAAACCAACCATCAAGTATAGCAGGGAGATGTGAACAAGCAGTAACAGGTAAGCACGAGGCCTGAGAGACCCTATAGGACAGGGTTGTTTCTGTGATCAGGGGATGGAAGGAGGTATGTAAGAAAGCATCTCCCTTAAGTGTCACAACACTTAGTACTGCGGGAAACTTAGGAAGTCCTTGGTACAAGAATGATCCGATCCACTCCCATTACCTCAGCTATCATCCCTACACTTACTGATCTGTCACCCGTATGCGAACGTTGAAGAACAGATAGCTCCTTGCCTACAATTCTTCTCCACAAAGTTGTCTTGAAGGCCTTTGAGTTTAAACACCTCTGATTGAACTCACTGTCCTCTATCTTTTACTGAATTCCTTGTACACCAGAAAATTGAGTAGATGTCTAAGTTTACTCAGGCTAACCCCACGCAGGTCATTCTTTGCTTGTGTCACTCATCACATTCACATAATCACTGAGAAATTGATTCTTATGAAGAATTACATATCACTCGGCATCCATTCCTCTCTCCTTTTTTCCTCCCTCCCTCCCAGCTCTCCATTGCCCACTGTGGTATAAACCACCATCATTTTCCACCAGGACTATATCGGTCTTCCATTTACATACCTGATTTACCCCAGTCTTGCTCTTCTCAAACTATTCATTCAACAGCCAAAAGTGATCTTTCCAGAACACAAATCCAGCCATAATACTTCCCTTTTCTGTTATTCTTAGGATGAGCTCCAGATTCCATAATTTCTTCCTACTGAGTTTTTCCAAACCCATTAACAAGCATAAGACCCTCTTGTTAAGTCATTCTGTAGTATGCTATTTTTCCCTGTATCATGTTTTCTTGTAGATATTGCTGCTAAAAAATAGGCTGTAAGACCTCTGACAGTGTATCTGATTGATATGTGTGAATAAATTCCTTATTTTAAGTGTATCTTAATACTTTCCTTAAAATGAATAGAAAACCCCTAATGTAACTCTTTGTTACAGTAGAGATAATCATATAGTGAATTATTTTTATAGAAAAATTTAGTTTATACACATGGATGATAGATTCTAATTTATGTTGTCTGATTCTATCAAGAGCTGTAGAGATATAGGTACATAACTCAATTGTTGGAGCACTTGCCTAGCAAAAATGAAAACTGAGTTTAGACCCCAATGACCTCCCCACCACCCACCCAGAAAAAACCCTGAGTCCGTAGAGGTCAGTATTACAAAGCCTAAGCGGAAGTGAGAGAGAAAAACATGGGAAGAGGAAAGCATAAAGAACAGAACATTTACCATTTCTTCTCTTTGCTTGGTTACATTGGGTGTACACACACACACACACACACACACACACACACACACACACACCTCTTCAAATCAATAGACAACAAATAAATACCTAAGATTTTAAATTATTTTCCTAATACATTGTACCAACTAACAGCCTTGAGGCACATACAGTGGTGTCTGGATTTTCACACTCTTTCTGCCATGGAAGGTGTCATTAAAACCTTCTTGGGTAACTTAGTGGAGAAGATTCTTTCCTATTCCTGCTAATGCTTGGTGATGGTTCCCCCATCTAATTCTGCCTACAGCTCCCTCTGGAGGAGTATCTTAAAAAAAAAAAATTATTGTTAAGGTGATGTACAGAGGGATTACACTTACATACGTAAAGTAGTGAGTACATTTCTTGTCAAACTTGTTACCTCCTCCCTTATTGTCCTCCCACCTTCCATCCTCCCCAACCCCCCCCCCCAGTTGTACAGTTGTTTTACTACATATTGTCTTGTAAGTATTGCTGTTGCATTGGTTCACCTTTTATCCTTTGTCTCACCATTTTGATGTTCCCCTTCCCTTCCCTGATTTAGACAAACATATATGCAATACCCAGAGTGCCAGGATCAAATACAGTGACAACAGGGGCTAAAATATAGGGAAGATAAATAAAAGAAAAGAAATGATTTCACATAGTGAGTTAGAAATAATAACATTGATAAACTGCTTGTTACCATAACTTGGAGTTCATTTCGCTTAGCATCATCTTATGTGATCATATATATGTACATAGCTATTGAGCTGCTGTGATTATCTGCTAGGATTATCCTAGACATACACTAATCATTACCGATGAAGGAAACCATAGAGGCTGTGTTTCTTTGGGTCTGGCTCCCTTCACTTAGTACGATTTTTTTCCTATTTCTATTCGGCTAGCCTTATCTACACTGTTTCCTCTGTGATATTCACTATGGGTGTGGGATCTTACCATTCTCCAGCTTAAACATTAGTGGTCCCTACTGACTTTAGGATAAAACCTAAACTCCTTTTCTACCTTTTGGGTGGCATTTAGCAATCAGATCCTAAACTGCCTTTCTAGACTAGCTTTCACATCTCTGGATTGTTCAAGCACCCTTGGGTCCTTCTTCCCTGACTAGTCTTCATGCCTCTGTTCTACCTGGTTCATTCCTCATCAACAAATAGGACTATAACCTCTTGGGTGGATTTTTCCTGGCCTCCTCTTTGCATTAGTCACTCTTACATCTATAATTCTCTGTTAACATCTACACACAAGGTTGTGATTTCTAGGATTATTTTACCCAAATCAAGAATTAACACTGTCCCTATCATTTGTGAAATCCACCCCTCCCACACCTTACTGTATATATAATAAATGCTCTAGAATGCTCTTCATTTTCTTCTTTCCTGCTAGCCTAGACATAGTAAGTTCTTTAACTCTCAGCTTGTTCTTATTTTTAGAACTAAAGAGGAATGTAATGTAGTTTCATCCTTTCTCCTCCCACCTCTTCTTTGGTACTGCTAAATTTATCTCTCTTTTGTTTTTGTCACCTAAGCTTTTGGCAACAATGATTTTTCCAAGAAATCATCAAGTGCATTGTCATGAAGTTTGCTTATGCGTTTTAAGAGTTTTGTAGTATTAGTTCTTATATTTAGATCTTTGGTCCATTTCCAGTTAAATTTTATATATAATAAAGTCAAGGCCCAGCTTCATTCTTTTTGCAGGCAGATTTTCAGTTTTCTCTGGCACTACATAATTTTTTAAAATGTTACTTTATTTTGTACATAGGATATTCCTGGGATATAATTATTTAAAAATTATTTTTAATTGAGAATATTCTAAAAGCAATTCCTTGGTAATCTTGGTAGACCAGAGGCATAAAGGAAGGGGAAAAAGACCATTTATAAGGTTAGGAGAAGAGGAGAATGGAGAGAGACGGAGGGAAAGAGAACTAAAACAAGACTAAAGTAGGCAGCTACCCCAGAGCAGACGTTTGAATTGTATTTAGAGTTCACTTCTCAGTACTTCTCCTGTAGACTTATCCTACTTCTCTCATTCTTTCCAAGTAGCTTCTTCAGTTTGCTGTCTATTTGGAAACTCAAAAATTATTCCTCTGTTTGTCCCCACTTTTTGGTTCTGGCCTTGCCTGTTGTCTCTTCCTCTCTGCTACTGTGAGTCAGAGTGTAGCTGTGTTAGTTCTCACTTAAGGTTGTGTGACAAGCCCTGTCTTACACACCATGACTGTTTTAATCAGGTATCTTTTCTGCGCTACTCCTCTTCTCGAAGACCTCTTGAGAGTGGGGCACACATTCACCTCTGCTCCCCTGTGATATTGTGGCATGGAGATGCATATTCAGTAAGTGGGTCAAAACATGACTTAGTTTTTGTTTATATGCATAATCATTCAGCATATGATATAGTCTTACTTTCAGGGATTAAAAAAACTCAGATGGCATGACCTCTGCTCACCAATAACTGCAGTCTAATTTGGAGAATATGCTTTTACATATACCTTACATTTTAATATTCTGTGTTTCATGTAATTCTTGTGACATTTGATGAGTGGCGGGAAGGGGGGGGCGGGGCTAGTTTTGTCTGAAGTGCAGAAAAGTTGAGGACTCTCCCTGAAGCCAGCTAGCACACAACAAACAGATCAAGACAGGACTTAAGCCTAAATGACCAACTTTAGGCAAGATGCCAACTACTTTGACAAATCAGTTTGTTTGGCTATACAATGAAAAACTAGCATCTACTTGCTAGGTGTTTGTGAGTGTTGAAAGTCATACACTGTGAATGGCAACTCCTTTGTACAACTAAAGATAATAAAATATAAATAAAAAATAAATAAAATAAAAATTATAAAAAGAAAGTCATACACTGTATGTGAGTAGAGAAGGTAGCACAGTACTGGTACACATATAGGTGCTCAAATGCTAGTTGTTGTTGTTGTCTCCGTATCTGGTGTGTTTGTCACTGTTGCACTGTTTCCTGGGTATTGTACCCTGGATATTGTATATATGTGTATTGGAACTAGGAAAGGGAAAGGGAATACCAAAATCAAGAGACAAAGGATAAAAAGACAAACCAAGGGCTGGGGATATGGCCTAGTGGCAAGAGTGCCTGCTTCATATACATGAGGCCCTGGGTTCGATTCCCCAGCACCACATATACAGAAAATGGCCAGAAGTGGCGCTGTGACTCAAGTGGCAGAGTGCTAGCCTTGAGCAAAAAGAAGCCAGGGACAGTGCTCAGGCCTTGAGTCCAAGCCCCAGGACTGGCAAAAAAAAAAAAAAAAAAAAAAGACCAATGCAACAGCAATACTTAAAAAACTATATGGTGTAAACCAACTGTACAATTCATGGGGGTAGAGGGAAATGGGGTGGGAGGAGGCAGGGGAAAATGAGGGAGGAGGTAGCAACTTGGATGAGAAATGTACTCACTGCCTTCCATATGAAACTAACCCCTCTGTACTTCACTAGGCAAATACCATCACAATGTCTTTCCTTGGACTGTTGGGAATGCTAATGGCCACTCCTGCTTTACATGGGACATGTGTTACATGGGACATCTATTGAGGACTTGAGTCCTAATGATCCAGAAGCCCCGCCTCTGCACTGGGGACCAATCATGAACTTTTGAGGCTGGTTTCAGATCCAAACCAGAACACTACAGAATGATCCATCTAGAAATGTAAATTCTACCATATTTTCAGACTGTGGGTTATTTTCAGTTTTTCTTCTTGCAGGCTTTCCTATGGTCTCTTCACTTTTTTGGGGGGAGGGGGGTAGGTAGGTTAAAGTTGATGGGATCACTGAATCATGTAGAAGCTAATCTGTAGATATCTTGTTTTCCATTTGTAATGGCCCTAGGGTACTTGTGTGATAAATGGTGCTGTGTAAATTAAAATGCAACTAAAGATCTCTTCAGTGTTTCTTAAATTAAGTTTATTATGTGTGATAATTTGCACCTAGAGGCTTTTGTTGTTGTTTGTTGTAGTGACTATGGCAGTAATGAGCCTGGCTCCCGGAACAGCTTGGCACATGTGCCACATTTGCATTTGGCGGGAATCCATGGTGTGCCCTGAACAAATGAATCAGCCTATTTGGGGGATGGGGAAACTGAATCATTAGGAGGCTGTGGTCTTGCTCATGATCCCTAATGATCCCCAGATAGGGGAATACCAGAGAATTCTGTGCTCTGTTTCTAGCTGAATTATTCCTTAGCCTCTGGAGTTAGGACTATCAAATCCCATGTTATTCACCCACAAAAGCACGGGGCCAAGAGGGGAAATAAAGGAAGCATTCATTGAGTATCTGAGTCAGGCAGACATCACATGAGGCCCTTGACATAGGACTCGAATATAAAGTAGGAGTGGCTATTTATATTTGTAACATCCAGGGTTGTGATTCAGCCTAAACCATTTGCTTTATTGTGCTAGGCAACATGGTTTATCTAGCATCTGTATCTATCCAAAACTCATTTGAAGAACTAAAAATAAAATAAAATGTGCTACAGCAAAACTTCTGGGGGGGGATCACAAAGCCAACATACAAAGGCTTGTGCATACCTGGTTCTCATAAAAACTTTAAGATTGAACAGCAAGTGATCTTTTCTTCATGAGTCTTAGGTTAAAGAATTTGAAGTATCATCTTAATAAACAGCAGAATAAACATTGAACCCAAGGTTCTTGGGAGATCAACACTTAAAAAGTTTTCAGTTCTAAGATTTAACATGAAACAACATATCATATAATGTAATAAGATCTTATTTTCAGTTCCTGTTTCTTCTACCTTTATTAGGAACTAGAACTTCAAACCTGAAAAGCTGCATTAATCATCAGTCTGAGAAACATGAGGCAGGTCTGAGGCAGGCCATGGTTAGCAAAAAAGAGCCTAGAAAACAAACCAGAAGTCTGTTCTTCGTTGATTCCTAACTGTATACATAGTTTAAAAAAAGATATTAATAGCAGCAACCCTTCAGATCATTGTAAGGTTGAAATAAGCTAATATATACAGCACTCAGTATAGTGCCCAGTACAAAGTAAATGTATGTATGTATATTATTGTTATGGTAGAGACCCCATAGCAAAGAAAAGGAAACCAAATCTTACTTTCTCTGTGCTTTCTTATTGAGGAGCTATAGGATAGAACATCTTCTTTGGGGGATTTTGTTTTGTTTTGTCGTGTCAGCCTAGTTCAGAATTTTTTGTAAATATCAGAAGATAATTTACAACTGGTTGTGGCCACAATTCAGGGGATCTTGCATGCTTTTCTGTCTTGTGACATGGACTTCCCCCAACAAAAAGAAAAAAAAGTCAAAGTTCCAAGTAAAGGTTTGGGGAGAGTTGGCACTTTTAATCATTTGTAGCAAGACATTATGGTTTTCTTACAATAGATCCAGCCCTGGGCAGCATTACTAGGTAAAATTGTCAGGAGCACCCTTCTGTATGTGTTACATACACACACTTCTTGTATCTCCACCCCGTTTTAGGTGGCTGGCCTCTGCCGGCTGGTGGTACTTGGTTCCTCTCCCACCTGCCCGACTGCCTTCCATGAAGCCAGTGACCAGGGCTGTGTCTGGATCCTCAGACCAAAAAAAAATTGTATCTTAGGTATTTTCATGGAAAGAACTAATAAATTCATAAAAGCAATATGCGAGAACAGTATTTTGAACATTACTAGCAACCACTACCAGCCACACTGCGGTCACTCAATGAAAATTGGTTAAATGAAGTATTATCTTTGACATAGCAAATTTTCTAAACTATGTTTGAAGCCACGTGCAAATGCTGCCTACTTTGTTGAACTGCTCTTTATATTAAAAAATAAATTCTTCCTATTTGTAATAGAATATCATAAGAAAGTTTACACTGTATTTTTATAGAGACAGAAATAAAAACAGCTTTTCACTTCTATGACCTAATCTGATTCTCACAACAACTTTTTCAGGATTATCACCTTCATTTTATAGTTGAAGATACTTAGGTATATGAAAGAGTCCAAGTTCTTAAGAAGCAAGATGATCTAAAAACTTACTTTCGTCTATTAACTCTTTGTGTGTTTTTTTAAGTTGTATCCAGGTTTTTACTTAGCTATTAGAATGAAAGTTTTTCTAGCTTAAGGACTGTGCTTTCCCTAATAGGCTTTAATAATCTTTCCCTTTTCCTTTTCCTTTCTCTTTCCCTCATTTTCCTCTCTTTTTCTTTCTTTCCTTCTTCCCTCCCCCTCCCTTTCTCCTCCCTTTCTTTCCCTCCCTCCCTCCTCTTTCTTTGTTTGTTTTTGTTTTAGGATAGTCTTGCCTTGTAGCCCAGATAGTCCTGAAACTTGCATTGTATCCCAAGCTGGTCTCAAATTCTCAATCCTCATACCTCAGCTTCCTGAGTGCTGAAATTACTGACATGCACCACCACACCTGACCATTATTTGTTCTTAAAATGGACTGGGGGGCGTAGCCCAATGGGTTTTTCTTTTCTGATGTCTTATGCCAGGCTCAGGTTTAGGTGTGCTTAGGCATGACTTTTACCTTTTCCAAACCTGAAGCTGCATCTGCCACACAGTATAGACTTGAAGACAATGTCTGCAGAACACAGCAAGTCATGGTCCTTCATGGCTCACTGAGATTCATTGCTATTAATATCTAGATTTCTATTAATACTCCCTTTTCACTGTGAGCTAATTTAAATCTGCCGTTCTCTAGGCTATTCTTAACCTCACATTCTTGGGTCTGAGCCTAGCTCTCATTTACAGATCATAACTTCCATTTTGGTTTTTGTACTTGCAAAAATAATAGAATCTCTATTCCCTAGTATTTCTCAGTGGAGAGTTGGACTTCGTTGATGTTTTGGGGACAGTTCTATCCCATGTATGGTTTGTTCCCTGAAGACCTCTGATGCCTGTAGTGTTCCCCAATAATTGTGGCAACTTACACCAGAACCACCACACCCCATAATACACATTTGCATCTTCTCTTAGGGGGCAGGGCTTGACAGCCCTGTCACTGGTGAACATCCCTATACCTACATACCTATCTCTATCCTCATTGATCTCTGTTGAGTCACTATCCAAGTTAGAACAAATTGGGGGAGATTACTGTCTATAGCTTAAGAAAAGTTGTTTGTTTGTTTGTTTGTTTAGAATTCCACTCTTGAGTTCCTTTGTGAAGCAAAGAAGCAAGTTAAGGTTTGGAAGTAGAATCTCCTTCAATATTGGGCTCCTGAGACCAATTGAGAGCCATTGATGCTCTGTCAAAGAAGTTTTTTTTTCTCTTTTATTTATTTATTTATTTATTTATTTATTTATTTATTTATTTATTTATTTATTTATTTATTTATTTATTATTAATTGGACATAAATTTTTTTTACAAGGTGTTGTGCAAAGAGGGTGCAGTTACATAGTAGAGCAGTGTGTACATTTCTTATGATATCTTACGACCTGTTTTTCTATCCCTTGTCTAGGTCAGGTTGACATATATGCAATATACAATGTATCAGGAATATATACAGTATTCACAGACTTGGTCTCTACTGTCTCTCCGTCTCCCTTTCTTAACAGTCATATATCAGGGAGATCGTGCCCCTTTGTTTTCTGTGTTCTAGGCTTGTCTCACTCAACATTATTTGTTCGAGTTCTGTCCATTTCCCTGCGAATAACAGTATGTCAAAGAAGTTTTTAATCTCACCACTTTATTCTTTTAAAATTACATTAAGGGGCTGGGAATGTGGCCTAGTGGCAAGAGTGCTCACCTCATATACATGAAGCCCTGGGTTCAAGTCCCAAGCACCATGTATATAGAAAACAGCCAGAAGTGGCGCTGTGGCTCAAGTGGCAGAGTCCTAGCCTTGAGCAGAAAGAAGCCAGGGACAGTGCTCAGGCCCTGAGTTCAAACCCCAGGACTGGCAAAAAAAATTACATTAAGACTGAAAATAGGGTCAGGGAGTAGGGAGTGATTATTTTGGTGGGGCTAATGCGAATAATCTGGATCTAGATAAGTATAATGATTAGAGATCTTAACTGTAGTCTAAACACTAAATTGTGTCCTTTAGAGTATGAGTGGGTGATGATCATATTCTAGAACTCAATCAAGGCAATGATTGCAAAACCCATACACACATTAATGACTTATATTCATTTTTGGTTGTTGTTGCCAGTCCTGGAGATTAAACTCGGGGCCTGGGCTCTGTCCCTGAGCCTCTCTGTGCCGAAGGCCAGTGTTCTACCATGCGAGCCACAGTGCCTCTTCTGGCTTTTTCTGTGTAGTTTATTGGAGATAATAGTCTCACAGACTTTCTGCCTGGACTGGCTTTGAACCTCGACCCTCAAATCTCAGCATCCTGGATACATTCTATAATACATCAAAGAACTTTACATCTCTTCAGGTGCCATCTTTTTCTGTGCCTCCTTATGTTTAGAATGTCTTCCCTTTCATTCTGTCATATTCTCAACTCCTTTTTCAAGGCAGATTTTTTTTCTTTGCGCCGTTTCATAATTCTTTATCCCTCTCTCTTTTTTTAACCATTACAAGGTGCTTTGTATTTGGATAACAACAGCTATTGAGTGTGTACAGTGAGCCAGGCTTTGATATTAAATAGAAGCTCGATAAATGTTTATTTTATGCCTACTTTACATAGTAGATATTCAGTGCTGTAGCTGAAATCTTTGGTAGCAGCATTCCACATTTAAACCAGCAGTAGATACAGCTATAGAACTACTTTGATCTCCAGTGTCTTTCTGAAACTTGTCTATTTCTGACTGCTGTAATTTATCAGGTGTTTGGAATTTTCAAGCGTTTGAAGAATACATTTGCTGTTTACACTTTGGTTAATGTTTAATTTCAAATCTGGGAAAATCAGGTTTATACATTTAAATATTGGTTATTCATTTGTTTGTTTAAACAATAAAATCACGATTGCATGTTTAATTTGATTAGCTTTCTTAAATATTTCTCAAACCTTAATCAGTAGATAAAACATATAAAAATACAATGAACCACAAACCTATCTGTGTACCTATACTTAATCTTACTCTAAAGCACTGCTGCATTTACTGTGGTATCTTCCCAATATTTCAGTATGTATTTTCAACTTCCCCAAGCAAATAGCCAGGTAATAAGCTTAGCTTTATAAAAGTAGAAGGAACACCATCTCAAATTGGCAGGAGATTTAGATGACAAATTAATTGGTCTGTGGTTGAGGTGTAGGGCTTGATTGCCCTTCTCAAGATGATTCAGGACTATGCCACTAATTATGCATCTTAGCTTCCTTCTTTAAATGAACTTTGTTTGCTATATTAACATGACTTTTAGTTTGTGTCTTTCATAGACGTTTTATTTTGCAGTACTGGGATTTGAGCTCAGGGTCTTGTGCTTACTGGGCAGGCACTCTACCTATAAGCCATACCTTTAGCCTTTTTTTTTTTTTTACATGATCATTTTTTCCCCCAGATAAGGTCATACCCAGGTGGAAGCTGGAACTAAGAAAGAAGAGGTCTTGTGAACTTCAAGAGTTGGCTTTGAACCTCTGTCATCCTGCTCTCTGCCTCCTAAGTAGCTAGGATTAAAGGTGTGAGCCACTCGTGCCTGGCTTAGGTTTTACTTTATTATAGTTCTTCTTGCCTTTAAATGAAGATTTTTAGACCCATACTTGATCAGTGTTATAAAGCATTATCCAATCATGATGACATAATGACTTTAATGTTAGTGTTGTTCAGAACTTACAATGCCTCAATAGTACCATATTTTAATTTGTGAGACATTTAAGGCAGAATTTCTCAAAGTATAGTATGAAAGCCACCACCACCAGCAGCAGCAGCACCTTCTAGAAATTTATTAGACAATGTTTATTCTCAGTCTCCTATACTAGATCTTCTACACTAGAAACTCTGAGGATAAGATATAGAAATCTATGTTAGGACAAGTGTTCTAAGAAAATTCTGATTCATGCTGGGTACTGACGGCTTATGCCTGTAGTCTTAACTACTCAGGAGTCTACGATCTAATGATCCAGGTTTGAAGCCAGTCTGAACAGACAGATCTGAAACTTATCTCCAAATAACCACTAAAAAGCTAGGAGTAAAGGTGTAGCTAAAGTGGTAGTGCACCAACCTTGAGCAAAAGTGTGAGAGTACAAGGCCCTGAGCTCAAATTTTACACATGCACATATAAGCATG
Source organism: Perognathus longimembris pacificus (assembly GCF_023159225.1). Classification (NCBI taxonomy): domain Eukaryota; kingdom Metazoa; phylum Chordata; class Mammalia; order Rodentia; family Heteromyidae; genus Perognathus; species Perognathus longimembris. The sequence goes on along the minus strand of NC_063173.1, from coordinate 2,519,153 downwards.
TACACATGTATACATACAAAGAAAATTTCAATTCATGCTGAAGCTTGAAAAAGCTGTTTAGAAGGGGAGAGAATAGTTCATGAATTTAGCTGTCTTTGACGAGCTGAATTATTATCTTAATTAAATCTTCATTCTATTTAGTCCATGTACATGAACACTAGTGCTTTTTAACTGTTGGAACACTCTGTATTACATAGAATCATTAATGCAGATAAGTCCTTCCTAATTACTTATAGGTCATTATATTGATTCTGTCTCTGCTTGCACAGATAAAAACAGGTGTATATCTATACTGTTGATCAGCTCTATTGCCTAAGAGAAAGAAAATATCTAGTGTGTTGAATCACCTTCTTAGTTAAAAAAACAATAAAATACCAAATAAATCTTATTTGTATTAATCCAGATTCTTCAGAAATAATACAACTAATAGGATGGATGACTACCTAATATTAGGATGGGATTTATGGTAGGGATTGATTCATGTAGTTATGCAGGCTAAGAAGTCCTGAGGGTATGAGGGACGAGGTAACAAACAGTACAAGTAATGTATCCAATGCCTAACGTATGAAACTGTAACCTCTCTGTACATCAGTTTGATAATAAAAATTTGAAAAAAAAAAGTCCTGTAATATGCCATCGCAAGCTGGAGAACTAGGAAAGTTTTAGAGTGTGTGGTTCAGACAATTTCTGAAAGTTTGAGAACCAGGAGAGCTACTGGTGCATGTCCTGGAATTTCAAGGCCCAAGAGCTTGAGAGAGCTGATGTCTCAGAAGAATAAAATGGATGTCCCAGCTCTAGATTTCATGGTGCTCACCCTGATTTAAAGCCAGTCTCATCTAGAAACCTACCCCACCAAATGTACCCAGTAACACCGAAAAGGAACTGCCACACAATCATAGTTACCTTTCTTTGTATTAAAAAATTTAGGGCTGGGGATATAGCCTAGTGGCAAGAGTGCCTGTCTCGGATACACGAGGCCCTAGGTTCGATTCCCCAGCACCACATATACAGAAAACGGCCAGAAGCGGCGCTGTGGCTCAAGTGGCAGAGTGCTAGCCTTGAGCACGAAGAAGCCAGGGACAGTGCTCAGGCCCGGAGTCCAAGGCCCAGGACTGGCAAAAAAAAAAAAAAATTTAACTACTGGGCTGGGAATATGGCCTAGTGGTAAAATGCTGGTCTCATATATATGAAGCCCTGGGTTCGATTCCTCAGCACTACATATATATAGAAAAAGCCAGAAGTGGCACTGTGGCTCAAATGGCAGAGTGCTAGCCTTGAGCAAAAAGAAGCCAGGGACGGTGCTCAGGCCCTGAGTTCAAACCCCAGGACTGGCAACAAAAACAAAAACAAACAAAAAATTTGACTACTGACTCAATGATATGGATAAATCATAACAACTATTATATTGTGCCACAAAAGGGCAGATATTAACAAATACATTCAGACCCATTTTTGGTTCTCTAGAAAAGATAAATATAGTTTGTAATGGCAGAAAATGTACTGGTAGGTGCCTGGGGCTAGGGCTGGTGAATAAAGATGAACCTGGAAAGGGTACAAGGGAACTTTCTGGGGAGAAGGAATATTCTGTCTTGATTGTTATTTGATATATTTGGCAGAATTTGTTTATCTGAACTCCTATAGTGGATGTATTTTATTGTATATACGTTAAAACCTCTGACATGACTTCCTTTTTAAGTAAGCCAGAAGTGGACAAATCAGCTCTGTGTTAATCTTTTAATGCTGTACACTGACTTTCTGTATTAAACAAAAGCCTTTCAGTCACTCATAGAGGGGCTACAGAATAGTCTATTTAGGAATATTTTTTCCGCTATATGTACTCGTGGACTTCCCAGATTCCAACAGGCCATTTACTTGACAATGTCAGTTAATCTTAGAATTAGGATGTGTCCTTTCTATTCTTTGAAAGATTCCCCTGCAGTTTTATTGAACGTTGTAAACAGGGTATAAGTCAAACTCCTGAAGGATGCCATGCCCAGTTCATTGTCTGTAGTGAAAGCAGCATTCCTTGATGTCTGCTCATGATCAGAAAATTTCATTGTGTACTGGCCTCTAGGTGGGTGGCAACAAGTTCTCCACAAGATTCTGTGCTTTTGTTGATGGACACTTGTAACTTACATCTAGAGACCTGAGTCCATTTAGTAAAATGTGGAGCCCTACCTGATAAATTTCTTAAAATGTCAGAAATTAAGAAAGCCAACATCAGGCTGGTGTTTTATCTACATACATGGACATAGCCAGGGACAGAGACTGCACAGGAATCTCTAAACTCAGATCCAGTTATCCCCCACCGCTGCTCAGTAAGTCACAGCTGCAGCCCAACAGCCATCATTAGCAGTGCGGTGCAGTGTTTCTCAAAATGCACTCCACGGACGTTCTGTGTAGTAATCTTAAGTTTTTATCCCTAGACTCCACTTCTTACCTACTGAGTCTGATACTGTATTGGCACTGAGAAGCAGATGTCCCAGTGATTCTGATGCATAATACAGTTTAATTGCCACTTTTAAAGACAGTGGTAAGGTAAGGAAGGACTTAAAATAAGGATGGAGCAATAATCAGGTTGAATTTAAGAAAAACCAGATCTGGGGAGAGGAGAGTGACATGAAAAGCCTTTGTCTTCAAGGAAACAATCAACATTATATATCTGCTCTTTATCTACCCTTTGCCCAGGTTTCCCCTAGTAACCTTTGATTAATTTAGTGCTTTAAATATAACTTAAATAAATCAGACTATTCAAGAACATTAAATTGAGGTCTCTCAATGGAATGACCTTTGTTTCTCCAAAATCCATAGGATTGGCAACAACTCATAGTTGCTTTGTCAATGGGAAAGGTAATTCCACTAATGGATTTTGAGTCCTCTGCAGAAAGGTTGACCTGGTCTTTGGGGAATCAATCTCATAGAATTCAGTCAATGTAATTACTGACACAGGCTCTTTGGTTTCCCAGAGGTGACCTTCTACCCCTCACACATGACAAATTCATCCTCTCCCTCTGTCTCTGATGTAGTAAAAGAATGGATAGAGTGTACTCATAATAGGCTCTTCAGAGAGAGAAAGCTGTGATTCTCTTCCCCACAGTAAGTCATAATACAGCCCAACTACCTACTCAAGCTGTAAATTTTATAGTCTTTCTTTTCTCTTCCTTTTCCTGTATCTCCCATATTTAGTTTATCATTGGGAACTGGGTTAGTCATTGCAGCCTCTGAAATACACCTTGAGTGCATTTTCTTTTGCCACTGTCCTGGTCTAACTTGCCATTATTTCATTTTTTTTCCAGTCCTGGGGCTTGAACTCAGGGCCTGGGTACTGTCCCTGACTTCTTTTTGCTCAAGGCTAGCACTCTGCCACTTGAGTCACAGTGCCACTTCTGGCCTTTTCCATATATGTGGTGCTGAGGAATCGAGCCCAGTGCTTCATGCATATGAGGCAAGCACTCTACTACTAAGCCACATTCCCAACCCTGTAATGGCATTTTTAATATATTATAAAAATAAAAGGTAACAATTTTTAAAGATATGAAATTCCCACCTATCTTTTCTTTCATACCCATTGTCCTCAATAGGGAACTACTGGTTACTGTTTGGAATGCTTTTCTAAGTGTTTTGCACATCATATATGCATATACTACACACACATATATGTGTTTGTATACACATTCATGTGTCCATATACATAGGATGTTAAATATAAATAGTACCATCCTGCATTGTTCTCAAGCTTATTTCTTTACTGGCCAATATATCAATTAATTAATTAATTATACCCCTTGTAACAAGAAGATATTTTTGCGCATGTGCATATTGAAATCTAAGCTCCATTCTACAAAATTCCTGCCTGTTCCTGGTGTTACTTTTCCCATTGATTACTGTGTGGCAGCCATGACTTCCTGTCAGAGCCTTCCATGAGCCAAGCTCTCTTCTTCAGATTTTAGCCCATGCTCTTCCCTCTGCTTTGGCTGCTCTCCAGGAAATATTGTTCCCACCTAGTGGTCTACTATGTCCTGAGTCCTTCAAAACACACACGCACACACACGCACACATGCATATACGCACACGTGCACATATACACGTGCACACACACGCACATACGGACACATGTGCACACACACACACACACACACCAAGCATTATTTGTGGACTGAAAAACTCCCCACATTAACACTCAATGTATGATGTAGACTGGAGTCTAGAATTCAATGTATATCCATTTCCATGTAAAATATGTGGATATTAATCAAATAATGGAATGTATGAACTCACAGTAGCTTTTTTAAAATTAGGTAACAAACACTAAAATATATAGGGAATCTCTCTTTTTTTTTTTTTTTTTTACTTTGTGGTAATATTTGACATTGAGAAGAACTTATCCAGTATGTGAGATCCTTCTTAAAATAGTCACAAGCCCTTTTTCCAACCTGACCTTCAATGCTTTCCTTTCCATACCATTTTATTCTCCCCTCAAAAAAGAAGATTTGAGAGCCTGTTGGCTCCCTTCAACCATGTGAGAACACATAGACCTTGTCCTCACTGGACTCCACAAACTGTTAGTGCCTTGATTTTAGACTGCCTAGCCTCCAGAACTGTGAGCAAATAATAGGTTCTGTTGTTTATAAATTAACTAGTCTGACATAGACATCTAGTATTTTGTAGACATCCAAGTGGACTAAGATGTTACTTTCATGGTCATTTCCAAGCTGTGAACATGTATAGATCAGTGACAAATTAGAACCATCTGATACACACATTCCCCACTGCTGGGGGACAAGCTAGCCCTCTTGTCTTCTTATTTCAACCCCTGTAATGGATGTCTCTTTGTCGTCTATTTAGTACCATTCTTTTTACATTCTTGTACTGTTTTATTTTTGAGATATATTTCCCAGACTCAACCTTGAGCTCACAACATTCCTGCTGCAGCTGAGTGCTGGAATTAGAGATGTGAAGCACCATACCTAATGTGCTCCTGCGCTTTTTGTTACTAATTTTATTGCTTCAAATAACTCCCAGGCATTGTGTTGAAGTGTACTGTCTAATAAGTCTGAGCACTGCAGTATGTCTTCATGAGAGAAGACATGTGTTCAATATAAATTGTTGATGCTGTGGGCCACAAGTTCAGCGTTAATGAACAATATATATTAAATAAGCTGTCTTTGAACTGAAAACAAGGTTGTGTATTGACCAGTTGATAAAAATGTGACTAAAGGCTCACAGAATTATAACACTGTATTTCCCCTAGAAGAATGATTCATAGTCACTTAATTCTGTGCTAGTTTAGACTTTACTGACCATAAACACCAGAAATGATGAATTAACTGATCTCCTATTATTCTCTTTGCCTGTAAAGATTTCCCTTCAGCATTTTCTTTAGCTGGCAAACTCTCCACATTAAGACTCAATGCATGATATAGACTGGAGTCTAGAACTCAATGTGTATTCTAGAAAATGCAGTCAAGAATTCAATGTGTATCTTACAAAATTGGAAAGAGTGAGTAGGGGAGGGATGAGTGAAATGTTGAAAGGGGAGATATTGATCAAGATATATTGTATTTGTGAACTGCTTTGTTAAATGGCAAATCCTTTGTATAGATGAAGAAAACAATTTTAAAGCAACAAAAAATGACCCAGTGCAAAAGTTACTTCTGCTGTTTCCCTAGCTTATCCCAAGAAAAGTAGTATTCTCCTCTGAACATTCACAACTCTGTTCATAACATTGCGTGTGTATGTGTGTGTGTGCATGCATGCACATCAGTATTGAGGCTTGAACTCAGACCTTGTACTTTTGCTCAGCTTTTTCACTCACTGCTGGTGCTTTACCGTTTGAACCATTTCTCTACTTCCAGCTTTTGGTGATTGTTGGAGATAATATTCTCTCAGATTTGTTTTGTGCCTCAATGCTCAGATCTCAGCCTCCTGTGTACAACTATAGATGTGATCCACCAGTGCCCACTTTCACACCACTGTTTGAGACCAACCTAAGTGTATTATTGAGTTAGCTGTGGACTGCACTTCTTGTCCCTGATGTACATCATGAGGTCCTACAGGGCTTGATACTAGTAGGTCTGATAAATGTTGATTGAACTGAAGGAGGAAGAATTTTGTATTGGTGGGAACAAACACTAATGGAGAAGAAATTGAAAATGAATAAAACAGGAAGTGAATTAAATAATAAATATAATCAGGGCAACCAGAAGGGACTTCTCAGGTACTGTTGGGGTAACAAACTTGTCCTGGTTCTCAGTTTGGAACCCCTACGTAAAGCTTATTTTGATTAGTTAATGGCCTAGAGTGCTTTAAATGAAAAGAGAATTTACTGAGTTACCTAAGCCAAAAGGTTGAAGGTGAAGACTTGGCTGAAGAACTAATTTAATTTAGGACACATTTCATCAAGACCTGTATCTCATTTGTGCCATGCCACCATCACACTACAATGAAACAGGGTCTAACTGTGAAGCCCAGCTCAGCCTCCAACTCCCCATCCTGCTGCCGCACCTGTGCCACTGTGTCTGTCTGCAGAATCCATCTTTGAACTCTGCTATCTCTAGATTACAGTTCTTAGGCTTGAAATTGGGGTCTCTACAACTTGAAGTCAAGATCAGCACAGCCCTAAGTGCATTGACAAAGAAATACCCATTTGAATACAGAAATAAAGATCCTAGAGTTGAATCCTCATAACACTAAATGGATTTGAATTGTGTGCCCATCACTAAGCTAAACACTGGCCTATGGGATAAAATATGATAACTGTCTTCATCAGAGGTTCCAGGATCTTCAGCCTATAGTTGGAATCCGCGTTAGTAAGGAATGTAAACATGGGACGCTTGGTGTCTGTAGCATCTGTATACTGTGGTATTACCTAGGATATGAATAGTGTTATGTTAACAGAGTTAATGTAGAGAGTTTTTCTGATTTTAACCAACAGAGAAGCAAATCAATATTCTTTCCTTTTTGTGCCTCTCACTCAATTATCATTGAAGAGTTATATAGTGTATGTGCTAAATGCTGGAGATTAAAAAAAAAAGCCTTCACCTCAGACTGTAAGTCTTGTGATAAGATAAAAATCATAGTTTCTTTCCTAGGAACAAATAAAATTCATTTAGAGTCAGAGATTCTTCACTTCTCAGATGAATGAGTCAAGAACAAGTAATAGTGATTTCTTCTCCTACAGGATTCACATTGACAAGTGGAGATTGTTTAGGGGCAGAGGATATAGCACCTGGATTCTAGTACTGTCATCTGCTGTCTCCATCTAACTGTAAACCTGAATGCCTTTCAGAAACTCATGGCCAGTGTTTCTCAGTATTAGTTTTCTCTCAAGCTCTTTCTGTACCCTCATTCACATTCCCCAAGAAGATCTTGGGCTGTGATCTCTACAAGTTGTATACTTTCTGTGAACCTAGTTTTTCTTATCTGTGTATTTACCTTGCAGCACTGGTTTAAGGATTAAATGTGACACACATGGCAGGTGGCAGGAGCTCAGGAAATACCCTTTCTTTGGTCCCAATGGTCCAGAGTAGTTGAAGGATTCTTAGAGCAAAGACGGGTAAAGAGCCCTTCATCACTCAGGAAGAATTCCTCCAGAAATATGTGACTGATGTATGTCTCCAAAAGGCTCTCTCCATGTTTGCTCTTCACTGTTATGGGACAGAAGATTGGCCTAGTATACTTCATGTTGAAATATATGTTAGGATATGATTATGTATCCTGTACTCAGAAGTCAAACCAAATTTCCTATTTCTATGTGGTTGTGAGAGGTAGTATTACAACCTTATCTCTACCTGGAGAAAGAAAAAAAAAGGAAGGGATGACAGTTATTGGTGAGTTGTTTTTTTAATGTAGACTTTTGTTGACAATCAAGTATTATGATCTTATTATACCCAAATAATAGGTTCCATTTACTGATAACATCCAGTAGCCTCAATTAGACTCTGATGGACTAGAATCTCACTTGACAGGACCTTTCTGGTATATTGGAAGCTTTTTTGGTTTGCCCTCATTAAAAAGAGGGAAGGTGGGGCTGGGGATATGGCCTAGTGGCAAGAGTGCTTGCCTCGTATACACGAAGCCCTGGGTTCATTTCCCCAGCACCACATATTACAGAAAACAGCCAGAAGTGGCACTGTGGCTCAAGAGGTAGAGTGCTAGCCTTGAGCAAAAAGAAGCCAGGGACAGTGCTCAGGCCCTGAGTCCAAGCCCCAGGACTGGTTAAAAAAAAAAAAAGAGGGAAGTTAAAATGACACACCTATTTCTAGAAGTTATGCAAAACACTTCCAGGAAATGCCTTACCCTTCTAAAACTTTAGCTCCACAGTACATGTGAGATTTTATATCTGAACAGATGATTTGAGGTGCCGAGAAAATCATTAGTCATCAGAGAAAAGGTCAGTTGTCTGTGGTATTAAACCCATGGCATGGCAGAAGATTCTGAAGTTTTATAATTGCAACTGCCAAAACTAAAACTAAATAGATGGTTCTTTCTAGATACTTGGTTATTCAGAAAAACATATCCCTCTAAGTAGTAATCCAATTAGTTGAGTTATTACCATATCAGATTATCTTGATGAAAACACTCAAAGTTGGAAGAAATTGTGCATTGGTGTCTAGTCCATCTATTGAGACAATCCTTTTTTTTTTTTTTTAATATTTTGAGACAATCCTTGATCACCTCTGTAGTTTCTCCTCCAACCTTCCTACTGCTTCCTAGGCCACTGCTCTGCAAAGAATCCTATGCTACCTCTTTTTCTAAATGGTTTTAGGGAACAAAGACATACCTGTTTGCTGTTCTGTGGCTATTTCCTGTTACTTTCGAATTGAATAGTTATAACAAAGAATGTATATAGACTCAAAACCCTAAAATATATCTAAGGCAAGACAGAAGATTCTAGAGTTTTAGAAATATTTTTATCCATCAGGGATGAAATTAATAGGGTCTTTAGGGAAGTGCTAAAAAAGAAAAGCCCAAACCTGCTTTTCCATAGCACTTCCTAGATGACACTAGTATGGTCAACGTTAGTGTGTAGAGTCATCTGAGATAGACCACCTTGCTCTTCTGCATGTCAGCAGCCTCCTATGCTTAGAGCACTGTGATCATGACCCAGGCAGAGTCTCATTAAATGCCAATACGATGAGATTGCGAGTCCCATCACCACGAGAATATTTCTAGTGTGTTCTGGACATTGTAAGGCTAATTCGAACACACTTTAGTTTCCTAGGTGCCAGGAGCAATAGGAGGAAGTCATGGTCTCGTTCTGTACATTTGGAGATCTTTAGACTGAACCCAAAGACAGAGAAGGTTCTTGTGACATTGATTCTGTGCTCAACAGCTATGAGTGATGCAACTTCCAGGTCATGTGTACCCACATTTGTATCTCTGTGGTCTGGATGATTGCAAAATATTTTGTTTTTAAGCTGGATTTGTGTACAAAAGAAAAACAGTCACTTCTATTTCATCAGAGAAAGTGGTGGCTACTCCTGATTCTAGACACAAATGCTAATACTTTGTTGTAATTTTATTCCTGTGTGCTATATACTTCAAACTCCATTGAAAGTAAAATGATGTATATTGTCTCCATTATTGCTATTCTCCCTCAGCTTATCATCTTCTCTCACTATTGTAGACTATTACCGTAGCTTCCTTAAAGACTTATCTCTTTTTATTTCTTGGTTTCTTTTCTCTTGTTTATTTTTGAGACAGGGTCACTATATTACCTAGGCCTACTTCATTTTTGTATAAGGAGTAAATATGAACCTTGGCCAACATTTTCCCCCTACTTCTTCCTTCCAGGGATGCCCAGTTGTTTCACTACCACTTATTGAAAAGGCCATCTTTCCTTCATTGAGTTGCTTTTGCACTTTCATCAGAAATCAATTGGACCTGGGCACTGGTGGCTCATACCTGTAATCCTAGCAACTCAGGAGGCTAAGATCTGAGGATCACAGTTCAAAGCCAGCCCAGGCTGAAGAGTCTGTGAGACTCTTATCTCTAATAAACTACAAAGAGAGAGAGACACCAAAAAAGAGAGAGAGAGAGAAAGAGTGTGTGTGTGTGTATGTGTGTGTGTGTGTGTGTGTCAGAAGTGGAGCTGTGACTCAAGTGGTAGAGTGCTAGCCTTGAACAAAAAGCTTAGGTACAGTTTCCAGGCCCTGAGTTCAAGCCCCAGGACCAGTACCAAAAAATACCCCCACCCCCCAAAAAATCTAAGGAACAACACCTAAGCCCTGAGCCTAAGCCCTCAATACCAGCATAAACAAAAACAAAAACAAGAAAAGAAAAAAGAAGAAAGTGATTACAAGGTGGATGCCAATGACACACACACACTGTAATCTCGCTACTGAGGAGACTGAGATCCAGAGGCTTACAGTTCAAAACAAGCCTAAACAGAAACGTCTCTGAAGCTCCATCTCCAAAATAACTAGAAGAAAAACTGGACTGGGGAGGCATGGTTCAAGTCGTAAAGTACCAGCCACACAAGCAAACTGAACAAGCATGAATGAGCCCATGAAATCCCACTATTAGCCAAAACCAAAAGTAATTATCAATTATGCTGTATTTTTCTTCTCTATATATATTCTATGGTAGGGATCAAACTCACAGCTTCATGCCTGCTGAGCACATGACCACCGAACCCAGTGAATTTTTATTTTCAATATCCACGGTTCAGTGCTAGTATTTAGATATAAATTGATTTTTTTTATGTTTGTCTTATATCCTGTGAACGTCAGGTTCCTGGAGTTTTGTGTGTGTGTGGTTGTTTGGGATTCGGTGGGCAGATTGCTTGGAATTTTCTGTGTAGACAATCATGTCATCTGAAAATAGGGATAGAATTATGTTTTTATTTCCTTTCCTATCTGTGTGCCGTCTATATTAAAAAAAAAGTTGTTCTGGTGTCTTATCTAAATAACTGGTTTAAAAAAAAAAGAATTCCACTTTGTATTTCACAATGACAAGACGCTGTTTCCATGGTGAAATGCCATATTAACACATATTCTATCATCATCCTCTGTTTTGAAACTGGGGAACTCTGAAAGGGAAACATAGGCCATAAGCAGCCTGCAAATCCAGCAGTCCCCCTTCTTAATCTATGATATCTGAGGACCTGCTCAAAGTTTTGAAGTTGCTAATGACATTTCTCCCCCTCCTTTCTCCTCCTATGATGGCTTAGGCTTGGAAGAAACGTTGGTTTATCCTGCGAAGTGGCCGAATGAGTGGTGACCCAGATGTTCTGGAATACTACAAGAATGATCACTCCAAAAAGCCCCTACGGATCATCAACCTCAACTTCTGTGAGCAGGTGGATGCAGGTCTCACCTTCAATAAGAAAGAGCTGCAGGATAGTTTTGTGTTTGACATCAAGACCAGTGAGCGCACCTTTTACCTGGTGGCGGAGACGGAGGAGGATATGAATAAGTGGGTGCAGAGTATCTGCCAGATCTGTGGCTTCAATCAAGCTGAGGAGAGCACAGGTATGAGACCAAACATAGCTTCTTCACAGAGGGGCTCCAGCCGAGCTTTCCTCTTTGGCAGGAGTAGTATTAGGCAAAGGGTGAGAGCTAAAGGAGTTGGCCAAATGTTCAAAAGTCCCTGGTGGTCATAATGGCCACATGGGAAACCAAGAAACATTGGGGTTGTGATAAAGCTGGGAGTATTTTCAAATGTTTCCCAAGTTCCTTGATGTTACTGTCATTTCTCAGCCCTCAGTCTTTGTCTCCTTCCCTTAGCTTTGTAACACCCGGGGCCTTGTTACCTGTCAGCCATGATAGGAAAAAAATCTCCCCTGAAACCTGCCTCTTGTCCACCTCCATCTACCCTTGCCCACCCATTTCAGACCATCCTGCTTGCTTTGGGGTACCCTTTCTTATTGCTTTATGCTCCTGTGTTTCTTCTTATCACTTGGAAGGGGACAGGTGAGATGACGAACATTTTATGTTTGGGTTTTGATAACCTTAACAAATATGTACCTCTGCTTTTTAAAATGTTCACTGGATTGCAGAAGTGTCCTTTGACATTTGTTGGGGCTCCTCTCTAAATCTCTAGGTTTTTTCCGAGGCAGGCAGATATCTGAAACAGTAATTCTCAACCCTAGCTACATATCAGAATGAAGAGCGTTTCAAAACCAGTGCTTGAGGACCTATCAGATGACTTAACTAAGAATCTGAATGGTGGACTTAAGCAATGTTGACTGGGGGGGAGGGGCTGTGATGACAGGATTTGAACCCAGGGCTTCACATGTGATAAGCCAGACTTTGACTATTGAACTGTGCCCCCCAGCCAAACAGTACTATCTTTTTGAAAGCTTCATGATAAGTAGCAAGGTTCCAGAGCTCAGCAGTCATTTCCTGTAAATCGTTTTGAAGGCCAGATACAGTCTCTCTTTCATATTCCTGTTCTGACAGAAATTGTTACAAGCCTTTAAAGATGTAAAAGCCATTCTTAGTTCTGGAACATCACCAGAGAGGTCGTTAGAAAATCAAATCCTTAGAGCCCCACTCTAGACTTACTGAACCAGAAACTCTAAAGTAAGACCCTGTGTCTGTTATGAAAACCCTCCAAGTTATTCTGATGCATAGTTGAGCCTGAGAACCATGGACTGAAACCTTTGCTATTCAGCAGTACCCACCTCTACTTGGAACTTTCTAGAAAGGTAGAATCAGGCCCCCATCAGACTTAAGAGTATCAGAATTTCAGAAACTTGCTTGTTTTAAAATGATTTTAGACTCACAGAAGAGTTACAAACGTCATGCAGCAAGTTCCCATGTACCATTCATGAGCACTCACTGTTAACACTCAGATTTCTTGTGGTACAATTATCAATACTACACCCTTAACATTGACATGATACTTTAACAAAACTTCACATTATTTGATCTTCATTTGTTCACTACTAATGCAGGATTCTGTCCAGGATCCATGTTAGATTTAATGTCATGCCTGGGTCTCCAACAACTAGTTTCCAACAGCTTCTTAGTCTCTTTAATCTTCTGCTAATTTGACCCTTTTAAACAATACTGGGTAGATAGTCATCTGATGTTTTTTATGGTTAGTTTGAGGAAGTCTGTTTGGTGATTACCACAAAGGTGTGCTTTTTTGTGGGGGAGACAGTTCCAACTAGGGTTTGAACTCAGGGCACTCTAACCACTTGACACATGCCTCTAGCCTTCTTTATTTCACTTATTTTCAAATAGGGTTCCACTTTTTGCCCATGCCTACCTCGACTGTGATTCTCTTATTAATGCCTTAATTATTAATGCCCTCATGCCTGAATGACAAGCCTACACAGATAGGGAGGGGTCTTGTGAATTTTGTTCATAGGTGGCCTCAAACCATGAACCTCCTGATTTCCACCCCCTGCATATCTGTGTGTGAGCTATCATGTCCATCTGATTATGTGCCTTCTCTCAGCACATATCAGGAGAACATGGTGTCAGTTCATTTTTTTAAGTATTATTGTATAATTCAGGACCTCACACTTGCTAGACCAGGGCTTTACCCACTTGAACCACAACCCCAGCTCACAGTATCTTGATCATTTAATGGAGTAGCTACCAGGTTTTTCAACTGAAAAGAGACTGTCTTTTAAAACTAATAAACATTTGGGAAGTACTTCGAAGATGTTTTAATGACATTTATTAGTGGGTTGTATTTGCAGCAATTTATTCTTATACTTCTTTGATAATGTATACAGTATTAGTTGTACAAAGTAGTTTCAATGTGATATTTCCATACAAGTATATAATGTACTTTAATCAAATGTATTCCCTTTTTTGTAGTCCAAGTTTTGCATATCAGTATAACATTCATAGAATGTTACTAGAATGCAACAAGCATCTTCACCAAGCTGTGCACATAGTACACTTATTTATATTATGCAAAGGTGCATTTGACTCAATAGCAGAATTTAAAAGCTATATCCCACTGGCACATTTAACTCAAAGCAACATCAATTCTTATATGACTTACCATTCAGAAAACTAGTACAGAATAAATTTCTTGTCCAAAGTTTATTCATTTACAAAACTCTAAACCAACTATTATCAATACCTGCTGAATCAGCTCACGCAGGGCTCTCCTCTACTATTTGTTCTGTTCCAGATAGTATGTGTCAGAGCTGCCGTGTCACTCTTACTTGCAGTTTGAATGAGCATCAGAATATATTGCTCACAATGGACCATGCCCCCCAAATTGGGGCTTCATCTACACAGGGAATGAAAACCTCCTTTTTTCCGAGATCACCTGTACACACTGGAAATCAATCTAGTAGACTACTTGGTTGCCATTGGCCCTACTTTCTGAAGTTCAGCTGAACGCCATCACAGATCATTGCAGCTGTGTTTTCATCTGCAGCCAACTTGTTACAGTTTTCAGTGGGTGTCTCCAAATAGGTCCCCCCGTACCGCTGCATCTCCTGCACGCAGATGGACAGCGTGTCCCTCAGGTTCATTCCCTCTCCCTCGTGTCCTCCAGGCTCTGGGTCTCAAGTACATCCAGCTGTCTCCTTGTTGATCCACCAAGAAATTCACGTTCTCCAGAGGTGGTGATAGGAGTTGGTAGAGGCTACAACTACAAACAAATAACTGACACAGGCCTCAGGAGGCCTTGGGAGTAATATCCAGATATTACTTTACTGCGGCATCCTATTGAGCTTCTCTGTCTCCCTCAGAAGCTTCATTTTATCAAGAACCTCAAGTGGTTTGTATGCACATTAATATTTGAGCCAGCTATGGTGGTACATGGTTCCCCCCACCAAGATGTTTGTCCTTTATAGGCTTCATGAATTTTGTTTTTCTACCTGCCACCTTCATTTTGTTCCTCATGAAGAATAATGTATGTTTAAAGAAAAAAAAATGGTTTGAGGGATAAGAAAAGAACTAAAGGACAGGGAAGAAACTCCAGAAAGCCATTTACTTACCTTACAACTTTTGTTAATATGAGAGAGGGACTCCAGAGTTGTCTCCACTCTTTAGAAAATAGGTATGGCTAAGGAGAAAAGCAACCAGCAACCAAATTGCTTTTAATCACAATATATTCTTATGAGATTAGAGCTGTCCCCACCAAGAAAAATATTACAGATGTAACAAAAAAAACTGTGGTACAAATACCTTTTTTTTGTTATGTTTTTTTTTCTGACAACAGTTTCATGGTACTTTATTGTTTTTTTGAAATAGCTTTTTTAAAAAAAAAAAAGATATTTTTAGGGCATGGGAATATGGCCTAGTGGCAAGAGTGCTCGCCTCATATACATAAAGCCCTGGGTTCGATTCCCCAGCACCACATATATAGAAAATGGCCAGAAGTGGTGCTGTGGCTCAAGTTGGCAGAGTGCTAACCTTGAACAAAAAGAAGCCAGGGACAGCCCTCAGGCCCTGAGTTCAAGGCCCAGGACTGGCAAAAATAAAAAGAGATATTTTTAAAGATATAGTTAAAAGATATTATCTGAATCTTTACTATTACTCTATAAGATGTAAGTGCAATTAACATGTAGAAACCATATTCTCTAGGCTTGCTTTCATTGTCAGGAAAGTTCGTTCATTCACCCATTTATTCAGCAAATGTTTATTCAGCACTTTCTTTGTGTCAACCCCCATCATAACCAGTGAGGCTGCACAGATGACCAGTATGGCTCCAGTCTTCATCACTAGCCCTGTGAGGGGACAGAAATGTTCCCCCGTGGTCACAGAGGACAATGACACAGGATGGAGGGAGGCATCGACTTACACACCGATAGGACACGTGAGATGGAAACTGCCCAAGGAGTAACTGATGAGTATTTCCTCAGCAGTCTGCCTATTAAAAGATGTAAAGGATTATTTGTTAGAGATTTAAACACCAGAGCAAGGTTGTCTACAATAGATATTTAGGAGTCTTATTAAGGCTCTTCTGAGGAAAACAGTAGACTTCCTTCTCGAAAGACATGCTGTTAAAAATCCAGTCACAAGGGCTGGGGATATAGCCTAGTGGCAAGAGTGCCTGCCTCGGATACACGAGGCCCTAGGTTCGATTCCCCAGCACCACATATACAGAAAACGGCCAGAAGCGGCGCTGTGGCTCAAGTGGCGGAGTGCTAGCCTTGAGCGGGAAGAAGCCAGGGACAGTGCTCAGGCCCTGAGTCCAAGGCCCAGGACTGGCCAAAAAAAAAAAAAAAAAAAAAAAATCCAGTCACAAGGGCTGGGGATATAGCCTAGTGGCAAGAGTGCCTGCCTCGGATACACGAGGCCCTAGGTTCGATTCCCCAGCACCACATATACAGAAAACGGCCAGAAGCGGCGCTGTGGCTCAAGTGGCAGAGTGCTAGCCTTGAGTGGGAAGAAGCCAGGGACAGTGCTCAGGCCCTGAGTTCAAGGCCCAGGACTGGCCAAAAAAAAAAAAAAAAAAATCCAGTCACAAGCCGGGCGGGGCGCCAGTGGCTCACCCCTGTAATCCTAGCTACTCAGGAAGCTGAGATCTGAGGGTCCTGATTCAAAGCCAACCCCAGGCAGAAAATTCCATGAGACTCTCATCTCCAATAAGCCCCACTCACAAAAAGCTGGAAGTGGTGCTGGTGCTCAAGTGGTAGAGCGTTAGTTAGCCTTGAGTGCAAAGAGGCTCAGGGACAGTGCTCAGGCTGAGTTCAAGTCCCAGGGCCAGCAAAAAAAAAAAAAAGAGAGAGAGAGAGAGTGCGCGTGCACGGGGTGGGGGCGGGGGAATCAAGTCACATATGGGTTATGTTAGATCCATAAACCTCTGGCAAGGAAATAAAGCTTTGTCACCCAGCCAATGATTCCTTCGCTGACAGCTAGGGTCTGGAGAGCACAGGAAGTTTAATATTTGACTCCCTACTTTTATTTTGGGGCCTAATTCATGTAATCACTCTACCAACTTTATTTCCATTTTCAAATGAGGATCCATGAGTATTCTTTTCCCTAACTAGCACATTAGTTCTGCAGAACTTGAAGAGTCCTAGATCTCTCTGTCCACTCACGCCCAGCCAGGCCTGGGTGTATGAGACCTGGGCTGGGTACAGGTGGCCTGGACTGATGTAGGTAAGCTGACCCATGAGCATTAGTCCCTGAAAGTCTCCTTGATGAGTCTCTGCTCTCTCTCCTGGGGCCTGTTGAGGACAATGCGGTCATCTGAGTCTGAGCACCTGCGTTTGCCTTAGTGCCCAGAACTGGCCCCACCCCTCAGCAGCCACATAAAGAAATCAAAGCACCCCTGTACCGAAGCATCTTCTCCAGGAAAGTAGAAACTTTAAATAAGTCTCCACTAAGAACTTCCAATAACCCTTTGAATAGTAACAATTTTAACCCTAGAGCCCATAGCCAAAACATTAATCCAGGTCTGACTTTGCATTATAACATACTGTTTGTCTGTCCCTGAGCTCTCCTGGGACAAGATATTGAGACACCTGAGCCTTTCACTAGAGGTCTGACAGCTGGCTAAGTTTTCCTCCTTGCCACTTCAAGTGTGTGTGTGTGTGTGTGTGTGCAAGAGCGCACACTAGAGATGTCTATTTAGTGGGGCTTTAGACCAGTCAACAGATTCTATTGATTTTGGGAGGAGAAGGGAAGAAGAAGAGAATGAGGATCTCTGGTTCGAATCACTACTCCAACTAGTCTCAGTTTCCTTTTGTAAAATATTTGAAGATAATTTGTGCTCTCACCCACTGCATCTGCTTCTGCAGCGGGCATCCTTGTTCACACGCTGCAGGCTTGCAGGAGGTCCCAAGCTGTTTTCTGAAGGACGAAGCGTGTTGTGTTTCACGGTGGGGGCTCTCCTGGGACTGTCGAGTCCACGGCCCAGCCTGTGGCCTGGTCCTGTAGAGAGCCTTCGTGTGAGGGCAACTCCTTAAAGCAAACACCTCCTTTCTTCCTTGTTTCCTTTCTTTTTCTTCAGATTGTGATGGGACTCATTGAAAATTTGTTTTTCACTTGGGGCTGGAAGAGTTTCAGTGGCAGATGGAGTCTATGTTGAGCATAAAAAAAAAAAAGAAAGAAAAAAAAAACTCTTACCACCCCCAGATTCTTATTTCTACTGCCACCTTCCAGTTCTTCACATATTTCAGCCAAAAATGTCTAGGATAAAACCTGCAAGATCAAGACGGGATCAGGAATGAAAGTGAGTGTGACTATAAAGGAGGAACCCAGGACAGTGCTGTGTGAGGAAAAGCAAGTCCAAGAACAAAGAATCAAAAGATGTCAGAGCACAAATGTGGAGCCTGTTTTTATTTGTGTGTGCACACGTGTGTGTACATGTGCGCGCACACAAAAGAACCCTGCCTCCCTGTGGGCATCAGAATAGCCTTCATAATAGCTGCTCTGAGCTGTGTTTACAAACAGGAAGGTCCCAGTCCTCACATTTGCCGCCCAGTCGTGGGTAGCTGTCCCCGACCAGATGTACCACACACCGGAAGAACCAGCTCTCCACAGAGAGCTCTGGTGAATTATTCATGTGCTCAGGAGTCGTCTGCTTTTAGGACAGCCCTCACCCTTTTGAATCCTCTAAGATAGGGATTTCTACTTCCTTTTAATCCCCTCAGTTTACACATTTGTTTTCCCAGGACCTGCACAGACATGATCACATGGAGTCTGACTGGCAGCCTAACTGGCTTGAATCCCAGTGCTACAACTTGTTCGCTGTGTGATGGTGCATAAGTTGCTTTACCTCTCTGAGGCTTTCTCACCCGCAAAACAGAGGTGTTGCTGCCTCACACAGAATGTGTGAGACATAGTGTGAACAGCAGCTGCCTTTGCACTGTTCTCCATAAAGATTATTTTTATATTAGAAGGACAAGATGAGTAGAATATGATTAAAATAGCCAGCATTTTTAGAGACTCAACGTCTACAAGCCCTTTTGCAGTCTCCTTTGAGTATAAAGAAACAACATCAGATAGGCAAGGGCTGCTGGCATTGTGCCTGTTGCAGAGGAAAGGACACAGAGCTGTAAGGCTCTTGTGCAGCGTCGCCCAAAAGCAGGGCTGCTGAGTCCACAGTCCATTCTAGAGCTGTGTGCGCTGACTCCTCCTTCACTTCAAACCACTTCTCACGGGTATGTTTGTCATGGCTGAATCTAAGTGACAAAATAGCAAAAAAGGAAAACCAGCACATTGCTGAGAAATGACTATGTTGAAAGTAAGATGCTATTATCCATTTGTATTACTCTCCAAAGACTAAGATAGCATAATAATGGTCTAGATCTATCTTATAGTAATCAACAAGCCACTGTGGATTTGAGCTGGGGTTTTAGCTTGCCAAAGCCTTGTTGTGTTCTATAGAAATTCAATAAGTGAGATACAGAGAAGAACCACACTTTGAGATGTCAAATTGGGAGGAATTTCATAGATTTTTATATGCCTAATTGCATGGAGTGAAAATTCCCAAGTTCTAACCAACTGCTCTCTATCATTTCCCCACCCTTTCCCTACCAAAAAAAAAAATGTTGGTGAGATTGACCCCCCTGTCAATTTTTATGAATATTTAAGTTTCTAATAATCTATGTGTTTCCCAACTAATTCCCCGGTCCTAGGGCCTGGGTGGGGTGCTGTAATACCTGTAGGCATGCCTTTGAGGAAATGGTTAGTGGGCATCCAGTGGAAGAATGTGACCAAGGGTATTCAGATAGCGCCTTCCTCTCTGGGGAGAGAGGGTGAGGCCTTCAGAATGGACCTCTAAGGCGCAGAGGCTGAGATAGACCCAGCAGCCTCCTCAGAGGCCTTCTGATATCCTTGGTCCTTTCTGTGTGATCAAAGAGTGGGAGAACTGGGAGTGGAGAAGGGTGGGAAGGCAAGAAGCATTTCTTAGAGACCTCGCCCCGCTCTCTTCTCATCCCTGGGAGGGCCTTTTCCTCCCTGTGTTCTCCCCAGCCATTTGTGGGGCTGGGTTGTTTGTTGTTTTTTCTTAATTTATAACTGAAATCAGATTTCCAACTCCTCTGGGAGCCCTTGCTGGAAGTTGAGAGTAAGTGTGGGAGATGAGAGCGTCTCCTCAGGCTGAGACTCATTGTTGAGGAGCAAAGTACACACAAAGTAGAGACTGACCCAGGCCCCAGCCCAAAGGCGGAGGCTGCTGTCTGAATCACCCACCCTTTTTTTCCACTGAGACAGTGAGGAAAATAAACATCCATCCACACCAGTTTCCAGCCAAATCTGAAATCCTCCTGCCTAAAAAAAAAAAAAAAAAAAAAAAATTCTAAGCAACCCTTCCTCTTAAATCTTTGCTTACTTGATGGTTTTTATTTATGGTTGGGCCTACTCATCCCTAAATCAAGCCTTGAGCTGGAATGTGAACCCCATAAAATTCCCACAGACCCTTCTGCATTGTCCTAAAACAGGCCCTCGCTCTGACCTTCAGGGAAGTCCGGACTTCGGAGGAGGAAGAGAAGACAGAGAAACCTGACCCTACTCTCTTCGTTCTAAACCTTGATCTTTCTTCCTGCTCTGTCTTTTATATCAGACATTCCTCCTCAACTCCCCATTGAGCCAGCATAGATTAAGTCTGGTGTTACCTGCCAAAACCCACAGACTGTTAAAGATGTGAGCATCTCATCCCAAATCCTCAGCACTAGCAGCTGGGTGGTTCCCAGCTATCTCTTGAATCCCACTCCCTTTCTTTAATTTTCCTTTGGTTATCCCTAGTGAAGGAAGGTAATACATGATTGTTGACTTGGTTCCAGAGCAGATTCCAAAGCCCATTCTAACTCTTAATTTTGAACCAGACATAGAATTAGAACTTTGTGTTTAGTGATAAGGTAATCCTGGGCCCCAGAAGCTCATTATGATTAAACACCCAGTTACCAACAGCTGTCCATAAGATTCTGAATCAGTGGAGCTGTCATTTCTCTCTACAATCTCAACCGTCATCCCTCTCTAGCAGTCAAAAATTCTAGACTTAAATTTCAGCTTTGTTACTGGTTATCTATGTAGGGCTCTCCTTCTTCCACAGTAAACTATGGGTGGTTTTCAAATCTGGTTTTAAGGTTTGTTTTTAAGTCAAGTCTTACATGGCGAACAATAAAGGAATTGAGTGGGTAGGAGCCACTTTGAATGCTTTCAGGAGAAAGGGTCAGACTCTACAAGCTGGAACTGGCTCCAATGTTTACCTCTTCTCCCAGCTGGGACATGGTGGGAAAATACTGTCCTATTGGATATACTTCAGAACAGCAGACAGGGGCTGAACTATGAAAATTCTCTTCGCTCCCCCCCCCCCCAAATAATGAAAATGTTGAGGAGCAATATAAAGTCAGTTTCATAAAGCTAACTGTAGTCACATTTTAAACTTCTCTTTCTTCAGAAACTCTGTGTGTGCATGAAGTATGTTCTTTTGTGTGTGTGGAGTGAGAGTTTTAGTAAATACTTTTTCCATCATTAAAACCTGGCAGCCCCCAATAGCTCAAAAGCTATGTATGTACGTTCATATAAGACTACTGTCGACATATTGTCTAATATCGACATTACATTTAAAGCCCTAGGCGAATTTTCTTGGGCGTGGCCACGTGGCTACTGTATATGTTCTTGATACATTGGGTATTGTATATATGTCTACCTGACCTAGAGAAGGGAGAGAAAAACAGGGCGTAAGATATCACAAGAAATGTACACACTGCCCTACTATGTAACTGTACCCTTTTTGCACAACACCTTGTCAAAAAAAATTTGTGTTCGGGGCTGGGGATATGGCCTAGTGGCGAGAGAGCTCGCCTCGTATACATGAGGCCCTGGGTTCAATTCCCCAGCACCACATATACAGAAAACGGCCAGAAGTGGCGCTGTGGCTCAAGTGGCAGAGTGCTAGCCTTGAGCTAAAAGGAAGCCAGGGACAGTGCTCAGGCCCTGAGTCCAAGGCCCAGGACTGGCCAAAAAACAAACAAACAAAAAAAAAATTGTGTTCAATTAATAAATAAATTACATTAAAAAATATATTTAAAAAATTAACCAATTAAAAAAAAACCTGGCAGCCCCGGGGGACCCTTTCTAAAAGTGCGTACATGGAGGGACCGGGCGGGGGGGTTGGACGGGGGAGCAACGATACCAGTGGTGCTGGCATCAGGATCACCTGGTCCCCAGCCTGGGCTTCTGCACGCATGCTCGGGCCTGAGTCTACCAAGTTCAATCCACCCTACACTCCAGCGCGCAGGAAGAGTTCTGTCACTTTGGCTCCGTTCTGTGTCTACGTAAGTTGGACTCAAGGATCCTGCTCACTTTCCTGATGTTCGCTCTTTGCCTGTTAACCTCCCTAGTAGCTTCAGATCCCACCCTGGACCAGACCCCATCCTGTTGTGTTGACATAGTTCCCCTCACAGACTAGTCTTCCCTGCCATTAACTCGGTGGGTGACAGGAGTCCCCCACTGCCCACAGGAGGACTTCTGCGTTGCCAGGTCTGTCTACCTGAATTTCTGGAGAAAATCCACTTCTGCTTCCTCTGAACGTACTTCCCTCTCCACTTGGACTCTGCTGCCCATATTCCTAAGGGATGCCAGTTTTCTCTCTCTGTCCAGTGTTCACTCATTCAGCGCGTACCACAGAGTACCAGCCTTGAGCCAACTCCTGAGCCATGATTTTCTCCGATTTATGTTCTCCTCCAAACTCCTTTGGAACTCTTCTTATTGACTCCCTGCCACCTGCCGCCTCCATTTTCAGCAAGATTTACCTGACCTTAAGTGACCACGCTTGGCTCTGTGCCAAAACATATCTGCCAGATTTTTTAACTATGAAAATTTTAAACTTTTTAATTTTTCTGTATTTAACTTCATTAGCAAACTGCCATCTGGCCAGTAACAGAAATAGACAATTTAATCAATTCAGGGAAAGCCCAGTCAATGCAGGGTTTTTCTCCAGTAATTCATGTTTCTCTTGCTTCCTTTCTGGGGTACTGTTTAAGTTCCCACTTGCTTTAGGGAACTGGAAACAGTTTGCTGAGCAGAGAAAGGAAATGTCTGAAAGGCAGAGGTGAGAACCTCTCTCATTCTTTCCTCTTGTCTTTCTATCTCTACCACATTAGTAGAGACCCCCAAAAATAGTAGTTGCCAGTAAATCCACACTCATATGATTAACTCACTTGTATTAGTTATAGTACTTGGGTAGAACATGGTAAATCGGTATAAGTACAAATTTATTCCCCAAATATTTTGAGAACTTTACTCCATTTCTCAAAACGTAAGAAGATGAACCAGACACCAGGGGCTCACACCTATATTCTAGCTACTCAGGAGGTTGAGATCTGAGGGTTATGACTCCAAATCAGACCAGACCAGTCAGGAAAGTTCATGAGACTCTTATATCTCCAATTAACCATTAAAAAAAAAAAAAAGAAGAAGAAGCGCCTCCCCCCCACCAACTTAACCTTAGTCATAGGAGTTAAATTCAAGAATACCTGAAGTTCTAAATACTGAAAAAATGGCATTGAGGAAAAAAAACAAATAAATCTTTCAAAATGGGTGATGTACAAACAAGCCTGAGGAGATGGGGTTACGCTAATGATCTAAGTTTTATTTTATACATGTACAACTTTAGTGTTTGCTTTTACTTGCCTCTTCCTTTCCTGGATGAGGTAAGTGAACACATTTCTTCTTGGATGGTGAATCATATTAGCCAAGACAAAAGGGAATACATTGCATAGTATGAGAAACTTCTAGAATATGAGATCTTGAAGAGTCCTTAGGGAGTGTTTGGTTCCAATCTCCTCAATGACAGCCCGTCCAGAGGTCAGGAGAGGGGAGAGCACATAGCCGACTGGCAAGGATAGAACAAAAACTTGACCTTGGAGCCAGGTACAGACGGCTCATGCCTAAAATCCTAGCTACTGGAGAGCTGAGGATTGCAGTTCAAAGCCAGGAAAGTCCATATGGCTCTTATCTCCGATTAACCACCAAAAAACGGTGGCTTCTCTGTACATCACCCGTACAATAACAACAAAAATTCAAAAAAGGAGTAAAACAGGGCTGGAGATAGGGCTTCGTGGTAAAGTGCACGCCTGACATACACAAGGTATTCAACCACCAGCACTGGAGAAAGAAAAACGAGTGAAATGTCAGTATTATTTTCCAAAAACCAAAAAACTGGGTCAAATGGTAGAACACTAGCTGTAAGCAAAAGAAGAGCTCAGGGATAGCACCCACGCTTGGAGTTCAAGCCCCAGGATAGGGGTGTGTGTGCGTGCACACACACAATCTTGACCTTCATTAAGAATTCCAAATGATGAGGGTTATACTGTCTTCCATTTGTATAATAAAAACGCGCATGCATATGAGTGTGTGTACGCACATATTGGCAGAGAAAGTCAATTTCTTTTGTTTGTTTGTTTGTTTTGGTGCTGGGGATTGAACCCAAGACCTCATGCGTGCAAAGCAAGTATTCCACCACTGAGCCACATTGCCCTTAGAACGCCATTGTGTTTTCTAGCAGTACTGGTGTTTGAACTCAGCTTGTACTTGCTAAGTAGGAGCTCTACCAGCTGAACTACAACCCCAGGTCTTTTGCTTTGGTTACTTTTCCAACAGGCTATCATGTTTATGCCTGGACTAGTCTACACCTTTGGCCTAGCTGGGCTGGCAGCTTTATATTGGTTAAGAGAGGTTTGTCCAAACTCAAATCCCCTAACCCTCACTGGCCTCACTGGACTGTGAGCTCCCAAGTAGTTTAAAATTATAGGCATGAGTCACCACACCCAGCCAGAAGGCCAATTTAATATACAGGGTCTTAGAATCATATAAACACATGGACCCACAACATTAATGAGTATGAAATCTTTATACCATCTTGGGTAAGTTAGCTTGCTTTCCTACTTCAACATCTGCATCAGTAAAATAAAATCAAAACATTCTTCACAAAATTACTATGAAGATTAAACCACTTAGTGCATGTACTATGTTTAATAAGCACATAGTATCTGTTAAATATATGGCTAGTAAATTGCTACTGCCTTCTATTTGATCTTCACAACAGCCCTTTGGAGCTTTTGTGTCTCAATTTTTAGTTTTGGAACTGAACCTCACTGTATTGCACACACTGGGCTCAATCTTTAGCCTCCCGTGTGGCTGAAACCGCAGGTGCCCACTCCACCACCTCTCAACAGCCCTTTGAACATCATGCCGCTTTCCAAAAGGAAAATAGCCCGAATAACCATTTTTGTCTTTTTCCCAAACTCAAAACCATATTTACTATGTGTTTAATATATTTACTAAATAAACCCTGCTGATTTTCCTAATTTGAAGTACAGTATACTTATGGAGGTGCTCAAAAACAAGGATGTATAATTAATGTTTTTGCAGTACAAGGAATGAATTCTAGGCTTCATAAATGCTGGACAGTTGCCCTACCACTGAGCTAATACCCTCAGTCCAAGGGTGTCTCCTTAAATGTACTACTAATAAATAATAAAGGCTAATACTTAAACCGAGTTCACTGTGTGACAGGTAGTGTTCTAAGCACTTTACAGATCTTAACTCCTATAATCTGGTGAGGCAGATATTGTTCATCACTCCCATTTTACAAATAAGGAAACTGAAGCACAAAGGTAGTAACATGCTTTTCCTAATTGGCACAACTAGTAAGTAAAAGAGCTGCAATCCAAAGCCAGACAGTTTGGCCCTCGAATCAGTGCTCTTGACTACTAAGTTGTACCCTGAAGTTCTATGTATAGATCAAGGCTTCAGCATGTGGCCGGGGACTGTCTTCCTTTGTGATGACCATCTCTGGCCTTACCAGCATGACTGTCCTCCCTCCTTCCCTTAAAGATGACATCAGAGTTCTTGCTGCCTGTGATTTAACCTAAGCCAGCTTTTGCCATTGACCCACCTACACTATAACTTCAGTTGCCTCTGAGACTAAGACAGATGTTTTCTTTTTTTTGTTACTATAAAGGTGAGGCACAAAGGCAGTAAGAGTTCCATTAAGTTAGGTGAAGAGTACCTTTCTTTTCAGACCAGTTCGCTCCCATCCCCACTCACAAGCTGTATCCTGTAGTTCATTTTCAACATAGTATCCAGTGAGTATCACTGCTACATTTGTTCACCCTTTGTAGGACAGATGTTTGCACACCCACTGGAGTCCACCTCATAAACAGAGCTGACTTGGCCTTTCCTGAGTGAAAGGCAGTCATTTGTTGACTAAGCCCTGTTCTGGATACTGGGTATGTTAGTTTGGTTCTCTGGAAAGCAGACGTTGATAAAAATTTAGACAATGCCAAAAAATGTATGAAGTGAGACAGTGGTAAGAGGTGAAAGGGGGAAAGCCAGAGAAAACAAGGAACACCTTGAGATTGGGGTGTGGGTCTGATGCCTGTGGAAAGAAGTCAGGACAGAGGTTTGGTCAGGTCAGTGTGAGTTCCCCAGGCAAGGGCTTCTGTAAAAGAAGTCTCCTATCTCACAGAAGTCATCTGTGAGGGGCTGGGAATATGGCTTAGTGGTAGAGTGCTTGCCATGTATACATGAAGTCCTGGGTTCGATTCCTCAGCACCACGTACACAGAAAAACCCAGAAGTGGCACTGTGGCTCAAGAGGTAGAGTGCTAGCCTTAAGCAAAAAAAAAAAAAAAACAACAAAAAAAAAAAAAAACAGGGACAGTGCTCAGGCCCTGAGTCCCAAGACCTAGGATATTTGTAAATATTTTTGTAGAAAGTTTGCAATATCAAATGCATTGTTAAAATGTGAATTTACAGCATCTACTAGATGAAAGGATTCCCACGGGAGCACTAGTGGATTCCCATCCATCCTTGGGGGGAAGTTAGAAGTCCTACCCTGAATAAAAATTTTGTTTTTTTTAAATTGCAGTATGAGTTCATAAAGCAAGGAAAGTATCCACCCTTTAGACTAGCCTGCAATGTCTAGCATAGTGCCAACATTATATGCTCGTAACCCTACAGAAATGGGAGGAGTGCTTCATTCCAGGGGCTGCAGACGTAGCTCAGTAATGGAGGACTTGCCTAGAAAGTATGAGGCTCTGGTTTTCAGCCCTGCCACCACCACCAAAATAAATAAATAAAAATAATTAAATACGGCTTCATTCCAAATGGGAATGATTTGAGGAGACCTACCTAGCAATTTCAAGCCCCAACAAAGGGACAAGAATAAGGTCTGTCACAAGTGAGGTGTGTAATAGGCATGTCAGATAAAGTAAGGAGAGAGTTTGTCTTCTCACCTCTCAAATGAACAAGACAGTGCATGCCTAAATATAGATTTGCTCTCCAAAACGCACACAGCCTAGGAAACTTTACTAGATGAGAACAGTTTCTTTCTCCCTAGAGAACAGTTTACATTTGCATCCTGGAGCTTGTCATTTTTTCTTCTGACCAGGGAAGATTCTGGCTTAGTGACATGACATGTTTATTACTTTCTTGTTCAAACTTAGGCATTTGCCAGACCTTTTTTTTTTTTTGTCAGTTGTGGGGCTTAAACCCTGGGCCTGGGCGCTGTCCCTGAGCTCTTCAGCTCAAGGCTAGCACTCTATCACTTGAGCCATAGTGCCCCTTCTGATTTTCTGGTGACTATTTAGACTCTTTAGTCTCACCAACTTTCCTGCTCGAGCTGGCTTTGAACCACAATCTGCAGATCTCAGGCTCCTAAGTAGCTAAATTACAGGTGTGAGCTCCCAGTGGCTGGCCAGACATAAATATTGTACTCACCACTGTTGAAGAAAGAGGAGTGGGTCTAAGATTCTGACTTCTAATGGCTCTCATTCTTGTTTCATAGGGCAGATCTGTGGATTCCTAACTAAAATATATGGCAAAAGCTAGTAAGGCATGATTAATTCTAACTAGAGGCCTAATAGAAGGCAAGGCGTTTACATCTCTGATGCTCTGCAAGGAACTGTGCTGCACCAATTAGCCACAGCTACTCACTGCCCTTCCCCTGAGCCCTTTAGAGAATCAGTTTCTGCTCACATACATCTCAAGATCCAATGCCCCAAGGTCAAGATGTTCCAGCTTGGCCTTCTCCAGCTCTGAGATATCCTTCGACTCTTTCATAGTTGCAGAAGTCTCTTGGGATCTCATGTTGCTGCCTCTATCTTCTTCCTCTACTTTATTGTTATTATAAATACTAGGAAGTATATTTTTGAATTTGGAGAATTATTTATATTAGTCTTTAATAGCTTGACCCAGAAATGTTTACTCACCATACAAATGTGAGTAATAGAAACACAACAAAATAACCATCCACTTGGCCAGTGCCCTGGTAATTGGATCTCATGGCTTGGTGCGAGTGTACACACACACACACACACACACACATACACACACACACATTCATTTACAATGATAGAGCTTTTCTCTGGAACAGAAAAGGGAGTCCTGGACCAGGAGCCTTGTGCAGCTTTGGACACCTTTCTTGTTTTTTGGGCCATAGTTTCTTCAATTGTAGATGAGAGATTTGGGGGTGAAGGGAGTAACTTATTGGATTCTAGAGACTCTTTCAATTGCAACTTGAATCAAGAGTATGAAAGTGGACCCATGTTGTATTGGTCCTTGGATTTAGTGAGTTAGTTCTGTAATTATGATATGAACCAGAAGATTTTGAAGATTACTCCTTAAAAAATTCAAGCTTATGAGTGAATTAAAATGCCTTAGGACCCCCAATCCAATCATGCTCTCAGCATTGTTGATGTGCTTTCATGTTTTCGAATTCTCTCACCCCCCATTTGAGCCTCATTTTTCAATTAACTCTCTTAAGAAGATACTCAGCCCTAAGTTTTCTTGTCACTCTGTTTTCAAAATTCTTTCATCAGTCACATTCTCACCATTAGAACCTTCAGAATGATACCATCATCCTACTTCTTGGAACCAGGGATGAGACCATTGTCATTTACAAAGTGTTTAACAGTTGCTATTTGTGGGCTGGAGATGCAGCTCAGAGAGAGAGAAAGCACTTAGCACATTGGAGGCCCTGGATTCGATCCCCAGTACCACACACACAAAATAAAGTACTGTTTATATTTTATCTCACAAAGTCTTCCAAAGAGCTCTCTAGTGTAGCTATTCTCTTTAACGATGTTGGAAGTAAGCTAATGTAAAGACATTTAAAATGTTGTCTAAAGTATAAAAATAGTAGTGAAAGTTTCAGAGCATGGAGTCCATATTTCTGGGACATGCACTTCAGTGTTCTTTCTATTGTACACTGTGTTGGTCACAGACAGAAGGTAGATGATTTTCAAATTTATAATTTCAATGAAACAGAAGGTTTTAAAGTTGTTTTCAGGGCCTACTTTCTGGAATTGCCAGGATTGTTAAAATCAAATCAGAAAAATCTCCATCTAAATCTCTGTGCAAATATAACTCATTAAGTCTTTAGTGGAATCAGCTCTCTATTTAAGATTCTCGGAGAAAACTTTGATGTGAGTCCTTGATCTTACCCAAGTTCTTCCTTTCATAAATAGAGAAAAATAAGACCCTGAAGATGAAATGATGTACCCACAATCCACTCAGCCATTTGGCAGTAGACTTGGTGCTAGACCCTCACTCTGTCATTTGACTCTGCCTACTTCTGGGAAGTCTTTCCTCTATGCAAGTGAAAGGGTTGGGTTTGAAAACAGCGTTTTTAAGTCCACTTTCTAGCTGTGAAACCCCAGAGATCATTACTAATTACTAATTTCTGTAAGCGTCACTTTCTTCATCCTGTTGGGGTGGATGGAGAATGGTAACAATATCTACCTCACAGGATAGACTAGAAACATATAGCAGATGTTTAGTTAAATGGCACCAGTGGCTATCATAGCCCCCCCCACACACACATTATAACACACACACACACACACACACACACACACACACACACATCACATCACATCACATCTATACATTGTATATTGTAACAAAAACAGTGACCATTCCCTCCCAAGCATCTACTATGGCTTGGAAAGCTAGTCATACCTCTTGGCCAATCCCAAGGTCTCATCAGCACCCTGTCTACTCCTGGAATAGAAGCTAAATGCTTTACATGACGTGATCTCTAATCCTCACAGCAGCCGTACAATGTGTGTATTATCCCTATTAAGCGAATCAGAATCAAAGGCATTTATTCACATGTCTCAGGCCACAGGGCCAGGTATTAGCAGAGCCAGGCTTTGAATCAGCCTGGGCTCCAACATGTTCTTTGGTCAACCAGTGTTTGGGTTCTGAAACACCACTGAGACTTGAGGGTGGGGATTATCTGGGGGACAGGATAAAGATAAAGGCAGCATTGAGATAAGGGAACTAGTCATTATTTGGCCAGTCATCTTTTCCAGAAACTCTGGCCAGCCTCCCTTCCTGCTCCTGTTATCACCAGCCGTTGATGGCTGCCTGCCCTGGGCCCTGCTCCTTGGCTGAAACCCTTCAGCGTTTTCCTCAGAAGGTGGGAGAAGGGTTTGTGAGCTGGGCAGGCTTCCCAAGGGTGGTATGGAAAGAAAGGAGAGTGATTTCATAGGATCCTAAAAAAGAAGCCAGGAAGAAAAGGGAAAATATCAAACCTTCTTTAAAAGAAAACAAATTGACTCAGGCATTTGTGGGCACTATCTCTAGTCTAGACTTAGAGATAGAAGCCCAGGCCAGGAGTCTAGAAGCTTCCACTTACTGACCTTCCTAATGACCCATCACATCAGTACAACAGCCTAACTGCCTCATGTTGTTTAAGGTTTTTCCTTATTTGTGCCTTTTTTTCCCCAACGTCAAGCAATAAAAACAAATCCTATTAATGGCTGGGTTTTCGTGGGGAGGGGGTTGGCATGTGCATGGGTTTGCTTTCACATGTTTTTTCTCATCTAACTCTTAAGCCCATGAGACAGATAGGCTGGCCAGGCATGAACAGGAACGGAAGCTTAGTGTCTGCCGTACATGGTCTCCCAACTAGTTAATGGCAAACTGGACCTGGAGCTAGGAACCAGGTCTAGTTTGCCGTTAACTAGTTGGGAGACCATGTACAATGGACACAGGTGCTCTCATCCACTCTCTAGGGAGGGAGATTTTATCTCACTTGGGCCTTTTGACTCCAAACCATATATCCTTGTTTTACTGAAATTCACACAGCCCTAACTGTGCTTGTGGAGTAAAGGATTGTGATTGTGTTGGAGGAGAGTGAGGAGGAGGTACAGAGAGCTAAAGATGTACAGGGAGAACGACTACTCCAAGACCTAGCACTTCAGTAAGAACTTGGTGTTTTTTGAGTGTTCCATTTTCCTTCAGAGAGGAAATAAAAATAGAGGTCACATGTACTTTGTTAGGCTCCTATTAATTGCTTGCACACAATTCATAGTTTGCCAAGGACTTGTGCATGTGTGGTCTTCTTAAATCATTTAAAGGTATATAACTCAATGCCTTTTAGTGTTCACAGGACTCTACAATCAGCACAATCTAATTTTAGGACAGTTTTATCAGCCTCCAGAAAAACCCTATACTGATTATCATTCACTTCCATTCCCCTAACACTAAGCAACCATCGACCTACATTCTGCATTTGTATTTGCAGACATTCCATGTAAAGGAATGTGGCCTCTTTTCATCTCGCATGAATGTTTTTAAGATTGATACATACTGTAATTTATATCATTACTTTTACTGCTGAATGATATTCCATTGTCAAGATATGCCACATTTTGGGGCTGGGAATATGGCCGAGTGGTAGTGTGCTTGCCTATATACATGAAGCCCTGGTTTCGATTCCTCAGCACCACATATGTAGAAAAAGCCAGAAGTGGTGCTGTGGCTTAAGTGGTAGAGTACTAGCAAAAAGAAGCCAGGGACAGTGGCCAGGCCCTGAGTTCAAACCTCAGGACTGGGGAAAAAAAAGATATGCCACATGTTATTAGTTAGTGGATCATTTGATGGGCGTTTGGATTTTTCCAGTCTGGCTATTACGAGTAGTGCTAAGATTATTCATACACAAGATATTTTGTTAGCATGTTCACTTATGAGTGAAACTGATGGATCAAATGCAGGTTCTTTAACTTTCTAAGAAATTGTTAAACCGTTCTTTGCAGCTTTTTTTTTTTTTTTTTTTGGCCAGTCTTGGGGCTTGAACTCAGGACCTAAGCACTGTCCCTGTTCTTTTGCTCAAGGCCAGCACTCTACCACTTGAGCTATAGGGCGCCCCTTCCAGCTTTTCCTGTGTATGTGGTGCTGAGGAATGGAACCCAGGGTTTCAGGGTTTCCAGTGGGGTTTTTTTGGTTTTTTTGTGGGGTTTCTTGCTTGAGATACATTTCACATACCACAGATCTCACTTGCTTGAAGCATATATTTCAAAAGGTTTTCGTATATGGACAAATTGTACAACCATGACTACAGTCTGTTTATAGAATTTCTTCATTGCTCCGGAAGGAAGCCTTCTAGTCCTTAGCAGTCACTTTGCAGTCCCCCTCCCAGGCACCATGTTCTCTCCCTGTAACTTTCATAGGGAGTTTCCATGCACACAGCATTGCACACAAGTTAAAGCACGCTTCTTCCAACTCAGCACAGGATTTTTAAAGCCTATCAACACAGTACACCTCAGTATTTCATTCATGTGTATGGCTGCATAATAGCTCTTAGGTGTGGAAATGGCATATTTTGTTCAGCCATTCATCAGTTAATAGGCCTCTGGACCGTTTCTTCTGCTTTTTGGACATCTGAATACAGTTTTTGGTGTGTATTCATTGTTTGATCCTCTCAGCAACCCTCTGTGATTACAGCAGGGATGGTGGTACCAGCATCTTTTCATACTAAGGCAACTGAGGCTGTGATGTGTTCACAATCAAATAGCAAGCTCAAGATACATCAAATCTCTCAATTGTTAATCTACTTTTTTCTGTTACATATACCATACCATTGAGCCTCTGTGAAATATGCAAATAGGTTTTTGAAAGTTTTATTTACAGGATGTGACATGAAGTAATAATAAAGCGTAACAATTCCAGGCCTAAGAATCAGGCCTGGTTCCTGATATGTAAACCACATCCCACTTACTAATGGCAGACTACATCCTACATTCAAAAGACAATTGCCTTGTAAAGGAAGCAGCTTTAGTGAGCAAACAGAGCAGCCCAGCACTCTCCCTTCAGCTAATGGGAGAGCAGCGGCAGCCGCTCCCCAGCACCTCATCTAATCAGTGGCAGACTGGAAACACGACCAGGCATATGCTGTCTCGGAGTCCCAAATGGGAAAACTTGAATTCAGAATTCTGGCGTCTAAATTCAACTTGGCAATTATTTTTCCTGAGATAAGCAAGAAGACCCCGTATGAAGTTTTGGGTTTTATGGCACTAAATTGGTTTTCTGGGTGTGCCATAAACAAGTTGCCAAAAACGAGGTAACTTAAAACAACCTAAGCATAGTCTCTGGCAGTTTCGAGGCTAGATGTAAAAAGTGAAGGTGTTAGCAGTGCTGATTCCCTCTGAGTGCTCTAAGGGAGAACGTGGTTCTACCTGTCTGCTAACTTCTGGTGGCTGCCAGGAGTTCTTGGCATTCTCTGGCTTCTAGACACTTCATTTTGTTGTTTCTTTGTCATCACGTGGCATTTTTTCTATATCTCCCTCTGTCTCCATTTCCTTTCATAAGCACACCTATCATTGGGCTAGAGCCCATCCTGGACATTATTCTGAGGGTTGAGTTACTGAGAAAGTAGTGACTTACTAATAAGCATTATGTTTGATTTGTTTGGCCAACGAGTATTTAGTGAGTTGTGTCACACACACTGGCCTTTATACTTGGGACAAAACCATAATGAGAGAGTCAGAGTCTCTGCTCCCAAGAGCTCCTGTCAAGAGTGATGAGAGAGAGGCTGTCATGTTCCTGGAATCCTCTGAAGCACAGGGAGCAAGTTTGGAAACAAAGTTGGAGAAAGAAACGGGAAAGTGGTTTAACAGAGAGAGTGCGGTGGTTTTACAGAGAAAGCACACACTTGGTTAAGTATTCTTAAGAACTTAGAGCTATTGCAGGGTGTAAAGTGGGCAGTGACATAACTGTGACTTAGTTGTTGAGAAACAGGGCAGACAAATGACATCATGGTCTGTGGCTTGGATAACTTTGGAAGGTGATGTTGATGTGCTTCATTCACTGAGATAGGGAGCACCCAAGTGCGTATGAATTGGGGTGACGATGCTGAGCTTGAGCTGTGTGAGGACATTGAAACAGATGGAAGCACAGACGGCAGGACAGCCAGGCAGAGAATGGAACTGAAGACTGGGATCCTACAGTTGTCATCACCCGGTGGTAACTGAAGCTCAGAGGTAGAAAGGATGAGCCAAGAAGAGACTGTAGGGTTAGAGTGAAGCTTCGGGAAAGTCTGTAGCTGAAGCCTGAGGAATGTGCCCCGAGAAGGACAGACCACTTGAACCATAGCCCCACTTCTGGCGCTTTTTTCTTGTGTAATTAATTGGAGATAAAGAGCCTCACCGATTTGCCTGCCCTGGTGGGAAGATCTCAGCCTCCTGAGTCTCTAGGATTACAGGTGTGAGCCACCAGTGCCCAGGCGAAGGCTTTGTTTTCGCACCTTCTCAGTGTCTTTTCAAGCAGCAGCTGTGTTCCTCCCTTGGCGCCGCGGCTTCTCTGCCTCCTGGTATAAACCCCCTCTCCTCCACCATTAGAGAGTTCATCTTGCAAATCTAATGGAGTAATAAAGGCATTGATTCTGTTAACAAACATCCAGGCCACTACTAGACCTGTAATGGGAATTCATTTTGGAGGTCAATACAGCTGTCAGTAGAACCATTTTCCCCAGGGCCCCATTGGTGTTTTCTCTTGTACGCTGACAGAAGATGTCCTGACCAGCATTGGCGGTGACTGGAGAGTAATTAGTGCTGTGGCTGGTGATCCTGCCTGGAGCAATGAGAATAGTATGACCTGGAACGGGGTCAGATAACAGAGAAGAGCTAGAAATGCCACCATTAACTTCACCATTTATTGAGTAAATGCTGGGACAGTGAACTAACAACCTCATAGTCACAGTTCTCAGAAACCCAGAGAGACAGTGGATATAAAAGAAGCATGGGTCAAAGGCTGTTGGTGCCTAGGATAAAAACCAAGGAGGGTTGCAGAGAGACCATGATATCCATGCAGGCAGGGTCTTAGAGTTTCCATACGAGTTTGCTAGAAGAATAGAGGGCAAACACAGTGTAAGCCAAAATAATCACAAAAGGGACTGATGGTGCTTCATTGAGCCTTGTTTATGGATGGAGAGAAACCAGGAAATAGGTCAGACTGTGAAAAGCCTGATATGTTATGCTTAGGAATTTGGACTAAGCTCAGAGAGCCAGCCAAATGAATAATACCCTGAAGTTGGGTTGTCAAACTGTAAGTTGTTCTCTGCCCTTAATACCTCACTTCCTTTCTAACAAACACACCAGAGGAGAGTTTGAGATTAAAGAGGGAAAAGAGGACCAGTAGATAGAAGTGAGGAGCAAGGAACATAGCTTTTCTGGGAGGACTCAGAAGAGCAGGCCAGAGGAACTGGAGTCCTGTCTGAAGGAGCAGCTGACAGTACACTCGTGCTGTTATTATTAATGCAAGAAAGCACAGTCCAGAGCCTCAGTTAGTCTTCAGGAAGTAATGCCTCATTTAACAAAGCCAGCAACTTTGAAGGAGGCACTGACAGCAGAAGCCACCAAGGAGGAGGGAGCCATGGGTACGCAGCTGCTCCAGGAGCTGGCCCTGCCTGGGGCCACGGCCATACCTCTGGGCTTGGGCAGCCAGGTCTCCTGGAGTGCAGCAGACCCAGCCCTGTGGTAATAGACACCGACCTCCAGGCCAGGCCCCTCGGGGAGCAGTGCAGAGGGCACGAGCCAGGTGTGAGGGGGAGAACGCTGCTGCCGGATCCGTGCCACTTCCTCCATTGACAGAACCTCTGTAACTCACAAGGCTCTTTCTTCCTCTCCTCCCAGACTCCCTGAGAAACATTCCCGCAGCCAGTCATGGCCCGCGCTCTTCTCCAGCCGAGCTCAGCAGCTCCAGCCAGCACCTGCTCCGGGAACGGAAGTCCTCAGCCCCCTCGCACTCCAGCCAGCCCACGCTGTTCACGTTCGAGTCCCCCATGTCAAACCACATGCAGCCCGCTTTGTCCACCAGTGCACCTCAAGAGTATCTCTACTTGCACCAGTGCCTCAGCCGGAGAACGGAAAATGCAAGGTAGGAGAGCCGTGGCCGCCGTGGGGAGATGGCCCCTCACGGAGCCTGCTACTTCTCAGTCTGTTTTCCAGGTTCAAAGACAAGGGAGGAAGACACTACGTCTTTGCAGAAAAACAAACACATGTATAACAAAACCACTACTGCCTCCATAACCTTCACATTTATTTTCTCATCTGTATTGCGACAAAGTGATCACTGGCTTCCAGAGAAACCTCTCCATATAAAAACATCATGCCATAAAAAATTGATTTGAGGGTAAAAGGCATTAAGAGCTAGAATTTCACAACTCCTGAGTAACAGAGCCAGAGATTTGGTCGCCAGACAAGCATAGCGACAGAACCTTAACACCACTGAGCAGATCCGTCTCTCACTTTGTGTGGCGCTGCCCTGTCCACAGTTCCATTTGTGGCTGTTTAAAGTTAATGACGTTCACGTCAGTTCTTGTGTCAGCTTGAGTTATATGCTCAGTAGTCTCCTGTGGCATATGGCTAGGAACGGACAGTTTTCTTTTTTTTTTTTTTTTAATTCTATCATCACTGAGCATTCTAGAGCAGTAACTCTAGCACAGTGGTCTTTGTTCTGTTTGTTTTGGCGGTTTGGGGGCTTGAACTTAGGACCTGGGTGCTGTCCCTGAGCTCTTTAGCTCAAGGCTAGCACTCTGCCACTGGAGCCACAGTGCCATTTCTGGCTTTTTCTGAGTCGTTTATTGGAGATAAGAATCTCACGGACTTTCCTGCCCAGGCTGGCTTTGAACCTCGATCCTCAGGTCTCAGCCTCCTGAGTAGCTGGGGTGACAGGCGTGAGCCGCCAGCGTCTCACTGGTTTTGGCTTTTCTAACACCACCCAATGGCCCACAGGTACAGAATCTCCATTGCTTGTTCTCTCCTTGCTAGAGGAAATGAACACAGTGCTGAATGAAGGCTGAGCTGGAGGGAGATCCCAGTCAGCCATAGCCAGGCTACATGGCATGCTCCTAAGTTAATTTAGAAATGTCCAGTTTGTCTAGTTCTAAAAATTAAGGCCAAGAGAAATGCTTGTGTTAATGTCTTCTGTAGGGATATTTTCACCATGTCACATGAGCCAGTAAGACACACCTACCATTCACAACTAACAGGTGGCAGGGTAGGACCAGAAGCCTTACCTTCTCAGTTCTACCTTAGTTATTCTTCTTGACACTTCAGAACTTTAGTTTGCTGAGTCCCTGTCAGACAACAGTCTGACACTTAGTCTAGAGGCTTCCTCCAATATCATCTTCCCAAAGCACCGTGACTCCTAATTTCCGCCTTACGTGTGAAACCGTAACCCCTCTGTGCCTCACTTTGACATTACGTAAAGAAGGAAAGAAAGATACATAAATAATGGCACCACAAAAAAGAGACATCCCAACCGATGTACCCGGAATTGTCTCTTGCTGACTTGGTGATGTCTCCACCGGCAGCCCACAGTCCTGCTTCCAGACGTCTACCCACAGGAGCGCCTCAGCAGGTCAGGGTAACAGGCCTCAGCTCAGCTCCGAAGGAAAGTAGGAAAAGTCACAGGCCTCCCTCTAGTGAGTCTTTCCCAAAAGGAGAATTGGGGTGCAGAATAAGAGGTTCCATGCATGGTTCAGCTAGCTCCTTTCTCCTGGCTTTTGAAGTAATGGTCCATCGGCCCCACCCCCATCAGTATCATCTGCCCTCCGCCTTCTAGAACACATGGCCCGAGGCACAGGCATAAACAGTGAGCACAGGCAGAGTGGGTGTGATGACAGACCCCCCCCCCAGGAGGTGTCAGGACGGGGAGGAAGGAGGGCATCCTAGTGAGAAGGGGCTGCGGACCTCTTGTGTCTTTGTACTAAGACTTGGTAGAAAGTTTTGTCGCATCAGGAAGCCCTGAAGAAAAAGACGAGTAATGCAAGCCTGGGGACCGAGTACAGAGCACGGGGCGCGTGCCGGGGGTGAGTGAGTAGTAGGTCTGTGAGCTGGAGAAGAGAGGTTAGAGTGGAGAGAGGCCGGGACCTAAGTGTCCTGAACAGAAACGGTGTCGGTCTTGTGATTCAAAGGGTTTGGGCCAAGCTCAGGGAAAGGAATGTCGCTGTATTTTCTTTATTCATTTGTTTATAGTCACACACTTGTTTGTTCATTATTGACTTTGCGATAAACCAATCTGCCTGCTGAGGAGAAAAAATAAAAATTACTAAGACATGTTTTGTTCCTCAAGGAAGTCACGGCTTGTGGAAGAGACAAGTGATAATGGTACAAAACAGCTGCTACCTGTCCAAGAACAGTTGGCAAGTGATTAGTTATGTACAGAGGTTGAGCACATAAGAAATAGCTACAAGAGATGTGCCGAGGGGCTGGGAATATGGCCTAGTGGCAAGAGTACTCACCTCCTATACATGAAGCCCTGGGTTCGATTCCCCAGCCCCGCATACATAGAAAACGGCCAGAAGGGGCGCTGTGGCTCAAGTGGCAGAGTGCTAGCCTTGAGCAAAAAGAAGCCAGGGACAGTGCTCAGGCCATGAGTTCAAGGCCCAGGACTGGCAAAAAAGAGAGAGAGAGAGAGAGAGAGAGAAGTGCCGAGAGTCCTGAGTTTGAGGATTCAAAACCTTTCCAGATTGAAGTAAGAAGCTCCCAGGGCCAATCTGTAATCTCAGCACTAGCAAAGCTGAAGCAGGAGGATCTTGAGTTAGAGTTTGAGGCCAGCCTGGGGTAAACAGTGAGACCCTGTCTCAAACCAAAACCTTCTGAACACAGCAAACGTAACAGCACAACAGAGGCGAGGCTGGTCTCAGTGGGGCCTGCTGGAAGCACTCTAGTCTGATATGTGTATCCCAGGAAGAAAGTGACAGTATTGAAGATATTTGAGTGGGGGGTTGGGAAAGTATCAACAGGATATAGTGGAGCAGAGAGGTCCTGGGAAGATGGGATGGAGACGAATGAGTAACCCGATCATCAACCCAGAAGAAAACTCAGAGGGAACTGGATTAGGACAGATTCAGTGGGACTTGATCACTGAGTGAGAAATAAGAATGGGGGGGCTGGGGATATAGCCTAGCGGCAAGAGTGCCTGCCTCGGATACACGAGGCCCTAGGTTCGATTCCCCAGCACCACATATACAGAAAATGGCCAGAAGCGGCGCTGTGGCTCAAGTGGCAGAGTGCTAGCCTTGAGCGGGAAGAAGCCAGGGACAGTGCTCAGGCCCTGAGTCCAAGGCCCAGGACTGGCCAAAAAAAAAAAAAAAGAATGGGGGCAACGCCTCCACTTCTGGCTTCCCAAGCAAGGCAGGACAATCAAGAGCAGAAACAGACTTCAGAGCTGGGTGCTAGTGTCTCATCTGTGTAATCCTAGCTACTCTGTAACTGAGATTTGATGGTTACCGTTTAAAGCCAGCTCAGGCAGGGAAGTCCATGAGACTCTGACCGCTAATTAACCACCAAAAACCCAGAAGTGAAGCTTTGGCTCAAGTGGTAGAGCCTTAGCCTTGAATGAA
Organism: Perognathus longimembris pacificus; assembly: GCF_023159225.1. Lineage (NCBI taxonomy): Eukaryota > Metazoa > Chordata > Mammalia > Rodentia > Heteromyidae > Perognathus > Perognathus longimembris. The sequence goes on along the minus strand of NC_063173.1, from coordinate 2,479,638 downwards.
AAAGAAAGTCCCACTACTGGCAAGGGGGAGAGGGGGGGAGAGAGGGAGGGAGGAAAGAAAGAAGAGAGAATGAGAGAGGGGGAGGGAGGAAAGGAAAAGAAAAGAAGGAAGGAAAAATGAAGCAGGGAGAGAGGGAAGAAGGGACTTCAGGAGATCGATGAGTCTGTTCTGGACCATATTCAAGGTTACTATAGGACTCCTGTGATCCTCTTCCCACCCCCATTCCCACCTAAAACCCTTCAGAGGCTTGCGGCCTAGCCCTCCCCCCTCCAGTCTCTTAACTTCTGAAAGAGCTGACGATCAATCCTAGTGTCTCACACATGTAGGCAAGTGTTCTGTCAGCGTGCTACATCCCAGGCGCATTTAACTTTCTTAATTGAAACGTTACCATTGTGTGATTTTATTGTGTTAGGTTTTGAAGTACAACTACATTGCTGAGGGGTTAAATCTAGCTCCTTAATGATCACAGTACCTGGTATCCTTTTTGTAGTTAGTCTGCAACATACTGCATTTTTCAAGAATTCGCTGTATTTTCATTAGCTATCGCCACCTCATGACACAGCTGATCTCTGGGAAAATTTCTCCCTCCTGAGGGTAATCGTATGTCCAGCTTCTCCCCCTGCCCTTGCCCGTCCCAGCTTCTAGTAACGGCCATCGCGCTCTGCTCCTGTGAGATCATCGTGTCTGGATTCCACATGAGTGAGATCACACAGCCTTTGTCTTCCCCTCGGCCTTACCTTCCAACGCACTTCCTCCAGCCTGGGCAGCTCGCGAGTCCTTGAACTTGCCTGTATGTGCTCCACATCCCTGTGCGTCCAAGCAGAATGCTTTTTCCTTGGCTTGCTCTTCTTCCCGGAGATTGCATCCTAAAGAAGCCTTCCCTGCCCTTCAGCCCCGCCACCAGGGAGGGCTAGTGCCCATCTGTCAGCAGCCTCACGCCGCTGCAGCGGTGCGCAGGCCCAACGGCCGGCTCAGCCCGTGCAACTGTAACACAGCCACATGTACTGTAACACATCCACGCGTACTGTAACACATCCACGAGTACTGTAACACATCCACGCGTACTGTAACACAGCCACGCGTACTGTAACACAGCCACGCATACTGTAACACATCCACGAGTACTGTAACACATCCACGAGTACTGTAACACATCCACGCGTACTGTAACACATCCACGAGTACTGTAACACATCCACGAGTACTGTAACACATCCACGCGTACTGTAACACATCCACGAGTACTGTAACACATCCACGCGTACTGTAACACAGCCACGCGTACTGTAACACAGCCACGCGTACTGTAACACAGCCACGCGTACTGTAACACAGCCACGCGTACTGTAACACAGCCACGCGGGTGGCGGCATCTCTGGGTCCGTTGTGCCAAGATAGGAAGGGGAGCATCAGCAGATGTTTATTAAATAAATAGATCCAGAGAGGAACATTCAGAAGAGAGCTGGAAATTCCAAAAAGCAAAATGAAAAAGCACCACAGACAAATTGAACAATGTGAATAGTTTATGCCTCCCATGGCCTCCCTTGTCCTCTTCCCTAAGTACTTTACATAAGGACTCAATGTTCAGTAATCTAAGCCAAGCTGTTGGCTTGGTTATGTATGAGGAAGATGGACTAGAAAGGGAGAAGGAGTATTGGAGGCTGGTGAAGGTTTGGAGGCTAAAAGGAACTTGGAGTCCGAAGGGATGGATCCCAGCCTGCACACCTAGTTGTCTTCCTCTTTCTAAATTTCGAGGTCCTGTTTTCTACCACCACCTGGTGGCCACATGTGTAAATAACAAGCTCTCGCAGGAGCTCAGGGAGTTCCCGTAAGGCAGTTCTAAGTAACCTTGGAGGATTCTGTCACTACTGCGTCATCCTTATCCTACCCCCAGGGAGCCTAAAGGTGTGTATGGGTAGGAAACGTATCTTACTCTGGTGAGAGGGTCCAAGAAATTATTACAGCATTCTTTAAAAAGAAAACAAAACCCTGGCCTCCAAAAAGCTGAGGATCACTGCTATTAAGAGGTTAATTCAGAGGGGAAAAAACTGGGAGAAAACGAGGGGAGAGGTGACACTGTTCAAATAGAAACGTATTCCTTGCCTGATCTATGTAACTGCAACCCCCACTATCCATCATCTTTACAATAACAATTAACTTTTAGAAAGGGAGATTAATTCTTAAATACCACCCCCATTGCCAGGTGAAATCCTTTGAATGATTATATGACAGACAGAGAAACCCACCTGGATCCCGCTGCTCAGAAACTCACCCTCCAGTTTCCCAGAGTATTTGTGCAGGACACAGAATCCAAGATCCAGTGTGAAAAACCACAGTTCCGAGTCTCAGAGCCAGAGATCTTCACAAATGATGGAGACCCAGCAGGTCACACCCTAGAGGAACAGGTCAATGTGATGCTGTCCTGTAGCACCAGTTCGTTTCACTGCTCCTGTCTTCACTGCCCACCTCCATTTTTTATTTTTATTTATTTTTTTTTTTGTCGGTTGTGGGGCTTGAACTCTGGGCCTCGGCACTGTCCCTGAGCTCTTCAGCTCAAGGCTAGCGCTCTACCACTTGAGCCACAGCGCCACTTCAGGTTTTCGGGTGGCAAATTGGAGATAAGAGTCTCACCATCTTTCCTGCCCATTCTGGCTTTGAACCACGATCCTCAGATCTCAGCCTCCTGAGTAGCTGGGATTACAGGTGCGAGCCACCAGTGCCTGGCTTCCATTATTTTTAAATAATCAAAGCTTTTCTGTCTTGAATGTAGTTACATTAGTTTTAGAGTTCTGAAAAGACCTAAATGCTTGGTAGCAACCATCATACATGGTAGAAAATAAATCTAAAGTTCTTTATAGCTTACAGACAGTAACACCCATGAACTGGTTTCTATTACAGAGGGAGAACGTGAGACTCAGAGAGAGAATGACTTGCTTGGTGTTTTTTGTCACCAACTGACGTGTTCTTTTGGCTATTTGAGTAGCCATTCTATTAAAATGTGTGTGGTGTGGTAGTTTAAAAAATGAGCAGGTAGTGTAACTGGCTTGTTGATGGGTGGGGGGATGGGACAAGGATGGGTGTGGGCACGGAGACTAAGCCACTAACGCCAGTGATTTGGAGGCAGGGATAATGGCGGGCACTGCCAGCACAGACACTAGCGTCTAGCTTCCAGCCAGCTTCACAGCACCTTGTTAACCCCCGTGCTGCCGCCGCCGATGTAGGTGCCGCGCTCCAGCTCACGGTGCACCCGGGGTCTTCAGCCCGGCTCTCCCGTGCCTGTCTAGCTGTGCTGCCTTGGACGGCCCCCGGCGGCCCTGGCCTCCGCTCACTGCAGCCCTCCCCTCTCTCTTCAGGAGCGCCAGCTTCTCTCAAGGCACCCGGCAGAAGAGCGACACGGCCGTGCAGAAACTCGCCCAGGGTAACGGACACTGTGTCAATGGAGTCGGCGGCCACGTCCATGGCTTCTACAGCCTCCCCAAGCCCAGCCGGCACAACACAGAATTCAGAGACAGTGCTTACGACCTCCCTCGGAGCCTGGCCGCCCATGGCCACACCGGCTCGGAGACAGACAACGAGGACGTGTACACCTTTAAGACACCCAACAACACCCTGTGCCGGGAGTTTGGGGACCTCCTCGTGGACAACATGGATGTTCCAACCACCCCACTCTCGGCCTACCAGACCCCCAGGACATTCACGCTGGACAGGAACCACAACGCCATGGCAGTGGCCACTCCTGGGGACTCGGCCATCGCTCCCCCACCCCGGCCCCCAAAACCAAGCCAGGCGGAAACTCCTCCTCGATGGGGCAGTCCTCAGCAGAGACCTCCAGTGAGCGAAAACAGCCGGTCTGTCGCCGCCACCATCCCCAGACGCAACACCCTCCCTGCCATGGACAACAGCAGACTCCACCGAGGTCAGTACGGGCCTCCAGGGCCACGGAGAGGGGACAGGTGCTGGCCCAGGTGGCCCCAGTGCATGCTGGCCCTTGTTCATCTATAACCAGGGAAACAGGGAACCGGGACCACCTAGGCCACTGGTTCAAGTTTAGCCATCTTCTATACAATCCCTTACCAGTTGGTCCTCCAGGTGTTATTATGAAAGCCACAGTAGCAAGACTGTAGCTGACCATCTTGGAGAATGTGATAGTCTTAAGGGTCACAGAATATTTTTATTTGCAATACATATTATGGGTTTAGAAATCCAAATCCTAGTGTTTTAGTCATTAAAACTCACAAGCAGAGATTTAAAAAGTAAATTTAGAAGACCATCCCAAAGCTTGAGCCAAATCCATGTGGACTGACAGACTAATGAAACAAAATGAGATGTTTAGAATGGTGTACAGCCACACTAAAATCCCCGGTTGAAACCCTGAACTGCTGTCACTTGTTTCCGGGGCCTGTTCCAGCCCCGCACATGCCTTCCATTTGATTAAAAGCAGAACGCTGCTTATTCCTCTCACTTGCACGGCTCCTCATCCACCCTTGGGGTACGCCGGGGAGCCCACCAAGCCTGCAGTGAGTCAGGGGTACAGAGTGGACAGCCAGGAGGCTGAGGCTCGGGCCTAGAGTCTACCATTCCGTCCACAGTTGAGCAGTCACCCTGTGTTTCGGAACTGGGATAAGACATAGAAAACACGCCTCTGCCCTTCAGTGCATAAATCCGACTGGGAAAAGAAAACCGTGTAGGAATAAGAACAGGCATCATTGCTAGAGTGTTCACCGAGCTGAGAAGTAGCGGTCCCGGGAGGGGCGCACTGTGAGGCCAGAGCCAAGGAGTAGGCCTGGGAAGTCTGGGAGGCAAGGAAGGCCAGGTCCCTCGGGTGGGGGAGGAGCACCTCCTGGAGCACCGGAGCCGTGCTGGAGGGGAACAGGAGAGTCGGCACATGGATGGACACAAGATATCCCTCCTCCTTTCCTCCGCCACAGCTTCTTCCTGTGAGACCTACGAGTACCCCTCTCGTGGCGGGGACCGTGCGGGCCGGTCTGCAGAGTCCATGAGTGAAGGAGTCAGTCCTTTCCTGGTGAGTGGAGTCGGCCGTTCCTCAGCTAGATAGGGAAGAATCTGGAGCCCGGGGACCTGGGCCCAGCAGAGCGAGGAGGTGGCACCTCCGGGCCCCGAAGCTTAGCTTGAGTTTGACAAGTGAAGCGTAGGGCCCCTGGCCAGGACGCCGGCCGGGTCAGCTGCACTCCAAGGCTGCCGCCCTGTGGGTAAGCTGAGGCAGCGTGGAACACGGCGGGCGGGGTGGCGCCCGGGGGAGGAGAGTGGCTGTGCGGAGTGAAAGACTGAGCAGGTGGGCGTCGTTTCGAGTCCACTGGAAGATGAGGAAGTTAGGTACCGAGGCAGGTGCAGCTCCTCGGGTGACCAGGCTGGGAGGGGAGAGAGCACCACACGGGCCGCGGTCACCGAATGGCCCGGGGTGAACCCCACCCACTGCAAGCCAGCTCCACGCCACCACCACACATGCTCCTTGCCCTACGGTGGGGAGGGTCCCGCTGCTCGCCTGCCGGAGGCGAATCCGGAGCAAGCAAGGACGAATGGAGGGGTAGACCCACTTGAGGTTTCTCATGAGGCAGAGGCGGGTACCAAGAGGTGATGAGACCCACAGACCTGTTTCCCCACCCCTCCCGCAGTGCCCCCTAGAGAGTCAGCATGTACACGTAGCTAGCCCACTGGGACAGCTCGCTTTGGACGGATTCTCAGCCTCGTTCCTTCTTTCCCTCCCTGTTCCCGCTCTCTAGCCAGGGAAAGCTATCGTGGGCCGCTCGGACAGCGCCAGTTCCGAAGACAACTATGTGCCCATGAACCCGGGCTCCTCCACCCTGCTGGCCATGGAGCGGGCTGGGGACAACCCCCAGAGCGTCTACATCCCCATGAGCCCCGGGCCCCATCACGCCGACCCGCTGGCCTACCTGCCCAGCGCCCTTCCCCTGCACAGAGGCCCCAGCCGAGGAGGCGAGATCCAGCCGCCCCCTGTCAACCGCAACCTCAAGCCTGACCGGAAAGGTGAGTCCCTCCCCGGAACAGCATGCAGGCAGAGACTGGACCTGGGGTGCGCAAGCTTGTGCAGACCACGTGAACTCTGAGCCTCCGTGTTCCCGTCTACGAGATGAGGATTGTTTAGGACAGCAGGCGATAGCATGGTTACAGGTGTGGCCCTGTGTGCAGCCCAGGAAGGGAGGCTCCGGGCTCCTCGTCCGCCAGTGCTCGCTGCCAGCCTGGGCTCGGCCGCAGGGATTCAAAAGGAGGGGTAGGACTAACGGCAGGGACCCAGCCGACAGGAAGCTCCCATCTGCGCCCGAAGCCTTCGGGGTCTTGTGCTATTTGCCTTCCTCCACTGCTGTTTGCTCTGTCCAAGAGCAGCAGGGCGTAGTCATGGTGACCATCTCCATTCCAAATAGTCTCTTGTTTTTATATAAAGTCAGAAACCTGGAGAGAAAAATCTGTTCTCAGACTGTCCCATTTTGTATTCTGAACGTCTGTTTGACATCCGAAGACATGACTTCATGCACATGGGAAATGATCGCGTTGCCCCTGAGTTCAGGCCCTGCAGACTCAACCAAGGCAGATCGGAAATATATCTGAACTACCATGTATAGATTTTTCTTATTCCATAAATAAGGCAGCTGTTCACATTGTATTAGGTCTCCTATATGGTCCTTACTGCGCCTTGGCTTCCTTAAGTAAACTTGAGTGACTGTGAAGGCATTTCTAGAATATATACATGCGTGTTATGTGGATTAGATGCCTCTGTGGCGTTATCACTAGCTCTGCTCCTGTTCCAGCAAAGCCAACACCCCTTGACCTGAGAAACAACGCTGTCATCGATGAGCTCCCATTCAAGTCTCCTGTCACCAAGTCTTGGTCCAGAGTCAAGTAAGTGCGGAAGCAGGACCCTGGAGTCGGGCATTCGAGTGGGAAGGTCTTTGGCCTGGGAGACGGCTACATTTCCATGCTGTTATCAGCAGTGATAGGTTTTCTGACGAAAGTACCAGGTAGCTCAAAAGGATTTTAAGCTCCTGGTTTCAGTCCATGGTCACCTGGCTCGTTTACTTCTAAGCCTGTGGCAGGGCAGAAACGTGATGGCGGAAAGAGGCGAGCCTGCACAGGCTTCCTCTTCCTTCCGCTCCCTGGATACCACAGCAGGCTGGGTCTTTGCCGCTCCGTTGCCGTCCCCCTGTCCCCCGTGCCTGTCATCTTCAGGGAGCACCCAGAAGCCTGCTTTACAGTCTCCTAGGCACCTCTCATTCCGACCAAGGTGACCAATCAACATGAACCATCACGTCGGCTCCTCCCAGCTCTTGTTAGGATCGGTTTCCTTATCTGTAAGGGGGGAGGGGGTGCCCACCATGGCCCAGATCTGAGAATCCGAGGGCCAGGGCACCCAGGGTTCATGCTGCCTTCTTCCCGCCACAGCCACACCTTTAACTCGAGCTCTTCCCAGTACTGCCGCCCCATCTCCACGCAGAGCATTACCAGCACGGACTCGGGGGACAGCGAGGAGAACTACGTCCCCATGGTGAGCCCCTTCGCCCAGGCGTCGCCTGTCCTCCAGGCACCCAGGAGGCCGCTGTCTCACAAGGGATCGCAGTCTGGGCAAAAGGCGAAACCCTCATTTCAGTGGGTGGTCTGCGTGGGGCGGCACGGGTGCTCCTGCAGCCGCTCGCCCCTACGCAGGAGGCGTGCACAGAGCCGAGGCCTCACGTGAGGCCTGCCTTCACAGCGGCCTCGCGCCACGTGGGAGCAAGGCCACGCTCAAGCCCCGCCGCTTCCCAAAGGCCGGAACACGGGGTGTCACCGCTCCCGCTCCGGGCAGACTTGGAGAGAGCGCTCTGTGGGGAGCTGTCTCGCAGCACACCGCACCCCTAGACACGGTTGAGGCGTCTGCAGCACTGCTGGCGTGCTCCGACATGCTGCCGTCCGTGGGGGGCATTTCAGAGGACGGGGGGGCAGCTCGCGGAGGCCCGCCTGACCGTCCATGGGGGGCATTTCAGAGGACGGGGGGGGGGGGGGAAGCTCGCGGAGGCCCGCCTGACCGTCCATGGGGGGCATTTCAGAGGACGGGGGGGCAGCTCGCGGAGGCCCGCCTGACCGTCCATGGGGGGCATTTCAGAGGACGGGGGGGGCAGCTCGCGGAGGCCCGCCTGACCCCGGTGCCCGAGCCATGCCCCCTTCGCGGGGGCCGCAGGCAGCCCCGCGCGTGGGGTGAACCCGGGCCTGGGCGTCACGCCCGTTCCCGCACAGCACAGCGCTGCTCTGAGCCGCTGGTGTGGGCCAGGCTAGGCAGGGACGCGAGCGTGCGGCTCAGGACCGGGGAGCACACGGCGTCTCCGTGGTGACCCAGCGCAGGGCAGGGCAGGGCAGGGCGGGGCAGGCAGGGCGGGGCAGCGCAGGGCGGGGCAGGGCAGCGCAGGGCAGGGCAGGGCAGCACAGGGCAGCGCAGGGCAGCGCGGGGCAGGGCAGCGCGGGGCGGCGCAGGGCAGGGCAGGGCGGCGCAGGGCGGGGCAGCGCGGGGCAGGGCGGGGCAGGGCAGGGCAGCGAGGGGCAGGGCAGCGCAGGGCAGGGCAGGGCAGGGCAGGGCAGCGAAGGGCAGGGCAGCATGGCCGCCCTCCCCCCCAGAGCTGACTCGCCGCCACCGCTGCTGGTCTGTTCCCTGAACCGCGTTGTTCCTCCTTGTGCTGTAGCAAAACCCAGTGTCTGCGTCCCCGGTCCCCAGCGGCACCAGCAGCCCAGCCCCGAAGAAGAGCACGGGCAGCGTGGACTACCTGGCCCTGGACTTCCAGCCGGGCTCCCCGAGCCCTCACCGCAAGGTGCCTGGGGCGCAGTGGGGGGCTGTGTGACCGGCTGCTCCTCCGTGGGGGCCGGTAGGGTGGGGATCCTCCCGGCCGCGTTTGCCCTGGGCCCCACGTGTCAGAAGCGCGCACATGCGTGTGCAGTAGCCCAGTGACAACACCCGGAACAGGGCGCCCCGGCCCCCCACCCGTCTCCTGCGCATTCCTCAGCTAAAGGGGGCGCCTGCAGCCTGGCTCCACCCCAGCGGAGCTCCCCTCTGGGGCCTGGGGGGGGGGAGCCCCCGGAGCTCGTCCCCACACAGGAGAGCAGAGCGCGGCCAGACACCAGGCCTGCGGGCCCAGACCTCGCCCGCCCTCACCCCCTCCCCCGCCCACCTTCTCCCCTCAGCCGTCCACGTCCTCGGTCACTTCCGACGAGAAGGTGGACTACGTGCAGGTGGATAAGGAGAAGACCCAGGCCCTGCAGAACACCATGCAGGAGTGGACGGACGTGCGGCAGTCCTCAGAGCCTTCCAAGGGCGCCAAGCTGTGATGGGGGGCCACCCCACTTCCGCCCCCCTCCCCCCCCACCGCCTCGGCCTTCACGCACTTGACATCAGGGACCCTGACCCTTGGAGGGGTGGGCCGGATGGAGGCGCCCCCTCTGCCACTTGGGGCGGCGTGCCCCCCGTGACTTGTACCCATCCTGCCAGTGCCTCCCCCACCTTCGCTAGGAGCTGCTGCCAAAAAGGGGCTGCCTTGCGCCCGAGAGAGGGAGCCCGTCTACCGCTTGGCCCCTGGGAGGGAGGGGCGAGGACTCTGAGCCGGACTCCACACGCCTCACCTCGGGCCACAGCCCCCCACCCCCTCCTTCCCCCTGGGCCGCCTCTCCAGTCCCACAGGACAGTCCAGGGAGCCGAGGCCCCAGGCAGTGGACGCGGACTTTGTCCTCTTTGGTGAGGGGCGGGGCGGGGCGGGCCACCGAAAGAGGAAGTGGTTACGAGTGAAGGTCCCACGTGGTCTTGAGGGACCAAAGGATGCGATTGCAGATGCACTGGGGCAGCGGACACCTGCAGGGCCCCCTGCTACCAGGCCAAGGCTGGGGCCGGGCCACGGGGGCGGGCGGGTGAAGGACAGGACTGAGGGGCGCTAAGGGCTAAGGTGCAGGCTTGGCGTGACGAGGACTCTGTGGTCCGCGCCCCAGAACTGGTGCTACAAGCCCACTCTGGGAGGGTAGCCAGCCGGGGTGAGGGGTCGGGAATGTGAGATCAGGGGGCAGGGTTGGAGGTGATGCAGGGTCTGGGGGTGTGGGAAGGATCGCAGGGTGTAGGAAGGATGTGTGGGGCGTGGGAAGGATGTGTGGGGCGTAGGGAGGATCGCGGGGCGTGGGGAGGATCGCGGGGCGTGGGGAGGATCGCGGGGCGTGGGAAGGATGTGTGGGGCGTGGGAAGGATGTGTGGGGTGTGGGAAAGATGTGTGGGGTGTGGGAAGGATGTGTGGGGTGTGGGAAGGATGTGTGGGGTGTGGGAAGGATGTGTGGGGCGTGGGAAGGATGTGTGGGGCGTAGGGAGGATCGCGGGGCGTGGGGAGGATCGCGGGGCGTGGGGAGGATCGCGGGGCGTGGGAAGGATGTGTGGGGCGTGGGAAGGATGTGTGGGGTGTGGGAAGGATCGCGGGGCGCGGGAAGGATCGCGGGGCACGGGAAGGATGTGTGGGGCGCGGGAAGGATCGCGGGGCACGGGAAGGATGTGTGGGGCGCGGGAAGGATCGCGGGGCGTAGGAAGGATGTGTGGGGCGCGGGAAGGATCGCGGGGCACGGGAAGGATGTGTGGGGCGCGGGAAGGATCGTGGGGCGTAGGAAGGATGTGTGGGGCGCGGGGAGGATCGTGGGGCGTGGGAAGGATGTGTGGGGCGTGGGAAGGATCGCGGGGCGCGGGAAGGATTGCGGGGCACGGGAAGGATCGCGGGGCGTAGGAAGGATGTGTGGGGCGCGGGGAGGATCGCGGGGCGTGGGGAGGATCGCGGGGCGTGGGGAGGATCGCGGGGCGCGGAGCAGTGCAGCCAGTTAAGCTTCTGGGAGGTGGCGGGTAGCGAGGTGACCTAATGGGGTGGAAGGGATGCAGCACCCACATAACAAGGGAGGGCGTGGCAAAGAGCCGGAGGCCGTGCTTTGGGCTGCCGGGGGAGCCAAGTCAGAGTGACCTGAGGGCTCCCCCACAGCGCCCTTCCCAGTGAAACGGGGTGTGGCCCCCGCTTGCCCCCCCCCCCCCCGCCCCGCACAGCAGCTTTCAGAGGGGGAGCGCTTCTGGCCGGCCCCAGCCCTAGTGCTTCCCAGGCACGCCAGCGCTGGCCTCACAGGTGGAAGAAGCCGCCCCCTCCCCGGGCAGCCAGGGGGTCTTGGTTGCTGGTCCAGGTTCTGGACCCAATTCCCCAGTGTGAGAGGCAGTCGGGCCGGGCAGCCGTTTCCCTTCTTCCCCAGATGGACTTACTGTCCGCACTGCCCCCCGCGGGCAGGGGCACCGCTCAGTGCAAACCACGAGCCGTCGGGCAGGGCAGGGTTCCGTTTGGTTTTCTTCTGTAGCTCAGCTCCGGGTCGGGACCCCGAGGCCCCAGCTCACGCCCTGCCCCCCGCGGGCAGGGGCCGAGGAAGACATGGCGGCCCTTAGGGAAGGACGCAGGGCTGCTGGGGTGTGAGGAGGGGCGTCCAGGACGAGGGGCTTGAGCGAGGCCTGGGAGAAGTAGAGGGGGAGCTTCCCAGAGGAGGCAGGCAGGGGCTGGGACCCCACAAGAGGAGGGAGACTGGGAGCCCCCGGCTCGGGCTCGCTCGGGCTGTCTCCCAGGGGGGAAAGGGCAGCGGTGGCACTGGGAAGGTTTTTGCAGGGTGTTGGTTTACTCTGCACACGTGCACACACACACACCACGTTCTGTATGTGCCATGTGAAAAGCTCGAGGCCCGGGCGTGCGAGGGGGGAGCCCTCCATCTTACACTCGGTCCCTGCGCTTTGCTCAGCTTAGGGCCAAGGCAGGAGTGAAGGCGGGAAATGGAGCAGAGCCGATGACTATGGGGAGCACAGCTCACAAGCCCCACACCACCCGCCTAGATCACCACCCGCCCACCCACGCCCCACACCACCCACCTAGATCACCACCCACGCCCCACACCACCCACCTAGATCACCTCCCACCCACGCCCCACACCACCCACCTAGATCACCTCCCACCCACCCACACCCCACACCACCCACCCACACCCCACACTACCCACCTAGATCACCACCCACGCCCCACACCACCTGCCTAGATCACCACCCACCCACGCCCCACACCACCCACCTAGATCACCACCCACGCCCCACACCACCCACCTAGATCACCACCCACCCACGCCCCACACCACCCACCTAGATCACCACCCACCCACACCCCACACCACCCACCTAGATCACCACCCACCCACACAAGCCCCACACCACCCACCTAGATCACCACCCACGCCCCACACCACCCACCCATACCCCCCACCTAGATCACCACCCACACAAGCCCCATGCTACCCACCTAGATCACCACCCACCCACACCCCACACCACCCACCTAGATCACGCCCCACACTACCCACCTAGATCACCACCCACGCCCCACACCACCCACCTAGATCACCACCCACCCACACAAGCCCCACACTACCCACCTAGATCACCACCCAAGTGTCCGTCTAGAAGCACACCCTGTGGCCTCAGTTCTCTCCCGGCAGCCTGACCAGGGCAGACCCCAGAATGGAGATGGGCGCTCACGCAGCACAGCTCTCACGGACCTTCCCCCCTGCAGGGGTGACTCCCAGGCCCGGGGTGGGCGGGCTCTGAGGCGCCACCCCCCAGCTGCCTGAAGGGGGCTCCCCGCTCGGGGACTCCTCAAGGGCCCGGCAGCGCCCGGGGCCGACTCTCCCCTCCCCTCCCTTGACGGCGGTGGCTGCTGCCTCTGGCGCCGTCACAGCCAGCCTGTCGTCGGGCAGAAGCACCGCCACTGGAAGCTACCGGAGCCCGGGGCCCTTCCCCGCGGTCCCTCCCCTCCTCGGACGCAGCTCTACGGGAGAGCAAGACTAGAGACCCCGCCTTCGGAGGCGGGGCTGACTCCCCGGGGCCGTCGTTCCGGGTCCAGGACCCCCCCCCAGCCCGTGCCGTCATGTGGTGGTGGCCGCGGGCGGTGTGCTGCGCTCGGGGTCGTGTGTGTGTGGATCGCCGTCGTGGGGCGGGGAGAGCGCGGGGAGCAGCCTGGTCCGCGGTTGTCTGACCACCACTTAAAAGTTGACCTTTTCGTTTTTCGAATCACTGTCGGTGCCTAATCACTTAAGTTATTAATTTATTCTGTGTGCCGAGCAGTGTCGCGCGTGTTTATCTCGCGGTCCGCGCCTGGGGCCCGCAGGCCCCTTTCCACTGCGGTGTGAGCACCGACGGGGCGCGGGGGGGGCAGGGCAGAGACCCCCGGCAGGCGAGAGTCCTCGTCCCTGACCCCACGCCACCGTGCGGGCCACGCACCCGGCCTCTGAACCCCCGGGGAGCCGGCCGGGCGGAGGCGGGGTCCGCGGGGCGCTGGGCTCGTCCCCCCTACCCCGGAGCGCGCCCAGCGGACGCCTCTCGCCGGGTCACCCGGTGCGAACCTCAGAGAGGCCGGAGGCTGCCGTCGGGCGTCCGCGTGCCCTCGGGGCCCGGGACCCAGGTCCGCGTGCTCTCCGTCTCCTCCTCCTCCTGCTCCGCCCGGGCCCGCGCCCGCCCCCCCCCCCCCCAGGCCGCTGGGACCCGACTCCAGAAAGAAGGGGTCACTGTGTCCCCTAAAGCTGACCGGTGTTCCCGCGTGGGAGCCGGCCGGGAGAGGGCGCCGGCGAGAAGACCGGGTGCGGGGCGGCAGCCGCCTGGGGGCCCCGGCCTCGTCCTCATCGACGGAGGCGGCCCGGCTCCTGCTCCTGGAAGCAGGGGGGGGGGGGGGGGAGGAGGCTGGGACCCCGCCCTCTGAAGCCACGCCCCCCTCATGCCGTCCAGCCCCCCCCCAGGGCCCCAGGGCCAGGCCGCTGTCCTCAGAGCACCCCCCCCCCCCCAGCGACAGCCCTCTCCCGGGGAGGACCGAGCGCCTTCCTACCGGACTGTGCCCGCCGATCGCGAACGCGGAGGCCCCGGGACCCCAGGGGGACCCCGTGAGCCGCCGACCCCGCCGCCCTCTCCAGGCCCGGGACGAGCACCTCCTCCGCCTCGCTGCCCGCCCCCCTCCGGCCGGCACCGAGCACCCGGGGCAGATCCGCGGGCTCCACCGCCGTGCCCACGGCCGAGCACCCCAGCACCGGGACGGGGAGGGAGGCGCCCGAGCCCCGGCGGGCGGGCACGGCTACCCCCGTCCCACGGCCCCCGAGGGCACGGCTACCCCGGCCCCCGAGGGCACGGCTACCCCCGCTCCACGGCCCCCGATGGCACGGCTACCCCGGCCCCCGAGGGCACGGCTACCCCCGCTCCACGGCCCCCGATGGCACGGCTACCCCGGCCCCACGACCCCCGAGGGCACGGCTCCCACGGCCCCCGAGGGCACAGCTACCCCCGCCCCACGGCCCTCGAGGGCACGGCTACCACGGCCCCCGAGGGCACGGCTACCCCCGCCCCCGCCCCACGGCCCCCGAGGGCACGGCTATCCCCCCCCCGCCTCCCACCCCCCCCTCCCACCCCTCCGGAAAGTGGTTAGGACGGCGCCCCGCCGGAGGCTGAGACCTGAAGACGGAGGTTCAAAGCCGGCCCACGCTGCAGAGGGCAGGAGACCCTACCCCCAGTGAGCCAGCGAAAGGCCGGACGGGGGGCAAGAGCCGACGCGGTGGAGCGCCGCCCTGGGGCGGAAGAGCTCAGCGGGACCACCGGGTCCTGAGTGCGAGCGCACACACGCATACACACACACGCGCGCGCACACACGCACGCGCGCGCACACACATACACACGCGCGCGCGCACACACACGCATACACACACACGCGCACACACACACACGCGCACACACGGGAAGCAAACTGGAGCCAGCCCTTCGCCGGGGAGCAGGGAGACCGCGCGGCGGCAACACCTCCCTCCCAAAGCGGACGAAGGGAAAACCCGGCTGCTTGCCCAGGAACCAACGCTGAGGCTCCGAGCGCGTGTTCGGCCTTGGTACCGGGCTTGGGGCTTGAACTCGGGGCCCCGGGCGCCGTCCCGGAGTTGGGCTAAAAGCCGGCGCTCACCCCCCGAGCCACGCTCCACTCGCGGCTCGTTGGGTGGCTCGAGTCCGCCCATCTCGGCCTCCGGGGTCACGCGTGGGAGCGGCTCCCGCGCGTCACGCGCGCTCTCCGCGGCCGCAGGGGACCTGGGTGCTGTCGCGTCACCCGGAGAGGAGCGAGGCGGGCACGTCCGTGCGAGACGGTGACCCCCGCACCCAGGGGGCCGGGCGGGCGGACGGGAGGACCGAGGGCTCCGGGTCGACCCGGGCGAGAGGCGGCCACGGGCCCCCGCCTGGCGGGCCGCGAGCCGAGCCGGGACGGAGGAAGCACCGAGGGCGGGCCCGCACCCACGGCACCTGACCCGGCCAGGGCCCCGGCCCCGCGGCCCTCCCCTCCCCCTCCCCCCCGGGCTCTCTGGAAGGGGGGGCCCTCCGATCGGAAAGCCTCGCTGGGCCCGGCGCCCAGGTGCGGGACGCGGGCCCAGCAGACGCCGACTCCACGCAATGGCGGCCCGCCCCCCCTCCCCACCGGGGCAGCGGTGCCCGGCCCAGCGAGCGGGGTCACACCGCGAGCCCCCCCCCCACCCCGCCCGCACCGGGACCGGCGGACTCGCGAGCGTGGGGCGCTCGGGGCGCGTCGGTGCGGACGGCTCTCCAGCCCGCACCTCGCGGGCGTCCGGGCGGGTGCCCCGCTCCCCCGAGGAGGGGTCGCGCTCCGCCCGTCCCACGCGGCGGCGACGCGGCTCCCACCGCGAAGGCCGGCGAGCCCAGACCGCC
This sequence comes from Perognathus longimembris pacificus, assembly GCF_023159225.1. Lineage (NCBI taxonomy): Eukaryota > Metazoa > Chordata > Mammalia > Rodentia > Heteromyidae > Perognathus > Perognathus longimembris. The sequence continues at coordinate 2,463,872 of NC_063173.1, read as the reverse complement.
CCGCCCCGCCCCACCCCGGGCGGGCCCAGGCCGCCCGGCCCCGCGGGGAGCCGCGACGTGCGCCGCGTCCCCTTTAAGAGCGGCGGGCCCGCGCGCCGGAGGGGCGGGGCCGAGCGAGACGGCGCCCGCAGCGCCTGCCGGGAGATGGAGTTCGCGCCGCGTGACTCGGGGCCGCCGGGATCCCGGGGGCGACTCCCGGACCAGGATGCAGCGCGCGGCCCCGCGCCGCCCCGCCCTCAGCCGGGGCTCCGGCCCGCCGGCCCCAGCGCAGCTGCGCTGGCCGCCCGCGGAGGGGAGGCTGCGGAGCCCGAGCCGGAGGTGGGTGCGCTGCGGGCCGCGGCCGGGGGCCTGGGACCCGCCGGGGCGGGGACGCGGGCTCTGGGGCGCCGGCCCGCACCCCGGGAAAGGCCGTCCGCCCCGGCCTCGGCGCTGTCACTGGGGAAGGGGGCGGCGCGGCTCGCGGCCGCGGGGGAGGGGCGCTGCGGGCGGGGGGCGGGGCGGGGGAGGAGCCTCCGGGGGCGAGGTCGGTCCGAGGGCCGGCAGTGTGGGAGGAGCCTCCGGTGGGCGGGGCCGGCCCGGGGTCAGCGCTGTGGAAGGAGCCTCCGATGGGCGGGGCCTGCCCGGGGTCAGCGCGGTGGAAGGAGCCTCCGGTGGGCGGGGCCGGCCCGGGGTCAGCGCGGTGGAAGGAGCCTCCGGTGGGCGTGGCCGGCCCGGGGGTCGGCGCGGTGGAGGAGCCTCCGGTGGGCGGGGCCGGCCCGGGGGTCGGCGCGGTGGAGGAGCCTCCGGTGGGCGGGGCCGGCCCGGGGGTCGGCGCTGTGGGAGGGGCCTCCGGTGAGCCGGGACGGTGGGCGTGGCCGGCCCGGGGGTCGGCGCGGTGGAGGGGCCTCAGGTGGGTGGGGCATGCGCGGGGATGGGTTTAGGTGCCGTGGGAGGGGCCTCCGGCAGCAGCAGCCGGCCCGTGGGTCAGCGTCGTGGGCGGGGCCTCCGGTGGGCGGAGCCTGCGGGGGTCGGCGCCGTGGGCGGGGCCTCGGGCGTCAGTAGCGGGCCGGGGAGGGGCCCGGACGGCCGTGCCGCTGCCGCGCCCTCCGGGGTTGGACTGCCGTTAAAGGGCTCGGAGAAGGACGGAGAGACCGGAAGGTAGACGGGACCCCCGCCCCCCTGGGGTGCGCCGCGCGGCTGAGCGGTGAGCTGGGCCCGGGGCGGCGCGCGGCCCTTCCGCCCATCCCGGCCCTCGGTGCCTGCCGGGCGGCGCGGGGCGCGGGTCAGGCCCCCTGCTGCGCCCTGCGCTCCGGGAAGGCGGGGTGCGCCGGTTGTGCCGTGGGACCCCCCTGTAAGGCAGCCCCCCCCCCCGCGTGGCAGGCGCTGTGGGGATGCCGTGAGGGCGCCGGCCGGGGAGCCCTTCGCGGGCGAGGTGTGATGCGGGGCGCAATCACGAAGTGAAGCGGGCGGAGCCTAGGACGCCCGGGACACGCCAGGCGGGATGGGGGGGGCGGCCGTGGCGAGGCTGCAGCCCGAAAGCCTGGCCTGGTCGGGGGGGGGGGGGGCCTTCCGCCCCCGGCCCGCCTTTCCCCGTCCACGCGTGGCGTGGCGTGGCGAGCGCAGGCTCCGGGGGCCGCTGGGTCAGCTGAACCTGACAAGCGCTGGCTCCACCAGAGCCAGTGGACACAGCGGAGTAGCCTGAGGGCTTCCCAGAGGTAGGGCCTGGGCCAGATTGGACAGAGGACGCAGCTGCGGAGGGATCAAGGTTCAAAGCCATCCTAAGAAGAAAAAAAAAATCTATCTCTTATCTCCAATTAATTACCAAAAAGCCGGAAGTGTGGCTCAAGTGATAAAAACACTAGCCTCCAGTGAAAAGGCCCAGGAAGAGCATGAGAACCTGGGTTTACACCCTGCTAGTGCAACACGCACCCCCAACACACACACACACACACAGAGATCCGGACAGCTATTGGGAGCCAGGCACGGTGGAACACACCTGTAACCCCAGCATTCCAGAGGTAGAGACAGGAGGGTGGAGAGTTGGAGCCGGTCTGGGCTATCTAGTGGGAACCTCCATAGTGACAGGGTAAGCACGAAGGTCCTGGGTCTACATAGCGCTTAGGGCTGTGGGCCTGCGTCCTTATCCTGTGGGCTAACTGAAAGCTGGGGGGGGGGGTGTCTAGTCTAGGGGAACGCACAGTACTCAGGCTGAGCGTGTTTTGTCCGTTCTCCTGCACCGTGACAGCCCTCCCTGCGTGTCCTCCCAACTGGTCACCCGGGCCTTGCCCTGAGCCGTACATTTCCAGTTGAAAAGTCATGAGAACATTTCAGAATGGAAAGTAAGTGTGCCAGAGAGAATGGCAAATCTTCCTATTGACATTAGTCTGGGATGAGTGAGAATGGATCTGAGGAAATGGGAAGAGATTTCCTCCTCCTTCCTTATGACCTAACCCTTTTGTGGGGATAGAGAGGATATCCCAAGCCCCAGAAGGGCGTCCGGCACCCGTCTACCTGAGTTGTGGTAAGGAACGAGCATGAAGCGTTCTGCAGAAGTGAGGAGGGTGACTCGCGCCTAGGACCCTGGCCGCTTGTGAACTGAGGCTGGGGTTGCTGGTTCAGGCCTGTCCAGGAAAGACATCTTGACACTTGGCTCCTAGTTTTTATTTTATTTTTATTTGTGCCAGTCTTAGCGCTTGAACTCAGGGCCTTGGCACTGTCCCTGAGCTTCTTTTGCTCAAGGCTAGCACTCTACCACGTGAGCCACAGCACCAGGTCCAACTTTTTCGGTAGTTCATCGGAGATGAGCGTCTCAAGGATCTTACTGCCTGGGCTGGCTTTGAAAGGTGATACTCGGATCTCAGCCTGCTGAGGAGCTAGAATTACAAGTGTGAGCCACCAACGCCCAGCAGCTCCTAAATTGTAAGCATGTAGCCTGTACATTACCTTATGTATAAAAATAAAAAAGCAAGAAGTCAGTATTACCTAATAAGCACTTAAAATTAACTTTTTTCCAATTGCTAAAACAAAAACAAAGAAAAACTTCTATAGTCAACTTGGTTGCAACCAGAACCATCAAGATAAACGTATTGGATGGCTGTGTGGTATTCACCTGTAATCCCAGCTACTCAGGAGGCTGGGGCAGAAAGCTCCAGGCCCAAGGCTGGCTGGGGGGGGAAACACAAGACCTGGGACCTATTTGAAAAACCAAAAGGAGGTACATAGCTCACGTTAGAGCACTTGCCTAGGGAGAATAAACCTTGACACGGTGCGCTTCCTTACCACTCTTTGGGCAGTCCCTTTCATCTAAACCCTATTCAGCTACTTGTGTTTGATTGGTGGGATTTAGATTCTTTGTGTGGGTGAGTGGGTGAGTATCCTGGGGCTTGAACTCACGGTCTAGGCTCTGTCCCTTAAGCTTTTTTTTTTTTTTTTTTTTGCTCAAGGCTACCACTGCCACCTGAGCCGCAGCTCTACTTCCAGCTTTTTGGTGGTAAGTTGAAGAAAAGAGCCTCACCGACTTTCCTGCCAGGACCAGCTTCAAACCATGATCCTCCAATCTCAGCTTCCTGAGTAGCTAGGATTACAGATGTGAGCCACCCAGTGAACAGCTTTGCTCTCATTTCTGTTTCTGTTTTTGTTTTTACAATGTGCACTTGGCTCCGTGGACTGAGGAGCGTGCTACCAGCCATGAACGTCAAGGTTGACTGTCAGTAAGACTACAACAAGCCCACTGAAAAAAATAAATTTTCCCTCCTCCTTAAAGCACCTCTGTGAGGTGATCCTCTAGACTTTAGCAAGTGTGTTCCTCACTTGCTATATCCACTGATAAACTCTGCCTCAGTGTGGAGGGTTACAAAATAGGAATTTCCTGATTCTGTCATTCCTTCTATACGTATATGGACCATGCTTTTTATTTTTAACTCAATGTGTTACAACCTATCATCATCATTCCTTGTGGTACTCAAAGTTAGCCTAAATTCTACCTTCAGGCCAGCATCTACTTCCTTTGACTTTTCCTCAGGAAGTTCAATGGTCATTTCTCCAGGAAGGTCCAGGCCAAACAGACTTACAATATCATCTCTAGGCTCCGTGAGTGAGCAAATCCAGGAAGCAGAGTGGGGAATGAATTACCATTATTTAGTAGATTCATCGTTTTTATAACAGCTGGTAGCACTGGTAGCACACAAAAGGGAAATCAAAGTAGTTACCTAACCTCTCTTAGCCTGAGTCCTTGTCTTTCTCTGTAAAATAGAGGTGATATTTCCCTTGAAGCAGTGTTAACACTTGAAAAGAGTGATACTCATACTTAGTCACATTTGCTCCAAAGAAAGTACTCAGTACATTCGCTATTTTCCTCACCAGGTCTTTGGATCCGGACGCCGTTTTTGTTGTCTTGTGCCAGGTATAGGGCTTGAACTCAGGGGCTCGTGCTTTTGCTTAGCTTTTTCAACTCCAGGCTGGTACTCTACCACTTAAGTGTACGTCTACTTCCAGCTTTTTTTTTTTTTTCTGGTTAACTGGAGATAAGAGCCTCCGTTTCAAACCATGATGCTCAGAGCTCAGCCTCCTGAGTAGCGAGGATGACGAGTGTGGCCACGGATCCCCGCTTGACACAGTTCCAAGTGTGATTCTCAGATCATGTCTTGACTCCTCTTTAAAGGAACTCCAAGGTGCTATTTTCTGTGCCATAATCAGTGGTTGCAAACAACGTGATATTCAGCCCTAGACTAAAACAGAACTTTCCTACAGTGCCAGGCTGTGATGGCCGCCACAATTCCAGGCCCAGGTCCCTCTGCCCCTGCCCCCCACTGCCCAGCCTGGTACTGTCACCTGGTCTGACATCGCAACGTTGCCTTTCTTGGGAAGGGAGCTGCGCCGATCTTTTTCCTGCTTCTCAAGTAGACAGGCAGATCGGAACTTTAGATTTGCCTCTTGGAAAGCCTCCTCAGTAAGGAAAAGTACTCACCCACCCACACTGGGCTTCTTTGAACCCCTGTTTCCTGGTTCCGTGTACATTCCCCTCTGCCTTTTTGAATCTGGCTTTTAAAAACCTGCCTTTTTGTGGTTGGCTGAGTTATCTTGAGACCTTACAGGTTGCCATGAAGTAGAGGTTTGGACCATCCCGTGCACATGGCCTCTGTGGGGGGGGGGGGGGGCGGGGGCGGGGCGGGGGGGGCCCGGCGGCCTGGCCCCAGATGCAAGTGGGCAGAGTCCCCAGCGTGCAGCGGAGGAGGGACAAGGACATCTCTACTCCCTTTGACACTGGATTCCTGTAGTGGGGAGGAAAATGAACAGACGTGTAAACTGTCCCAGATTCAGAGCCCAGATCTAGGTATGTTGCCTCAGTTTTCTGATCTGCACAATGGAGACAGTAGTAGTTGGGAAGGAAAATAAAGCTTCCTTCCACTAGGTTCTTTGCTACAAATGAGGTTGATGTAAAACACATTAACAGGAGCAGATCTATTTTAATCATATGTACATACATACTGTATGGGACTCAGATCACTAAAGTTTTCCCCAAACTCCTGATCTACAGAAAGAGGGGTAGGGAGGTGGGAGGTGGGAGGTGGGCGGGGGCAGCAGAGAATTTAGAAATACGTGAGGGGAGGAAATAGGTGATGATATGCCTTGTGCAGCTATAAGTTTCTCTAGTGATAAAAACTGTCTCAGTAATTTCTTGGTACAGATAGGTTTACTAGTGAAAGCGTCCTTGATATCAAGATTTCCTTTATAAAAAGGCAACTTCCCAGGGGCTGGGGATATAGCCTAGTGGCAAGAGTGCCTGCCTCGGATACACGAGGCCCTAGGTTCGATTCCCCAGCACCACATATACAGAAAACGTCCAGAAGCGGCGCTGTGGCTCAAGTGGCAGAGTGCTAGCCTTGAGTGGGAAGAAGCCAGGGACGGTGCTCAGGCCCTGAGTCCAAGGCCCAGGACTGGCAAAAAAAAAAAAAAGGCAACTTCCCAGAGCTGCTTATGTTTCTACAGTTTCTCCAGATAATCACCTTGAAGTAAGACATAAGCTGAAGTGGAGGGGCGCGTGCTCCGTGATCCCAGGGACTGAGGGTGGAGCTCGTGGGACGAACGCGCGCCTCACATGCATGAGGCCCCTGGTTCCATCTCCTGCACTGCAGTGAATAAGTAAATGTAAACAGGACGAAGCCATAGCTCCATGACAGAACGCATGCTCAGCATGCACGAGGCCCTAGGCTCGATCCCCAGCACAAAAACTGAAATAAAATGCGACCAAGTACTGCTCAACAGGTGCCAAGTAAGCTGTAGAGCAGTGTCTGAAAAAGGTGCTTCAGAGAACTTGTTGACGCTTTGCCGCCTCTTGTCCCCGTTACAGTCTAATTACCAGTCTTGTTTTGGCGTGCGTGGGGGTGTGTGCGTGTGCGTGCGTGTGTGTTGCACAGCCGGGAATGGAACTTAGGCAAGTGCAAGTGCTCTATCAGGGGCCTACCCCCTAAGACCCTAAAACTACCTTACTTGCCAACAGCAGATGGGTGGGCTTTTCCCACCGCTGACTTTCTGACACTGCCCCCCTGAAGCCAGCGCAGACTTCACGGCTGAGGGCTCAGTCACCCCTGACTGTCCCCACGTCAGCCCCCAATAAAAGTCTTTTTAATTGAGTTTAAGTTACTACATATATTTCACAGTGCACAATTTAACCTTCCCAGTGATGAAAATCATCATTCTACTCTACAAAGCGTACGAACTCTATGGACTTTTAACAATAAAACCATTTCTTCCAACTTGGGTGATATGTACATTTCTTTCCTTTTGCTTAGTATCATCTGTACTCTCTTCCTCTCTCATTCCCTCCTTTCCACCCCCCCCCCATGAGTTGCTTACTTCACTTCCATCAATGTCCGATGTAGCTGACGGACCCCTCTGCAGTACATGTATTTTTTTTCACCTGCTTTCTACTCATTCTGTGCCCGCCTCCCAGCTTCCCTCAGATGTGTTTGTATAAACCCCATATATGAGGTAGACAATATAGAGTCATCTAAAACTAATAGGATATTTTCAGAAGAGCCCCTTAGTTTCCTTATCTTTGGGGTTCTAAGAGGTGCTTTTTTCTCAAGGCTGTCCTCTTGTTCTCACTGTATTTTGGTATCTTGAGTCCTGTTTACTTTTTATCCTAATGTAGTCCCATTTGTTGAGTCTCTCTCCTATTTGTTGTGCTCCTGGGACTCTGCCTATACCTATAAATTCTAGTGTCTCTCCTACTTTTTCCTGTAGTAGTTTCAGAGTTTCAGGCCTGATGTTGAGGTCTTTTAATCCATCTTGAGCTGATGTTAGTGCTTGGTGACAGGCTGGGATCCACTTTTAGTTTTCTGCATGTGGCTATCCAGTTCTCCCAGCACCAATAGTCAAAGAGGTTATGCTTTTTCCACTGTGTGTCTGTGGCTTCTTTGTCAAAAATCAGTTCACTGTAAGTATGTGCTTTTATTTCTGGGTCTTCTAATGTATCCCATTGATCTTAGGGTCCATTTTTGTGCCAATACCAAGTTATGATGGCTCTGTAGTAGAGCTTGAAACCTGGTATTGTGATACTACCTGCATTGCTTCTTTTGCCTAGAATTGCTTTGTTGTTCCATATGAATTTTTGGATTGTTTTCTCTAATTCAGTAGAGAATGTCATTGGGATTTTGATGGGGATTGGGTTGAATTTGTATATTATTTTTGGCAGTATGGCTTTTTTCACGATATTGATTCTGCCCAATCCATGAGCATGAAATGTCTTTCCACTTCCTGGTATCCTCTTTGATTCCTCACTTTACTTTTTTTTTTTTTTTTTTCGGTCATAGAGCTTGAACTCTGGGCCTGAGCTCTTCAGCTCAAAGCTAGTGCTCTACTAGTTGAGCCACAGTGGCACTTCCTCTTTAGATTTTTATAATTTTCACAAAATAGGTCCTGTACACCTTTGGTTAGGTTAGTTCCTAGATATTTTCTTTTTTAGGTTAATGCAAATGTGTTGTTTTAATGATTTCCCTTTCTGCTTGTACATTGTTGGCGTACAGAAAGGCTACTGATTTTTTGGGGTTAATTTTGTATCCTGCTACTTTACCAAAGTGGTTTATTATTTCTAGGAATTTGGGAGTGGAGTTTTTGGGGTCATACAGGTATAAGATCATGTCATCTGCAAATAGGGATATCTTAATTTTTTTCTTTCCCTATGTGGACCCTTTAATGTCCTTTTCTTGCCTCATTGCTCTGGCTAAGAATTCCAGAACTATGGTGAAGAGGAGTAGAGAGAGTGGGCATCCTTGTTTTGTTCCTGATTTTAGGGAAAATGGTTTTAGTTTTTTCCCTACTTAGTATGATATTAGTTGTTGTCTTTCATTGTTTTAAAGAATGTTCCTTCTATTCCTATTTTCTCCAAAGCTTTTAACATGAATGGGTGTTGTATTCTGTTGAAGGCTTTTTCAGCATCAACTGAGATAACCATGTGGTTCTTGACCTTGGCTCTGTTAATGTGGTAAATTACCCTTAATGATTTACGTCTGTTAAACCAGCCTTGCATCTGTGGAATGAAGCCTACTTGGTCATAATGTATGATTTTGTTTGTTTGTTTCTGGATTCTGTTGGCTCATATTTTGTTAAGGAGCTTTGCATCTGTGTTCATCAGAGAGATTGGCCAATTGAAGTCTTAATTATCACCTTCTTCTTACAAGCTGGCTATCATCTGAGAGTCCTAAAAGCCATCCCTCAGTTACCATAATTTGCAAGAATAGCTTGGAGAGTGTGGAAGACAGTTTAGTTATAGATTACTGGTGGGGGTTTTGTTTACTTGTTTGGTTTTTATTTTAATATATCTTCTATGAATTTGTGTGTGTGCACCTGTGCCAGTCCTAGAGCATAAACTCAGGACTTGGGTGTTGTCCCTGAGCTTCTTGTGCTTAAGGATAGTGCTCTACCCCTTGAGCCACAGCTCCATTTCAGCTTTTTGGTGGCTAATTGGAAGTAAGAGTCTCATGGACTTTCCTTCCCCCGGCTGGCTTCAGACCACTATCCTCATCTCTCAGCCTCCTGGATAGCTAGGATTACAGGTGTGAGCCACCAATGCCAGACCTTTGTTTTCCTTTTTGGAAGGATACAGTGAGAAGAAGTTCACAGGACAAGGATGGAGGAAGGGTCAGCAGACACCCAGCCCTCCTAGGGTCTCCAAGTCCACCAAGTAGTAAGCTTGGAACTCTGTTATTCGGGGTGTTTATGGAGGCTTCATTATGTAACTAAAGTTGATTGGATCATTTGCCCATTGGTGATTAAGTCACTCTCCAGTCCCTGCTAGGTGGTGAAGGGTAAAAGTTCCAGCCCTGTAATGGGGGTTCTTTGGGACTACCAGGCCCTATCCTTAAGCTATCTCATTATCATAAAATGGAGTGTAGATAACAGAAACCTGCTAGGAATAACGAAACAGGATCATTTCACCTTTAGTTCAGAGCTGGGCAGAGAATCAGTTATTAAAAGAAGCTCCTGTGGCTTTTATTACTTAGGAAATTACAAGAGTTTTTACAGCCCTGGCCAAGGGCTGAGGTGAGGCACCAGAACACGACATCATAGTGCTGCTCCGCGACCGTCCCCCCCCCCCCCCCGTAGAGCTGCCAGCACCTACTGTGTGCTAAGCAGAGGCAGAGAATGGGCAGGCAGGAGGCAGCACTGCTATCAGAGCTGACAGATGAGGCAGCAGTTTCCCAATCCTTTTTCCTTAAGTCATAATAGGGCTCAGAAATAGAATACCCTGGTGGATGGCCTTTCAGCGTGCTGAGTGCGTTGAAGTAAGGTCTCCTGCCTCCTGGGCTCTCAGCCTGTTCCTCTTCTGCCAAGCATAGGGAGGGGCTTTCTGCCAGCCTCTCATCTGACTAAAGTCCCTTTCCAGGAATCCTACCTACCAGGGAAGGGTGCCTGAATCTCACCAAAGAATGAAGGACAGGTCTGGGAATGTGGCCTAGTGGTAGAGTGCTCGCCTCGTATACATGAAGCCCTGGGTTCGAATCCCCAGCACCACATATATAGAAAACGACCAGAAGTGGCGCTGTGGCTCAAGTGGCAGAGTGCTAGCCTTGAGCAAAAAGAAGCCAGGGATAGTGCTCAGGCCCTGAGCCCAAGCCCCAGGACTGGCAAAAAAAAAACACCCAATAACAAACCCTATTGCTTTTTCAGGCAAAGACATAGGGATTGGGGCACAGACCAAGGATCCAGGGGTGCACAGGATCCGCAGGCCCACTGACTGCCTTGGCCCAGTGTCCTGACTCCGCCTGCGGGGTCGAGGGCCTCTGGAAAGGCAGCCTTGCGTTCCCGAGCCGGCTCCCTGCATAGAGCCAAGCACGTCACACAGCCCGGGCAGGAAACCCAGTGTTTTCAGCAGCAAGACTAATTTGCCTTTTTTTTTTTTCAAGGACAGAGATGTTTAAAAAGAATGTGCAAATTATAATCTAGAAAAGAAGAGGTGGTGGAGACCGGAGTCCTGGGGAAATGGAATCGGGAGGCAGAAGGAGATTTTGAAATTAGTACATGCTTAGCTGCATCTAAGCACCTGCCTGCCGCGGTCCCAACCCGCTGGTCTCCGCCCCAGCTGTCCTCCCGAGGGCAGACCCCCGCCACAGCACCCCTTCCCAACGGCCAGCCCCTCCCTCCTGCTGGACCCCCCCACTGTCGGCAGCCCATCCGCTGTCAGCTCTTGCCAACAGCTCCGTGATTTCGCCACTCCAGGTGGCCAATCCCTTCCCGCAGCATCAAACCGCCCCATCAGACGGGGGAGGAATCCATCTCCTCAGTTAGGCAAGGCAGCTGCGCATCTCCCGCTCACAGCCCAGCCCCCCACGCTGCAGAGAAAGCGAGACTCGGCGCAGTCACGCTCCTGGGAAGGCAGACCCCTGGCGAGAAGCACCTGCAGCTTTGGGAGGGCCGCCATGGACCGTACCGTGCTTAGCAGGCTCTCCCCAGACAGCCTGGGCTTCTGAAGGACAGCACAAGGGCCAGTTCCTCTTGATGCCCTGCTGTCAGCGTTGGGGGACTGCTGCATTCATTCCACAGGCTGGCTCTGAGTCTGGGTCATGTTAGAAGCTGAGAGAGTGGGGGAGGGGTACCCCATGCTTTCTAGAACTTTAAAGAGAAGTTCCGATCCAAGACGTGAGGTTGAAGGAAGCTCAGCAGTTGTAGATGCTGGAGGCTGTTCGATGGAAGAGGAAGAAGGGGCACCCTCGGGAAGAGGGCTATGCACACAGTCACACAGGAGCAGTGATCCTACGGTCGCTTCCAGAGAAGGCTGGGAACTGGGTCACGGTGGGACCACCAGGAGCCGAGAGCATCTTCTTGGTCCAGGGGCAGGGGAAGGTGAAGAAGAATTGTGCCAGAGGGCTGTGTCCCCCTGTACGTGTGGAAGGTAGAGGGAATGGCATGGTCATGGCCATTCACAAAACCTTCGAGAAAATTCCGTTCCTATGGCAGCACTGGTGCAGTAGAAACACTGGAGTCATAAATCTCAAAATAATTTGTACCTTGAGCATACCGATCTTTAGCTCGCGGGCATTTACATCTCTCTCTTTCATAGAAAGGAGCCTGAGTGTGAATCCTGCCAAGGCCCTTCACCTCCCTGAAATGGGGCATCGGGTTCTGACTAGGTCTCCTCGTCCCTACAGCAGGGATGGACGCTAGTACCCTGCGTCAAGAGAGGACAGGACGGTTAGGTGAGCATAGCACATAAGAGCACGCAGTGTTGCCTTCAGTCTACACACAGGTCGCTGTTTTCCTTCAGACCAGCAATCACTGTCTGTCTTGCTGAACATTTAGTCACTAGAGAAGCTCTTCAAAAATATTGTTGGATCTATGTTCCAGACCAGGTAAAATTAATTTCCAAGAAGCAGGCCCCATGTGTGTGTGTGTGTCTGTGTGTGTGTGTCTGTCTGTGTGTGTGAACTTGCGTGTGACTACTCCCTTGTGCTTCTAACATGCTTGATTCTAACAGCATAACAGTTACCAGCCCCTCATCAGGTGTTAACGCATTTCACCTTCTTGGAGTTGGTTGTGGTGGTTGTATACCTTAAGAACTGTGGGTGCCCAGATCGTTAGACAATGGCCACTCCTCATTTTTTTCCCTCTCCAGGATGATTGATATTCCGTCATCTCGGCCTCTCGCCATGTCGGACCCCATCACGCTGAACGTCGGCGGGAAGCTGTACACGACCTCCCTGGCAACCCTCACCAGCTTCCCCGACTCCATGCTGGGCGCCATGTTCAGCGGGAAGATGCCCACCCGGAGGGACAGCCAGGGGAACTGCTTCATCGACCGCGACGGCAAGGTGTTCCGCCACATCCTCAACTTCCTGCGCACCTCGCACCTGGACCTGCCCGAGGACTTCCGGGAGATGGGCCTGCTCCGCCGGGAGGCCGACTTCTACCAGGTGCAGCCCCTCATCGAGGCGCTGCGGGAGAAGGAGGCGGAGCTCTCCAGGGCGGAGAAGAACGCCATGCTCAACATCACGCTGAAGCAGCGCGTGCAGACGGTGCACTTCACGGTGCGGGAGGCGCCCCAGATCTACAGCCTGTCGTCCTCCAGCATGGAGGTCTTCAACGCCCACATCTTCAGCACCTCCTGCCTCTTCCTCAAACTCCTGGGCTCCAAGCTCTTCTACTGCTCCAACGGCACCCTGTCCTCCATCAGCAGCCACCTGCAGGACCCCAACCACCTGACGCTGGACTGGGTGGCCCACGTGGAGGGCCTGCCCGAGGAGGAGTACACCAAGCAGAACCTCAAGAGGCTCTGGGTGGTGCCCGCCAACAAGCAGATCAACAGCTTCCAGGTCTTCGTGGAGGAGGTGCTGAAAATTGCTCTGAGCGACGGCTTCTGCATAGATTCCTCCCACCCCCACGCGCTCGATGTTATGAACAACAAGATCATTCGATTAATACGGTACAGATAAAAAGAGAAAGAACGCGGCCGCACTGGGACGGGTTTCCCGAGAAGCTCCGCGTCCGCCAGGGCCTGGGCGAGCCTCTCTCCCGCGCCAGGAGGCAGGGGCTGTGCCCGCTGCGCTAACTGCCTAGCAGGACTTGCTTCCCCCCGGATGAAATCTTCCTTTTGGAGTCTACTTGTCCTCCGAGCAGAACCATCTTTTCCTTGCCATTTCGAGCTGGAAATGGGCGGCTTGTCACGACAAGAGTCAGCAAATGCATACAAGAGGAGTCCGCGGGTGGCCAGCACGAAGGAGCAGCCATTTCGCCATGGACTCCGTCTCTGTACCCTTAGCCAGTGCCTCATCTGCCCATCTGAACAAAGCCTCCGGGAGCAGACAGCGCAAAGTGAGAGTCCAAGCTCCCTTTGGATTCTCAGGACATGGGGGGCTCCGCAGGTCCAGTCACACCTGCCCTTCCTTCTTTAGGATGTGCCCAGGATCTTGGGCTCATTTGCCCAGGATGGCCATGCTTGGCTAGCTTGGAATGTAGCATGCTCCCCGACTCAGGGAGAAAGGTGTGGAGAGCCTAGAGCAATAAGGAACTGGGCGAGGCCTTTTCTCCAGGTGGAATCCGGTGAGTCTGGCCTCCGAAATGGGCTGCTGACCTTGAAAAGATGGAAGGGCACCTGGAGCCAGTATAAGGAAAGACGCCTCGTGATCCAGCCAAATGCTTGACCGTGGTAATCCTTTTCTCCCAAATCTGAAGTGTCATGGAAACATGTCCGCTTAAACTAACATTATGCATTCTCAGGGTTGAAATAATCTCGCAGTTGCCCAGTTCTCCCGTCTGCAGGACGGACGCGCCGGCCCGGCTGGGGGTGCGCATCTCTTTGTGGACCTCCAAGGGGTCCCGCAGGCCTGCTTGCACACCCCCGGTGGCTGGAAGCTCACCAGCCCCAAGGCAGCTCCAGACACAGCCGGGTGGTTCTGGCTGCTAGAAGTTTTCCTCTCTGGACCAGAAACGGTCCTGCCATGTCCACTGCTAGATCTCGGCTTTAGCCCTTCCTTCTCACCTGCTTCTACAGCCTTCCTTCCTAGTCACCTCACGAAGCACGAAGCCACACACTGGCTCTGAAAATACGAGCAACTCAGAATTCGGATTCCCCCTGAGGTCTTTGGAACCAAAGTCGGCTCCCTTCCATACCTGGCGAATCCATCCCCCTTTGTGACTGCTCCCCCTTGCCACTTCCTCCACCCTCCCCATCAGCAACGGCTCAGCCTGGCCCGTCGCCGTTTTCATTTGGGAGCTGAAGTTTCCCTGCCAGGAAGATCCAGACGAAGGAGATGAGGTCCTGCGAAGAGCCCGGGAGGGGCCGAAACCTTCACACTGCCTTCGGGGTGAGTGTCGGGCCCCGACGCCGCTCTCAGAGAGGCCAGCTTCCCTGCAGTGCTGTCCGCTCTTAACCAGCCCCTGGACCTCCTTGGGAGGCCAGGGAAGGCGAGAAAGCCCAAGCCACTGCTTCCCCCGGTGCTGAGCCTTGCAGGCCACAAGCGCACGCCGAGACTCCTCCCCGTAGTGAGGGGCTCTCGAAGCCCCCCAGGGGAGGAGCTAGACACAGACGCCCCCCTGAGGGGGGTCACGCAGAGGGCTGTGCACACACATTCTGCGCGTAGGAAGCCGGAACCGCGGGCCCTAGGCAAAGCCCGGCCCTTTACACCACAAGGGCCTGTCCCTCCAACAGCTGGATTCATAAACACCTACCAGCTGTCCTGGGCCACCAGGCCCGTGGCACTCAGAAAGCCCCTCAAGGTGGGGCAGAGAGCAGAGGCTGCACCCGCAGCAAACACAACTCCAGGAAGAAGCCCAGTAAACCACCACTGCCCTGTTTTCTCTCCATAAAGCTGCTTTCTCCATATTTTGGTGCTTCCTAATCCAGGCAACTTGACTTTAGAAAGAAGTACGGAACCTGTCAAGCCACTAACACGCGTGACTCTGCGAGTCCCCTCACCCAGCGCCTCTGGCTCCGCATCTGTGAAATGGAACCAGTACCACATAACCCGACCTACCTCACAGGGGTGTTGTGAGGAGCAAATGAAATCACTTAGGTCAGAATAAAGATAAATGATTACTAGTGTGTAACCCCAGTCTTGAGCCAGAGAGACTCGGGTTTAAACCCCGGCTCCCTCCCCTGCTACATAACCTTGGCCAAGTTACTGAGCTTCGCCGCCCGACTGTTGTCTTCCCAGGGCAGCAGCCCCCACCTCCCCGGACCAGGAGACCGGAGAGAGGGCGCGTGTTCGAACCCACGCCGGCCTGGCGCGCAGAGCACAGTGCTCTTTCGGGGGTTGGTGGTGGGGCACGGGCCCCGGGGGAGGACAGCCGCCCAGCCCCGAACTTCTCGTGCGGCCCCCAGGATAAGGCAGCCTGGAAAACGCTAGAAGAACACGGTTCTCGGAAGGGCCATCTGGAGGCGGCGCTGGAGCCTGGAAGGCGGGTCCCGCGCGGACGGGACGGGCGAGGAGCGCGGGCGCAGCAAGCGCGGGAGACCCGGCAGCCGGCAGGGACGGCCAGCGAGGGTGCGCGCCCCCCCCCCCCCCGCGCAGCCCGCGTGCGGGGCCCAGGGGAGCGGGGTGCCGGGCCCGGGTGGGGAGCCCCGTCCGCGCGGAGGGCGCCGGGCGTGACCGCGTGCGGGGTCCCCACCCGGCCTGCGCCCCGGCGCGCTCCGCGGGGCCCCGAAAGCGCCTCCCCCCGGGGCCCGACCCACCCGGCCGCCTCGTCCTGGCGCCTCCAGCGCGGCTCCCCGGCACGGAGCCTCCCGGCCGCACCGTCCGTGCGCGCGGGGCGGGGCCGAGGGAGGCGCCGTCCGTCCGTCGGTGCGCGCGACGGCTGGCGGGGAGACGGGGGTCCCTGCGACCCTCCCCTGCCCGGAGCCGCCGGCCCTCGCCCCGGGCCCCTCCCCGCCGGCCCTCCCCCCGGGCCCCTCCCCGCCGGCCCTCGCCCCGGGCCCCTCCCCGCCGGCCCTCCCCCCGGGCCCCTCGCCCCGGGCCCCTCCCCGCCGGCCCTCCCCCCGGGCCCCTCCCCCCGGGCCCCTCCCCGCCGGCCCTCCCCCCGGGCCCCTCCCCGCCGGCCCTCGCCCCGGGCCCCTCCCCGCCGGCCCTCGCCCCGGGCCCCTCCCCGCCGGCCCTCCCCCCGGGCCCCTCCCCGCCGGCCCTCGCCCCGGGCCCCTCCCCGCCGGCCCTCGCCCCGGGCCCCTCCCCGCCGGCCCTCGCCCCGGGCCCCTCCCCGCCGGCCCTCCCCCCGGGCCCCTCCCCCCGGGCCCCTCCCCGCCGGCCCTCCCCCCGGGCCCCTCCCCCCCGGGCCCCTCCCCGCCGGCCCTCCCCCCGGGCCCCTCCCCCCGGGCCCCTCCCCGCCGGCCCTCCCCCCGGGCCCCTCCCCGCCGGCCCTCCCCCCGGGCCCCTCCCCGCCGGCCCTCCCCCCGGGCCCCTCCCCGCCGGCCCCCGCGCCGCGCGCGCCCTCCGCCCCGACGCCCCGAGCTCCGGCCCGTCCCCCAGAGAGGATCGGGCGCCACCGGCCCGGTCTGCGGCCCGGGGAGGCGGGCGGCCCGCGGAGCGCCTGACCCCACCGCGTGCGAAGGGTGACCCGCGAGGCTCGGAGCCCCACGGAGAGTGCAGGGAGGGAGGGCCCGTCCTCCTCCCGCCCCAGCCTCCGCCCCGGCCCGGGCCCGGGGAGCCCCGCGGAAGCCCTCCCGGATCCGCCCCAGCGGGTTCTCCGCGTCAGCCTCGTCCGGATCCGCTTGGTGAACGCTCGCTGACGTCCAGGTCGCCACACCGCGCGGCACCCGCGGTTTCACCGACGGCGGCACGCGGGTAACCTCGACCTTCCAGCGGGGCGCCGAGCCAACATCCGGGCACCCTGCAGCCCTGCCTAGGCCCCCCCCCCCCCCCCGGACTCCACCGGGCACAGGCGGTCCCGCCGCCCCGCGCGCCCTGCAGCAGAGGGGCATCCGGGCACCCCGCAGCAGAGGGGCATCCGGGCACCCCGCAGCAGAGGGGCATCCGGGCACCCTGCAGCAGAGGGGCATCCGGGCACCCTGCAGCAGAGGGGCATCCGGGCACCCTGCAGCAGAGGGGCATCCGGGCACCCTGCAGCAGAGGGGCATCCGGGCACCCTGCAGCAGAGGGGCATCCGGGCACCCTGCAGCCCTGCCTAGGCCCCCCCCCCTTCCGGACTCCACCGGGCACAGGCGGTCCCGCCGCCCCGCGCTCTCCGTCCGTCCGTCCGTCCGTCTCTTTCCCTCGCTGTGTTCCACCGCCGGGCCCGGGGCTCGCACTCAGGGCCTCCGCGGGCGCCGGGGCGCCTTCTGGGCTCACGGGTGGCGCTCCTCCACTCGAGCCCTACCTCCAGATGTTTGCTGGCTCGCTAGAGACCAGCCTCCGGGTCTGCCCGGCTGACCTCGGGAGCCTCGGCTCTCTCCAGCCCCGAGTCGTTCGGAGTGTAGGCGCGAGCCACCTGCACCCAGACGCCTCCCTGTCCGTCACTCAACTGCAAGCTTGTAAACGCAGGGGCTCGAGCTGGGAAGGTGGCTTAGCGGTAGAGCGCTCGCCTTGCACGCGTGAAGCCCTGGGTTCGATTCCTCAGCACCACGTAAAGAGAAAAAGCCGGAAGTGGCGCTGTGGCTCAGGTGGCAGAGTGCTAGCCTTGAGCAAAAAGAAGCCAGGGACAGTGCTCAGGCCCTGAGTCCAAGGCCCAGGACTGGCCAAAAATAAATAAATAAATAAAGATGATGGAGTGGGACTGATGGGGACCCAATCTGGCCTTGCCACTTGAAGGCTGGGCAGCTTTCGACAAATTCCCTCACCGTTTCCTTGTCGGTAGAGAGCAAGGCTTTTCTAAGTTACTATTCTATCTACAGCTCAGAATGGTGCCTGGTCACAGAGCGCACCTCTGACCCTGGCATATGGCTTAACAAGGTTTGTAAATAACTTAGTTTGGGTGGGGCATAATACATTTGGTTTTAAATATATATATATATATATATTTTTTTTTTTTTTGCCAGTCCTGGGCCTTGGACTCAGGGCCTGAGCACTGTCCCTGGCTTCTTCCCGCTCAAGGCTAGCACTCTGCCACTTGAGCCACAGCGCCGCTTCTGGCCGTTTTCTGTATATGTGGTGCTGGGGAATCGAACCTAGGGCCTCGTGTATATGAGGCAGGCACTCTTGCCACTAGGCTATATCCCCAGCCCCCCTTGAGACTCTTATCTGCAATGAACCACTCAAAAACCACAAGTAGCTCCGTGGCTTCAGTGGTAGAGTGCTAGCCTTGAGCACAGAGAGGCTCAGGGATTGTACCTGGGCCCTTAGTTCAAGCCCCACAACCAAAAAAGGAAAAGAGTGAAGTCACTTTTTCATGGAAGGTAGACTGGATCTCGTAGATAGCGTCTAACAAACAAAGCAGAACTGATGGCTGTGTACCTTCAGACTCTGTCATGAAAAGCGAAATAACTTGATCTTTGCTCACACTTAGGTCATATGACCAACAGACACATCCAGAGGATGAACAAAGAAAAGCCTGTGTGCAGAAGAACGGAGCCGGTTCTCCGGCTTTGGAGGCAGCTCTCCTTGCTTTAGTTGACTCTAGCTCTTAAGTCATCCCAGATGCAACATGAGGGACCTAGCGCCAGAAGCACCGGCCTAAGCCACTCTTGGAGTTTCTCACCAGAGAAACGACGACACAACAAATGTTTTTGTTATTTTCGGCACTAAATTCGGGGCAGGAATAAAGGATTGCTACAACATCTAGATGCAATGCTGTTCATTCAATATGTTTTATATTTTTAATGATAATTTTATTATTTTTAAGTATTTGTTCAAAAGGGTTGCAATTCAACATGTCAGTTTATGCATATAAAACGTCTTGATCAACGTTACCCCTTTCGTCAACTATAATCTTTTTATTTTTTTTTTCTATTTACTGTCAAAGTGATGTACAGAGAGGTTACAGTTTCATGTGTTAGGCCTTGGATACATTTCTTGTACTGTTTGTTACCTCCTCCCTCATTCCCCCCTCCCCCTTCCCCTCTCCCCCACATTCAAATTTTTTTAACTTGGAACTTAACTGTTACTTTTTTATTTTGTTTTCCAAATAATATTTGAACAATCAGTCTGAGGTTAGATTTTTTTAAACTATGATTTATGGGATTAATCATCACGGTTGGGTTCAGGTATCACAAAATACAAAACTTAAAAATAAAATCAGGCCAGGAGCTGGAACCTCACACCTGTAATCCGAGCTACTCAGGGGGGTGAGACTTAAGATTTCCAGCTCAAAGCCAGCTGAGCAGAAAAAGACATTTATCTTCAATTCACCAGCAAAAAAAGCCAAAAGGAAGGCCAGGTGCTAGTGGCTCACACCCTGTAATCCTACCTACTTAGGGGGGCTAAGATCTGAGGACCATGGTTCAGAGCCAGTACAAGCGAGAAAGTCTATGTCTTATCTCCAATTAACCACCAGAAAACCAGAAGTAGAGCTGTGGTTCAAAGTGGTAGAGTGGTAGCTTTGAGCAGAAGAGCTCAGGGACAGCGCCCGGCCCCAGAGTTCAAGGCCCACAACCACCACCCACAAAAAAAGCCAGAAGGTATGGAGGTATGGTTCAAGTGGCAGAACACCAGCATTGAGTGGGAAAAGTCAAGTAAGCGCAAGAGGCCCTGGGTGCAAGCTACCATCCCAGCATAAAACTAAGTAAAGCAAAAGCAAAATCAGGTCAAACCAGTTGCTGTTGTGGTGCGCACACTTGTAATCTCAGCACTGGGGAAGACGAGGCAAGATTGTTATCAGCTTGAGCCTAGCCGGGGCTACACGGTGAGTTCCAAGCCATCCTGGGCCGCCTAAGACGGTCTCAAAAAATAAAATAAATCATTGAGAGCTAGGCGCTCAGCACCCACAAACCTGCTGCGGTGCCCAGGCGCCAGGGGCTGAGGTCGGAGGATCTTGATCCCGGCGCCAGCCTGGGCAGGGAAATCTCGAAGACTCCTTCCTCCAATTAACCACTGAAGAGCCGGAAGTGGAGCTGCGGCTCAAGAGACGGAACGAAGCCCGGGGACGGAGCCCAGGCCCGGAGTTCAAGCCACTTCCGGAGCCCCGTCCCCCCTCCGCGCACGCGCACGCGCCCGCCCCGCGGCCCCGCCAGGGCGCCTGCGCGCGCAGCGCCCGCCCCCCCCCCGCCCGCCCCGCCCCGCCCCGCGGGCGTTCTGCGCGTGCGCGGAAGCCGGCCGCGGCTCGACGCGGCGGGGCGGGGCGGGGCGGGGCGGGGCGGGAGCGGCTGCTGCCGGCATGGCGGCCTCGGGAGCGGGAGGCGCGCGCGCGGGAGGGGGCGCTTGGTTCTCGGCGCTGGCGCTCGGGGTCACCTTCCTCAAATGCCTCCTCATTCCGGCCTAGTAAGGACCTGCGCGGCGGGGCGGGCGGGGCGGGGAAGGGAGGCGGCGCGCGTCCCCCGCCCGGAGGCCGCCAGGGCGCCGCGGGCCCGGCCTGCACGGCCTGCACGGCCCCGGGGGGAGGTGATGCTTTGGAGTTAAAATCCACAGAATGTTCTGGGCCTTGGACTCAGGGCCTGAGCACTGTCCCTGGCTTCTTCCCGCTCAAGGCTAGCACTCTGCCACCTGAGCCACAGCGCCCCCTCTGGCCGTGTTCCGTATAGGTGGTGCTGGGGAATCGAACCCAGGGCCTCATGCGTGCGAGGCGAGCGCTCTACCAGTCACAGTTTTTGGCCTCTCCTGCCACCTCTTCCGTCTTCCCATATCCTCTCTAGCCCCCCGCTTCCTCCTTCAGCGTCTGTCGTCCTGACGGTTCCCGCCGCAGGTGTCGCGCCCGCCCGCCCGCCCGCGCTGGCGGGCGGCTCCAGCGCAGCAGGTCGTGGGGACCGCGGGATGAAAGGACTGGTCTGCCTAGCTGAAGGCAGGAACGTCTGGCCATCTTAAAAACAAACCGGAAAAGTACTTCTAAAGTGTATGCCTTTCACACAGCAGAATAAAAGGATCTTTGCACGGAGAGGGCGGGTACCCGGTTGGAACTCAGGGCCTGGGTTTTTGCTCAAGGCTGATGGATGTTCTACCGCGCCTCCACTTCCAGATTTTTGGTCCTAAGTGGAGACTCGTGGAATGGACCGCCCAGGTTGCCTTTGAACCCCGATTCTCAGATCTCAACCCCCTGAGTAGCTAGGACTTCAGGCGTGAATCACCTTCGCCTAACAGAATAAGACTTTTTTTTTTCCCCCCCTGTAGATTGTGTGTAGGTGGGGGTGGTAATATCTCTTGCTTTAGTTACTATGGGTTAGAAATGTATCCTTGGGGTTACCTTGAATACTGAATTCAGTCCGGAGTTATGAATGTACTTGTCCTCCGATAGCTTCCTGGCTACTCTGTTCACCCTGAGCCCTTTACTTACCTATCACATTCCATCCAAGGACTGGCCACTCACTATAAAATGATATGTTTAGTCACCAGTGAACTGAATATATGAATATAATGGATTGCAAGGTGGTACTTTAATATATCATAGCTGTTTTAGTTTATGTATATCTACTCTAATCTCATAACAACACATAGCTGAAGACTGCATTTCTCAGAAGTTACCCAATGATTGCATGACCATATTTGCTTGCTATTTGGCTAGTCTTAATTTTGCCTTTTTAACAAATACTGGTTTAGCAAGTTCCTTTTAGTCTTAGTTTATTCAGTAATTAAAAAAAGAACTGCTGGCACTATGAGAGTAAACATTCCCATGTGTGCCTTAGATTTTCATAATGCCATTATGAAACATTTCATTTGTGCGTTACTACTGAATGGGGGAGTATTGCATAAGGAATACCTAGGTAGACTGAGGGGTAACATATATGTATCAACATATAAATGAGCTGCTTCAGGATTTTCTAATGCATTTTTGTGTCTTTATAGGATAGTGAGCTGTAATTGTTTGTGGGGGGGGGGAGTTCAGATAGACTGAATTAGAAGTTTGTAGTTGTTTTTTTTTAATCTTCATTTTATTTTTCTCATTGCCTAGCCATTCCACAGATTTTGAAGTACACCGAAACTGGCTTGCCATCACTCATAGTTTGCCTATATCCCAGTGGTATTATGAGGTAAGTTCATATTATCTTTTTTATTTGTATTTTATTATTTTTTGGTACTAGAGTTTGTACTCAGAGCCTTGTACTTGCTAAGTGGGTGCTTCATCATTTGAACTGTGCCCTTCAACCCTTTTTGCTTTAGTTTTTGTTGTTGTTATTGTTGTTTGCCAATCCTGGGGCTTGAACTCAGGGCCTGGGCACTGCCTTGACCGGCCTCTTTGTGCTCTAGGCTAGAGCTCTACTACTTGAGCCATAGTGCCATTTCCAGCTTTCGTGAGTAGTTTATTGGAGATAAGAGTCTGCTCAGGCTAGCTTCAAAACAAAGATCTCAGACTTCTGAATAGCTGGGATTACAGGTGTGAGCCACTGGCTTTTAGTTGGTTTTTTTTGAGTGGGGGGAGTTGTTTTTGTTTTTTTAGACTCATACCCGCCGTGTTCTATTAGGCCACCCCAAATTATGACCCTCCTATTTAAGCTTTCCTCGTAGCTGGATGACAAGGGCAAGCTACCACCTCCAGGTTTTATTGGTTGAGATTGATGGGTTTTTGCTAAATCTGTGCTTGGGCTGGACTTCCAGGTTACTGCTGCCCTGGTAGCTGGGATTATAGGTGTGAACTACTGAGTTTGGCTCCATTCACAAATTTTAAAATATGTTTGGGCTGGGGATGCAGCTTAGTGGTAGAGTGCTTGCCTAGCATGCTTGAAGCCCTGGGTTCGATTCCTCAACACCACGTAAACCAAAAGGGCCAGAAGTGGCGCTCTTGCTCAAGTGGCAGAGTGCTAGCTAGCCTTGAACAAAACTGCTCAGGGACAGTGCTCAGGCCCTGAGTTCAAGCCCCAGGACTGCCCCCCCCCCCCCCAAAAAAAAGTGTCAAAAGTCAGAAAGTCTTCTAGATTTCTGAAAAATAAATGGCACTTTAAGGATGGAGTATGCTCTGACATTTGAAATTGTAACTGGAAACTCTAAATGATAATAGAGTGTAAATTGACAATTAAATTTATTAAAACTACATAAACAGTAATTTCATATTTGTTTATTTTTCATAACCCTAGCAGGAAATCATTTTTTAGCATTTTCTACCCATGCATCCTTATTTATAAAGGCACTGCTCCATTAATGTACCACTTAAATGGAAACTTTGTATTTTAAAGTCAGTACTGATAAAATATTAATTTATAATGATTTGATAGTATCTTTGTGTCTTTGTGTCTGTGTTTGTGTGCTTGAACTCCGGGCCTGGGTTCTGTCCTTGAGTTCTTTTTGCTGAAAGCTAGCACTCTTCACTTGAGCCACAGCTCCACTTCCAGCTTTTGGGTGGTTAATTGGAGATTAGAGTCTCAGGGACTTTCCTGCCTGGGCTGGCTTTGAACCATGATCCTCAGATCTCAGCCTCCTGAGTAGCTAGGATTATAGGTGTGAGCCACCAGCACCTGGCTTAGTATTTTTTGTTTGTTTTGTGGGTTTGTTTTGGTGGTGTGGGGGTTTGAACTCAGGATCTCACACTTGTTTGGTTGGTATGCTACCCTTGAGCCTCATATCCACCTGGCTTTCAGCTTGTTATTTTAGAGATGAAGTCTAGCAAATTTTTCTGTCTGGCCTGGCCTTAAACAATTATCCTGTGGATTTCAGCCTCTTGAGCAGCTAGGATCGCAAGCATGAGCCATGTTGCTTGGCCGTCACTGTCTTTTATATAAGCATATGTCAACTGTATAACACAAAGTAGAGCTAGGCACTGGCGGCTCATGCCTACACTCCTAGCTATTCAGGAGGCTAAGATTGGAGGGTCGTGGTCTGAAGGCAGCTGGCGAAGGCTCTTATCTCCAGTTAACCAGCCAAAAGCTGGAATTGAAGGTGTGGTTCAAATGGTAGAGTGACAGCCCTAAGCAAAAAAGCCAAGCCAGAAGGCCAGGCCCTCCATTCAAGCCTCAGTACCATCACACACTTAATCAACCAGTTAATTAAAGTAGGTAGTAATGTTAAGATGCTAAGAATTAAAAAAATAGAATTTTTAACTTCTCCTTGCACAGTTCAGTGATCTGTTTTGTTGGCAACTTGGAGTTAGAAAGGGAATTTCTCCAAGTGTAGAACTTAGTCAGTT
This sequence comes from Perognathus longimembris pacificus, assembly GCF_023159225.1. Taxonomy (NCBI): domain Eukaryota; kingdom Metazoa; phylum Chordata; class Mammalia; order Rodentia; family Heteromyidae; genus Perognathus; species Perognathus longimembris. The sequence goes on along the minus strand of NC_063173.1, from coordinate 2,439,770 downwards.
CATAGCCCAAGTGCCTGACAGGAGCCTCTGGGTTTGCCTCATAGGCTACTTATACTTCAGGGAGAGGAAATTCATCTTCACAAACAGGAGATTGGGCAAAAAACTCACTTCTCTTGCTTTTTTTAATCACAGAGAGACCCTGTGATCAAACCCGTAGTATAGGGCTGGGAACATGGCCTAGTGGCAAGAGTGCTTGCCTTGTATACATGAAGCCCTGGGTCCGATTCCTCAGCACCACATATATAGAAAAGGCCAGAAGTGGCGCTGTGGCTCAAGTGACATAGTGCTAGCCTTGAGCGGGAAGAGGCCAGGGACAGTGCTCAGGCCCTGAGTTCAAGGCCCAGGACTGGCAAAAAAAAAAAAAAAAAATACTGCCTAAACCTGTAATATACTTGTAGAGGAAGATTTTTTTTTTTCACTGAAGACTAATAACTGCAGATTGGCACATTATGACAGTAGTGTCGGTTTTTTGTTTTTTGCTTTTTTTTGCCAGTCCTGGGCCTTGGACTCAGGGCCTGAGCACTGTCCCTGGCTTCTTTTTGCTCAAGGCTAGCACTCTGCCACTTGAGCCACAGCGCCACTTCTGGCCGTTTTCTATATATGTGGTGCTGAGGGATTGAACCCAGGGCTTCATGAATACGAGGCAAGCGCTCTACCACTGGGCCATATCCCCAGCCCTGTAGTGTCAGTTTTTGTAGATGCAAGGTCTTTGTTTAATTTTACAGGCATTCCACAATGAGAGAAACACATTGTGTGTGTGCGTGCATGCGTGCGTGCGTGTGTGCGTGCGTGCGTGCGTGTGTGTGTGTGTGTGTGTGCGTGCGCCTGTGTGTGTATGTGTGTGAGTAGACAGGGCCTTGCTACAGAGTCCAGGTTGGCCTCACGCTCCAGCTTCCGCAGCAGGAGGCTGAGGCAGGAAGCCAGCCTCTACTTCAGCTTCTCATGCCCTGGGATTATATGTCTGTGCCATACGCATGGTGTTCTGGACCCTTTTACGTAGTAATTACTTTCTGTATTGAGGGAATTAAAGACCAGACAGTGGAAGCTTCATTATTTATCATGCGTTTCTCCTGTGCTTTTTATCCAGTCAACTTCCGAGTGGACCTTGGATTATCCTCCCTTCTTTGCTTGGTTTGAATATGTCCTGTCACATGTTGCCAAATATGTTGATGAAGAGATGCTTAATGTGCGTCATCTGAACTACTTCAGCTCAAGGACCTTACTGTTCCAGAGGTTTTCTGTCATCTTTACAGATGCACTCTTTGTGTATGCTGTTCACGAGTAAGTCGGGAGAGTATCTTGTGGGGATATTTGCTTGTGTTGGCGGGGACTGAAGAAGTATAGTACTTAGCGCTAATTTACTTCCAACTTAGAGGAACCACATTCATAGCATGGCAAACGCTGTGATGAAAAACGGAAGTGTACTTCAAACCATGGGCATTTCTAGTGAGCAGTCTGGCAGAGTCTTGTGAAAAACATAAGTGCAAAGAGGAGCTCCAAGGCAGAGCTCTTCACAGAGGTCGTGAATGGTGCATAAAGTGGTAGTCCAGGTAGAATTCCAGGGCCATTTTCCCTCACCGGAGTATCCCCGCATGCGCGCCTTTCCCTCCTTGTGGAAGGCCCCTCGGGGCTTTTGTGATCTGCCCTGCGGCTTGGGACCCACACATGCACACGGTACTTGCACACTTGTACAGGGGTCCGTGGTGCTAAACACCAAAGTCTTTTCTTAACAGAATTTGGGTGGGAAATCTTACCCAGTGCTTTTTGTTCTTTCTGGATTCTTTTCTTCATGGAGATTCTTATTTTAACTTTTAAAAAATTTAATGGTTATTTTTCCTTTTATTTTATTGATTTTTAAAAAAATTTATTGCTTATGTGGCACCAAGGAATCAAACCCAGGGCCTCATGCATGCTAGGCCAACACTTTACCACTAAGCCACATTCCCTACCCTTAACTGTGTTTGTATCTTTTTTTTTTTTTTTTTTAGTTTTTTATTGATTTTTTTTTTTGGCCAGTCCTGGGCCTTGGACTCAGGGCCTGAGCACTGTCCCTGGCTTCCTTTTGCTCAAGGCTAGCACTCTGCCACTTGAGCCACAGCGCCACTTCTGGCTGTTTTCTGTATATGTGGTGCTGGGGAATTGAACCCAGGGCCTCATGTATACGAGGCAAGCGCTCTTGCCACTAGGCCATATCCCCAGCCCTTATTGATTTTTTTTTATAAAAGGAGTTTTATTGTGACATTTCCATCCGCGCTACAATATGTTCAAATTGACCTCTCTCTTAGTCTCCCTTATCTCCCTTCCCTCTTAAAACAATTCAAACAGGTTTCATTGTTCTATTCTCCTATTCAAATAAACTACGTCAGCCATTGACATCCTCATTCATTTGCTCCTGCTGATACCACTGGTATATTTCACGCTTTGCATCTTGTACTTATAACTTAACTTCAAGCAGTTAAAAACCCCTGTGTCAGCGGGCACCGGTGCCTAGCCCCTGTGGTCTCCGGCACTCAGGAGGCTGGCCACGGAGCATCGCAGTCCGGAGCCAGCCTGCACAGAATGGTCCCTGTGAGGCTCTCATCTGCAGTCACCCCCTCAAAAACTGCAAGTGGAGCTGTGGCTCCAAGTGCTAGAGCACCAGCCTTGAGCAGAAGAGCTCAGGGACAGCGCCCAGGCCCTGAGTTCAAGACCCACAACCACTAAAAAAAAGGTGCCTTACACACTGACTTCCAAATAATACGTTTTCAGTGTTGGCTTTTATTTGATTGCAGTACTTAAGGTCGTGGGTATGATCATGACACCAGTGACTATGTCCCTTCCGTGACCCTTGTCATAAATGTGTCATTTTGATTGTGAGGCCCTTGGGAACGATTTAACCCCTGCTTGTTCTTATTGCATAACTTGTGTTTAGCCTCACAACTTCCAATCTGTTTGTGACCTTGCCATAGTTGGAAGAGAAAGTGCTTTGTGGTATACGCCTTTTAAATAAAAAGGTTTTTTAATTCAAACTTTCCAATAGTAAGACAGACAGACAGGAATTTACTTTCATAGGCAAAGTAAAAGGAGCAGTTACATGAAATGGGTAAAATCTGGGTACTAGTTCCCAGAATCAGACAGTATACACAGATTATTTTTACTTATTCATCAATATTCATTGTAAAGTACTAAAAATTGAACTCAGAGCTTTGAGCTTGCTACTCAAGTACTCTACAACCTGAACCATGCCCCTGGTCCTTTGCTTTTAGTACATTTTTCAGCTAGGGTATCTTGCTCTTGTTTGGGCTGGCCTCATACTGTTCCACCTACGAAGTAACTTGAGGTAACAGGAATGTGCCACCCACCTAGATTATTAACTTATTCCGTTTTTAAATTATTCTGTAAAGTTACTGTCTATTCTTGAGGAAACTGAAGTTTCATGAGACCACACCTTTCCCAGCCTCTCTTTAAGTATTTCTATTATTTATGCTATAAGAGTCTGACGGCCTTTCCTGCCTGGGCTTGCTTTGAATCACTATCCTCAGCTCTCAGCCTCATAAGGAGCTAGGATCACAGTGGTGAGCCACTAGCGCCTGGCTTTCCATGAACTCTTATTATCAATAAGCTACCAACAAGACAGAAATGGACCTGTGGCTCAAGTGATAGAGCCCTACCCTTGAGCAAAAAAAGCTAAGATAGCACCAGGCCCTAAGTTCAAGCCCCAAGAAAGGCACAAAGAAAAATTCATACATGCTCTTTTATAATCATCACTGCTAACATTTTGGTGCCTATTACACTAGTCTATTTATACTGTTGTTGTCACTCTATATCTGAGCATTAAGTGACATAAATTTTTATATGGATTTTTTGGTTACTATTTGGATAAAGAGGAACTGAGAGTTTGTGGCTCTGTTCTTAATCTAGCTGATATGATCTGTGGGTCAGAATACTAAACTGCCTTGATCTACATTTTTTACTACCCTTCTTTTTTTGTCGGGGAGAAGGCTGGAATTGAACACAGGGCCTTGGTAAGCATGCACTGTACGAATAACCTATAGCCCTGCTCTTACATTTTCACTCTTTTTTTTTTCCCCCGAGTCATGGGGCTTTGAACTCAGGGCCTGGACGCTGTCCCTGAGCTTTTCACTCAAGGCTAGCACTCAACTGCTTTGAGCCACAGCGTTACTTCAGGTTTTCTGGTAGTTAATTGGAGTCTCATGGGGTTTCCTCCTTGCTGGGGCTGGCTTCAAACCACCATCCTCAGATCTCAGCCTCCCGAGTAGCTAGGATTTCAGGCACAAGCCACCAGTGCCTGCCTGCATTTTTGCTCTTAAGAACTGAAATAATACGTACCCTCTTGATTATTTTTTAATCCTTATTTTTGAATTTTAAGTGACTTGTTTTTCTTAAAAATTTTTCTTCTATTAAATTAACCCTGAGAGCTTCTCTTAACTGCCATCTTTTCAAGCAACCAAAGATGGCATAGACAGTTTGTCAAGAATGGCTTCTAAAATGTGCAGTGGTATACTCCACCGAAAGCACTGTGATATTCTAGTGAAGATCAAGTTGTGTCTGTTTCTTTTCTGATGTGTCATCATAGGTGCTGTAAATGCATTGATGGAAAAAGAGCAAGTAAAGAACTTACCGAGACGCCAACGTTTATTCTGTCAGTGTTACTGCTATGGAACTTCGGGTTGTTAATTGTGGACCGTATCCTTGATAGTCTCTGCACTAGTCTGCTACTTACTCTGCTGTACTTTAATAGATGATTAACTCTTTTTATAGTGATGATTATCAGATATGAGCTGCTTTAGAAAATAGGCTAATAGGTTCCCATCACCATACTTTCTGCCCAGTTTTACTGGACTCTGGTTGTAAGGATACTTCGTTCCTGGAAAGTTAATAGTAACATATAAGAATCAATTAAGTTGTCTGTGCATATATATATGTTGATCTTGCAATTTGTTTATCTTTAGATTTACCCAGTATAAATGTATATAGCCATTTTATAACACATGGTTATGAATACCTTTCATAGGAAAGACATAGTGTGCTTGTGGGAACATTCAGGCCTTCATGTTTTGCCACCATCTTGGCTTACCACATATTAATGAAGTTCTGAAATTCAAATGATAGAAGCCTAATATTTTTCAGTCTCCATCAAGGTAACCTAGTGTGGAGGAAAACACCGAACTTCAGTCTGACCTGTCTCCAATCTTAGTTATGTTGTCACACAGTTTAGTAGATTAATGTCTCTGAGCCTTACTTTCTTCTGTAAAAAGCATGATTCCCACTAATGACATTGTATAGCCAGGCACCGGTCACCCAGGCCTGAAATCCTAGCTACTTGGGGAGGCTAAGATCTGAGGAATGTGGTACATAGCTAGCCCAGGCAGGAAAAATCTGGAAGTGGAGCTGTGGGTCAAGGGGAAGAGTGCTAGTCTTGTGTAAAGGAAGCTCCAGGACACCAGGCCCTGAGTTCAAGCCCCAGGACCCCTCTCCCCCAAAAAATTATCTGTGTGCTTTAAACAATAGAGCAGCTAGTTGCAATAGTATATGCTTGCTTGTAGTCCCAGCACTTGGGAGGCTAAGACAGGAAGGTAGTGAGTTTGAGGCTAGCCTAAGCTGCGTAGAGAGACCATGTCTCAAAAACCAAAACAAAAGAACGGATGGAGTCCTGCTTGCTAATGACTTTCAGTGGCTGTGGGATCCCTAAACTCTTCATCGCTAACTCTAAAACACCAAAAACAATTGGGCTTTTAGCTGCCTGGGCCCTTAAGGTAGGGAAACACAGGGAAACAGTGTTTGCTTTTCTTCTTAAACATAAATTTTAATTGAGGGGCTGGGGATATGGCCTAGTGGCAAGAGAGCTTGCCTCCCATACATGAAGCCCTAGGTTCGATTCCCCAGCACCACGTATACAGAAAACGGCCAGAAGGGGCGCTGTGGCTCAAGTGGCAGAGTACTAGCCTTGAGCAAAAAGAAGCCAGGGACAGTGCTCAGGCCCTGAGTCCAAGGCCCAGGACTGGCAAAAAAAAAAAAATAAAAAATAAATAAATAAATAAATTTTAATTGAAGACTTTTCTAGGATTTGACCCTTTACAGAAAATGTTTATGGGAAGCCCAACTGACAGTCATATTTTGCCTAATTTTAGCACATTAATAAAGCATTGACAGTTTCCTATACTTAGCTGCCATAGTTCTTTGTGACTTTTATATCCTCTGTTGTTTTTTCTTGACATCCCCCCAGATATCCATTTCCAGTACAATGGGTTTTTATTTGGATTAATGCTGCTCTCCATTGCACGGTTATTTCAGGTAAACACAAAGCACCTAATTAGATTTGTACCCCTTGATGTTTAGCTTCTAAAGGCAACTTTGTAGTGGGTGGTGGATTGCTTATGACCTACTGTTGAGTCTCTTAAGTGTTATAGACACAGGGTATTCTCACAAATTCTGCCTTTTCTTTTGACAAGTTTTCCTTTTACAGATGGGAAAAATTATATTCGAATAACTTAATAGAGTGTGGCAGGCCTGAATTAAACTTGAGTTTTATGTTTGGTTGGGGCCATTTCTGTAGGTTGAAATCTCTGGCAATTTTTACAGTGTAGTACCTCTGTTGGTGCTTCACTATCAAAGGCTGGTAAGGAAGTAGGGAATTTGGAATCAGAAAACTTGGGTGGAAATCCGGACTAACACTGAGTCACTGTGTGACTCAGACAAGGGCTGCACAAGCGCATTAGCAGCTCTGGAGTAGTTGCATAGAATGTCTTACTGAATCAACCTTATAAACAGTCTGTGGAATTGTCTTAACTAGTGTCATCCTTTTATAGAGGAGGAAATCAAAATTTCGGATATCTGGGCCACTCTTCCTTAACCTGAATCAGAAGCTCTTGGGCTGGGGCTTAAGAGTTTCCCAAGGAATTTTGATATCTCATACAACAGGTTTGGAAGCCTTTGACCAAAGACAAGTTGTTGGGAATGACTTTCTCATACATAAAATAGGCCCCTACGTTCTTTCTTAAAGCTTTATTTTTTTTTTTAGTGTAAAATGGTACTTTGGGAAGATCAAGCTTAATAATCTGTTTAAAAGTTCTTTATAACTATAGCTCGGTGGTAGAGTACTTTCCTGGCATGCCTGATGCCATGGGTTCTGTACCCCACATTGTAAACACACACAGAAATAAAATGGCTTTGTGTTCACTGTAAATGTCTGGGTAAACTTCCCTTTACCACAGAACGCCCCATGGGAGCCAAGCAGAGTGGTGCACATCTGCAATCCTAACAGGAAGTAGGAGCGTCGTGAGGCAAGCAGGTCCTGAGTTCAAGACTACCTAGGGAACTCTGGTTTCGAAAAAGAACACTGTGTAAAAAGTCACTTTGCACATGGGACATAATTGGTGTTCTATGAATTATTGTGGGATGGTTCTCACATAAGCAATTAAAATTTGACTCTAGAGTAGGCTAGACCTGATGAGGTTGTAAACTTGGAGAGAGGTCTGGAAACGTGACATTCTATTTCCTTGTTATTCTTAACCATGCCCATTCTAGACGACCCGGGATGAGACAGTGAGCAAAGGGACTTGGCGTTGGTGGGCCTTTGGCAGTTTCCTTTGTGGACTATCGGGATCCTAGCACATTTGAGCCTTCCGAAATTCCTGTGACACAGAATTCAGACTTTAACTCCGCAGTTCTAGGGTCTAGATTTGGGGCCTCCAGCCAGTTGTGCCCCACCCCAGCCCTTCTTGGCTTTGGTTATTTTTTAGACAGGTTCTTATACTTTTATAGGACTCAGACCCTGATCCTCCTGCGTAAACCTCCCTTACGTGGCTAGGCATGCACTGCCACATAAAGCTTTTTTATCAAACAAGGTCGCACTAACATTGTTTTGTATGCAATGCTGGGTTTGAACTCAGGGTCTGGGTACTGTGCCTGAGCTTTTGTACTCAAGGCTAGCATTCTACAGCTTGAGCCTCAACCACTTTTGACCTTTTTTGGTCAGTGGTGGGGCTTGAACTCAGGGGTCTGGACACTATCCCTGAGCTCTTTTTGCTCAAGGCTAGCGTTCTGCCACAGCACCACTTCCAGCTTTTTGGTAGTTAATTGGAGATAAAAGTCTCACTGACTTTCCTGCCTGGGCTGGCTGTGAACCTCAGTCCTCCTATCTCAGCCTCAGATCTACTTTAAAAAATATTTTTTCTTTGTATTTAGCATAATACCATGTATTGTGCATCTTCATTCCCAGCTTCCCACCTATTGGGAATGTGTGTGTGCACGCGCTATTAGTAACAAGGCTTAAATTTAGGCTTGAGCCATACCTTACTTCTGGCTTTTTTGCTGGTTAATTGAAGCCAGCTCAGTGTGAAACTGATCTCAGCCTACTGACTAGCTAGAATTACAGGCATGAGCCACCCGTGCCTGGTTGAGCACCAGTTTTCATACTTAAGAATCACTTGTTGGAATAATGTTTGAGCCCACTAGACTTAATGTTAAACTGCCTTCATTATGGAAAATTCAGATCATACAGAAAGGAAGAGTGGTACAGTGATCTACATGTAGGAGGACTGTTCTTAAATATAACATAGCATATTTCATTTGATTTAGAATATATCTTTTTTTTTTTTTTTTGCCAGTCCTGGGGCTTGAACTCAGGGCCTGAGCACTGTCCCTGGCTTCTTCTTGCTCAAGGCTAGCACTCTGCCACTTGAGTCACAGCACCACTTCTGACCATTTTCTATCTATGTGGTGCTGGGGAATCGAACCCAGGGCTTCATGTATACGAGGCAAGCACTCTTGCCACTAGGCCATATCCCCAGCCCCAGAATATATCTATTTTTAAAAGTAGATTCCACGTCAGATGTAGTGGTCCATACCTATGGTCCCCACTAGGGAGGCTGAGACGAGACGATTTTTTGAGCCCAGAAATTCAAGGCCAGCCTGGACAACATAGCAAGACCACAACTCCAAAAATAACAAAAAGATGTTTTCTTTTTCTTTTTTCTTTTTGTTTTTTGTTTTTGAGACAGAATCTCATTACGTACTTTAAGCTGTCCTCAAACTTGAAATCCTTCTTCCTCAGCCTTCTAAGTCTTGGGATTACATGTGTACTACAGGCCTAGCAACTTTTTTTTTTCTATTTTTTATACATCGTTCTTGAAAATAACAAACTTTACAGAAATGTTGCAAAAGTAGTTGAGAGTTCAAGTTCTTGAATCACTCATTTTCCCCTAAGGGTACTACTATCTTACATAACTGTGCGTCAAGATTAAGAAACCAGCACTGGTTTATATTAATTTTGTCAGCTTTTAAACGAATGTTCCTTTTCTGTTTCAGAGTCCAACCCCGAATCCTTCATGATTGCATTTTCCTGACTTTGAATTTTAAAGCACTGTTTCCCTTTTCACTGTCCTAGAAAAGGCCTATGGAAGGAGCATTTCTCTTCGCTACTCTTCTCCACTTCAAGCACATCTACCTCTATGTAGCACCAGCCTATGGTGTATACCTGCTGCGATCTTACTGTTTCATTTCAAATAAACCAGGCAAGTGTCAGTAATAATGGAAAAATCATTTTTGTTGTTGTTTCCTTTGTTCACTTTATTGACTTAGTGGCTTATTAACAGTTTTACGAAGCACATCGGGTATCTCTTAGCAACTGGCCCCATAAACGCGCTACCATCCTGAATTCATTCCCTGCTTTTGCTATATGGTCTAGTATACAGCTGGGTGAGGTGGTATGTAATCCCGGCTCCTGAAGAGCTGGAGCAAAAGGATCTTGAATTTGAGGCCAGTCTGGGACATATAGCAAGCCACCATCACAAAAAGAGGAAGATCGGTGTCCTGTTGGGGGATCGATGTAGTTACTATTTGGGGATACTTGTCCATGCTCTTGATAATGACACTGTTCCTTTTCTCTAGATGGCTCTGTCCAGTGGAGCAGTTTCAGCTTTGTGCGTGTTTTTTCCCTGGGACTGATTGTCTTCCTAGTTTCTGCTTTTTCATTGGGTCCTTTCCTAGCTTTGGTAAGTTGTTGTTGTTGTTTTCTGGCTTATATTATAAGGGGGAGGGGCTACTGTTATATCTCCACACATATTTACACTACTCTAATCAATGTCTTTCCCTCTCCTTAAACATAATATCTCCAACAGGTTTCTTTATTCCATTTTCATGGATGCAAATAACCTATTTTGACAGTATTCGACCCCTTTTGTCCTCCTCACCAGCACGACAACCTCTAGCCGTTTCTTTCTTTCTTCTTATTTTTCTTTAAAAAATAAAGTACTGTACCACGTACTGGTGGCTCATGCCTGTAATCCTAGCTACTTAGGAGGCTGAGATAGGAGGATCACGGTTCAAAGCTGGCCGGGGCAGGAAAGTGTGTAAGACTCTTTATCTCCAGTTAACTCCCAGAAAGCCAGAAGTAGAGCTGTAGCTTAAAGTGCCAGAGTGCTAGTCTTGGGTAAAAGAGCTCCGGGACAATACCCAGGCCTCGAGTTCAAGCCCCACAACTGACATAAAATAAAGTAAAACATGTTTTTCATTGCTGTTTAGAAAAAATAGTGAAGCCAAGAACGTATGAAATAAGTGAAAGCTAGTCCTTTCTTACTTCATGTACCTCTTAGGACCTTTCATAGGTAGTGTTCTCTCAGACATTTTTGTGCATATTCACCTTTGTATATGTTAACTGAACGTTGCGCACAAAATTCATCTTCATTATTTGTGGATTGAATATTTCAAACTTCACTTCCTTTCTAAAATTTATTTTTAACTCCTCCCCCCAAATCAGTATTTTGCAGTCTTCATTGGTCAGCAAAGACTTTCAAGTGCCAAGAATATAACAGATGTTCACGTTTTTCCTGTTTCCCACCCTGAAATAAGTTTCAATCCTACTAAAACAGAAGAACCTTCCTGTTCTCTGCCCTGCCCTCTCCTTCCCTCCAGGAGACCCAGATCGGTGCGTTCTGTGATCTCCTTTGCATCTGAAATTCCTCCATTATTGTATTTACTCCAGAACAGCGTGGACTGAGATTCACAGTATTTCTTTGTGTCTTGTTCCAGCGATCAGTTCACAAAAGTGGTTTCCGACCTGCTCAGCATCACCAAGCACTTACCCGAAGGAACAAAGACTTCCCAGTGTGGGCCACACTGTGCTCTAGACAGTTCTGTGTTTGAGTGTGGAAGTGTTTGATGACTATTTAATCAATTTCCTTTCTCCTTTCAACAGAACCAGCTGCCTCAACTGTTTTCCCGACTCTTTCCTTTCAAGAGAGGCCTCTGCCATGCGTACTGGGCTCCGAACTTCTGGGCTCTGTACAATGCTGTGGACAAAGCGCTGTCGGTCATCGGTATGGTAGCGGGCCTTCTCACGTCGCCTGTGAACGCTCAGAGGGCTGGTCACGGGGAGAAGTGGACAGCCTGCCTGCGTCTGGAATGTGGCAGGACTGTGTGTTCTGTAGTCTCGCACTTCAGCTTTCAGGAAGAACAGGGCAGCAGTTTTCGGAGCTGAGGTTTTAAAGCAGTAAACAGACTGCATTCCTCACAAAGGCTCCTTGTGGCAGTGAGGTGTGGGTCTTTGAGGACAAAAACTAAATATGTAAACACTTTCTAAAGGTAACTTTTGCCTAAAGGAAAACATTGTTTAGCAGAATTTAACTCGCATTTAAGCTTAAATATATGAAGAAGCAGATAAAAAATAATGTATATATGCCTTAATATGCATGGCTCTGTTAACAGTAATTCACAGCGGACTAGGTTCATCTGTCATTGTCTTATTTGTTTGGTGTTTTGGTGGCACTGTAGTTTGTCCTTGTGGCCTTGTGCTTGCTGTCTGAACCCCACCCTCAGCCCTCGAGCCTCAGTCTCTCGCTTGCGAATCCAGCCGAGCATGGTGGGAAAAGGCAGGACCAGGAGCAGTGGTTGGCACACTTTCTCTGTAGCGCATCAGATAGTATTTTAGGCGATACAGGTCACAGATACAGTGCTTTTGATGTTTTGTTTTGTCCTGTAAAAAAATGTGAAAAACTGGTAGGGCAGCTCATGTTTGTAGGCACAGCTACTTGACAAGCTGAAGCAGGAAGATCACTTGAGCCCAGGAATTTGAGAGTAGCCTGGGCAACACAGTGAGCCCTGCTTAAGAAATAATAATAAAATAAGTAAAACTTTAAAAGCCATTCATGTACCTTCAGTGCTGTGGGAAAATGGCTCTGAAGGCTAGATTTATCCCTTAGCCTGTAGTTTTGTTGACTCCTAATCTAGATAGTGCAAGACCTGGTCTAAGGCCCACCTGCATTCATTGCTCTGTGCACATTGCCAAGTCGTTTCATTCCTGTAGTCTTCCTTTACTTATTACTGTAGGGAGTCTACTGCTGAAAATGTCCCCACCCACTGTGTTGTAAAGAACAAAAGTAAAAATAAAGAAATGCTAGATTGTCAGTACCAGCGACTTTGGGGCTAGACATACTCAAGTTCAGTTCTACCACCTCTTAGTCATTTGACTTTCAACAGATTAGCCCATCTGTCTGTCTTAAGGAGCTAAAAGTAATGTCTACACTTGGCACCTGCTGTATGGTGGCTGCTATTAACTGTTTGTCATGTACTTACTGGAACTTGTAATTTGGTAGCATTGTCACTCACTGTGAAACCAGTCTTAATGTACAAGACATTAGGGCTGGGAATATGGCCTAGTGTCAAGAGCATAAAATAAGGCGTTCCATCGACAAACCTAAGGGAAAGTCAAATGCCTGCTTTGTCCTGTAGGTTTGGAATTGAACCTTCTTGACCCCAACAAGATCCCCAAGGCCGCGATGACTAGTGGCCTGGTTCAGCAGTTTGAGCACACGGTCCTGCCCTCAGTGACCCCCTTGGCGACCCTCATCTGCACACTGATTGCCATGCTGGTAAGCGCTCGCAGGTGGCACTCATTTCCCCAGCGGGTTTCTCTGCTTCTTGCCTGGCTGATGGAATTTCAACTTCCAAGCTTTTCTAACTGCAAGATAAATTCCATGGCTGAAGTCCTGCAGACTGAAGTATTTCCTGGCAATTCTTAGAGATTACTGTCTGTCAGAGATTCTTGCCACTGGCTATGAGACCATCTGTCTACTCCAGCATGGTAAGGGGGGAAAGGCTAGGAAGGAGGAGGTATGGACCACATGATTGAGAAAGAGGAAATCTTTTATTTTCTTTTGCCAGTCCTGGGCCTTGGACTTAGGGCCTGAGCACTGTCCCTGGCTTCTTTTTGCTCAAGGCTAGCACTCTACCTCTTGAGCCACAGCGCCACTTCTGGCCGTTTTCTGTATATGTGGTGCTGGGGAATCGAACCCAGGGCTTCATGTTTATGAGCCAAGCACTCTTGCCACTAGGCCATATTCCCAGCCCAAGAGAAAGAGGAAATCTCTATGGCAGAAATAGCCAGGCTTTGTTTTGTTTGTCATCCTTGGCAAAATGAACAGGATATGTCTGGATGGTACGTGGATATTATGTTTTGATGATGAACTGAGAATTGGCTGTGGCTCAGATGTGTTACAACTTTTATTCACAGTGCATGGGGTAGAATTTTAATAAGATTCATTGTAAAAAGCTTATTTTGTTTCCAAATGATTGAACCTACTAGCAAAAATATCTCACTTCTTAATTATGTGGCAGAACTGGCATGTAGGTAACTGAGCTCTCCTGGTTTATTTGTTCACATTTTTTTGTTTTTTTTTTGCCAGTCCTGGGACTTGAACCCAGGGCCTGAGCACTGTACCTGGTTTCTTTTTGCTCAAGGCTAGCACTCTACCACTTGAGTCACAGCGCCACTTCCGGCTTTTTCTATATATGTGGTGCTGAGGACTGGAGCCCAGTGCTTCATGCATATGAGACGAGCACTCTACCACTAGGCCATATTCCCAGCCCCTGTTCACATAATTTTAACTGAACTAAAAGTGGGGTTTCCCCCCCAAAATCTCAAGTCTTGAAGCTTCATAGAAAAGGCAATGGTTTACTATAAATCACACTGGAGCCCACAAAGCCAGACACTTGTTTATTAATAGTGTAAAATCTAATTTACTGGTCCATAAATGTATGAACTTTTGTAGTTTGACTTAAGAAGTTCAATGAATATCAATTAACTTAATAATATAGCTGACTAATAATATAAATTGTTATATTGTGTATTCCAGAACTTTTCATTTAGACATATTTACTACTTAATGACTAGGATTAATTGTAATAAGTTAGCTACATCCTTCCAAATGCCTGTTTTTCCTTTTTAAAAGTTAATTAACTTTCAATTGGCTATGCACAAGGGATGAATTGTCCAGTTCAATGAAGCATTGTCTAGAATCTCCCGTTTTTCAAAGGTGATGCAAATTTCACTTCCCTAAATACTTTCTATAAAGCCAACTTGAAATGATACTGAAGTTTTATCTTTGCCTATTTCTAGCCCTCTGTTTTCTGTCTTTGGTTTAAACCCCAAGGGCCCAGAGGCTTCCTTCGATGCCTCGTTCTCTGTGCCTTAAGCGCCTTCATGTTTGGATGGCATGTCCACGAAAAAGCTGTTCTCCTTGCAGTTCTCCCAATGAGGTAAGCACATCGCTTGGGAGTCAGCATTGCTGGCCAGGTTCACTGTGTTCCACCTGCTCTGCCTCGTTCTTGTCTTGTTCTGTGGGATTAGATAGGCAGAGGCAAAGCACAGGTTTCCCCTCGGACAGGACAGGAATGTTGGGATCCTTAGGGCCGTGAGGAATGTCTAGCCCAAGAGCCACGGAAAGGCACGAAGTCATTTGGTACATGACAAGACAGACGTGCTGTGCTTCTTGAGGACTGCCTACAACCATCTGCCTCTATTGCTCATTTCCTGTTGTTTTTGAATGATGTTTTAAATATTCAAGTGGCTGTAAGTTCCCCTTCCTGTAGGGTGTGCACAAATGTATGTTTTGGTTTTTGCATTCAATTAGCATGATAGGTCTAGATATCGAGTACAGCATCATTTGGAAAAAGCATGAACTTTGGCATTACTACATCTGTGAAAATAAAGTCCCATGGTTCCTTGTTAATTGTTGTCAGTCATGTAAGGTCTGACTCCATTCTGGAATAACTCTCTAATGTTTATACTGTACTTTAGATTTTCCAGAACTGCTTTGTTTTTGTTTTCTTTTTGAGCCTTAACAATCCTTAAGGTAATTAGGATATATTGATATCATCCCATCTTAACATCAGCAGGTACTGGGGCTTGGAGAGATTGTGACCGGTCCATAGTAACACTGTTAACGGGCATGGCAACATAGTTCTGTGTGTAGACACTTACGTAGTAGATGCCAGCTGGGGTTGTTGCTTAGTGGAAGAACACTTTCCCACCAAGAGTGAGGCCCTGGATTCCAGTCTAACACCACAGAAAGAATAAAGCATGCACTTTTTATGCCTAGAAGAAGCACTCCCAAGCCAGGCATGGTGGTACACATCTGTAATGCCAGCACTAGACAGGCAGAGGCAGGAAGGTAGAGATGGTGAATAACCTGGGCTACACAGCAATACAAAACAAAACAAAGTCACACAACTAGCAAATCACAGCCTGAAGTCGGCCTCCTTTTAAAATTCTATTGTCGAAGTGATGTGCAGAGGGCTTACAATTTCATACGTTAGGCAGCGAGTACATTTCTTATCAAACTTGCTATCTGAGAACAGAGTTCGTTTTTAATATCTTTAGTCAGAACTCCCCCAGGTGCAGGGCATTGTGTATGAGGTGAACTGTAGGTTTGGGGATGAATTTGAATCCTGTTTCCCTGACTGCGCCTCCAGGCGGCTCCCAGCCCCACAACACCCCTCTTTTTCAGTCAGGGAAGTGAGCCGCACTCACAGATTCAGCATGCTTACCAAGTGAATATTTTCAATTGCATTGGACTTGCAGCAGAACCAATATTTATTTGCTTAAGGCAGTTCTAGGGGTAGTCATAGATGCGGTGCATGCAAGCTCTTTGCAAGTGTGGTTTCAGTTGCGTTCAGAAACTATGATAAGAATTTTTGTTTTTAGCCTCTTGTCTGTGGAAAAAGCAGGAGATGCTTCAATTTTTTTGATTCTGACCACAACAGGACACTACTCCCTCTTCCCTCTGCTCTTCACTGCACCAGGTAAGCAGCTTCTTTTGGCTTTTGACTAGCATGCCCTTTTCACCAGGGCCTACCCATCAGGACTGTCCGATATAAGCAAGCAACCCTACAATCGCTCAAAAGGAGAAAGCTCGTTTGTTCTCTCATTTTGCACCTAGTTTTTAGTATTCTTAGATATTACAAAAAAGCATGGTCAAGTCTATTCATTGGACATATTATTAACTGTATCTGTTTGCTTAGATTGCCTTAAGTCGTAGAGACCTTTTTTCTGTCAGCTAAACTATCATCTGTATTTTCTTTTGACAGAGCTTCCCATTAAAATCTTACTCATGTTACTGTTCACCATTTACAGTGTTTTTTCACTGAAGACACTATTCAGGTAATCAAAAAAGTAAATGTAAAGTTATATTTACTCTTGTGAAATATTTACTCCTTAGGAGTCAGATAAGCCTTCGAAGTTTATTTCACAGTATAACAACATTACAGTTAAAGACATTGCTAAATGCAGCAGTGATGCTCACTAGGCACAGTGTTGAAAGTAAACCGTACAACTTGTGGGTGGGGATGGGAGAGAAAACGCGGGAGAGAGTGAGGGGAGGAGTGACATTGTCCAGAAGGAATGTGCTCGTCACCTGACTCAGGAAACTGCTGTCCCTCTGTACATCACCTTTTGATGATAATTTTTAAAAAGTGGTTAAATTTGCCAAGTAGAAGTGTTGTAGGGAGCAGAGCTGACTCCATCTTGCCTAGGGAAACATGGTAGGAAATGTTGGGGGGAGTAGATTAGGTCAGCCTGACCCCAAAATTCTGCTTCTGTAAATGGCTTGCATAACTTGTTTGTGGCTTGCTCTGCCCTCTGCATCAGCCCCCTACACCTGTGCTACGCTTTTACCTTTATAAACCCCGATTTGAGGACTGCTCGGGGTCACAGTGTCAGCTCCTGAGTCTGCGCTGCGTCCCTGGCCGGTCAGCTCGCTTTTTGCTTCCCCAGTAAATCCATCTTTTTGCTTGTGGCTGTCTCTGAGTGGTGGGCTCTTGGAGGGACGGGGACTCCGGGGACTCCCCTCCCTCGCACCTTGTAACAGAGGGAGAAATTACCCATATGATACTGTCACCAGGTTGTATCTTTAGCTGGAGAAAGACATGTAAAATAAAACCTCTTTGAAAGCCAGGTGTAGGTGGCACATAGATAGTTTGGGAGGCACAGACAGGAAGACGGAGAGTTCAAGACCAGCCTAGACTACATAGTGACAGCCTGTCTCTAAAAACAAATAAAACCTTATTTGAAAATTAAAACTGGGGTTTGAAATATATATTATCCATAAAGTTACATAAATACAGAAAAATGGAGAAAAGCTAAAATGATTAAAAATGGTTACAGAATTATGAATATAACTTTGCTTTTCTGTGTAGTATTACAACTGTATTTTTTTCTTTTTTATACTGGGCTTGAACTCAGCACTCTTGTTTACCTTTTTCACTCAAGGCTGGTACCATCAATTGAGGGCCCCCCCCCCCATTTCTGGCCTTTTGCTGATAAATGGGAGACAGGAGTGTCACGGGGCTGGGTGCGCAGCTCTCCCCTGTGATCCTAGCTACTCGGGGGGCTGTGGTCTGAGGATCACGGTTTGAAACAAAAGAATTTAGGACAGAAAATACCATGAGACTGTTAATCCTCACTCATGAAACTGAGACTGGAGGATTACAGGTTAAAGCCAGCCAGAACAGGAAAGTCTAAGCTCCATCTCCAAAATACCCAACAAAAAGCCAGGCTGGAGGCATGGCTCAAGTGGTAGAATCAGCCAAGCAAGCCCAAAGCTCTGTGTTTAAACTTCAGTATTGGCCAAAGAAAGGTTAAACTACTATTGATGTATGCTTACAAAAATGTCAAAAATAAAAAATAAGGTAGTAAATTTTGTGTTATTTATATTTTACCAAAATTAAAAGTGACTTTTAGAATCCTCAATTGCGCATATATGGTCTTATCTACTAGGCTAGCACCCATACCCTTTCTCTATTCCGTATGCAGGGCTAATTTTGTGTGAGCGGCTTCAGCTAAGTGATCGATAGCTTAGGTAGACTGGGAAAATTTGTATTGGCAAGATACTGTAATAGGTGGTTGGTATTTGTGCTACTTGTAAAGTTTGCTTGGTCGTTTGACTCCAGCCTTGGCTGCAGTTCACAGCACAATGTGGGGGCAATGGGTGGCTTGGCTGGGGCATGTCTACTAAACCAAAATGGCTTATCTAAAACCAACCTTTTTCTCTCTCTCCCTTCAGAAAAGAAAAAGCTCTCTTAAACTGGACTGAAACTCTGTACCTCCTTGGCCTGGTGCCTCTGGAGGTCTGCTGTGAACTGCTGTTCCCTCTCACCTCCTGGAAGCTCAAGTACCCCTTCGTCCCGTTGTTACTGACCTCGGGGTACTGCGCGGTGGGCATTGCGTACGCTTGGCTCAGGCTCTGCTGCTCAGTGTTGCTTGGCCACCCCGGGGGCGGCAAGACAAAGAGGAACTGAAGGAAGGAACTGCTTGGGTGCACGCCAAGCAGTTACTTCACGGGAAATTAAGCAGAACCTGGAGAAAGTTGCCGGTGGCATGAGCCATTCATTGCGGTAGACCTGTTTGGAGGACCATTCTTTCCCACCGGGCCTTGCCCAGCCTGGCAACCTGATTGTTGCCATGGTGAGAAGCCATTTGCCCTCCACACACACCGCAACACACCCGAAAAGACTTCCCCTTCCCCTGGTAAATGATCTCTGAGATCATTCAGACTGTGGTGCTTCCTGAAGGCAAATGGAATCTGGTGAGCAGCATGTTCATAGCCTGCGCTGCTGTGTCAGCGTATGTATCAACAGTGTCAGGGTTTAAAGCCTCATTAGACTCCAATACTGACAGAAGTATTTCTTGTGTTCTGAGAGAAATGTAAATAAAATGCCCCTTTGTATTTCTGTACAAAACACTTGTGGATCATTATCAGCTCCTACACTTTCCCGTTGGTGCGCGTGCCTGCAGGCCCATGGTGACGGGGGTCTCCCCACCCCCGTCTGTACACCTTGTTCAGGAAGCTTTGATTCCACTGCAATGATAATCAACGTCAACAAAGCCAGGGGGATCATTTCATGCACTGCTTCGGCCAGGCAACAGAGACTTCAAACCACAGCTGTTCTTATATTGAGTTATAGTGTTCAGCCTCGTTTATTCTAACAGCAAGCATTGCAGTTTAGCTAAGGCTGCCATTGAAACCTTCCTCCTTTGAGCAAACCGACATGGTTTCTGCTGATTTGTTTTCCTTCCCTTCCTTGAGAGTACTTTATGCATGTTTTTACCTGAGTTTACCTAATGCCTGCTACATGTTCAAAAGCCAGCATATTTCTAGCCAACACTGGACTTTCATGCGTTTTATTTACTCATCCCTTAAGAAGATAGGACACAGCTCAAGGTCATTGGCATATCAAATCTTTTGCTAGAAGCATGGCTCAAGTGGTAGAGTACCCAAGTTCAAACCACAGTTAACCCCTGCCAAAAACCACCCACGTTTATCCCATCCCTTAAGTCAATCGTTTGTTGCACAGATAAAGATGGAAATTTGACAAAAGGAAAGGGAAGCATGCCTCTGGTCCCTCATGTCTCCCCTGCATCCTGTGTTCAGGCCACAGTAGCTGGTGGGGGGGGGGGGCATTTCCTCAATGTAAAGGTAGCATAGCATAGTAATTGAAAACAGGCCCTAGAGTCATTCTGGCTGGAATCTGTAGGCAAATTAGCCTAGTAACCTTTACCTTAGTGCCCTTAATGTCCTAATTGAATACATGAAAGATTTAGAACACTGCCACCTGAAATAGCTTGTATTCGGTATGTAGAGGTTACTATCTCTATGAATCCTTCCATTTCCTTGGTTTATTCCCTCCCTCAAACTTTTACACCCCAGGGCTAAGCATGTGGCCTAGTGGTAGAGTGCTTGCCTTGCATGCATGAAGCCCTGGCTTTGATTCCTCAGCACCACATACACAGAAAAAGCCAGACATGGTGCTGTGGCCCAAGTGGCAGAGTGCTATGCTAGCCTTGAGCAAAAGAAGTTCAGGGACAGTGCTCAGGCCCTGAGTCCAAGCCCAGGACTGGCAAAAAAAAAAAAAAAAGTTCACCCTACCACATGTCCACTCTGAGCCAGGGACCTCCGGCTGTGATATGAGAACGGACGATGTATCTGTGCTCCTCAGAAGACCACACTTACCTTGAGAATCCCTGTCCTTGACATAGCCCAGTGAGTGAAGCACTCTGCCCAGGCCTTGATTAAAACCCAGCAGTTAGCTAGGAGCGCGGCTTAAGGCTGCAGTGCCGAGTTCAAACCCCAATACCAACAGAAATGCCAGGTGTTACTGGTACAGAATGCTAATACAAAGGACTCAGTGTAGCGCTTCGTGTTTGTCAGTTGTGACAAGCCAAAATTTTTAAGATTAATATGCATGCATTTGATTACACGTTGCAGGCTGTTACTGTGAAAGTGATGATGGCAGAAGTAGAAGTGCTCAGTTGGTACAGGGGCTTCTAGAATGTTCTGTAGTACTTCTGAAAGCTTTTCAGAGTTGCCCTAAAGGCTCTGGGTTCTGCCCACCTTCCACCAAAGCAAATATGCTCTAATATATCCCTCATATTAGACCCCATGTGTGTTTCTTTGACTTCAGGTCAAAGTTCAATGTAAATGAATCTTTTATGTGTCCAGAGGAAAATGATACCAAAGACAGATAACCCATTGATGCCACACTTAGTAGAGCCTGGACTTCCTGCCTATCACCCAGTATCCTACTCGGCATTCATATTTTAAACTGAGTGGTTGTCAACAAATTTTAGAAGATAAAACTAGTTGGAAGTGTTAGCTTCAAAATGTTTTGAAGTCTAGAATTAAGCAGTCAAGAACAAGATTAGGGTTTGGTACAGTGACTCATGACGGGAGTCCAAGATATTCAGGAGACAGCGGTTCCAAAGACTACAGTTTGAGACCAGTCTTTGTAAAGAGTTAGATCCTTTCTAAGTAAGTAAGGTGTGATGGCACTCACTGTAATCCTAGCTGGGTGGGAAGTATAGGTAAGAGGATTGCAATCCAGGCTAGCATGGGCAAGAATGCAATACTCTGAAAAAACGAAAGCAAAAGGGCTCAAGTTGTTGGCTCTAATGGTAAAACAGTGGTCCAGAAAATTCAGGGCCCTGAGTTCAAACGCCAGTACCGCAAAAAAAGGAAAAAGATGGTACTAATAAAATGTAAAGATACACAGTCCATTTCTTACTGTCTAATATTTATGCAGTGTACCAAATTTTAAGGAAGCAAGGAGGGGTGGGGGATTTAGCTCAGTGGAAGAGCCCGTACGGGCAAGTGCAAGGCCCTGAGTCCCGTTCTCAGCTCTGGAAAACAAACAAAAGGTGAATGAGACTTGTTCTTGTTCACTGTTTCTTCCCCCAGGAGGGGTAGACCCATTGCCGGTGAGACGTTTTTTTCTTGTGAATGACTTGCACCGAGACTGAAAGATGGCACTTCAGTTTGCAGCTAATGGGAGGAAGAGATTCCATTAAAATATGACCTTCCTTTTGTTCTTCAGTAGTCGATGGAATTACACTTACTGCATGATAGTAAAAAAGAAAATCATATGACCCATCTATCCTTTTGTGCTCCAGAAAGTCAGGCTTTTGTGCTAATGGCAGCTAAGAATGATTTTTCTAAGCCTCAAAAACTTGAATCAATACAGCCATAAGTTTCTCAGAGAAGTCTTATATTCAATATCTCTATTTTACAGGAAGGTCATTAACAGTGCTAGGGTGTTTTGCTTTTCAAACTCGAATCAAAGATAAAAATAATACACTTACTGGGGCACTGGTGGTTCATGCCTGTACTCCTAGCTATTTAGGAGGCTGAGATCTGAAAAATCTCAGTTCGAAGCCAGCCCTGGCAGGGAACTCTATGAACCTCATATCTCCAATGAAGCACCAGAAATCCCAAGTGGAGCTGTGGCTCAAGGGGTAGGGTGCTAGCCTTGAGCACAAAAAGCTAAGAGACAGTGCCCAGGCCTTGAGTGCAAGCGCCACAACAGACAGACAGATACTTGAATGGTTTCACAGCTCCTTAAAGGACAAGGTCCATCAATTATCACAGACATCTCTGTACAGCCCTCCAAAGAAACAGAATATGAGTGAATCATAAGAAAGGCTCTCAGCAGCTTTATGTTTTTACAGTTGTCCTGATAAAGAATAGAGGATTAATTTCTCTAGAGAACTGATTAATTTAAATAGAATAAGGGTACGTATTTGCAAGATTAAGGATCTAATACCAAGAATATGTAACTTCTCTTTTTTTTGGCCAGTCCTGGAGCTTGGACTCAGGGCCTGAGCACTGTCCCTGGCTTCTTTTTGCTCAAGGCTAGCACTCTGCCACTTGAGCCACAGCGCCACTTCTGGCCATTTTCTGTATCTGTGGTGCTGGGGAATCGAACCCAGGGCCTCATGTATATGAAGCAGGCACTCTTGCCACTAGGCCATATTCCCAGCCCCAAGAATATGTAACTTCTGCAACAATAAAAACAGCCTGATTTAACAATTTGACTAAAAACTTAAATATACAAGTGGCCCATGAAAAATGCTCACCTGGTCATCACAACTGTAATGAGATATCACTTCACACCAGTTAGGATGGGCAGTATCAAAAGAACAGAAAAGGGCTGGGAATGTGGCCTAGTGGTAGAGTGCTCGCCTCGCATACACGAGGCCCTAGGTTCGATTCCCCAGCACCACATATACAGAAAACGGCCAGAAGCGGCGCTGTGGCTCAAGTGGCGGAGTGCTAGCCTTGAGCGGGAAGAAGCCAGGGACAGTGCTCAGGCCCTGAGTTCAAGCCCAGGACTGGCCAAAAACAAGCAAACACAGAATTTAAGAAGAATTGCTATCTTCAAGGCCTTCTTCTTCCTCGTCCCGCTTTTCCTCACAGCTGTTTATGTTTGTTTTGCGCTGGGCTGGGGCTGGGCTCCGCCCGGGGTCGTTTGCTGAAGGGCGTCGGGGCAGGTGAGGAAGAGGCCTGGCCTGGACCGCGGGCGGGCGGGGGGGGGGGGGCAGGTAGGAATGCCGGGGGGGGAGGGGAGGGTGGCGTCGTTACCGGGCTCACGACACTGTCCCCCCTCTACCTCGCCTCTGTAATAACGGGTGTGAAGCAAAAGCGCTCGCCGCCGCGGCCTCTCCGCCCGGCCGGCCCTCCAGGCGCGCGGAACCTCGGGGGCGGGGTTCCGGCGGAAGCGCGCCGGGGGCCGCGGAGACACGCGGAACCTCGGGGGCGGGGTCCCGGCGGAAGCGCGCCGGGGGCCGCGAAGGCGCGCGGAACCTCGAGGGCGGGGTTCCGGCGGAAGCGCGCCGGGGGCCGCGGAGACACGCGGAACCTCGGGGGCGGGGTCCCGGCGGAAGCGCGCCGGGGGGGAAGCGTGTGGACGCCGCACCGCCGCGCCCGCTGCCCTTCAGCCGGAGCCGGGACGGGCGCGCCTGTACTCCGGGCCCGGGCGGAGGTCGAGGGCTCTTCTGGTCCCGGGAGGCGCGAGGCCGGGCCTCGCGGGGAAGCGGCGTCACCATGATGGACGGACGGCCGGGCCGGGAGCCCCTGCGGTTCCTGCCGGACGAGGCGCGGAGCCTGCCCCCGCCCCGCCTGAGCGACCCGCGGCTCCTCTTCTCGGGCTTCATGGGCTACGGCGCCGCCCTGCTGGACAACGCGCTCCGCCAGAGGCCCGTGCTGAAGAGCGGTGAGGCGGCGCGGGGCGGCGGCGGCGGGAGGGCCGGGGCGGGGGGCGCGGGGAGGCCGCGGGGCCGGGGGTGGGGGGGGCGCGGGGAGGCCGCGGGCCGGGCCGGGGCGCTCGGGCTCGTCCCCTCCCCTCCAGGCCGTGCTCTCCGTAACCGGGCACCCCAACACGGAGAGCTCGAAAGACAGCCTGGGGGGGGCGCCCCCCTCAGCCGTGGGAGAGAGAGAGGCCAGAGCGCCGGCCCAAGGTCACCGCGGCGCCGCGCCGGCTCCCCACGCTTCCCGGGCGTCGCCGCAGCCTAGGCCTCTTGGGAAGATGCAGGTTCTGACTTGTAAGGTGTAGGACCCAGGCCTGGCGGGAGCGGGGTGCCAGGTGCCAGGGCTCATCCCCGTGATCCTAGCTGCTCAGGAGGCTGAAACCTGAGCAGTGAGGTTCTAGAAAGGCAGGAATCTCCAATTCACCACCAGAAAACCGAAGTGGCGCTGTGGCTCAAGTAGTAGAGTGGACTCCGGCCTTGAGCTGAAGAGCTCAGGGACAGCGCCCAAGGCCCAGAGTTCAAGACCCATGATCAAAAAAGGAAAAAAAAAAAAAGGGCACAACGGCTTCAAAGTTTATCCTCACTGAATAAAGAAGGGGAAAGTGGTGATTATGGAGAAAAACCACGGTGAGTTGTGATTATGCAAATGAGGACTTGGAGAAAAGCCAAGACTTGGGGACGCAGACACAGCCTCTAAAACAGGTAGAGTCACCTGGCCCCGTGTAGTCTAGGGCCTTGTGTAGTCCAGTGGCGCAGGGAAGGACATGGCATGTTTTGGTTTGCTCTATTACTGGTAGCCATTTAGGGAAAGCAGTACCATTTGGAGTAAGAATACAAGAAAGACTCTGAATACAAGAATGAGATTAATTTTCCCACAAGAACTGATATTTAAAATAAAAAAAAACTAAAAAAAAGAGTACAAGAAAGAGCCCTGCCCCCTGTCTAGTCCAAACAGGACAGTTAGAATTGAGATTTAATTTCAGTCTGCACTTAGCACAAAATGTTGCTGTCCACCAAGTGCTGGTGACTCATGCTTATAATAATCCTAGCTACTCAAGAGGCTGAGATCTAAGGACCATGGTTTAAAGCCAGCCTGGGCAGAAAAGTCCTTGAGACTCTTACCTCCTAAATAACTAGCAAAAAGCCAGGCTTGGGGTATGGTTCAAGTGGTAGAGTGCCAGTCAAGGAAACAAGCGGGGCAAGTTCAAGGCCTTTGAATTCAAACCCTAGTACTGCCCTCCCTCAAAAAAAAAAAAAAATGTTCTCTGTGTTTTGTTGAATCTCACATTCTCCAAAATACCCATATAAGTATTTTGTCTTAGTTTATGTGTTGCTACTATGAGAAAGATGGAGTGAGTGTTGTCCATTTTAGAAGTGGTAAATTGACTCACCCAAAGTCATTCAATAATAAATTTGTAGTAGATGTAGTAGTATAACAACTCACAATGGAATAAGATGAACTCATCCTTTTTAACTCCAAGAAATGGGTACACTCAGAGGAATTGTGGCATATGAGTCTTGAAGGATGAGGAGATTGCTGGGCACAGAAAAACCACCATACATTATGTTACAGCATGAAAAATCGAGCAATTGACAGTAGTTCCAAATTGCGGGAGTGTGGTGTGCATGTCAGGAGTGGCGGAAGAGTTGACACATGAAACGCCATCTCACGAAGGGTCTTCTTCACAATTTGGACTTCTTTGGGGCACAGTTGAAGCATACAGGGGACTGACAAAATAGGTTTGCATTTCAGTAGAATTCTTAGTGCTAGGGTAAAAAATGACTTCAGAGTGCAGTGTATCTGTTGAAAGGGAGAGTAGTGCAAAAGACACAGCTTCTGAAGCCAGGAGAAGAGATGACTAGGTGGAATTCACTGTGCTGGATTCTGGGTGTAGAGAAAACAAGGTTAGAGAAAAAGGTAATTACTGCTGCTGACTTGGGTTCCTGTCATTCTCCACAATGGGCCTGAGTATGAAAGGGAAACAAATTAGTTGGGTGGGGAATATTCACATTTACATGTCTGTTCATATATACATTAATATACAGAGACCAAATACATATTTGGGTATATGTTGTTCATGGATGTCTAGGTTAGAAATATGTAAATAAGTATTACTATTCTTACTCCTTTCTTTCCCTCTTTTTTCCTTTCTCTCTTCTCCCTTCCCTCCCTCCTTTTTTTTTTTTTTTTTTTTGGCCAGTCCTGGGCCTTGGACTCAGGGCCTTAGCACTGTCTCTGGCTTCTTCCCGCTCAAGGCTAGCACTCTGCCACTTGAGCCACAGCACTACTTCTGGCTCTTTCTGTATATGTGGTGCTGGGGAATCGAACCCAGGGCTTCATGTATACAAGGCAAGCGCTCTACCACTAGGCCATATCCCCAGCCCTCAGCTTGTGTTTTACCAGACACTGGTGGCTCATGCCTTTTGTCCCAGCTTTATGGGAAACTGAAATCATAAAAAACAAAGTTCTTTATGACCAAGCATAAACATGAGACCCTTTTAACCAACAGCTGGATGAAGTGTCTAGCACCTGTTATTCTGTTATATGGGAAGTCTAAATAAGAGGATCAAGGTTCAGACTGGTGTGAATATTCACAGGATTCCTCATTCAAAAAATAATGCAGGAAAAAAATGGCAAGGGGCATGACTCGAGGTAGAGCACTTTCCTCACAATCATGAGGGCCTGAATTCAACTCCCAAGTACCAAAAACAAACAAAATACCCTTGGTCCTGGTGCCTGTTGCTCACGCCTGTAGTCCTGGCGACTAAGGAAGCTGAGATCTAAGGATTATAGTGTGAAGCCCAGGCAGAAAAGTCCCTGAGATTTTTATTTCCCATTATCCAGCAAAAATGTTGGGCTGCAAGTGTGGCTTAGGGTAAGGCACCAACCACGAGCTGAAAAAGCCAAGGAAGAGCACAAAGCCTTGAACTCTAGCCTTGATCCTTGCGCGGATAGGTAGTTAGCCAATGGGGAATGTGTAGCTTGACCATATACCACCAGCCTAATGATGTCAAGGCCCTGAGTCCTCCTGAAGACAAAACAAAGAGTCTGAGATATGAGGATCATGGTTCAAAGACCACCTGAGCAAGAAAGTCCAGTTAACCACAGAGAAGCCAGATGTGAAGCCGTGGCTCAAGTGGTAGAATGCCAACCTTGAGCAAAAAAGCTAAGGGATAGCCCCCCGGCCCTGAGTTCAAGCCCTAGTCCTGGCTCACACACACACAAAGTCTTAGAAAGAGTGACATAAGAGTTGATCATACACCTGAACTGTTAAAAAAAAAAAAAAAGGAATCCTTTATATACAGTGACTAATTTTTTATTTTTAATTTTAGGTTTGCATCGCCAGCTTTTATATGTTACATCCTTTTTTTTTGCTGGATATTATCTTTTAAGACGTCAAGAGTATATTGTTGCTGTGAGGGACCACGACATGTTTGCGTATATAAAGTCACATCCAGGAGATTTTCCTGTAAAAGGTATTTGAAGCTAATTGTGAAAAGCCTTTCTTTATTCTGCATTATTTTCTCTGGTTAATCGTATTTGTCGTGTGCCTCAGGTACTTCTTCTATCCTACTGCCTCCCCCATATTTCTCTTGAGCTCATATGTCCTAGTCTAGACTGGAAGTCACCCTATAGCCCTTGAACTTGTGATCTACCTGCTTGTGCCTCTCCTACCATCCACAGCTTCTCCTTGAATTCATTCATCCAGTTGCTGACCGACACCTCTGAACCTCTGTTTTCCTTTGGAGAGTAAACAAAACTCATGTCCCCTCTACCTTCCCAAACCATCTGCTCAACTTTGAACCCTCCTCTCTTCCCGTGGCTGTTACCCTGGTGAGGCCTTGATAATCTCTTGCTTGGACTGCTGAACTTGCCTCTAGTTCATTACTGCCTTTTGCCTTACTTCTGCTAACAACAGGTCTGATCACACCTCTGCTTAAAAAAAGCTATTGAAGGGCTGGGGAGATAGCCTAGTGGCAAGAGTGCCTGCCTCGGATACACGAGGCCCTAGGTTCGATTCCCCAGCACCACATATACAGAAAACGGCCAGAAGCGGCGCTGTGGCTCAAGTGGCAGAGTGCTAGCCTTGAGCGGGAAGAAGCCAGGGACAGTGCTCAGGCCCTGAGTCCAAGGCCCAGGACTGGCCAAAAAAAAAAAAAAAAAAGCTATTGAAGTTGGGATGCTGGTGGCTCACATCTGTGAGCCTAGCTACTTAAGAGACTGAGATCTGAGGACCATGGTTCAGAGGTAGCCTAGGCAGGAAAATCCAGGAGACTCCTTATCTCAATTAACTACCAAAAAGCCAGTGGTAGAGCACAAAAGCTCAGGGACCGTGCCCAGGCCCTAACTTCAAGCCCCAGGACTGGCACAAAGATAGATAGATAGATAGATAGATAATACAGCTATTGATTGCCCATAGGATGAAATCCAGACTTGTTAGGTAGAAACACGGCCATTCTGTCTTCCTCTCTGGACTGTAGTGTAGCCTCATCTTTATTTTCCCAGCTTCTGGCACAGAGCCTTCACAGAGCAAGTGACGCTGCTTCTTCTCCCTTCATTCATCTCTTGCCGGTGCTACCGCTAGAGTCCTAGCTGAAAGCTGAAGGGTTAAACCGAGGGAGCAGGGAGAAGCTAGGAGGCCAGCAGTTGATGTAGCCAAGCTCTCTGCGCTCTCTCACTGTGCAGGAAGCTTGGGAATGCTTGTCCTCAGCCTGCCCTGTATTGCCTTGACTGTGTTGTACCTTCCTTCTGGTACGTTCTTCCTCCTCTGGCCCCTATTCCTCTGTGTCCACAAAGCAAATTCCTCTTCAAGATTTAATGTCTCAATGAAGCCTGGCAGTGGGATAACTTCTATTGCCTGTGTTAACCTTTGTGCACACACAGATGGTTATCTATGCAAGCTCTTTGTAAACTAGTATTTAACTTGCCAGGCTTTCTTTTCTTTTCTTTTCTTTTCTTTCTGGCCAGTTCTGGGCCTTGAACTCGGGGCCTGAGCACTGTCCCTGGCTTCTTCCTGCTTAAGGCTAGCACTCTACCACTTGAGCCACAGTGCCACTTCCAGCTTTTTCTTTCTTTTTTTTTGCCAGCTTTTTCTATATATGTGGTGCTGAGGAATCGAACCCAGGGCTTCATGTATACGAAGCGAGCACTTTACCACTAGGCCATATGCCCAGCCCCTCTGTGGGACTTTTATCTCCAATTAACCACTAGAAAACTGGGAGTGGAGCTGTGGTTCAAAGTGGTAGAGAGTGTGCTATCTTTGAGCAAAATAGCTCAGTGACAGCGCCCCCAGGCCCTAAGTTCAAGCCCCAGGACTGACTTGTCCGGTATGTGTGAGGCCCTAGGCTCGATCCCAACACTGCTGAGGGGTTGGGAGATACAAGTTTGTTTGGTTTTTTGGCAGTATAAAACCACGGAGGTGGATATCTCAGGAGCGGTGAGTACTCAGAGCCATTGGATGTGAGGGCCAGAAGGAATCTTTTGGAAAAACTGTTTCCTAGAAGTGAGGCCTGGTGGCCGAGAATCCTTAGCTGCCGACTTCCCACGTGTTCCCTGCATCTACATAGCCGCCTCCGGCCCTGGAGTAGCGGAGCACTGGCAAAGGGGCCACGCGCCCCGGCACTGACAGCAGGCCCCGGAGACCTCGGCCACACCAGCCGCTGGGCCCCCCTAGCGTATCCGTGCTGCTCTGTTTATTCCTCTTGCACCCTTCCACCAAAATACCCCGCAGCACCTTGTCCATCCTGCCAACCACGGCGTCACCACAGATGTCCCACAGGTTCAGGAAGCAAGGGCATACCAGTAACGAACAAACTCTCTAGGACAGGAAAGCGAAGAAATTCTTAGGGGTCTGTCTGTACCCACCCATCTGGGCTGCATTAGCCGAGGTCATTTCTAAACGATAGGAATTTGTTGTTCACAGTTCTGGAGGCTGTTGGGGAGTTCAGATTGAGGAGCCAACAGTTGGTTATCTGGGCTTCCTAGGTGGCACTTCTTGCTGTTTTCACATTTGAAGGGACACAGAAGGGCTGGGACCATTGCTCAAGCAGTGGAGTGTTTGCCTAGCATGTATGAAGTTAGGAGTCCAATCCCTAGTATAAGGCAGGAAAGTGTGGGGACTATCAAGCTCTCTGTCATGCCCTGTTTGTAACAGGATGACCTAATCACCTCTCAAAGGCCCCACCTCTTAACACTGTAGCCTTGGAAGCTAGGTTTCAACACGTGAGTTTTGTGGGGGACACAAACATTGAGACCATAACAGGATTTCTATTGGTAAGATTGTGAAGTGTTTATTTATCGATCAATCGATTGATTGTGTGTGTGTGTGTGAAGGCCTGAGCACTGGCTTCCTTTTGCTCAAGGCTAGCACTCTACCTCTTGAGCCACAGCGCCCCTTCAGGCTTATTCTGTTTATGTGGTGCTGAGGAATCGAACCCAGGGCTTCATGCATGCCCGGCAAGCACTCTACCGCTAGGCCACACTCCCAGCCTTAAAACATAATTTTAAATTAAATGTTTCATGTTCTTTTATAGAAAAGAAACGTTATCGTGAAGTTCTTGAAGAATTCTACCCAGTACGTTGAAGTCTTTACACACTTGCTTCTGTTTCCTCTTCTTTCTGAATTTTATGGAACACGTTTCCATGACAACTGAAGTTTGTGTTACTCTAGATGTTAATGCCTGTAATTAAAATAGTTATTATGACTCCTCTGACTCTTGGGTTTGTTGTTTGTTTGGACGTGGGCCTCACTCTTGCTAGGCAGGTGCTGTTTCTGAGCCGTGCCTCTAGCCCTTTGTCACGCAGGCTTGGGGCAGGGGAACAGTGCAGGAGGGGAGGTGCCGGTGCCAATCCCGGGACTTGAACTCGGGGCTGGGGTGCTGTCCTTGCGCATTTTCACTCAAGGCTAGCGCTCTGCCCCCTTAGTTACAGCTCCAGATAAGAGGCTTGCAGACTTTCTTGTCCCGGCTGGCTTCAAACCGTCATCCTCAGGTCTCAGCCTCCCGAGTAGCCAGGCTTCCAGGCGTGAGCCGCCAGCCCATGCTGGTTATCTTTGAGATGGGGTCTCGTTCCGTGCCTGGGCGTGCGCCTGGACCGCGCGCCGCTTGCTTTAGGCCTCCAGCTTTTAGCTGGGGCGACAGGCTCATGCCGCCACTCTCCCAGCTTCTCACTTGATGGGATCATAGACATTGCTGCATAAACTGTCCTAGAACCTCAGTCCTCTCGCTCTCCGCCTCCTACGTGGTTTAAGATGACAGACTCAAGCCCCCTCACCCAGCTTTCTGCTCATTACGTAGAGCCACAACCTTTCCTGCTTGGGCTGGCTTTGAACCATGATCCTCAGATCTCAGCTTCCTGGGTGGCTAAGATCACATACACAGCTGACTTCCTTTTCCATCTTTTGATTCTTGGATTGAAGTGCTCTTACCCCTGGAGCCACACCCCAGTCCAAAGCTAGTGTTTGTAGCTTAATCAAATCCAAAGGCTCATCCCCCCCCCCCCCCCAATTTTTGTTTAGATTTTGTAATCAAATTAGGTTTTAGAGATTAGGGTTTTGTTTTGTTTTTGCCAGTCCTGGGCCTTGGACTCAGGGCCTGAGCACTGTCCCTGGCTTCCTTTTGCTCAAGGCTAGCACTCTGCCACTTGAGCCACAGCGCCACTTCTGGCCGTTTTCTATATATGTGGTGCTGGGGAATCGAACCCAGGGCCTCATGTATACGAGGCAAGCCCTCTCGCCACCAGGCCATATCCCCAGCCCATAGAGATTAGTTTTTAAAATTTACGTACGTGATTCCAAATTGGGTAGCAGTATGCGTATACC
This sequence comes from Perognathus longimembris pacificus, assembly GCF_023159225.1. Classification (NCBI taxonomy): domain Eukaryota; kingdom Metazoa; phylum Chordata; class Mammalia; order Rodentia; family Heteromyidae; genus Perognathus; species Perognathus longimembris. The sequence goes on along the minus strand of NC_063173.1, from coordinate 2,408,096 downwards.
TAATGGTTTCAGACCAAAATCCAAAGAATTCTGCTACAGTGCCACTTGTTAAAAAAATAAAAAGTAAAGCTATGTCAGAGAAAGAGCTTGAGAAATAGATGTGCAAATACAGAAGTGTGCAAACAGGTGTGCAAATGCAGATGGTTGGTTTGGGCTTTTTATTTGCTACTGCAATAAATAGGTTTGTGGTTCGCCTGTGTGGGGCCGCGTGCGGGGTAGGCAGGTGTGGGGTCAGCCGCTCGCCTGTCTCTTACTTCGGGAAGATGAAAGGCAAGGCGCAGGGCAGGCACACAGGAGGGTGAGAGAAAACCAATCAGCCTGTTCATGGCTCTCGCGTCCCAAGTGCTTTTGATTGGTCCCGCTGTGTCTTTGTAGTGGGAGAGGTAGTAAGCCGTCTTCCTATTTCATGTGAGGGGATTTAGACTCGTGTGTGGCTGGTTTGCCTGGGATGGAGCGCAGAGAACCCGCCAGCAGGAGGGCTGAAAGCGCAGCTCGTGCTTACTCGGCACCCTGGCTCTTCCCACTGCGCCACGCCGGACATTAGAGCAACGTCCAGCGCCTCCTGAGCCGCACTGGTCACCCTTCCCAGCTGCACGAGGGAGTTAAACATCGCGACAGACACCCTCAGGTGAGCCAGTGACGACTCCACGAATGGGTGCTCAGGAGAAGGTGGAGAAGCAGCCCTGAGGCACAGCCGCCGGGCCTTGCTCCGCAGGCTGGCCAGCCGCTCGCGGCGCCATCGAGTCTCCTCCCGGGGAAAGGGACCTGTGCAGAGCAGGGAAATGGAAAAAGCCGGATCAGTAGAAATGCAAACAACAAGTGCTGTCGCCTGCCTACCGATGTCGAAAGCGCGGTGAAAACACATGTTGACACTGCTGCTGGAAACTGGGCGGTACTCCAGGTCGAAAAGGTCAGAGACCATCCTGGGATCGCTTGTCTGACTTCTCCACTTTTTTTTGGTGCCAGTCCTAGGGCTTGAACGCGGGACCTGTGTTGCTCAAGGTTAGTGCTCTACCACGTTGAGCCACGGCTCCAGTTCTGGCTTTCTTGGATGTTTAAGTGGAGAAAGTTATACCGATTCTTTTGTCCAGGCTGGCTTCAAACTGTGATCCTTAGATCTCAGTCTCCTGAGTCGCTACGATGACAAGCGTGGGCCACCGGCGGCACCGGGCAGCATTATTGCCCGACGACTAGAGAATTATAGGGTGAGATTTCTACCCTTCTACCCCCAGCCAAGAGTGCAGAACTCTGAGACTCAGGACCACACCTAGCAGTGTGAAGGAGAGAGTGAGGCTAGTTGGTAGGCCCAGATTTTGCAATCGACTGTAGCTTTCCTTCTCAGGCCTCCAGGTGTTTTTTTTCATCCGTTAAAGGTAATAATTCATTAGGTAATTAACAGGCAAGTGATTTACACGACTGAATGCTAGTTGTTACTTTGCCTGCCATTATGGTGCACTGAGGAGACTGGAACCCAAGGCCTCGCCGCCCGTTGGTGCTGGCAGCAGGACACAGACCTCAAGGCTCAGCTCCCTGGGGCCCTGGCTCTATTCAGGAGCCTTTGGAAGGCAGCCCGGGAAGCCTCAAGGGGACTGGGAAACCGGGCTGCAGTTCACAGTTGGGCTTGGAGCTGGAGAAAGTAGCTGAAGCAGTTTTTCTGTAGGCTCTGTTGGGGGGAAGTGGCCATTTATTCTTCATTAATCCTGAATGGCAGAGTGGGCATGATGGACAGAACACTCAGCTCCAAGGTGGAGCTTACCTTGCTTTTCTTTGTTTTTCCCCTCCTTCCCTCCCTCTCTTTCTCCCTTCCTCCCTCCTTCCCTCCGTCCCTCCCTTCCTTCCTTCCTTCCTTCCTTCCTTCCTTCCTTCCTTCCTTAGACACAAGTCTCAATAGGTTTCCCAGGCTGGCCTTGAACGTGAAATCCTTGTGCCTCAGCCTCCCGAGCACTGGGCTTACAGGCCTGTATCCCTGCACTTGGCTCTGGGCTTGCTTTTGTTCTCTTTGTCTATGCATTGGAGTCATTTTGCCTCTCTGGCTTTAGTTTCTTTCCTAGTAGGTGAGCTACAAGTCTTGTCCCACGTTACCTGCCTTAGGACCCTTTGGGATTCCGGCGGATATAGCCGTGGTTTATAACGGATGCAGGCCCCGTGGCAGGGGGGGGGGGGGGATGTGGCGCAGTGGTAGAGCCATCGCCTTCTATGCGCCAGGTCCCGAGTTTGAATCCCCAGGAGTACAGAGAAAACAAGAAGCCAAACCTGGCGAGTGCCGTGGTCCAGCTTTTCCCACCCGTGAATGAGCCAAGCCCTCCTGTGCCACCACCGGCTGTGTGGGTGCCCAGTCTCCCCCGACAGCCCTGTGGGCACACGGGGGCCGGCTGCGGCCCCCCCGGTCTCTCCCGGGGGCCGGCCGCCGCAGCCTGGCATGGCCAGAGCCCCCGGCCCATTGCGAGGGGGGCACCGTGGGCGGCCGCACCTGCACCCCTCACACGCGGGCCTTTCCACGTTCTGGGGCGGGAGAAGACACGGAAAGCACGGCCATGCGCAGAGATCCCACACCACACCCCCCGCGCCAGGCGCCTCCTCTGGGTCCAGGGCCTCCGTCTGCAAGATGGCGTTCAGCTCATCTTTGACGGTGAGGCACGATGGCACGCCTCTTTTCTCCCCAGTGCGTGGAAGGCTGAGGGTCGTGTGTTAGATAAGGAGACCCTGTCTCCTCAACAAAAGAAAACAGCACCATCTTTGTAGGACGCGTGCGAGGAGGCTGCCCTGGCTTTCCCTGGGCTTGAGGAGAAGCTACGGGGCCTGGACGGGCCTCAGCAGCTCGGCATGTCCCCTGAGTTCTAGCCAGTGTGTGTGTGTGTACACCTGATCGAGTCCGTAGCTTTAATCAGACTCCGTGTGTGTGTGTGTGTGTGTGTATGCGCGCGCGCACCGTGCCCAGGCCAGTTCTGGGGCTTGAGCTCCGGTCCTCCGTGCTGTCTCCCAGCGTCTGCACTGAGGGCTGCGGTCTTCTCTGGAGCACGCCTCCGCCCTGGCTCACTTTGGGCTTCGTGGGAGATCAGAGCCTCGCAGCCTTGCCTGCACAGGTGGGAGGCCCTGCTGCCCCGCCTCTCATCGGATGGTTAAAGAAGGCGACTGAGCGAATGGCTGTGTCTGTGCAATTGACGCATTTACATGCAATCACGCCTAGGAGGGAACGCACGCGCACACGAACACGCGATGTGACCCTGACACGGCGCGGGCCGCTTCCTCACCGGCACGCCGCGTTAGGTATCCCCCCCCCCCCCCCCCCCCCGCATATCCCTTACCTTCCCCAGAGTCCACGGCTACAGGACCTGGTCTGTCATCTCCCGGTACTTCCTGGCCACCTCCTGGGCCTTCAGGGTGAGGTGGGTGAGGATGTGGTGGAGGCTGGAGAAGTGCAGGTGGAACTGGGCCTCCAGGTCCAGCCCCGCGCCCCCGTCGCCCTGGGCCTCGGCCCTCTCGGCCGCGTCGGCCTCGGCCTTGCCCGGCGGGCCGCCGGCCACCCGGGCCTGCCATTCCTCCCGGGGCAGCATGCCGTGCTCCACCTCCAGGCGGATGGTCTTGAGCATGGTGAAGTAGGCGTGGAGGTCGGGGGCGTCCTCGGGGGCCCGCGCCCCGGGCCCCCCCAGCCGCACGTCCCGCAGGAGGCTGGGGATCATCACCACCTGCTCCATGTCGCGCACCGCGGCCACGTACTGCTCCGTGACGGCCAGCAGGCAGCTGCGGGGGTAGCGCCGGGCCAGCGCCGGGGCGGCCGTCTGCTTCCACATCCCGAGGCCGGCTCGCTTCCGATCCCGGGGCGGCTGGGCGTGCCCGGGCCGGGGGGCTGGCTCCACGCAGCCCCGTTTTAAGCCCGTCCCGGAGAGTGGGATCTACCACGGCATCAGGTGATCTCCCTGCCCGGCGCCGCCCGGCCCTTCCTCCAGGACCCGGCCGTGCCAGAGGGAAACTCGGCCCCCTGCCAGCTGGATCGCCGGACGGCAGGGCGGACGGATCGAGCTTCCGGGTCACTTGCGGGCAGGCCTCTGCGCTGCCTGCCAGGGCCGGTCTCCACCCGGGCACCCCATTGTGAAACGAACCAGGAAGGAGAGGCCTGACGCGACACCCCATAAAGGTAGGCAGACAGCCCCGGGGCCGGGGCCGGGCGTCCCGCAGCAGGGGACCGAGCCGTGCGCGGGTCTGACGGGCCTCCTCACGGAGAATGGCGTTTCACCAGATCCTTGACTATGAGCAGACAAAAGTCCTTGCGAGACACATCCGCTGGGTATGGCCTCGGTCAGTCAGCAGGGTTGAAAAAGTAGATAAAATTGCTTCCTCGCTTGAATAGAAATCTTTTTTTGTCCAAAAAAATCAACAAGTTAAAGAATTTAACTTCTGGGGCTGGGAATGTGGCCTAGTGGCAAGAGAGCTTGCCTCGTATACATGAAGCCCTGGGTTTGAATCCTCAGCACCACATATATAGAAAACGACCAGAAGTGGCGCTGTGGCTCAAGTGGCAGAGTGCTAGCCTTGAGCAAAACTCCAGGGACAGTGCTCAGGCCCTGAGTTCAAGGCCCAGGACTGGCAAAAAAAAAACAAAAAGAATTGAACTTCTCTGATCCCTGTCATCTTCGCTCCTTGGAGACTGAGATCTGAGGATCCCAGTTCAAAAGCCAGCCTGAGTAGATAATTTCGAGACACTTATCTCCAATTAACCAGCAAAAGGCCAGAAGTAGGGGTGTGGTACAAGTGGTAGAGCACCAGCCTTCAGGCAAAGGCTAAACATGAGCTCAAGGCCCTCAGTTGAAGTCCCAGTACTGGCACGCACGCACGCACGCACACACACACACACACACACACACACACACACACACACACACAAAAGATGGGGGGAAAAGTATTTTACTTTAGGGTCTAAGGATGTGGCTTAGCAGCTGGATACCCAGTACTTGTCTAACATACAGGAGGCCTTGAGTTTGATTTCAGCAGAAAAAAAAATTAACTTCAGCTTACTTAAGTAAACATCTTATTAACTCACTTGTAGCCCTCAAACATTGCTTTGGACCCTTACTAAGGAAAAAAAAGAAATTCTCCAGTATTTTCTCCTCCAGAGAATGGGGAGCTAGAGGCTGGTGGCTCAGGCCTGTAATCCTAGCTACTTAAGAAGCTGAGATTTGAGGACTGAAGTTCAAAGCCAACCCAGTCAGGAAGGTCCATGAGACTCTCGTCTCCAATTAATAAGCAAAAAGCCAAACGTGAAGCTGTGGCTTAAGTGGCAAAGTACCACCTTGAGAAAAAAAAAAAAAAAAAAAAGCTAAGGAACAGCACCCAGGCCTTGAGTTCAAGCCCCTATACCAGCATGAAATAAAGAAGTAGAAAAGAGAAAATGAAATGAATAAATAAAATGGACTCCTCTTCTTTTTCGATACCCAGGATATCTGAAGAGTGGTCATAGCCAGACACCCCAAGGCTGGGCGTTGTCAGGTGGGTGCCAGCTTTTTCCACCAACCCACTTGCACTCCAAACAGAGTTTGGGGCTCCCGTGCCCCCAGTATAAACTGAAAGGCTTGGAAATTTTTGAGAAGAAAACCTTTCCAGCGGTGGTTACGTAACTCCTCTGGCTCTACGGCCAGGCCCCGCGGGCCATTCACTCTCCGCCTTAGTTCTCGTGATTTTAACCCAGGCCCGGGGTCACCGGCCGAGAACGGGCGAACAGCGTGTTCTGTTGCGGTCAGGACGGGGAGGGCTGACTGCCATGGAGCCCGGCCAGGAGCGCCCCGGGAGCCGCCGCCTTCTGCCTCTTTGGCCCAGTGGCCTTGGGCAGTCCTGGGCCTCCCCTGCCTCGCCCCGAAGGCCCGGAGGGCCCGCTGCTCTTCCTTACCGCCCCTCCGTGTGCGGGTTCCCCTCAAACCCACTGTCTTCCACGACTCTGCTTCTGCATGCCCACGTCCATCCCATCTGAGGCCAGTCAGCGCCCAGACCTGACCCTGGGCTTGAGCCAGAGGGAGTCAGTGCTTGGAACAAGAGGGCTGGGAGTTGGAATGAGTGCAAGGGAAAACTGAGATGGGTCCCCGTGACCAGGTCTCCATCACAGACTGCCCGAGGGCTGAGGATCTTTTTGGGGTGTGGGGGGGGGGGGCAGTGGTGTTCCTGTTCTCAAAGATACCACAGCTGGGCACAGCCAGGCCGGTGCAGATGGGAAATTCCAGCTGAGGGAAGGCGGGAAGTAGCAGAAACGAGACCGGATTCGAGCGCCATGCGGGTTCCCGCGTCTTCCTTCTGTGGGGTACGGTACCATTGGGCGGCATTGGGGACTGAACTCGGGGCCTGTGGCTGCTAGGCCTTCAACTTGAAAAATAAAAACATTAAACTAAAGGGCAAGCTGTTTTAGGGTCGGATGCTCACTGTCCTGAGCAACGCCACATGGAGAAACTGAGGCTGAGCGAGCCATCTCTGGGAATGACCTGGCCCCAAGTGCTCTAAGCCGGAAGAACCGAGCTAGCCCCGGAAGGACTGAAGCCCGCAGCGGTCAGGACAGGAACGCCGTGTGAATCCTCCCCTTGCGAGATTATCGAGTGGTGCCCAGAGCCGCCGGGCCTCGAGTAACCCTGCAGGGGCCAGAGCCAGGTGGTGGCAGAATGGACTTAGATCAAGGTTAGGACGAATTTGTGTTTGGTTTGGTTTGTTGGCACTGGGGATTGAACTCCGGGCCTTCTGCCTGTTAGGCCAGTGTTCTATCACCCGAGCCACACCTTGAGTTTTGTTTGGAGAGGTACCTTATATAACCCAGGCTAGCCCCAAACACGCAATCCTTCTACTTCAGCCCCTGGAGGGGTCGGATGACAGCTGTGTGCCACCGTGCGTAGTTTCAAAATAATTTTTACACACGCGCCTCATGTGGTACCTATTGGCCTTCGCTATTTGGCTGGGTTTTATTTTGTGTTTTTCAGAGCTGGGGACCAAACCCAGGGCCTTGGACATACTAGCCAAGTGCTCTACCACGAGACCACGATGTCAACCTCTCAGGCTGCTTTCCTTCAAGCTGTAACTCCAGTCCCACTGGGGAACATAGATGAGCTTAAGAGTCCCAAGCCGCTGGAGCCGGTGGCTCACACCTGTAATCCTAGCTACACAGGAGGCTGAGACCTGAGGATCTCAATTCAAACCCAAAAGAAAAGTCTGAGATTCTTTTTTTTTTTGCCAGTCCTGGGCCTTGGACTCAGGGCCTGAGCATTGTCCCTGGCTTCCTTTTGCTCAAGGCTAGCACTCTACCACTTGAGCCACAGTGCCACGTCTGGCTTTCTGTATATGTGCTGCTGAGGAATCGAACCCAGGGCTTCATGTATACGAGGCAATCACTCTTGCCACTAGGCCATATTCCCAGCCCTCTGTGAGATTCTTATCTCCAATCAGACACCAAAAAGCCGGAAGTGAGGGGCTGGGAGTGCTCTCCTTGTATACATGAAGCCCTGGGTTCAATTCCCCAGCACCACATATATAGAAAAGGCCAGACGTGGCGCTGTGGCTCAAGTGGTAGAGTGCTAGCCTTGAGCAAAAAGAAGCCAGGGACGGTGCTCAGGCCTTGAGTCCAAGCCCCAGGACTGGTCAAAAAAGCCAGAAGTGGCACTGTGGCTCAAGTGGCAGAGTGCTAGCCTTGAGCACAAAGGCTCAGAGCCGGTTTACAGGCCTTGAGTTCAAGCTCCAACACTGGCACCAAGAAAAAACAAAAAGAAAAAAAGAACTGCAGGTGTCGGGAGTCGCCTGTGGTTTGGCAGGTGCCGCCGGCTCTGCTGAGAGGCTCTGGGTGAAGGGCTGACCACGGTAGGCCCAGGAAGCTGGCGGGGCTTCCATCCAACCCCACTCCCTCCTTCCCTGTCCCCATGGCTCCCGTTCAGGGAGAGCCAGTCCTTCCCCCATCTCTTGCAGTGAGGTTCCGGCCAGCCACAGGCCTCCTCCTCATCGTGCTGAGGAGGAAAAGGGCCCGCGTGGCCACTCGATGCCCACAGGGGGCAGCGCCGACGGTCATAGCCGAGGAGCACGGTGATCCAGCCACTCAGCCCCTGCCATTTCCTTGTTAAGAACACAAAGACTCCGCCAGGTACCTGAGGCTCATGTTGGCAATCCTTGCTACTCAGGAGGCTGACATCTGAGGAGCTCAGTTCAAAGCCAGCAGGCAGAATCTTAGCTCCAGTGAACAGGCCAAACACTGCGAGTGAACGTGCGTGGAGACCTTGGCAGGCGTGGTTCCACGTATCTATAATCCCAGCACACACGAGCCGAGGCAGGAGAATCCAGAGCTCGAGACTAGCCTGGGGTGAATACTAAGACCCTGTCTCAAAAAATAAATAGGAAAGCAATAAGCAAGTAAATAAAAGGGGGCTGGGAATATGACCTAGTGGCAAGAGAGCTTGCCTTGCAAACATGAAGCCCTGGGTTCGATTCGTCAGCACCTCATATATAGAAAAGGCTAGAAGTGGTGCTGTGGCTCAAGTGGCAGAGTGCTAGCCTTGAGCAAAAAGAAGCCAGGGACAGTGCTCAGGCCCTGAGTGCAAGGCCCAGGACTGGAAATAAATAAATAAATAAATAAATAAATAAATAAATAAATAAATAATTTAAAAAATAGGTAAAGGAAGAAATCTCGTCCCTTTCAAGGTTGGTATTGCAGTCCCTGATATGTATGTATGTATGTATGTCGTACATGCACATATACTGGGGCTTGAACTTGCGCTCTTACTTAGCTGTTTTGCTCAAGACTGGCTCTCTACCACTTGAGCCACACCACCACTCCTGTGGGGTTTTTTTGGCTGGTTTATCAAAGATAGGAGTCACACCAATGTTTCTTCCCGGGCTGGCCTCCATTTGCAATGCTCAGATCTCAGCCTCGTGAGCAGTAAAGACAGAAACGCAGGTAGAGCCCTAGGAAGAAGAAGGCGGCGCGGCTGAAGCAGGATGCGGAGGGTTCACCCCGCGCGCTTCTGTGCCGCCTGTCCTTAGTCCCCGGCTTCCCTCCGGGGACACGGGAGACTCACAAAGCACAGCCAGCCAGCCACCTGCCAGGACAAAGTGCACACGCTTATCTCAGCCTGGCGGCTCTCTCCGGACCCGCTCCAGCTGGCAGCTGAACGAACCCGAGCTCTCCTTTGGTGCCAAGGTCCGCACGGAGCAGGTGGACACCCAAACCCCACGGGCACGGGCCAGGTCCCCGGGAGACGAAGCGCCATGAGGCAGCACAATGACAGAGCTAAATATACCATGCAAGCTCACTTTGTAAGTCCACAAGCACACGCCAAGGGGAAGAGAGGTGCGTGGTCTAGCCTGGGAGTACTAACTGTGAAATAAGCAAGACAGGAAAAGGGGAGGATCAAGTTAAATGGAGGGTGTTACAAGAGAAATGGCTTCTCTCTCCCTCCCATACTGTGTGTCTATGAACACATACTCCCAATAGACACTAAAGCACACCACATACTCTATGCTATAACTGTACAGACTATTACAGAACCCAGGCCCCGAGTTTGAGCCCCAGTACTGGCACAAAAAATAAATAAAATGAAACAGAATAAAAGGGGAGACTGGGGCTAGGGAAGAGTAGCTCACACCTGTAATCGTGTCTAGTCGGAAGACGGAGATCTGAGGATTGTGCTCATGGACAGTCTGGGAAGACAAGTCCTTGAGACTCTTATTGCCAATTAACCAGCAAAAGGGCCAGAAGTGCAAGCATAGTTCAAGTACAATTGGTGCCAACTGTGAGCCAAGTTCAAGCCCCAGTACTGGAACAAAGGACAAAGAAAGAAGAGAAAGAAAGGGGGAGGGGGAGAGGAAGGAAGGAAGGAGAGAAAGGGGAAAAGGAAGAAGGAGGAGGAAGAGGAGAAGCCAGATGCCAGTGGCTCACATCTGTAATCCTAGCAACTCGCGAGGCTGACATCTGAGGATCACAGTTCAAAGCCAGACTGGGCAGGAAAGTCCATGAGACTCTTAGCTCCAATGAATCATCAGAAGATGGGAAAAGGTGCTGTAGCCTTGAGAGAAAAAGTTCAGGGATAGTGCCAGGCCCTGAGTTCAAGCCCCATGACCACCACCACCACCAACAACAACAACAAAAAAAGAAGAGGAGGAGGAGAAGGATGGTGCTGGAGTGATTGAGGTTATATAGAAATGTCCAGTGAGGGGCTAGGAATATGGCCTAGTGGTAGAGTGCTTGCCTCTCACACATGAAGCCCTGGGTTCAATTACCCAGTATCACATATACAGAAAATGGCCAGAAGGGGCGCTAGGGCTCAAGTGGCACAGTGCTAGCCTTGAGCAAAAAGAAGCCAGGGACAGTGCTCAGACCCTGAGTTCAAGGCCCAGGACTGGCCAAAAGAAGAAGAAGAAAAAAAAATGTCCCAATGAAACCCCTCCTTTACAACTTAAGTATGCTAATAAAAACACAGAGCCCACTCTAAGGAGGGAGGGAAAAGAGTACAGAAATACCTTAGATTATTGTTGTTGTTTTCAGGTCTTCTTTCTCAAATGAGAAGTGAGCACCTGGTATAGCACAGCTTTGGTCTCCTTTGCGTTTGTTCCAGTGCCGGGGATGGACGCCACGGCCTTGCCAATGTCAGGCAGGCCCTGTCCCCTGGAACTGTGGACAGGCTCTCTCCTGTTGTCTTGTCTGATGGCTTCACTCATGTTCCCCCGGCCTCACCCCAGAGCCGGGAGAGGCAGCCCCCGAGGCCCAGCGCCTGCCGCTCCAGATCCCGCCTGCAGAGGGTGCTGCTGGATAGGCCGGGGCCCGGGCTCAGCCGCAAGCCAGGGGGCCTGGGCCTGGTCTGTGCTCCAGAGGCCAGAGGCCTGTTTCCAGCCTGGCAGTGGGCAGCCCTCTAGCCAGTGGGGGTGGGTGGATCTCCTCTTTCCTTTTCTCTTTTTCCTTTGGGATTTTGACACTGTTTCACTGTAGAGCCCCAGCTGGCTTTGAACTTGAGAGAACAGAGAGCAGGAACTGCAGGTGTGGCCACCACGCCAGGTGCGCCTGTTCCTCTGTTCTGAGACACTCCGTGATGCCCAGTGTCCTGCTGCCCATTCACTCCAGGGGCTTGATTTGAGGGACAAGCACTCATCTGGTTTTTCTTCGCTGCGACCATGCTTTTGAAGTCATTTTGTGGGCTCCTTTGCTGTGCTTGAGCGGAATCCTTGCAGATCTGGAAGCTGTGTGTGTGTCTGTCTGTGTCTGTCTGTCTGTCTTTCTGTCTGTAACTTAGGGCCTAGCAGCTGTCCCTGAGCTTTTCTGCTCAAGCCTAGTGTCCTAACTCTTCAGCCACTTCTGGCTTTTGGTGGTTAATTTGGAGATAAGAGTCTCATGGACTTTGCTGCCCAGGATGGCTTTGAACCACAATCCTCAGCGCTCAGCCTCCTGAGTTGCCAGGATTATAGGTGTGAGCCCCTGGTGCCTGGCTGGAAGCTGTTTGGAGCCCCATCGATTGTCAGGTGATTCCAACCCGCGACGAATCCACATGGAGGCCAGCGTTCCCACAGAACGCACCCTGTTGAGACACTGTGGCTTCTCCTTGCTCCTAGCTCAATTGCAACTTCTGCTGCTCCCTAGGACAGAGAGGTCTAAATCCTCAGACCCCTGGGCATGGCAGACCCCCAGCTGCCTGTAGAGCCCTTCAGAGAACTGTCTTTTAAATTAATTAATTCTTTTTAAAAATCGGTATCATAAGAGTGACGTACAGAGGGGTTGTGGTTACGGAAGCCAGGTAACCTTTTGTAAAAAGAGGTGTTTCTGGGCACTGGTGGCTCACGCCTGTCATCCTAGCTACTCAGGAGGCTGAGATCTGAGGACCATGGTTTGAAGCCAGCTCAGACAGTTTCCTGAGACTTTTTTTTCTTTCTTTCTTTCTTTTTGTCAGTTGTGGGGCCTTGAATTCAGGACCTGGGTGCTGTCCCTGAATTCTTTTGCTCAAGACTAGCTCTTGAGCCACAGCTCCACTGCGGTTTTCTGGTGGTTCATTGGAGATAAGAGTCTCGTGGACTTTCCTGCCCAGGCTTTCTTTGAACCTGAGCTGTCAGCCTCTTGAATAGCTAGGATTACAAGCATGAGCACTAGCACCCGACCATGAGATACTTATCTCCAAGTAAACACCAAAAAAGCCAGAAGTGGCTCTGTGGTTCAAGTGGTAGAGCACTAGCCTTGAGCACAAGAGCTCGGGGATAGTGCCCATGCCCTGAGTTCAAGCCCCAGGACTGGCATAAGAGATCGTAGGGGAGAGAAGAATTGAGGAGAAAGAGAGGGAGGGGGAGAGAGAGAGGGGGGAGGGGAGAGATAGAGAGGAGAAGGGGAGAGAGGATGTTCTTTTTTTTGTACTAAAGTTGGAAGTCAGGGCCTCATACTTGCTACACATTTGATTGTTTGAGCTGCACCCTCAATCCTTTTGTTATTCTCTGAAGGCTCTGGACCTCAGTCCTCCTGTTTACACATGCGGGGTAGCTGGGCTGACAGGAGAATGCTTCCATGCCTAGCTCTTATTGGTGAGATAGAGTCCTGTGATAGTTTTGCTCTAGCTGGCCTTGAATCCTATTCCTCTAGCTCTCAGCTAGGATTACAGGCATGAGCCATCTTACTGAACCCTCATATAATTTGGTGTTTTTGTTTTTTGTTGTTTGCCAGTCCTAGGGCTCGAACTCAGGGCCTGGGCACTGTTCCTGAGCTTCTTCTGCTCAAGGCTAGCGCTCTACCACTTGAGCCACAGCACCATTTCCAGCCTTTTCTATTCATGTGGTGCTGAGGAATCGAACCCAGGGCTTCACGCATGCTGGGCAAGCTCTCTACCACTAAGCCACATTCCCAGCCCTCGTATAGTTTTTTTTTTCTTGCTCAACATTCACCTTACTGGTCAGGTATGGGTTGTGGAGACGGGCCAAGAAGGCTTTGACAACGATCCAAGCTCTGGGGGCTTTCCGCTTTGTCCCTGCGTGGGGGGTGGGTGAGCGCTGGCTTCTAGCTCTGCCCTTCTTCCTGTGGAATTCTACACCGTCCCCGGCCTCCCTGCTCAGGGAAGACAGCTCTGCTCTTGTTCCTGTGTCTGGGGCCTCGCTGGAAAGTCTCGTTTGCGTTCTATTCTTTTTGGAGGCAAGCTAAAATAAGGAAAGGCGAGAAGGACTAGGTGTCTCTGCTAGGAAGCCGGGGACAGACAGGCTCGCTAGGTTTTTTAAAGTGCCATCTTGAGCGCAAAGCCCTGCGTCCATACAGTGTTATACCAGACGTGTTTGTTATTTTTCATTTTGTCTTCCTCAAGTCTGGCCAGGTGACGCACACACAAGCATTGTTCTTTCTCTTCGCTTCATTGAGCTGTACCCCGACATAGCAAACAACCTTCTCCCCTAACCTTGGCCCACACGATTAAATCAACTAGGCAATATTTTTCCAGTTTCTTTTTTAAATTTTTTTAAAAATTGGGTTTAGGTTATTACATATCTCATAGTATATATACATGTTAACCATGATGAAAATTGTCATTCTACTCTACATAGCTTGTGAAGTCTGTGAACTTTAACAATGAAATCATTTTCTCCATTTCGGATGATGTGTACATTACATTCCTTTTGTTTAGCAGTGTCCGTTCCCTGTTTCCCTCCTTCCCTCCCTCCTTCCTTCCCATTCCCGTGTCCAATGTAGCGATGGGACGAGGCAAATCTTAAGTAAAACACTCACCTGAAAATCGAAACACCAGCTGAGTGGCTCAGCCGCCCCTGGGGGGCTGGGACGTGAGGCTGGCGGTTCAAAGCCAGCCCAGGCCCCGGTGCCGGCCCTCCCCTTTCCCTACCTTGCTTTACTAATCAACGTCCTTGGTCTCTCAGGAACACATTTGGCTGGGGAAATGGACGGACAGCGGCCCTAGGAGGTCCGGGTGCATTGGGGTGTTACGGGGTGGGGGGGGGGCAGGGCGGCGTTCCTTTCCTTTCTTTCTTTTTTCTGGATGCACTGAGGACCCAGGAGAAAGACCCCGCTCAGAACTCCGCGTCTCGCTATGGCCTGCTGTTTTCCCCGGGATCCCCTCACACCCTGACCATCCCCCACCCCGCACTGACGATTGGAAGCCCGCGGGCCTAGCTACTCAGGACGCTGAGATCTGAGGATCGTGGTTCAAGGCCGGCTCAGGCAGGAGAGTCCGTAAGGCTTTTATCGTCAATAAACTACCCAGAAAAAGCCAGAAGTAGAGCTGTGGCTCAAGTGGCGGGACAGCAGCCTTGAGCGAAAAAGCTAAGGGGCAGCGCCCAGGCCCTGAGTTCAAGTCCCAGTACCCTCTTCTCCCCGCCCCCCCCCCTCGCCCCTCGCCTCGCACGCACAATGAAGACTGAAGGCCGAAAACGCCCCTCTGTTGTTCTCAGGGCTCGCCTAGAATTAACCTGTGGCCGGAATGGCGTCGAGGTTTGCAGTAGAGGAGAAACCTGGACCATTTCCCAGTTAGGAGCCGTTAATGTGCCCGCGAGAAGAACTGCAAGGTGACGCGCCGAGTGCAAGGTGGGTGGAGGGGTGATTGGGGAAGTAAGATAAACCGCCAAAAAGAAAGAGTGCGGGGCTGGGGATGTGGCCTAGTGGGAGAGCGCGCGCCGCGTATACAGGAGGCCCTGGGTTCGATTCCCCAGCACCACATATACAGAAAACGGCCAGAAGGGGCGCTGTGGCTCAAGTGGCAGAGTGCTAGCCTTGAGCAAAAAGAAGCCAGGGACCGTACTCAGGCCCCGAGTTCAAGGCCCAGGACTGGCAAAAAAAAAAAAAAAGAGTGCAAGAGAGAAACGCACCCCAAGCCGCGTGGGTGCGCGTGGAGATGGGAGCCGGGCTCTTCTCGTGGGACAGCGGGTGTGTACGAGCTCAGCAGGCCGGGCAGCTGACCTGGAACCGGCCGTGCCGTCTTTGTTCTGGGCACCTGGACTTTCCTATCGTTCGTGTTGCTGCGCTGTCTTGACGTTTTCACCCGAGCGTGGTTGGGTGGGAGGTGAGCTTGCGGAGGGTTTGGGGCAACTCTCTGCACGTGCTTCTGCTCAGGAGGGTCGCTCAGAAGCATCGGCAGCTGGTGCCTGTGAACCTCCCTGCGGGGGAGGCTGAGGAAGGGAGGACCGCGGAGGGAGGCCGGCCGGAGCGGACGAGTGGGAGATGGGCTCTTTGCACCTACAGCTGCATGGGGTGTCCATGCCTGTCCTCCCAAGTTGGGGGGAGGGCGGTGGGCGGGGGGGGGCGTAGTTCCAGGCCAGCTGAGGCACGAACCTCAGAGGAAAGCTGGAGGGAAGCTGAGTCTGATGGCACCAGCTTGTGACCCCAGCCCTATGGGGGTCACCGAAAATAAGTGGCCTGATCAGGGCTCAGGCCCATGCCCAGTCAGGAAGCAAGGCAGATAACCAGGGAAAAGCAAGGCCGGAGGCAGGGCGTGGCAGGGAAGAAGTCCTGCCTAGCATACACGAGGCCCCGAGTTCAGAACCCAGCACTGCCAGTGAATGAACGCATGGATGAACGGATCGCTGTATCGGGCAAGCTTCGTCCCGGAGGTACGTTATTCATTTGGGACAAGGCCAGAGGAAGTCGCCTCTCTTGTGTCGTGGAGGGATATGGAGTGATGAGAAAATAAATGTATGCTTTGTGTGCCTTTCTTTTCTTTGTTTCTTTTGGTGGTTCTGGGCTTTGAACTCAGGGCCTTATGCCGGCTAGGCTGGCACTCTACTACTTGAGCCATATATCCACCTCTTTTTTTGGGGGGGGGGTGTAGTTGTTTTTCAAATACAGTCTAAGGTTCCTACCTGTGGCCTCAGACCAGGACATTCCTACCTCGAGTGTGGCTGGGATTACAGGTGTGTCTCACCTGCCTGGTTTTGTGCACTTTACACATGTTTTTAAATTTAATTTTTTGTGCAATGCTAGGGTTCTGAACTCAGGGCTCACTCTTCTAAGCTGCAACACTCCCATCCCTGCTTTTTGCTGGTTACTTTTGAGACGGGCTTTTGTTCCGTGCCTGGGCACAGTGGAGCCCGCGTTAGGCTTCTCAGTGGCTAGGAAAACAGGTGCGTGCCACCGTGTGTAGTTCTTCATTGAGAAAAGGTCTTATGGATTATTTTTTCTGCCCTAGCTGGCCTTGAACTCTGACCCTCCCAAGTGGCTGGATGACAGATGTAAGACACAGGCACCTGGATTTCTAGGCTTTTCTTAAAGTTTACTAAGTACCACACTTAATCTTGTAGTCCTATAACTTTGCAGTCCAACTCTTGATTCTGTCTTGCTTTGGATTCCATGATAGCCTGTCTCTAACCTACGCAAACCTGGTTTCTTCTACTAATTTCTGTCTCCTGGGTTTTTTGGTAGAGCAGGAAGCGGTACAAACTTTGGATTCTGGTAATAAAAAGACCAAGGAGGAGTTGGAGGCATGGTTCATTTGGTAGAGCACTAGCAAGTGAACGAAAGCATCAGGTACTATGTTGAGTCCCAGTGTTGGACCACATTTTTAAAAAGCCTAAGAACCTCCCTTCCTTGCCTGCTCAGCCAGTCCTGCCTCCAGCCAAGCCTACCCTCTTAGTACAGCGAAGAGGGGGATGCGAATCCTTGCTGTGTCTCCTAGTACACACACACGTTCCTACATGCACACGCACACCTTTATAATCCATACCATCCACTCTGGTGTCAATTGCCATTTGCTCTTAATTGTCTACGCTGGGCATCTCTCATGTTAATGTACACGACTTTAACCCTGTGTGTTGGTGTGTGTCTGTATATACATGACGAAATCTGCTGTTACAACTATTTTAGGTGTATTAATGACATCGGA
This sequence comes from Perognathus longimembris pacificus, assembly GCF_023159225.1. Classification (NCBI taxonomy): domain Eukaryota; kingdom Metazoa; phylum Chordata; class Mammalia; order Rodentia; family Heteromyidae; genus Perognathus; species Perognathus longimembris. Next base: position 2,391,306 of record NC_063173.1, on the reverse strand, counting down.
ATATTGTGCAACCATCTGCACTAGCTGTTTTCCAAAACTTTTCCATCCTCCTGTCCTCGAGCCAGGAGCGGTGACGCACGCCGGTCACCTACGCCCTTTAGAGGCGCAAGGAGTCTGAATCTGAGGCCAAAATCAGCTACGAGGGAAGACCTTGTCTCAAGTAAACAAAAAGCTGGAAGTTGAGCTGTGGTTCAAGGCTAGCCTTGAACACAAAAGCTGAGAGACAGCGCCCAGGCCCTGAGTTCTGGTACCCAGGACAAGTACCAAAAAATAAAAACATAGAAAGATATGATTTAATTAGGTACGTCTGTAACAGGGTCGCATGAACCCCTGCCAACTTCCTCTCTCCGCTCAAGATCATTTTGAAGCTCAGTTCAGTTCGCCTTTGGTTAAGGCAGAGTTGCTTTAGACTATGGAAAGCCTAGACTCGGGCCCCTCGTCCTCCCTACTCTCCCTCCTCCCTGCTATCCCTCCTCCCTGCTATCCCTCCTCCCTGCTATCCCTCCTCCCTACTATCCCTCCTTCCTGCTATCCTTCCTCCCCCTTCCTTTTGGGGAAAAAACCAATCTCTGCTAAAGTTTTGGCAGAAGGCCCATTCCTGGTCCCTGCAGGAAGTACGGAAGCCAGGAGGCCCGGATTCTTCTCTCCACCCCTGGGCCCCCGGCATTCTGCCCGTGACCATGGCAGAAGGAGCAGTCCCCTTCACGGTGTGATCCTCGTCAGGTTCCGCCCGCCACCCGCCCGCACCCCCTGCCCCCACCCTCTGGGAACACGGAGAGTCCCAGAAATTCCTTTTCTTTAAGGAGTGGACACAGGCCTCCGTGACTGACCCCCAAGAGGCCTGTCCAGCACCCCTGCGGTGTTGGGCTGCAGGGGAGGCTGCTGCCCGCTCCTTCCCGCATGCAGGCGTGCAGGGTCCTAGCCCCTTTGAGGGGCTCAAGCCCCTGGGGACAATCTGGGAGCTCCTGGATGGCCAAGGAGGAGGAGCTGCTGCTCCATTGCGTACCAGAATCCCAGGCTTTTGCCTGGTGGAAGAAAACAGGTTTATTCAAAGCCCCGCCTGAGGAAAAACAGACAGAACACCTCGAATCTCTACCGTGGGGGCCTCAGGGCTTTTTGTTGTTGAGACAGGGCCTTAACTCTATCTAGCCCAGGCTGGCTTTGAACCACAGTCCTCAGATCTCAGCCCCCTGAGCAGCTAGGATGACACGCGTGACCCTCGAGGGCCTAGCTCATTTTTGCCAAGGTTTTTTCACGGATCGTTTGGGATTCCGTATGAGGGATGCACTCGTTTTTCACAAAGTACACCGATGCAATCAAAACTCAGCTCACGCATCAGGACGTCGGCGGGAGGATCTCGCTTTGCAGGGTGCTTGCTTCGTGTGGGCTGTGCCCTGAGTTCCATGGCGTTCCCAACACCACACGCGCACACGCACACACGCACACACGCACACGCACGCACCACTAAGTATACTACCTTTCTTTTTGCTGTGACCACATACCTGACAGAAACACTGTACAGGCAGAGGGGTTTATTTGGGCCCCTAGTCGCTTAGCCCCCTGTGCTTGGTTGAATATTGGGGTGGCAGGAGCGTGGGGCTGCAGAGAGTGGCTCCCTTCATCTCACGGCGGACAGGAAGCAGAAGAAAGGACGCACAGGAAGGGGATAGGGAAGACAGCGCCCCCTAGAGGCCACACCCCAATGACCTACGTCCTCCCACTAGGCCCCGCCTCCCCCCTTCCACCACCTGCCAATCATATTAGGAATCCACACTATATGGGCCCACTGCTACTATCTGGTCCTGTTTAGAAATACACTCACAGACACATGCGGAAGAACGCTTCACGGATCTCCTAGGCTTTTCTTTCATTGTTTCTTCCTTCTTGTCTGTCATGGTGCCCTATAGGAATTCAATCACCACAGAGAAGCCACATCTCGAAAGGTTGGATTGAGAGTCTTTATTAGAAAGGTGGACGATTGCAGGCGGCACTCCTTTCCCAAAGGCCTCAGCCCAGGATACAGCTAGCACAAAGCTTTTGAAGACAAAAGCCACACCATTGGATGGGAACCAAGCTTTAACGAGTGTTAGGCCAAGCAGACCATATAGTGGGGAGCACTCTCTGGAGCACACAACATGACATCTGCCATTCAAAGAACGGCCTAGCTAACCACTGGGCTTTCTGGAGCTGGGTGAAAGTCGCCACCACCCAGCAAGTTGCCACGATGGGGGCGTGGACAAGGCATATTACTTAAACCGTATCCTTATTTCAGTGGGGCTTGAACTCAGGGCCTGGGTGCTGTCCCTTAGCCTTTCTGTGCTCAAGGCTAGCTCCGCGCACACCGCCATGGCGCCCACGAACCAAAGTGAGAAGGAAGGGTTCTAGATCTGTGGCGCTGAAGGGTCCAAGCCTTGGCTGTTGGCTGGACACAGGATGTCACATTTGTAATTCCAGCTGCACCGAGGAAGTCAGCGCTTGATTCCCGGCTCTTTACTCTTCCCCGGCGCCTGGATCCTTGACTTGCACGTCGGAAGCACACACGTAGGAAGCGGGTGTGTTCTTCATCTCTCCAGAGAGAACGGTGGCCCCGCTGGGACGGGAGGCGGGGCTGGGCGGCCCAGCACCAGGCATGCGCACGAACGTCGGGCGAGAGAGACCGAGAGGCCCTGAGTTCAATTCCCAGGATCAGTGTGGGCGCATGTGCATGGGAACGCAGAGAGAGACAGACAGACAGACAGACAGAGCAAGAGACAGAGAGGGGGGGGAGAGAGAGGGAGAGCGAGCACAATACTTGCCACCAGCATTGAAGATCAATGGGGCCGAAACCTCTCCAAACTGCTCGGCACAAAGTCAGGCCAGTTCGGTTCAGGCTTGGAACATTCCTTGAGTACTATTTCTCCAGCAGCGGCCGCAGAGGGAGGGGGAGGGAGGGGGAGGGAGCCTCTCTCGTGGGAGGGGGGGCCCGGAGGGGGGAGGGGGACAGCAAGGCCGGGGCTGGGCTGGGCACCCTGCCGTGGGCGGCCATCTGAGGGCTTTCACCCGGGTCCCAGCTGCCCCCGACTGGCTGGCCCCGAGCCCAGCCGCCCCAGGGCAGAGGAGCTGGTGGCTTTGAACAAAGGAGGGCGGGCGGGCTGGGAGGCGGGGACGCGGCAGGCTGCAAGCAGGGTTCCCGGTGCCTTCTCAGATCCCCGCCCCCCCCCCCCCCCGGGGTCCAGGTGGGGCCGGAGGCCCAGGGTGAATGTGTCATGAAGGACGTGGCTCAGCCAGGGCAGACCTGGGGCTCCTGTGCGCCGAGGCTCAGTCTGAAAGATGTCCTCGCCTCTGGGGCCTAAGATGCTCAGCCATGGAAGAACACAGAGAGGAGGCGCCAATTCCTGCCAAGGACAGATGTGCCAATGGATGCAAAGAGTCATCTGCATCGGGTTCCAAGGGCCGTATTGGGGTTTTGTAAGGAGAGCAGGGAAGGCATTGGGAGCATAGGAACAGCACGCACGAAGGCTACAGTGCATGGGAAAGCCAGCGGTGCTGGGATTGAGGAAGAAGGCAGCTTAAGTGTCCGGTGGCGTGGTGTTGACCCGGGATCCCTTGGGGCGCGGGGGGTGGGGGCGTGGAGCTCCTTAGATCTCTGTCCTCTCATCCTGAGGAAGGATATATGGTAAAGTAGGAAGAAACAGACCGACTGGAACGTGAGACCTGACGACTAGCGGCCAGGAGCTGCGTGAGGAAGACACGGGTTCAGCCACGCAGCGCGGCCAGGCATTCAGAAGCAAGCCGTGGGGCTAGAAAGAGAGCAGCACTGCCCCTGACTGAACCCTGCGCTCCCTCCCAGGTTGCAGGGCCAGGGCCAGGGGAGAGAGCAGAGCCAGAGCCGCTTTCTCCAGCTCCCCCGTTGGCCCAGCATCGTCAGTGCGCTCCGACACCCAGCCACGACCGCAGGAACACGGACGGGCGTGCTGGAGACGCGTCCTCCTGCCACCCAGCACGTCAGTCCTCCAGGGACGTCGCTCTTGAAAAACGGCGGAAGGCATCCCTTCTCTGCAACGATGCCCAAATGCCACCATCAAAGGTCAGCGAGCGGGTCAGGCTTAGAGACCCCGGGTCCCAGGGGTAAAAGTGCGACGCCAAGAGTGATGCCATGTGCCCGGCGTGAGGAGGAAGATAAACACACACCGAGCACCGCTCTGGCTCGGAGCCTGCCTTCGCCCCGTGCAGCCCCGGCGCCAAGAGCCCCGCGCGCCTCCCCTCGAGCGCCCGCCTGGGAAGAGGCCCTCCGCCTCCGCCTGCCGGCCTCTCTCCCTGCCTGCGTGGCCAGTGAGGCTCTGCCAAGCTTTCTCACCACGGTGACTTGTCCAGAAAGTCTTATTCGGGCTGGGAATGTGGCCTAGTGGTAGAGCGCTCGCCTCCTATCCACGAAGCCCTGGGTTCGATTCCCAGCACCACATATATAGAAAATGGCCAGAAGTGGCGCTGTGGCTCAAGTGGCAGAGTGCTAGCCTTGAGCAAAAAGAAGCCAGGGACAGTGCTCAGGCCCTGAGTTCAAGGCCCAGGACTGGCCAAACAAACAAATCAACAGAAAGTCTTATTCTCTGATGGAAGTGAAGGACCTGGGACTGAAGAGCAGAGGTGGAAAGTCCTTACTTGTAGAGGGAAACTTCATAAACTTTCACTGTGTCTACCTGGGCTGGCCTTGAACCACAATCCTCAGATCTTAGACTACGGAGAAGCTAGGATCCCCAGCGTGACCCGCCAGTGACCAGCTTGTTACTATGTTTTTAATGAAGTCAAAGCTTTTTACTTTCTTATTTAGAGTTCGATTTATGAAGAAATTGGGAAGATTTTACAGAGAGTTGCCATATTCCCTATCATATCAGCACATTATTAACCAAAGTCAACAGATGAGTGCTGCCACTCATGGAAGGAGTTTTCTTTCTTTCTTTTTTTTTTTTTTTTTTGCCAGCCTCCTGGGCCTTGAACTCAGGGCCTGAGCGCTGTCCCTGGCTTCTTCCCGCTCAAGGCTAGCACTCTGCCACTTGAGCCACAGCGCCGCCTCTGGCCGTTTTCTGCATATGTGGTGCTGGGGAATCGAACCCAGGGCCTCGTGTATCCGAGGCAGGCACTCTTGCCACTAGGCTATATCCCCAGCCCCCTGGCTTCTTTTTGCTCAAGGCTAGCACTCTGCCTCTTGAGCCACAGCGCCACTTCTGGCTTTTTCTATCTATGTGGTGCTGAGGAATCGAACCCAGGGCTTCATGTATACGAGGCGAGCACTTGACCACTAGGCCATATCCCCAGCCCCCAATTATATATTTCTTAAAGAAAGACTTCGTTTGGAGAGAAGGCTCTACTATGTTGCCCAGACTGGCTTTGAACTTGCTATCTTCCTGCCTCAGCCTCCAGAGTAGCTGGGATGTATCTCCACACCCAGCTTGGAAAAATATTAGTTTTATTACATCCTATCAAATGCACACAGTTAACAGCCTTGACACCTGTTGACATGTATCTCAATCACTTGGGCTGAGTGTGTGTGTGTGTGTGTGTGTGTGTGTGTGTGTGTGTGTGTGTGTGCAGGACTGGGCCTGGGCTCTGTCCCTTTAGCTTTTTGTGCTCAAGGCCCCCGCTCTACCCCTTGAGCCACAGCTTCACCTCTGGATTTGGGGGGATTCACCGCAGCAAAGCGTCTCAGGCACTTTTGTTTTTTTGCCCAGGTCGGCTTCAAATCATGATCCTTACATCTCGGCCTGGGGAGTAGCTGGGGTTACAGCCATGAGCCACACAGCCCCGCGGGCCGGTGGCTAAACTCGTGTCCCTCGGTTTCTCCACTGCGACCTTTCTTCCCTTTTTCTTTTCACCTGGCAGTCCCGCTGGGTTCCTCCAGGTCCCGGCCTGGGGTCTCCTGTCCCCCGTCCCCGCCCAGGCCGCTGCCCAGGGCCGGCTCCAGGGGGGTGGGCAGTGCACTTCTGCTGGGGGTCGGGGTCGCCTTCCTTCCTCCCTCCACCCTCCTCTTGCTGCAGATTCTGCATTCGCCCCTTCTGCCCCTGTCCCGCTCTGCCCCACGCACCTGTCCGTCCGGTCCTCCCTCTCCACCCGGCTGGCCGGGCGCCCCGGGCCTGTCCCTCTGCCCGGCCCGCAGTGCGGAAAGCCCAATCCAGCCAGCCTGGCCAAGCTTCGCTTCCTGGGTCCCCCCAGGGCAGGGGTGGGGGTCCCTCCCCTCCCAGGGCCGGGGTGGGTGGGCTTGGGGGTGTAACCAAAGCCACCGGGCTCCCGTCTGGGGCCCAGGCCCTTCGTGTAGGGAAGCAGGTGGGAGGCAGGACGCGTGGCTGAGCACGCTCAGGTCAAGGTCACAGACCGCAGGTCTGAAAGGAGGGGCGGAGGAGGCCTTTCCAGGCGCGTTCAGATCAGGATTCTGAGGAGCCACGTTTATTCCAGCTGCCGCCAAGGGCGAGGCAGAGCGCCTCGCTCAGCCCGGGGCTCCTCACTACTTCTGGCAGAATTTTAGCTAAGAAAGGAAAGGTGGTTTTTTCTGTCTGTCATGGAGCTTGAACTCAGGTCCCGGGCCATGTCCCAGAGCTCTTTTGCTCAAAGCTAGAGATCTACCACTTTGAGTCCTAGCTCCACTAAAGGCTTTCTGGTTGCTAATTGTAGAGAAGAGTCTCACAGAGGGCTGGGAGGTGACTTGGTGGCAGAGTGCTCGCCTCACATGCGTGAAGGCCTGGGTTCGATTCCTCGGCACCACATACACAGGAAAAAGCCGGAAGAGGCGCTGTGGCTCAAGTGGCAGAGTGCTAGCCTTGAGCAAAAAGAAGCCAGGGACAGTGCCTGAGTCCAAGCCCTGGGACTGGAGAAAAAGCAAAAACAAAACAGGAGTCTCACAGACTTTCCTGCCCGGGCTGGCTTTGAGCCACAATCCCCAGATCTCAGCCTCCGGAGTAGCCAGGATTACAGGCGTGAGCCGCCAGCACCCGGATTTTCTTTTTTTCCGTTAAAGAACAACTTTGGCACCCGCTGGCGGCTCTCACCTATAATCCTGGCTACTGAGGGGGCTGAGATGGAGGCTTGTGGTGCGAAGTCTGCCCGGGCAGACAGATCCAGGGCACTCTTCTCTTCCATTAACCACTAAGAGGCTGGAAGTGAGCTATGGTTCATGTGGTAGAGCACCAACTTTGAGGAAAAAAAAAAACAAACCTACATGTGGTACCGAGGCCCAGCCCCCGTCCCGGTGGTAAACGGGTAACTGAGGACAGGCAGGCCTGGGGCAGGTTTGTGAAAGATGGGGGGCGGGGGGGGGGAGTCCTAGGTTCCAGGCTTGTTTTTCTCAGCTGTAGTGTTGTGGTGGCTGTCAGGATGCCTCTGGTCCCCGGGGAGGAGAAGCTGTTGCCATGGCAACCCCTGGCTCTCCCTCCCCTCCCCCCCTCCCGTCCCCCAGGGGTGCTGACAGCTCCCCACACATCCGCGGAGAGCGCCCACCCCCCCCCCATCTCCCTCCTGCGCACCCCGGGTGGGGTGCGTGGGGGTTCGGAGTCCCCGGCGCTGTCCTGCCCCGGCTGGCTTCCCACTGCCATCCTCGGGTGCCAGACCAGCCCCACGGTGGGCAGAGCTCGTGTCGAACCGAAGCCTTTCCCGCCCTCCCCCCACCCCCATGTCTGCGGTGGCGGAGCTGAACGTCGGGGGCCGGCTGTGCGCCGCCACGCCGAGCTCGCTGCGCCGGGGCCCGGGCTCGAGGCGGGCGGAGCTGCCGTCGGGCCCCGCGCGGGCGAGCCGGGACGCCGGGGGGGGGGGGGGGGGGCGTGCTCATCGACCGGCCCCGCACGCCCGCCCGCTCGCCCGCACGCCCGGGGCCCATCCTGGACTTGCTGCGCGCGCACGGGGCGGCTGCCCACGGAGCGCGCGCGCGCGGGGGTGTGCGGCGGCGAGGCGCGCTTCTGCGCGCTGCGGGCCCGGCGGCGGCGGCGGCGGCGGCGGCTCGAGGCGGGCGCGTGGCCCGCGGGCGGCTCCTGCGGCGCGTGCGCGCTCCCGCGTGCTCGTCCGCGCCCTGCGCACCCCGGATCGGGCCGCGCGTCCCCGCGAGGGTTTAGCGCTGCGGCTGCGCCTCCCGCGTGCTCGTCCTCGGCCTGCGCACCGGGCCGCGCGCGCCCGCGAGGGCCTGGAGCTGTGGCTGCGCCGGGCGCGTGCGCGCTCCCGTGAGGGCCTGGCGCTGCGGCTGCGTCGGGCGAGTGCGCGCCCCCGCGAGGGCCTGGCGCTGCGGCTGCGCCTCCCGCGTGCTCGTCCGCGCCCTGCGCACCCCGGACGGGGCCGCGCGCGCCCGTGAGGGCCTGGCGCTGCGGCTGCGCCTCCCGCGTGCGCGCCCCCGCGAGGGCCTGGCGCTGCGGCTGCGCCTCCCGCGTGCGCGCTCCCGCGAGGGCCTGGCGCTGCGGCTGCGCCTCCCGCGTGCGCGCTCCCGCGAGGGCCTGACGCTGCCGCTGCGCCTCCCGCGGGCTCGTCCTCGGCCTGCGCACCGGGCCGCGCGCTCCCGCGAGGGCCTGGAACTGTGGCTGCGCCGGGCGCGTGTGCGCTCCCGCGAGGGCCTGGAGCTGTGGCTGCGCCGGGCGAGTGCGCGCCCCCGCGAGGGCCTGGCGCTGCGGCTGCGCCTCCCGCGTGCGCGCCCCCGCGAGGGCCTGGCGCTGCCGCTGCGCCTCCCGCGGGCTCGTCCGCGCCCTGCGCACCCCGCACGGGGCCGCGCGCGCCCGCGCCGCCCTGCGCCCGCCGCCTGGAGGCCGGCGACGCGCCCGCGGTCCGGTTCGGGCCCTGGCACGCGGGCCCCGACGCCCGAGCCCCGCTGGACTGCGCGGAGACCGACCTCCAGGCGCAGGCGCACCGGGCGCACCGACCACAGTACCGCCCCCGCGAAGGCACCCTGGACGCAGCCCCGGGGATGCTTCCAGACGTCCACCTGCCCCCCGGTGGTTTGCCCGGGCGCGGGGAGGGGCTCGGGGGGGGGCTTCGAGAGGCCAGAGGTGGCCATCGACACCCACTGACTTCACAAATAAAGACCCAGCCTCTTCCAGGGTGGCCCTGCGGCCTCGTCCTCAAGTGTTTCCTTCCTCCCTTCCCCCCAGGACTCACGGAGACGGCCCCCCTCGACTTGCCTGGACGGCCTCGGCTGCCCCTGCCAAACCTCAGCACCCTGGGCCTCGCCCCCCCCCCCTTCCTTCTGTCTCCCTCTTCCTCCTTTTCCCTCCCCTGGTACCGGGGCGTGGACTCAGAGCCCGGGAGCCGCCCCTGGGCCCCTGCTCAAGTCTTCTATTTAACAGTTTCTCCTAGTCCACTACACTATTTGAGGCGCTAATTCCATGCTTACGTGACCTAAGGGCTTTTTGCGTTCCTTGTGCCACAAGTGTCTTTCCCAGTGGTTTCCAGGAGTCCATGGGATTGGTGATATTGCACTGTTAGTATGTATCCGTTCTGTCTAGCCCCCCCCCCCCAGCTCTTTCCCCCCCATCATCACCTTGTTCCAAGCTAATCAGAACTCTGGATCATGGCTCGAATTGTTGTTGAATATTCTGGGCTATGATTTCCCTAGGGCCTGTGGGGAACTACAATCAATAGACTTTTTCACTCTGGCAGATCATAATGGATACTTCATGATAGATACTCTGTGCTAATACCAGATGTAAATCACTGAATCACTTAATGCATGGGGAATATATATATATATATGGGAAATATGAAATATATCTATCTACCTATCTATCTAGAAAAGTTCCCAACTAGCTACTACATGTGACTATTGTATAAGCAGAACTCTGGTATATCCTCAAGGGGTCTTGTACTGAGCAGTTAGTGTTACAGCTGCCCCCTTGAGCAGAGTTGCCGGGCTGTCTCTGTGCCTGGGAACCGTGGTACTCCCCAGCGTAGCTACCTCTGATCAGGAAAGTAAGTACTGCACAGCTCTCCCTTACATTGATCTTGGACTTGGCAACCTAACTTGTTTGCCAATGGAATATCAACCAATGTGGCATAAGCGAAGACTTGATAATCATTTGCAGATGAGGATTGTTCTCTGAGAATACTTCTGCTGTTTCCAAAGAAAGCCGGGTTAGCAGAGTGGGCAGGTGCACACTGGTACGTCCCAACTATGACACTGAGGTGGGAGGAGCATTTGAGCCCCGGAATGAGATGAGGTTAGGCGACATAGTGAGCCCCCCGAGTGGTATGTGAAGGGGTGGGGGTGGGGAGGAAGAGCAAAAGAGTGAAAGGAAGTCAGAAGTTCCTGTATAGGGAACTCCTATAGATGGCAAAGATTGCTTATTACATCACCAATATCTTCTTTTTTTCTAACTCATGATCATAGAGAGAGACAATATTCGTATTGCTATCATTTGAATTTGTACAGTCCCGTGAAGGCCCCAGGTGGTCACGTGCTGGTGCCAACCTGGCACTGTTAGTAGATAGTGTAAAGCTTCAAGTGGGAGGTTATGAGGTCACTAAGAGTGTGTCCTCAAAAGGAACTGTGGGACCCAAGTCTCTTTTTCTCTGTCTCGCTTCCCCACCATGGGGTGAGCGGTTTTTCTCCTTTACACATGCCTGTCAAGGTTTGCTGCATCTCCCAAAGCAACGGAGCCATGTATTGAAAGTGTCAGCCAGAATAAGCCTTTTCTTTTTTATAAGTTTATTAGCTAACGTATCTGTTATAGTAATGGAAAGAGAACTGATGCAAATAGACATTAAGAAGATATTGGGGTTGGAGGCGTGGCTTCGGTGGTAGAGTGCCAGTTAATGAGCGAAAGCATCGGTACTGAGTTAAAAAAAAAAAAAAGAAGATATCTTGGCTGGGGATGTCGCTCAGTGGTAGCCCAATAGCCTAACATGCAAGGGTTCTATCTCTTATTTGTTTCTTTTCTCATTCAATGATGTGACCAAATACCTGATAGAAAAGACTTAAAAGGAGGAAAGATTTTACTTTGACGTGCTGTTTCAGAGGGTTCAGTCCAATGGGTGCTTGGTCTCACACACTTGATCTGGAGATTGTGGTTTGGGAGAATGTGGTGAGCCTTTCTACACTACTGGTAGATCGGAATCGGAGAAAATAGAATACAGAAAGGGTCCGAAGCAAGCTATAGCCCCAATAACACACTTCACAATAATACAATCATATTACGAATTCATCAAGGTATTAATCCACCGATTAGGTTAGAGCTTTCAAGATCTAATTATCTCTGGACGAGAGGATCAAGTCCTGCCAGTACTGCCAATTTTGAATTTCCAGCCTACAGAACTTTGACAGAGTGAATTAACATTGTTACTGTATGTGTTAGAACATAGAATATTAGTTTTTGTTTTGGTGAATAAATTTACCCTGAAGTTATACTTATTGAATGCCTTAGAAATGCTGAAGTGGAGCTGGGGGCCAGTAGCTCACACCTGTCATCCTAGCCACTCGGGAGGCTGAGATCTGAGGATTGTGGTTCAAAGCCAGGCCAAGCAGGAAACTCCATGAGACTTTCTCTCTCCAAGTAAGCACCAAAGCCAATCAGAAACGGAGCTGCAGCTGAAGTGGTAGCGTGCTAGCCTAGCACTGCAGGGACAGCATTCAGGCCCCGATTTCAAGCCCCAGCACAGGCACACACACAAAAAGAATGACTTCACTGAAAGACATCACTTAGTACAGTGTACTTTAATGAATCATTTGCTCAGAAAGGATTTAACGTGATGAGCCTTATGACTATGAAGAAATATTCAAAAAGATAAGATTGCAGGAATGGAAGTTAAGCTAACACTATTAGTTGCATGACTCATTAATACTCTCTTCCTTTCCTCTCTCCTAACAGAAAAAGCAGTATATCAAAAGTATTAATAATGTCCAAAATACTCTATTTGTATGTGAGACTTCTCAGATCTGCTGGGATTTACCAAAGGAGATTATAGAGTCAGAAGAGGAAAACTTAAGACAGAATGCTAAACCTGTCACAATCCAAAGGCAAAGCAGATTCCCCGTCCCGGTGGCAGCAGTCACTGCGCTCCTCCAGGGGACTCCCTCCCCCGTTCCCGCAGCCCACGGAATGTGACCCTGCGACTGCCCCCTAAGATTTCGTTGAAATTTCTCCCACACCTTTCCATTCCCACTTGGAGTCGCCGGGCCGGCCTGTCCCCCAGTAAAGTCTTGAGCCGGTATCTGTGGCTCACCTCTCCTTTCGTACAAGCGGAAGATTAAAATCATGGCGGACTGTCCCCACGGAGATAACAGGTAGTTAGAAATGTTTTTTTTGCTAAATGAAAGCCTTGATTTCTTACTTGGATTCACATGTTAATTGAAAGCTAAATAAAACTTGACATCCCTGACTCCATTTTGCGTCTATTTCCTGTCATCTGCGTGTCTCCTACAATCATCTCGAGTTCCGGGAGGGAGAGGACTGATCCACAACATCATTATAACAACCCCTCCCCCCACCGACCCGAAGGAAGGAACAGCAGAGCTTTCAGGATTGCCACCTCTCCCTGGAGCTGGAGTAACCAATCCTCTCATCGGAACCGGATTATTCGCCCCAAGTGCTGACAGCCATAACAGCTTCTCCAGAACCCACTTTAGAACCAGAATGAAGTTAACCATCAGCCAGACCATATTTTGCCTATTCAGTTATGCAAACCTCTCTTTGCTGCTCCAGTTCTTTCTCACTTTAAATCGAAAGCCTGTGCTCAAATGCTTCCTCTTGCCCCTTCCTGTGGTGTGCTCGTGCTGACGAAGTTTCCATCCTCTGTACTTCCTCACTCCTTCCTTTTTTTTGCCAGTCCTGGGCCTTGGACTCAGGGCCTGAGCACTGTCCCTGGCTTCTGTTTGCTCAAGGCTAGCACTCTGCCACTTGAGTCACAGCGCCACTTCTGGCCTTTTCTATACATGTGGTGCTGAACCCAGGGCTTCATGTGTAGGAGGCAAGCACTCTTGCCACGAGGCCATATTCCCAGCCCCTCCTTCCTTCTTTCTTTCCTTCTTGTCCCTCCCTCCCTCCCTCCTTTCCTCCCTTCCTTTCTCTCCTTTTCTCTTTCTTTCTTTCTTTTTTGGTGCCGGTCCTGGGGCTTGAACTCAGGGCCTGAACACTATCCCTGAGCTTTTGTGCTTGAGGCTAGTACTCCATCATTTGAGCCATAGCTTCTTTGGTACTTGAGATGAGTCTCATGGGCTTTCTTGCCCAGGCTGGCTTTGAACTTCAGTTCTCAGATTTCAATCTCCCGAGTAGCTAGAATTACAGGCACGAGCCACCAGTGTCCGGCTTTCTCTGCTTTTTTCTGCTGTGCCCAGTTTCCTGTGGTCAGAGACCAAGAAGGGTGACAAGTAGACCTGGGGAATTAGTATAGAAGAAAAGATTTGTGCTTCTTACAAATGTCCACCAGAGGGCATCCGTTCTTGAAGAGGATCTCAAAAATTAAATGGACACAAGGTTGAACCTGTGGATGGGTGTCGGTCAGCCTCTTCCTCCAGCTCCCCAGTGTCTGCTTAATGTATCCACAGTGACAGGGATGGCGGCTATGAACCATCCTCAAATACTCCACTGGAGTAAGGACGCTGCACCCTGGAGCCAAGGGCTGGGACTAACGCTGGGTTCCTGACGCGGCGTCACTCTGGAGGGGATCTGGCCCTCTTTGTTGGCAGACAATTACATTGCCCAACAGATAACTATGCTGCTATGCAACAAACTGCGGGGAGAGAGCCTGGTGTTCCTGAGCAAATGGCACTGACAGCTTTGTTTAAAGATGTTTGCGAAGCTGCTTCGGAGCAGGGAGCAGATTTACTTACATTCTGGGGTAATCAAGAGAACACATCTTTCCACACTGGAGGTGTTTCAGTGCGATAAAAGCGAGCAAAGGCAGGTGCTGGTGACTCTTGCCTGTCATCCTAGCTACTCAGCAGGCTGGGATCTGATGATGGAGGTCTGAAGCCAGCCAAGGCAGAAAAAGTTCCTGAGACTCCCATCTCCAGTTCACCACCCAAACGCCAGAAGCGGAGTTGTGACACAGTGGTAGAGTGCTAATCTTGAGCAAAGAAGCGAAGGACAGCACCCAGGCTCTGAGTTCAAGCCTCAGGACTGGCACCCAAAAAAAAAGTCTGCTGTGAACTAGAAGGCAAATCTGTTCCCTGATCAGTTTCTTAAAGCCTTCCTCCAGGGGCCTCATTTGCCAGTAGTCCTCCTTGAAGATGGAGTTTCCTGCTGGTCACAGTGGCTTGCCTGTACCCAGAGCTACTCAGGAGGCTGAGATCTGAGGATCACTATTCAAAGCCAGCCGGGGCAGGAAAGTCTGTGAGACTCTTATCTCCAATTAACTGTAAAAACAAAACAAAAAAAAAAAAGAAGAAGAAGAAGAAAAGAAGGGCTGGGAATATGGCCTAGTGGCAAGAGCGCTTGCCTTGTATACATGAAGCCCTGGGTTCGATTCCCCAGCACCACATATACAGAAAATGGCCAGAAGTGGCGCTGTGGCTCAAGTGGTAGAGTGCTAGCCTTGAGCAAAAAGAAGCCAGGGACAGTGCTCAGGCCCTGAGTCCAAGCCCCAGGACTGGCAAAATAAATAAATAAATAAAATGTTATACTAAAATAAACCCTTGCTAAGGGTTAAAAACTTCTTATAAAAAAAAAAGAAGCTAGAGGGCTGGGAACATGGTCTAGTGGTAGAGTGCTCGCCTCCTATACATGAAGCCCTGGGTTCCATTCCTCAGCACCACACATACAGAAAAAGCCAGACGTGGTGCTGTGTCTCAAGTGGCAGAGTGCTAGCCTTGAGCAAAAAGAAGCCAGGGACAGTGCTCAGGCCCTGAGTCCAAGCCCTGGGACTGGCAAAAAAAAAAAAAAAGCTAGAAGTGTAGCGGTGGCTTAAGTGGTAGGGCGCTAGCCTGAAGAAGAAAAAAAAAAAAGCTCAGGGAAAGTGCCTACACCCTGAGTTCAAGCCCCAGGACTGGCACAAATAAAACAAAAGAACTGTGGGATGAATGTCAACACTGCATATACAATTCCTGTCCTGTAAAGATAACCCAATGCCAGCATAATAAATGATGGTACTCGGTCTTGCAAGGTAACAACTGTGTTTTGCCCCAAGATTCCCTTGAGGAAGTATGGTTTGAACGGAGGGCCTGGAGCAGTTGGGGACCTCTGTTAGAATTTTCCCAGACCCACCTGTCAGGAGCTGTTTGAAGGATGGTTCTCAAGACTAGGTGTGCTCCAGAATTTAGTAAGCTTAACAACAGCAGGATCTTAATCATTCTGTGTGCACTGACCCTCATAGTTTGCTAAAAGATGACCCTAATATATATCAACCACCATCATAGCTAGCTTAACCTGATAATGCCAGGACTAGCTAGCTTACAAGTAATTTTCAAGAAACTAACCCCTGGGGTAAACCGAAATTCAAAATGCCTGTGGCTCTACGTGAGAGAAGGATTGTATTCTTGTCAGTTGGGACTCAA
Source organism: Perognathus longimembris pacificus (assembly GCF_023159225.1). Taxonomy (NCBI): domain Eukaryota; kingdom Metazoa; phylum Chordata; class Mammalia; order Rodentia; family Heteromyidae; genus Perognathus; species Perognathus longimembris. The sequence continues at coordinate 2,375,879 of NC_063173.1, read as the reverse complement.
GAGTTTGGAGTAAGAACTCCTCTGGCCTGCTGGCAAGATAACCCTGAATTCTCCAACTCTCCAAGTGCCTTTGACTTCTTTTTACCACCGTATCACTGATGCTAATATGTACCTTTAACATCTCTGAAATAGGAATGTCTTAAAATTGCTCTTTGACAACTGCTAATGTGTTCAACTTGAGTAATAGCCATTAACTTGTCATCTCTTCAACCGTGCTCTCTGTATACTACATGAGCTGTCTTGTCATTTAGTATTTCCAAAGAGATTATGCTAATTTGTCAATGAAATGCAAAGTCTTTTTGTTTGTGCTGGTACTGCAGCTTGAACTCAGGGCCTGACTCTTCTGACTGCTGGCATTACAGGTGTATAACCAGCTGACGGTTGCTGTCAGACTGGAGTTGGTATACTATGGTAATGGTAATAGCAGCTACCATTTATTGAAGGCACTATTTGCTAATTATTTTAATTTCCCATTTTCTGTGAGATCTTTGCATACCTTTTTTTTTTTTAACAGTTTCACGTGGCATGTTGATAATAATTACAACAGTGGTATAACTCATAATGTGGAGTTCATTTCACTTGGCACCATATTATGTGATCATATGGGTATATAGCTATTGGGGTATTTTGATTTTCTACCATTCTTTTTTTTGGCCAGTCCTGGGCCTTGGACTCAGGGCCTGAGCACTGTCCCTGTCTTCTTTTTGCTCAAGGCTAGCACTCTGCCACTTGAGCCACAGCGCCACTTCTGGCCGTTTTCTGTATATGTGGTGCTGGGGAATCGAACCCAGGGCCTCATGTATAGAGTCAAGCACTCTACCACTAGGCCACATTCCCTGCCCTCCTTTAGCTTTTTTCTTCCTCTTTTTTTGGCTGTCCCTAGGCCTTGAACCCTGGGCCCGGGTGCTGTCCCTAAGCGTCTGTTGCTCAGGGCTCCACCACTTGAGCTGCAGCACCACCTCTGGGTGTTTCTGTGATTAACTGGACCTTCCTGCTGGGCCTGGCTTGGAACCACAATCCTCAGGCCTCGGCCTCGGGGGTGCACAGGCCTCGGGGCCGCCCTCGGCTCCGTCGCCAGGCGGTCCGCCCCGCCCCCCGCCCCGCCCCGCCCCCGCCCCGCCGGCGGCCCCGCCCCCCGCCCTGCGCATGCGCCCGGCGCCCGGGAGCCGTGGAGGCGCGGGCCGCGGCCCCTCTATCCCGCCGCGCGCGCGGCCTGCTGGGATCGGGGCGGGCGGGGCCGGAGGCCGCGCGGGCTCGGGGGCGGCCATGGCGGCGCACCTGAAGAAGCGCGTGTACGAGGAGTTCACCAAGGTGGTCCAGGTGAGCTCGGCACCCGCCGCGCCGCCCGAGGCGGGCAGGCCACCGGGGGGGGGGGACGCGCGGTGTGGAGCCGCGGGCCGGCCGCCCCCCCTTCCCCCCCCCCGTCAGGCCCGGGCGGGCCGGGGCGAGGCTGGCGTGCGCGGGGGCCGGGGCCGGGGGCGCACCCCCCCCCCCCACGGCGGCGGCCGGGCCGCCCGGGCCGCGTCGACGCGGTGACGGCGCAGGCTCCGCCCCGCTCGGGCCCCGGGGGCCGCGCGCGCCCCGCGGCGGGGAGGGCGGCCGGCCCCCCGCGTCTCCCGGTGCCCGCCCCCGGCGCCCGGCTTTGACATGTTTATTTCATTTCTTACTGTCAGTTCAGCGCGCTTAGGTTTCCACCTCAAGACCCAGTGGAGCACCGCCGGTGTGGTTCAGGTGGTAGAATACGACACGCGTGGCAAGGTCTTGAGTTCCAACCCCCAGGACCGCTGTCGATACCCCCCCCCCAAAACAAACAACAAACAACCCAATAAAACTGAAAAATTCCCAACTGAGAACTGCTGTGTATACGTAGGATCAAGATAAGGTGGATATGACTGACACTTCTCAAATGCCCCTCGAACCCCCTTTTTCTTGTTAGTCGCAGGGTTTGAACTCGGGGGGTGGGGTGGGGGGTCTGGTCACTGTCCCCGAGCTCTTTTCCGGTGGTTGATTGGAGATAAGGGTCTCATGGGCTGTCCTGCCTGGGCTGGCTTTGAACCACGATCCTCAGATCTCAGCCTCCTGAGTAGCTAGGATTACAGGCGTGAGCCACCAGTGCCCAGAGCCAACAGCTCCAGTGCCCGGTTGATATAGTATTGCTATGCTTTTTTTTTTTTTTGTAGAAGAAAGAGAAGGCCTACTCCTGTCTAGTAAGTGGTTTTTGAATAAGTAGTTTTTGAATTTTCTTCACAGCCTTCTTTTAACAGTACTAGGGTTTAAACTTGGCCTTAGTTGTTGTTACTGTGTGTGTGTGTATGTGTATGTGTGTGTGTACTGGTTCTGGGGCTTGGACTCAGGGTCTGAGCACTGTCCCTGAACTTTTGTGCTGAAGGCTAGCGCCCTACAGCTTGAGCCATAGCTCCTCTTCCAACTTTTTGGTGATTAATTGGAGATAAGAAGCTCATTGATGTTCCTGACTGGGCTGGCTTTGAACGTTGGTCCTCAGATCTCAGCTTCCTAAGTAGCTAGGATGACGGGCGTGAGCCACCAGTGCCTGGCTTCCTCTTGTCACTTTTGAGGTGTTAGTCTCGCTCTGTTTCCTGTGCTCTTCTCAGACTTTGAGAATCAAGTGGTCCTCTTGCCCCCACCTCAGCCTTCCAGTGCTGGGACTGTAGATACATTCCATTGTGCCTGGCCTCTGACACTTCCCTGAGCCTTGGGACCTGGGTGCTGTCCCTAAGCTCCTTTTGGTCTAGGCTAGCTGGAGTAGATAATTTGTGTGCCCTCTTAACCTTAAGCTATCACAGTCTTCAGAGATGATATTGCAGAGAGAAAAACAGACATAAAGTCAATGACTACCTTAAGTTGTAGGAGCTAGTTTTGAAAGGCAAAGTTATGATAAGCCTTGTCGCCAGTGTTCTTTTTTCTAGTTTAAAATATACTGTTTTTCCTTAGAGTTAGCTGGCTATTTTTTTTTTTTTGTTGTTGTTGTTACACAGGAAAATTATTTTCAGCAAATGAGGCACTCTTAAATTGGCAGACTCTGTTTTCAGGTTGGCATGGTAATCTTACTTTTTGTATTGTCTTAACAGCAGCAACAGGAGGAGATTGCTACTAAGAAACTGCGACTGACAAAGCCAAGTAAGTCTGCGGCACTGCACATAGACCTGTGTAAAGCCACCTCCCCGGCCGATGCGCTGCAGTACCTCCTCCAGTTTGCCAGAAAGCCTGTGGAGGCAGAAAGTGTGGAGGGAGTCGTGAGGATTCTCTTGGAACATTATTACAAGGTAAGAAGATCTTAAGGACCTGATGGGATTGTGCATAAGAACTGTTGGATTCGAAGGGGTTAATGTTAAAAATAAATAGTAAATGAATATTTAACAGGCTTTTACAGTGATAGTAAAACTAATGCAAATGCTGTCCTGAGAAATCTATGCTACACTAGATGGAGACAAACATGGGCATCAGTACTGTGAGCTCAGTGTGTACTCGGTGCCGTGGGAGCTCAAAGGAGCTCGTGAAATCAGCCTAGACGCCGCTGTAGCCAGATTCTTTTCTGGAATGTGGTACCATCATGATCTTGCTGGTTCTGTCTGGACCTAATTATGTACCTAATTGTAGTAGCTCTCATTTTTTTCTTTGAAATAGCCTTGCTATGTAGCCCAGGATAGTCTAAAATTTGAAATCCTTTTGCCTCAGTGCTGGAATGACAGGCATGTACCACCCTGTCCAGCTTCCCTTTGTTGAGATGGAATCTCACACGAGATCAACTTTTCGGCTTAGGCTAAGAACTACAGTCCTTCAATTTCTGCCTCCAAAATAAGTAGGCTGGCTTACGTTTCTTTTCCTTTCCTTCCCCCTCCCCCCTTCCTCTCTTCTACTCTTCCCTCTATCCCTCACTCCCCCTTCCCTACTCTCCTCTTTTTCCCAAATTTATTCTTTTTTTTTTTTTTTGCTGGAAAAAATTAAGGTACTATGTTTTTTCTCTTACTAGGCCCACAATTATATATGTATATAAAAGCAACATCTTAAAAAAGTAACTATTTAACTATATGGAACAAAACTAAGTATTATGTCATCTTAGTCCATAGTGAGGTAGGTGTTGGTGGTTCACTCCTGTAATCCTAGCTACTCAGGAAGCTGAGATCTGAGGTTTGAAGCCAGCTCAGGCAGCAAAGTTCCCGAAAGACTCTTAGCTACAATTAACCACTCAAAAACTGGAAGTGGAGCTAAAGTGGTAGAGTGCTAGCCTTGAGCAAAAGAGAGCTCAGGGATCACACCCAGGCTCTGAGTTCAAGTCCTACCACTGATTAAAAAAAGTTGCAAACACTCAAGCTCATCAGCTAAGTCCAGTGTTGAAGTTACATTCCTTCTTTTGAGCCATGGTTAAAAATCTTGATTAGATACCAAAATAAAGCTTAATGTACATGCTGCACTCTAGACCCCTGTCCTCGGGGCATTCCATTTTGAACTGAACTCTATAGCTCAAAGCAATCTGTCTCATGCCATTCCGTTTTGAGACTCAGTTTTAGAATAAGCATGAGAAGTATTAATAGACGACATTCTAGGTAATGAGAGAAATTCTGCAGTTCCCTGTATATTCTGACCCTGATAAAACAAATACAGAATTTCTGTTTTTCTTTAATCATAATTAGCTGGCTTGGAATCAAAGATAAATAAAGGGCTTTGATATTTTGTTTTCAGATTTGAAGAAAAGTTTGCTTCAAAAAAAAAATCTTAACAACATGAAAACATGAGAGAGAGAGAGAGAAAGAGAGAGAGAGAATAAATGAGAGAGATGCTAGTCATTAAACTCAGGCCTTACATGCGGTAGGCAAGTAAGTGCTCTATCCCTTTGCTAGCTACATTAAAATATAGTTGTTGGGGAATGAATGAATGCCACTTCTCTTACATTTTAAATATATAATTGTATTGTTGTTATTAAGGTATTGTACAGAGGGGTTATCATTCCATAAGTCAGGTAATAAGTACAATTCTTGTTGGACAATGTCACCCCCCCCCAGGATGAAATAATTTTAATACCAAACTCTGAAAGTATATACACCTCCCCCTTTTTTTAGTCTCAGAAGGCTGTTTGTATGCGGGGGTTGTTTTATTTTTCTGTGAAAATGAGTGATTATTATTATGTGGATCCGTCTCCTGTGAATGAAGAATTTGATTTAAAAAAAAATCTTAACAGTTCAAAAAAGTCTATCAGTAGCATTCTAGATGCTTAAAACTTTATAATTAACTGTTAGTGGTACAAACAGGTTTTTAAAAGGATCACTTATCAAAGGAAAAAAAAGATTCTTTTTCAATGTTTATTTTCAGATGATTGTACAAGGGAGTTACAATTTTACATGCCCATTTATACATGCAGTGCATCTTGATCATCACCTTTCCACCATTTTCCCCTCCTACCTTTCTCCCCTTTCCCCTACCAGTAATATTAAGTTTTCTACTCCCTTGGGAAAAAGAAGATGCCATTAAATTTTTTGTTGTTGTTGTTGGTTGTCGAGCTTGAACTCAGGGCTTGGGTGTTGTCCCTGAGCTTTTTCACTCAAAGCCAGTGCTCTACCACTTTGAGCCACAGCTCCACTTCTGGTTTTCTGGTAGTTCATTGGAGATGAGTCTCATGGGCTGTCTTTGAACCATGATCTTCAGATCTTAGCCTCCTGAGTAGCTAGGATTACAGGTGAGAGCCACTGGTACCTGGCCTCTTAATACCTTTTAGTTACTTAACCATACCAGTTAGAATCGTTTGTCACATTTTCCAAATCCAAAGGAAGTCATGAGTCCTAGGAAACAATTTATATTGTTCTTCTAAACATGTAAAATCCTGTATTTTTTTATAGGCTTTTGAAACAGGTAAAAAAAAAAAAAGAACTATTCCAATGAATGGAACATACCAAATGTCAATAATAAGCCAGACACATTATTTTGGGGAAATAGCTATTTTAACAGATAATTCAGGGGCTGGGAATATGGCCTAGTGGTAAAGTGCTTGCCTAGCATACATGAAGCCCTGGGTTTGATTCCTCAGCACCACATATATAGAAAAAGACAGAAGTGGCGCTGTGGCTCAAGTGGCAGAGTGCTAGCCTTGAGCAAAAAGAAGCCAGGAACAGTGCTGAGGACCTGAGTCCAAGCCCCAGGACCAGCCAAAAAAAAAAAAAAAGTAAGAAATTTAATGTTTCTTTCCCTTTCTTAGTAATCCTAGCTAGTCAGGAGGCTGAGATCTGAGGATCATGGTTCAAAGCCAGCCTCAGCAGGGAAGTCCTTGAGATTCCTATTTCCAAGATGACAGTTGCTTCTTTTGTTTCAGGAAAATGATCCATCTGTGAGATTGAAAATCGCATCATTATTGGGTTTATTATCAAAGACTGCAGGTTTCTCACCAGACTGCATTATGGATGATGCTGTTAACATACTGCAGAATGAAAGTAAGTTGCAATTTCAAAACTGTGTAGCCAGAGCCCAAATCTCTTAATTCCTTTTGTATAGAACAAACTTTGTGTTTGTTGTTATCGAGAAGGAATTTGAGAAGGGGTGACACTGATCATGAAGCATTGTAGTCATAACCTGACTGGAATTGGATCTTCTTTGTACAATTACTTAATAATAATACCAATAAAGCAGGAAAAAAAAAGAAGAAAAGGAGTTTGAGTATGATTTAATAACACATGTATGTAGGTTTACCCTGGAGTGTGAATACAGTTTTCTCTCGATAGTTCTCCTGCGTTGACCTCTGCCAAGTGCCCTGCCTTTAAGGCATTCTACTCAGGATAGAAGGCAGATATTGCCGCCTCTGTCCTCTTGGTGGAAACACTGAGGCTGAAGCACCTTACTTCGCTAGCGTAGGGCTCTGTAGTCATGTGGCAGAGCCTGTGCTTCTTCCCTGTGGTGCACTGGCTTAGAAGCCAGGGAGAAGCCAAGGGGCGGCTCTCCTGCTTGCGTGAGCCATCACGGCGTAGAGCCATGGAACTGACACTGCCGTGTCTCATATGCGTGTGGTTTTTTTTCTATTAGTTCCTCGTGATGCCGCTAAATCATATTCTCAGTGTTTCAATGGAGTAGAAAATCACTTCCCCTTTCAAAATTTTGGGTTATTCAAATTTTGTGCATTAAAAAAATTCACTTAAAAAGTTAGTGCCTCAGTTGCCTTAAAATTAATTAATTAATTAATCTTGGGAATACTGAGGTTTAAACCCAGGGCTTTGTGCTTAATAAGGCAAGCACACTCTAGCACTGCTTGAGCTATGCCTTTAATTTGAAAATTAAGAAAACAACAAACTGTTCAGTTTCTTTTTTTTGGCCAGTCCTGGGGCTTGGACTCAGGGCCTGGGCACTGTCCCTGGCTTCTTTTTGCTCAATGCTAGCACTCTGCCACTTGAGCCGCAGCACCACTTCTGGCCATTTTCTGTATATGTGGTGCTGGAGAATCGAACCCAGGGCCTCATGTATATGCGGCAGGCACTCTTGCCACTAGGCCATATCCCCAGCCCACACTGTTCAGTTTCTTAAAAATTAGAGATTTTTAATTTTCAACTAACTATATAGTTGGAGGCATGGCTCAAGCAGCAGATAGTATGCTTGCCTAGTAAGTACAAAGCCCTGAGTTTAAATGTCAGTATACATTTTATTATATGCATTAAAATATATACATAATTGTTCATATAAAATATGCCACCCAAATCCTCTTGTGTACCACCTGCATTGAAGAACCGTATCTTAGAACACAAAGAGCCTATTATTCAAGAGATGATGAGGTTGAGAAGAACATAGATAGCTTCATCTGTATTCACCTCTTTGTTCATTTACTGAACATTCATTGAACACATAATGAGTTGTGCTAGATTCTGAGAATGCCAAGGTAAGTAAAATATAGTTATTGCTCACGCCTATAACCCTAGCTATTCAGGAAGGTGAGATCTGAGGATTGTAGTTTGAAGCCAGCCCGGGCAGGAAAGTCAATGAGACTCTCATCTCTAAGCTCCAAAAATCTGGAAGTGTTGCCCGGGTTCCACTTGTAGAACACTAGCGTTGAGCACACACAGAGAAAACTCAGAGACAGTGCCCAATCCCCGAGCTCAAGCCTCAAGACTGGCACAAAACAACAACAAAAGACATTATCTTTAGGAATCTTTCAGTCTTCAGCTTTAGTCTGATAGCAATAAATCAGTAATGTTATATATCTGCTGGAGAAAGAGCTGTGGAACAAGGAGGAGGAAGTGGTCAATTCTTTTTTCTTTTGCCAGTCCTGGGGCTTGAACTCAGGGCCTGAGCACTGTCCCTGGCTTCTTTTTGCTCAAGGCTAGCACTTTACCACTTGAGCCACAGTGCCACTTCCCGCTTTTTCTATATATGTGGTGCCGAGGAATCAAACCCAGGGCTTCATGCATACAAGGCAAGCACTCTACCACTAGGCCATATTCCCAGCCCCGACAAATTTTCTTTTATTTTTCTATTGCCATTCCGGGGGCTTGAACTCTGGGCCTCCATACTGTCATTGAGCTTTTTTGCTCAAGGCTAGCACTCTACCACTTGAGCTACAGCTCCACTTCTGGCTTTTTGTAGTTAATTGGACATAAGAATCCCACAGACTTTTTCTACCTGGGGTAGCTTTGAACCATGGTCCTTAGGTCTCAGCCTCCTGAGTAGCTAGGATTACAAATGTGACCCACTGGGCCCAGCCAGAAATTCTTTACCAAAGTAAATTAGTTTCTGTAATCATCTTCTGAAATTGTATAACCTCGCTTTCCATCTTTTTTAGAGTCTCATCAAGTTCTAGCTCAATTGCTGGACACTTTGCTTGCAATTGGTACCAAACTACCAGAGAATCAAGCCATTCAGTCACGATTAGTTGATGTAGCCTGCAAGGTAAGAGTATAATGTTTTTCCCTGAAGAGTTTTGCATAATCTGGAAAGGTGGGGGGCTGGGAATATGGCCTAGTGTCAAGAGTGTTTGCCTTGTATACATGAAACCCTGGGTTCGATTCCCCAGCACCACATATATAGAAAATGGACAGAAGTGGTGCTGTGTCTCAAGTGGCAGAGTGCTACCCTTGAGCAGAAGAGAAGCCAGGGACAGTGCTCAGGCCCTGAGTTCAAGGCCCAGGACTGGCAAAAAACAAAACAAAACAAAAAAAACCCATAATCTGGAAAGGTGGTTGTTGCTATAAAATCCTCTCAAATTCATCTAAAACCTGTAACAAGCTTGCCAAGAACCATTGTTTTTTGTTTTTGCTACTGTATTTCTTTTTGTCTTTTTTTTTTTTTTTTTGGTACTGGGGACTGAACCTAGGATGTTGCACTGTTTAGGCATTTACTTTGCCACTGATCTATATGCCATCTCAGAACTATTGTTTTTCTTTTCTTTCTTTTTTTGTTATAAAAGAAATATAAACATCTTAGTTGTGTCTAGTAGCTGGAGTTCTTTTTTGTTTGTTTAGTTTTGAGTTTTGAGACAGAATTTCTTTGTATAGCCCATACTGATTTTTGAACTTGCAATCCTCTTGAAGATCTGGGATTATATCCAGGGGCTTCTGCTTCTTGAGTACTGTCATTACTGGAATATGGCACCAGCCTTGGCTCTTTGTATTTTAGTGCTAGGGATTGAATCTAGGGCATTGTTCATGCTAAGTATGTGTTATACCTCTGAGTTATACCCTAAATCCCATATGTTTGTGTTTTCTTAAAAGTTGAGATGTAATTCATGCATAAGACATTCAGTCTTAAAATTTGTAACTTCTATCATACAACACAAAATGAAGAGCAGATTAAGTTGGGCATGGTGTCTTAAGCCAGTCATCCTAGCTACTTAGAAGTCGAGGTTGGGAAATCATGGTTAAAAGCTAGCCGAGGCATAGAGCTCACAAGATGCTTTCTGAATGAGTGGGTTCAGAGTGCAGTTTGCTTGTGATTTCAGGCTATATGGAAAGTTGCACTAGAAGTTCCTGCCAGAGCTAGTCAGCAAGAAAAAGAAAAGAGAGGTATCTATATTGGAAATGAAGACATGGTCTTTTGTATATGTAGAATCTCAAGGAATAACTAAGTTTTGAAGTAATAAGTTTGGCAAGGATACAAGAACAATATATTAAAAACTAGTTGTATTTCTATAAATTTGTAGTAACCAATATGAAAACTAAGCCATGTGTTTTGGTACATGACTAACTCCAGCACTTGGGACGCCGAGGAAGAAAGATGGTGAGCTCATGGTCCCTCTAGAGTACATAGCGAGACCCTGTCTCCAAAGAATTATATGAGGATGACAGTCTGTTTATTGTGGAATCAAAAAAGAATGAAATAAGCAGGGCACCAGGGGCTCACACCTGTAATCCTAGCTACTCATGTGGCTGAAATCTGAGGATCATGGTTCAAAGCCAGCCCAGGCAGGATAGTCCATGAGACTCTTATCTCCAATAAACTGCTCAAAAGAGCTAGAAGTGGTGCTCTGGCTCAAGTGGTAGAGTGCTCACCTTGAGCAAAAGAAACTCAGGGACAGTGCCCAGGCCCACAGTTCAAGCCCCAGGACTGGCAAGAAAAGAAAGAAAGAGAAGAGAAAAGAAAGAGCCAGGTGCTGGTGGCTTACACTCATAATTCTATGTTCTCAGGAGGCTGAGATCTGAGGATTGCAGTTCAAAGCGTGCCTGGGTAGGAAAATTTGTGACTCTTATCTCCAATAAATTACTCAGAAAAAGCTCGAAGTGGAGCTGTGGTTCAAATGGTAGTGTGCTAGCCTTGAGCAAAAGAAGCTCAGGGATAGTGCATAGGCACTGAGTTCTAGCCCAGGACCACACACACACACACACACACACACAGAGACACACACACACAGACACATAGACACATACACACTCACAAAATACAGCCCTGGACTGCATAATGATGTTTTGGTCAGTGATAGGCCATGTATGTAGTGCTGGTTATAGTGGAGCTGAAATAAATTCTGTCACCCAGTGACATTACATCATCATTACTCATGTTTGTAGTGATGCTACCATAAAACAAACTGTGCTGCCAGTCCTATGAAAAGACAGCTATATGTACAGTTATGTATAGTATATGGTTCTTGATAATGCTATGATTATATTACTAGATTAAAATGTCAACCATTGAGCAGCTCAAATAGATTCTTCAGGAGATATTCCAAAAGGCATTGTTACCTTTTATAGGAGATGGCAGCTTTCTGTATATTTCTGTCTCTAAAGATTTTCCTGTGGTGTTCTGTTTTGAGAACCCTTATACAGGGGCTGGGAATATGGCTTAGTGGCAAGAGTGCTTGCCTCGTATACATGAAGCCCTGGGTTTGATTCCTCAGCACCACATATATAGAAAAGGCCAGAAGCGCTGTGGCTCAAGTGGCAGAGCAAAAAGAAGCCAGGGACAGTGCTCAGGCCCTGAGTTCAAGCCCCAGGACTGGCAAAAAAAAAAAAGAAAGAGAACCCGTATGCAGATATACACCCCAAAATGGATACAGATATATACACAGAAATGGAATTGCTGGATAGTTTCAGTTTTCTTTTTCAGTGTTGTCATCTGAAGCCAGGGCCTGTGCATCCATCCCTTACCGCTCTCTTTCTGTAGATGTATGTAGTATTCTTTGATCTTCTTTACATATTAGTATCCCACCTTTTCCCATCCCACTCTTACTGCTCTTCTCCTAAACAGCTTCCCTTTTACATCCACATGACAGTACCATTGTTGCCCTCATGACTGATTAGTATTCCATAGTGTGTGTGTGGGGGTGGTAGTGGTGATATTCATTGGTTACTAGGCAAATTAGGTTTAACACAGAATCTTGCTATGTAGCTTTGCCTGGCCTGGAACTTGTGATCCAACTTTCTCAGCCACCTAATTTTTATTTTTGAGATGAAATGACATAGTTCACATACTTGACCAGGAAATTCATTCTCTTTCATATCAACTGTACACTGAAATTGGGGAAGTCTTCTGGTGTTAAGATTTTACTGGGAGAACAAAGATCTTTCTGTTTTTGCCTATAAGCCTTCCTTGTAACTGTTTTTATCTTTCTCTTGTCTCCCTTCTCTCTCTCTCTCTCTTTCGTGGGTGTGAGTGTGTATATCTGTATTGGGGTTTGAACTCATGCCACCCACTCTCCTAGTTTTTTTTTTTTTTTTTCTCAAGGTGCTCTACCACTTACTTGAGTCACAGTTCCACTTCCTTTGCTGATTAATTGGGGGATAAGAGTCTCACGGGTTTATCTTTCCAGGTTGTCTTCGAAGTGGTCATCTTAGATCCTAGCCTCCTGAGTAGCTAGGATTACAGGTGTGAGCAATCAGTGTCCGGCTCCAGTTTCTTTCTTTTTTGTTTCCTTTAATAATATGACAAAAAATACATTAAACTGGTAATAAAACAACTTAGATAGAAACATGCAGCTTTTTTAACACATAAAATTCTTTCTAAACAAATATTATGTGTGATTTGTGAGAAGAGGTTATCTTCAAGAAGAATTTGCTTGGGAAATGGATTGTGGTTCAATGCTAGCCAAGGCATAAAAGTTCTGGAAGCTCCATCACATTTAATGGCTGAGTGGAACGGTCTGTTATTTGAGCTATGGGAAAGCACAGTGGCTAGGCCCTCTGACACAGGAAGCATAAGTAGGAGTGTTGTAGCTCAGGTTGGCTTGGCCATAAAGTGAGACCCTACTTTGAAAATAACCAGCTCGAAAATGGCTGGAGGCATTGGCTTATGTGCCTGCCTGTCAAGCATGAGGCCTGGAGTTTAAACTCCAGTCCTGCCCACAAAAGGAATAATTTTAAGGAAACGGAATGAGTCAACAAATTATTTTCATCTTAACTCCATTTTCGCCTTTCTTGGTATACTTAACCCTTGAGTTGATTCTCCATAGGACAAGTTTCCAACTGGTTGGCTGAGTTCATTTTTTAATTTTATTCTGGTTTTGATTGAGTTTATTTTGATTGTTGATACAGATTGTAGATATGCTTTGCTTACTCAACTCTTATTACTGTAAAAAGTGGTGGCACTTTTTGGCCTGACAAAATGTATAACACCAAAATAGCATCTCCAGACACTAGGCAATTCTTAATGATGATGGCCATGATGTAAGAAATGACCTATAAAGGAAGGACATTATCAAACTGTAATTGTTGAAACTGTAATTCTTGCTCTGAGGGTGTGAATTAGACTTTTTGAGATTAAGATTCCTGTGCAGTGTTACATTGGTTATGCGTCATTGTTGCCTGGTGACTGTAGAAATTAGGTTTAATTTGTTTGAAAATCAAAGTGTTTGTAATTGTGATAACAACTTTCCAGGGCTGATGATTCAGCCAACAGTTTGTATTGAATATAGATAAACCATTAAAGCCAGCTACTTTATCAGCTGACAAACACCATCACAGTCTGCTTCGTTATCTGGAAGTTTCTCTTCAGTTTTCAGTTTTAAACCCTTATTTCATGAAAGGCACTGTAGAGATGTAAAAGTATATGTTTCATGTTTTTCATCCTAAACAACTTGGAGGCAGAGTTGCCTGCAGTAAAGCTGCTTGATTGAGCCAGTTTTGTGATTGAGGATTCCTACTTTGAGAGCCCCCTCTGCATAGCTCTCTCCCAAGGTTTTCTTTCTTCCTGCATCATGTAAACCCGTCTGTCTGTCTTAGTATCACATAGACATGGCTTTCAGCAACTGTAGCTTCCCACTTGGCTCACAAATTTTTCTCTGGAGCCCTCTAAAGTGAACCATTCACATGTGCTTACTACCAGAATATCCTGTTTTTAGACATATTTACTAGAAAGTTCATGCTATTGCCCACTTCTGCTGCTTTCAGTTTTATTTTCTGTTCTTTGCCTTCACTTACTTGCTCATCTTTTCCCTTCTTGTTTGCCTTCTCTCTCTCTCCGTTCCCCTCCTCTCCCTTTCCACTCTTCCTCTCTTCCTTTCCTCCTCTCCCTTTCTCTTTGCTTTTTACTTCCCCTTCCCCCCAGTCCTGGGCCTTGAACTCAGGGCCTGAGCACTGTCCCTGTCTTCTTTTTGCTCAAGGCTAGCACTCTGCCACTTGAGCCACAGCGCCACATCTGGCCATTTTCTGTATATGTGGTGCTGGGGAATTGAACCCAGGGCTTCATGTATGCGAGACAAGCACTGTTGCCACTGGGCCATATCCGCAGCCCTCTCTTTGCTTTTTGAGACAGGATTTTGCCATATATTCAGACTGGCTTGTAACCCAGGATAACTGAACTTGCTATCTTCCTGCCTAAGCTTTCGGAGTGCTAGGATTACAGGCCGGTATTACCATACTTAATCTTTCTCTTAAGTAGGCTTCCTTTTTTTTTTCTAATCCCCTTTTAGGTAGGCTTTTTTTCTGTCTTTCTCTCAATATTAGAATTTGAGCTATAAGTCTTAGGCTTGCTAAGCAAGTATTCTACCCCTTGAGCCAAACCCCATTCCTTTTTGGCTTTAGTTTATTCATCATACATGGTCTCACACTTTCTCTCAGGTAGATCTGAAATTATGACTCTCCTATCTATTTCCCAAATAGTTGGAGTTACAGTAGTATAGGGTATTTTTTTTTAATTTGCTAAGTGCCAGATTCTATATGTGACTCCACAGTTGCAGTCAAGTATATTTTTTCAACAAAAATGTGAACATAGATACCAAAAGTTATATACAAGAATAATCACAGTGGTGTTATTCAAACAGTCAAAGACTGGAAATATTTCAAGTATTTATCAACAAAAGGGATTAACAGATTTTGGCATACTCATTAATGGAACACTATTACTCATTAATGGAACACTATATAGTAATGAGAATGAAGTAATATTACTAAGTGACACACCATGGATATATCTCTCATGTGTAACCATAAGCAAATGAAGCCAGATACTATGATTTATAAAGTAGGAAACAGACAGAGTAGATCTAGGTGTTTGTTTTTTTTTTGGCCGTCCTGGGCCTTGGACTCGGGACCTGAGCACTGTCCCTGGCTTCTTTTTGCTCAAGGCTAGCACTCTGCCACCTGAGCCACAGCGCCCCTTCTGGCCATTTTCTGTATATGTGGTGCTGGGGAATTGAACTGAGAGCTTCATGTGTAGGAGGCAAGCACTCTTGCCACTAGGCCATATGCCCAGCCCGATCTAGGTGTTTTTAGAATCTGTGTCAATATTTTTTATGTGGAGTTTGAACTCAGGGCCTACGTGCTGTCCCTGAGCTTTTTTGCTCAAGGTTAGCATTCTACTATTTGAGCCACACCTCAATTGGAAGTGTCTCATGGACACTGCCTAGGCTGGCTTCAAATTGTGATCCTCAGACCTCAGACTCCTTAGTAGCTAGTTAT
The DNA here is from genome assembly GCF_023159225.1 of Perognathus longimembris pacificus. Taxonomy (NCBI): domain Eukaryota; kingdom Metazoa; phylum Chordata; class Mammalia; order Rodentia; family Heteromyidae; genus Perognathus; species Perognathus longimembris. The sequence goes on along the minus strand of NC_063173.1, from coordinate 2,360,565 downwards.
AAGCATGATCCACTGGTGCCTAGCTGTGTGAATTTTTTTTTTTTTTTTTTGCCAGTCCTGGGCCTTGGACTCAGGGTCTGAGCACTGTCCCTGGCTTCTTTTTGCTCAAAGCTAGCACTCTGCCACTTGAGCCACAGTGCCACTCTGGCTTTATATATACCTATATATCTATAGATATATCTATATCTATACACATATATGTATAGATATATCTATATATCTATATATGTGTATATATATGGTGCTGATGAATCAAACCCAGGGCTTCATGTATATGAGGCAAGCACTCTACCACTAGGTTATATTCCCAGCCTCTGTGAACATTTTTAGTGATGGTGGAGGTGAGGTTGTTCCTGGAAGAAGACATGAGGGCTGTGTGTTTGTCACGTTTTACTACTTATTTGGGTTGTTACATGTATGTCTTTATTGGCTTTAAAAAATATTTGTGTGGATATTAAGAGTTTAAGAATGTATACATTTTTGTCTTGTATTAAGATGTGATAGCAAATAAAATATACTTTAGGGATAAATTTTAAATTGCCTGCTTTATACCAGGCCAAGGACTGGCTATGTGAAACATATAGGTGAAAAGAGCGGAATGTTTGTTTTCTTTTTTTTAAAAATTTATTTATTAATTGAACACAAATTTTTTGGACAGGGTGTTGTGCTAATAGGGTACAGTTACATAGTAGGGCAGTGTGTACATTTCTTGTGATATCTTTCGCCCTGTTTTTCTTTCCCGTCTCTAGGTCAGGTAGACATATATACAATATACAATGTATCAAGAACATATACAGAAAATTTGCGTAGGGCTTTAAATGCAATGTCGATATTAGACAATATGTTGACAGTAGTCTTATATGAACGTACATACATAGATTTTGAGCTATTGTATTCCACTGAGAGGTCAATTTTTGACCTGTATGTGTTGAGTAATTGTTTGGTTTTAGTTACATACTGTTGGGTCGCTGCCCCAATCCTGTGGGAAATACTATTTGACAAGCAGTTTTTGGTTTCACAGAGTTGGTCTCTACTGTCTCTCCGTCTCCCTTTGTTAACAGTCATATATCAGGGAGATCATGCCCCTTTGTTTTCTGTGTTCTAGGCTTGTCTCGCTCAACATTATTTGTTCGAGTTCTGACCATTTCCCTGCGAATAACAATATTTCACCATTCCTAATCGCTATGTAGTATTCCATTGTGTATAGGTACCATATTTTTTGGATCCATTCGTCTGTGGAGGGGCATCTGGGTTGTTTACATATTTTGGCTATTGTGAATTGTGCCGCGATAAACATGGAAGTACAAATGTCTTTTTGATATCTTTGGGTTTGCTGTTTAGGATAGATGCCCAGGAGTGGTATGGCTGGGTCATAGGGTAGGTCTATATTGAGCTTTTTGAGAAACCTCCATACTGTTCTCCAAAGTGGTTGTACTAATTTGCACTCCCACCAACAATGGAGAAGGGTTCCTCTTTCCCCGCACCCCCTCTGGCATTTGTTGTTTCCTGAGTTCAGAGTATAGGCCATTCTAACTGGAGTGAGGTGGTATCTCAGGGTTGTTTTTATTTGCATTTCCTTTACTAGCAGGGATGTTGAGCATTTCCTCATATGTTTCTTTGCCATTTTTATTTCTCCTCTTGTGAAGTCTCTCTTTAGCTCCTTTGCCCATTTCCTTTTTTTTTTTTTTTTTTTTTTTTTTTTTTTTTGCCAGTCCTGGGCCTTGGACTCAGGGCCTGAGCACTGTCCCTGGCTTCTTCCCGCTCAAGGCTAGCACTCTGCCACTTGAGCCACAGCGCCGCTTCTGGCCGTTTTCTGTATATGTGGTGCTGGGGAATCGAACCTAGGGCCTCGTGTATCCGAGGCAGGCACTCTTGCCACTAGGCCATATCCCCAGCCCTCCTTTGCCCATTTCCTAATTGGTTTACTGGGCTTCGAGGGGCTTAGTGTTTTTGAGTTCTCTGTAGACGACAGATATTAGGCCTTTGTCTGTTGGAATGTTTGTTTTCTAAAGGTTCATGTTTTTGGAGTTAGAGGGGCTATGAATAGTCAAGCACCATGATCCTCCAAGGCGAGTGAGAATGTGGAGATTGAAATGAGTTGATGCAGTGCTGCCTCTGAGTTTTTGCTTTGAAAGGTATCTCAATCGTGGGCCTTTGGCTTCCTTTTTCCTTTATGTAGCACTTGACAGATACCTCCCATGGTGTAAGAAACAAGTGCCTGCAGTTACTTGGAAATCTTGGTTCTCTGGAGAAAAGTGCTACAAAAGATGCAGAAGGCCTAACTGCCAGAGATGTTCAGAAGATTATAGGGGATCACTTCAGTGATCAGGACCCTCGTGTCAGAACAGCAGCTATAAAAGCCATGGTAAGTGTGATTTCTTTTGGAAACGAATTGGGATAGATTTGTGTTGTTTTGGTTGTGTAAGGGATTGGATCCAGAGCCCCATGTGATTTAGGTGAAGGCTGTACTACTGATAAATACCCTAGTCCTCTTTTTTTTTTTTTTTTTAATTTAAGAGACAATCTTGGTTGGTAACAGAGGTCTGTGCTTACGACTAGCATTGGGAAGTGGAGCTGGAGAACTCTTAAGTTCAAAGCCAGTCTGGGTTACATGTAAACTTATAGGCCAGCTTGGGCCACATAGTAAGACCCTGTCTCAAAACAACTTTAAAAAAATAAAATAAAAATCAGAAAAGAGAGAGAAGGCAATATAGAGATACGTCCCAAACACTTGGATTTTCCTTGCCTCAGTCTTTCAAGTAGCTGAGACTATAGGCATGCATCACTGCATGTGACTTTTTTTCTTTTTTGTTTCTTAGCAGTTTTCACCTGACACTTTTTGTTTATTTGTTTTTGTTGCCAGTCCTGGGGCGTGGACTCAGGGCCTGAGCACTGTCCCTGGCTTCTTTTTGCTCAAGGCTAGCCCTCTGCCACTTGAGCCACAGTGCCACTTCTGGCTTTTCTATATATGTGGTGCTGAGGAATTGAACCCAGAGCTTCATGTATACGAGGCGAGCACTTTACCACTAGGCCATATTCCCAGCCCCCACCTGACTCTTTTTTAAGTTCATGGCTAGTGTTGTGTTGGATACATTCTGAATTCCCCCAGCTTATACCTATGTATACTTTCAGGAAGCTGTTGATGGTAGCCTCACTAAAATGAAAAACACACATGTCTATGCAACAGTGTATTTTTCTTTGGGCTTCTCTGAAACATGGGAAGTATAACCTCTGCCTGTTGTAATACCAAGTCGCGTCCCTCTTCCAGGCATCTGGTCCCATCGGGGAAGGATATAACTTAGTATGCAGGTATATACAGCATTACAGGTAGTTTGTACACCTTCCATGGTTTAGAAATGTAAGTGAAAGTTACACGAATTGTGCTTTCAAGGAGGAAGTTGCATTGTTCCTTGCCTTTTCTTTATTCCTTTTTTGTATGCTAGGCCATAGTTTTAGTGGTGAAGGCCCAGGACCTTGCAAATGCTATCCGTATCTAGTGGCTCTACTACTGATCTACGCCTTAGTCTTCCTCCTTAGCTTTCTTATTTTTATTTCATATTCTTCTTTTTCTCATGTTTCTTCTCCCCTCCCCCTTCCCCTCTCCCTTCCTCCCCTCCCCTTTCCCTTCTCCTTCCTGTCTTTGAAATCAGGTTTTACAATGTAGCCCAGGTTGGCCTTGAACTTCCAGTCCTCTGACCTCAGAGGATATTTATGTAATATATAGTAGCATGACTTTTAGCTAAAGGGAACCCTTATTAGTATGATATATTGTATATGTGAAGTTATAAGGAATATTGGAAATACTGATTTTATCCACAGATGTACCTTTATTATCTAGTTGCAGCTCCACGAAAGAGGACTGAAATTACACCAAGCAATTTATAATCAGGTACTTTAAATGGTTATTATATGGTAGGGGAGGAGGTTCGTGAAGCTGGGATGGTGGCTTACTAGTTCTCAGAACCTGAAAGCATTACGACTTTACCTGGCTAATGGTGGCCACATTAGTTGAGGTGAATGTAAAGCCATATTCAGAAAATAATTTTCAGAAAGAGAATGTGGGATGCTATTGAGTAGCATTTATGCATATGAAAAATCTATTAGGAAGATTTAGGTAACTCAACGTGAATAGCAGGTTGCATGGAGAAAAGTTCAGTGTTCAGAATAAAGAAAGGGGTAGTCTCTTTTTTTAAATCTCTTTTGGTAGGCCATATATAGGGTACATTTTGAACACCATACTTGCAAAGTAAGCTTGTTTTCAGAGGGTAACCCAGACTATGGGATCATGGGAAAGGATGTCACATGAATGTAGCATTGGCAAAAAATAGCATGGGAAATTATAGAAAAGCCTTTTTTTTTGGGGGGGGGGGCCAGTCCTGGGCCTTGAACTCAGGGCCTGAGCACTGTCCCTGGCTTCTTTTTTGCTCAAGGCTAGCACTCTGCCACTTGAGCCACAGTGCCACTTCTGGCCATTTTCTGTATATGTGGTGCTGAGGAATCGAACCCAGGGCCTCTTGTATACGAGGCAAGCACTCTTGCCACTAGGCCATATTCCCAGCCCTAGAAAAGCCATTTTGGCAGCCCAACCAAAAGGCCTGAGAAAGTGGCATTTCTTTTGGAATATTAAATAAATCTATTAGGAGGTAATCTAAATCTCTGCCAAGAGATCATATTTTGCTATTTTATTAAGAGTAACTTTCTTTCAGATTATTGTCAAGCTGCTATGACTTATGTGTAAACCAAATTTATTCTGTTACAAGATGAAGTAAAATGAGTACAGAATGCTTGTGTTTGTGTTTCCCTAAAGAAATACAAATGTGCTAAGCAAAATAGCTAAAGGAAGTATGAAGTTGGACTCAGAAGAAAGATGGCTGGTTCACATGTTCAGTGGTATATGTCACTAATCTAGGCAAGCAATGATGAGGGCCTAATAGTAATGGAGATGGAGTGAGAATGGAGGGTTTGACAACTGGGATCTGTACTGAGTTCAGTTTCGGGTATATTATATTGAAAGGATTGTGAGATACCAGTGAGACTCCAGGCCATACATAGTTATGAAGGTCTGGAGCACAGAGAGATCTGGGTTGAAGGTGGGTATTGAGTCACCAATATCCAGAAGGTGTCTAGTTGAAGAATATCCAGGAAGAGTGAGTAGGTTGAAATGGGGTCAGTGACTTCGGGTCCAAGTGGACAGAAATGTGTGCTTTGGTTTCATAGACAGGAAATGTCTTGCATTTGAACCTGAGAGAGCAGCACTGTGGAGTGTTTAGGTTTTTTTGTTTTGCTGATCCTGGGGCTTGAACTCAGGGCCTGGGCACTAGCCTTGAGCCTCGATGTGCTGAAGGCTAGTACTACTACTTGAGCCACAGCATCACTTCTGGCTTTTTCTGAGTAGTTTATTGGGGATAAGAGTCTCATGGACTTTCCTGCCCAGGCAGGCTTTGAACTATGATCATCCTGAGATCCCAGCCTCCTGAGTAGCTGGGATGACAGGCGTGAGCCACCAGCTTTTCAGAGTATTTTGATACACTGTTATCCAGATACCTTTACTTTATTTTGAAGCCCTGTCTTTGTTTTACTCTTGTTCTGGAGGACGTAGAACTAACTGACTTTGGACTCTGCAGGCCTGTAAATTGCTCTCGGATGACTACGAGCAGGTTCGCAGTGCTGCTGTCCAGCTCATCTGGGTGATCAGCCAGCTGTATCCTGAAAGGTCAGTGTGGCTATGAACCAACCTTTAGCCATTGCTGAGCCATTTTTCTTTCATTCTACCACGCAAAAAGCTACTTCTAGAAAAGAAAGGTATGGGGTAAGCTCTTGGAAGATGGTAAAGAATAGAGTACAGAGTACTTGACAATCAGAATGCTTGGACCTGTTTTTTTAATCTCTGAATTAACTTCCTGCGTGCCTTAGGAAGGGCATTTTACTTTTTTGAGTTCCAACTTCTTCATCTGTTATTAAAAGGGCTGGGCTGTTTTTTATTAGCATTTTTCAGCACGTTTTTTTCTTAGTTATTAATATATTTTGGGACCCATTTTAGTTTAGTTTGATTTGGGACAAATGACAGATATCTAAGTTAATTTGAGAGTAATGATCTCTTCTATAGTGTTTCCTTGGTTAAAAACATTTTTACAGAAATTAAATGGTGGGAAATGTTGGGGCTGGGAAAATGGCCTAGTGGTAGAGTGCTTGCCTCGTGTACATGAGGCCCAGGGTCCGATTCCTCAGCACCACATATATAGAAAAAGCCAGAAGTGGCACTGTGGCTCAAGTGGTAGAGTGCTAGCCTTGAGCAAAAAGAAGCCAGGGACAGTGCTCAGGCCCTGAGTTCAGGCCCCAGGACTGGCACAAAAAAAAAAAAAAGAACGTAAATGGTTGGTTCTTGATGACTTTATTATAATATAAATATTTATTCTATTGATAAATGGACTTCTCCTATAGGAAAAAAAGATAGTTGTTTCTTTCCCATTGAACTGTCTTCTAGAAGTTAAAAATCAGAATAAGTTAGCCTATAGGAATAGGCTCCATTTATAGGTTTCACTTTTAGGACATGGGATACACCATAATTCAAAATTGCTTCTTTATAAAGCAGATTTGCAAGTATGTTTTATATTAACTTATTCTGAGATCTTTTACATTTATAATAGTTCAGTTATAGGAGATAATAAACTTAAAGCTCTAAAATACTCTGTCATAGTTAATGCTGCCCAACTTCCCTCCCTCCTCCTTTATTTCTGGGTGCTAGGAACTGAACCGAGAACTAGCATGTGCTTTGCCATATTTCAAGCTATACTTCCAGCTCCAAGTTTTTTATTTCTTCATGTATCTTTGATGGGTTACATACTTTTATTGAGGACAATTTGTTATGCAACTAAGACAATTGGTTTCTACTCCCAGAGTATGATTTGTTTACACTGAAATGTGTTTATCATCTTAGTATGTGGACTGTTTAATTATCATTTCCTTGTATACCAGTTTTCATTAGTCATTTTGAGTTTATTAGACTCATATTTGTCATATGTGGTTTCTTCCCTTTTAATTTAGCATTGTTCCAATCCCCTCTTCTAATGAAGAGATTCGCTTAGTTGATGATGCATTTGGAAAAATCTGTCACATGGTCAGCGATGGTTCTTGGGTGGTTCGTGTTCAAGCTGCAAAGCTATTGGTAAGATACTCTTTCCCCAACCTTTTGGTGGTGGTACCAAGGTTTGAACTCAGGGCCCTGTGCTTGCTAGGTAGGCTGAGCTACATCTCCAGCCCTTTTGTATGCTAGTTATTTTTGAGATAGAATCTTGATTCATGTCCCTAAACAGGAATGTGCATGGACTGTGACCCACCAATTTTAAGTCTCTCTTCATAGCTAGGATAACAAATGTGTGCCATGGCACCCAGCTATTGATTGAGAGTAGAGTAACGAATTTTTCTGCTATGCTTGTCTTGATCCTCAGTCTCACAAATAGCTCAGAGTATAGACATGAGGCACAGGCACCTGACTCCCTTTATTTTGATTAAGCAGCATCTTAACAGGTATCTTTTTTTTTTTATTTTATTTTTTTTTTTTTTTTAATTTTTTTTTATTATCAATTGAACATAAATTTTTTTTTTACAAGGTGCTGTGCAAAGAGGGTGCAGTTACATAGTAGGGCATTGTGTACATTTCTTGTGATATCTTACAACCTGTTTTCCCATCCCTTGTCTAGGTCAGGTAGACCCATATGCAGTATACAATGTATCAAGCACATATACAGTGTTCACAGACTTGGTCTCTACTGTCTCTCCATCTCCCTTTGTTAACAGTCATATATCAGGGAGATCATGCCCCTTTGTTTTCTGTCTTAACAGGTATCTTAAGCTTGCCTTTATCTCACTATATAGCCTAGGTTTGCCTCAAATTGATCATTTTGACTCATCCTCCCAAATTTTGGAACTTTAACCACCTATCACCCTACCTGGCTTAAGAATAGTGTTGTCACCAGGTGCTAGTGGCTCACACCTGTAATCTGAGCTGCTCAGGAAGCTGAGATCTGAGGATCGTGGTTTGAAGCTAGCCCAAGCAGGAAAGTCCATGGGACTCTTACCTCCAGTTAACTATCAGAAAACTGGAAGTGGAGCTGTTGGTCAAGTGGTAGAGTGCTAGCTTTGAACATAAGAGCTCAGCGACAGTGCCTGGGCCTTGAGTTCAAACCCCAGGACTGGCACAAAAAAGAAAGAAATAGTGTTTTCTTTATGCTTTTAAGTTGGTTGTAAACTTTGGATATGAAAACATCCACATCATGAAAGTTGTTTACTCTGCTCCTTTTCAGGGCTCTATGGAACAAGTCAGTTCTCATTTCTTGGAGCAGACCCTTGATAAGAAGCTGATGTCAGACCTGAGGGTAACTTGAATTCTTTGTTGTTTTAACAGTTAGTCTCAGCTATATGCTGAGTTGATTTAATTTAGCAGCTTATGTATAAATTAGTACAGGGTTATATTTTAGGCTAAAATCTTAGTAATTTGAACCAAATTATAAGCTACTTCATTAAATTTTATATTGTAATGAAATAGTTTGCATAGATTGTGTTTTGCCAAGCAGCAGCAAGATTATCTTTTTATTTGATAAAAACTACAAAAGCCTGGCTTCGTCTTATTTTGTGTTACTGTGTGACACCTTTAAAAACTCCTGTCAGCAGCTTTTCCCCTGGAAGAGTGAGAAAATCCTTTCTCTGAAGAGTAAGAGATTTGCCTCTATAGAAGCTGTGGGCTTTCACTGTGGCGGTTCTCTAATGTGATTGCAGAGACAAATATGACTCCAGAAAATGCTGTGGTGGACGTTTACCGTCCTTACCTTAGTTTTTAATTATAAAAGTGATAATGGAGTTGCAGATTTTAATAAACAGAGGAAAAGGGAAAAACAGTTTACTTATATTCAATCGAGCCATGCCTCCAGTTCTAGCTTTTTGCTGATGAATTGGAGATGAGAGTCTTAATTTTTCTGAGTTGGATTCGAACTGTGATCCTTAGATCTCAGCCTCCTCACTAGTCGGGATTATAGGCATGAGTCACTGGCACCTATCCCTATACTTTTTTTCTATTGCCAACATCATACTTGGCATTTTCACAAATTTATGGTTTTTTTTTCTAGTGGGTGTGCCATCTTATTCCTTTTGCTATATTAGGCACTTGAATTCTTCTGATTTTTCTACTGCAAATCACATAAAGAATATCATTCATACATATTAGCTTTCTTTTTCTTTAAGTTGTCCCATAAACTAACATTTTCAGGATGGTTTTGGAGTTGATGTTCATGCTCTACAAAACATTTTCCTATAGCTTTCCCATAGGGCATTGACTCGATTTGAGGTTGGTACTTAAGTATTTTTTTGGTATGGCTTGGCAGAAGTGTAGAGAAGAAAATGCTCTTAGCTAATAGATAAATGGGAATGGTCAAGGTTCAGGCTTTATTATTGAATGAGACTCACATCCTTTTATGCTCAGGTTCTACATTTCATCAGTGCTTCTGAGCTAATGGTCCAAGAGTTACAGATTCATACTGAAAAGATGTATTAAAAGCTGCTCTCAGAAGCAGAGTTCTAAGTACATGCTGTTTTTATTTTTGTTTTTTGCCAGTCCTGGGGCTTGGGACTCGTGGCCTGAGCACTGTCCCTAGCTTCTTTTTGCGTAAGGTTAACACTCTACCACTTGTTTCTGAGAGTAGATGTATTGTCTACCCAAGACACTGGAAATACATTGCCACTATTAGTTTCTCTGTTCTCCTCCTCGTGACAAGCATCGCCACTTGTATGATCAACACTTTCTTTGGCTGTCTTATCCTTTAAAGAAGCTGTTACAGACTTGTGGGCCTTTTGTCTCATTTTAAGTTGAATTTGCATTTTTTGCTCTGAACTTTGAGTTATCTCAGAGAGCAGTTTTATTTAATATATTCTCTTATGTTCCCTCAAGAGTCTCCTGTAAGTGATAATTGTTGTTTTCTGCAGAGGAAACGTACTGCACACGAACGTGCCAAGGAACTTTACAGTTCAGGAGAGTTTTCCAGTGGCAGGAAATGGGGAGATGATGCTCCCAAGGAGGAAATAGATACAGGGTCTGTGAATTTGATCGAGTCTGGAGCTTGTGGAGCCTTTGTTCATGGGCTGGAAGATGAGATGTATGGTAAGTGTGACCCTACTCTAGCCAGTGCCTGTGTCATGAGTGGCTGCTCTGTGCGAGGCCCTGGATAGGGTGCTAAACATAACATGGTCTCACGTGGTCCTCACAGTATTCTGTATGAAAGAGGTGAAGAGCAGGCTTCACATTCTAGTGTTTCCATAAAGAGAAGATACCAATAGTGTCTTTCTGAGTTGTGAGAATTAAATGAGGTTCTATAGACATAAAGCACTCGGCATAAGAAAGAACTCATGTATAGCACGCAGTTCATAAAAATTAATAATAACTCAGTCACTCTATATTAAGAAATAGAATCAGCAACATTTAAACCCTGACCAGCAAGGATAAGGATCCTATCCGTGAAGGATAGGATGTCTTTCTTTCTGTATTCATTTGCAGTAATGAAACTTGAAAACAGGACCCCTCACTTGCTAACCCCCAAGCAAGTGCTCTTCCTGTTGGGCCTCACCTCAGTCCTGGTCAAGGCTTTCTTTCATTTTTATTTTATTATTATCATGTCTTATGCTGGTTCTGGGGCTTGAACTCAGGGTCTGGGTGCTGTTTTTGAACTTTTTTGCTCCAAGTTAGTATTCTACCACTTGAGCCACAGGTCCACTTTTTGGCTTTTTGGTGGTTAGATAAAAGCCTTGCAGACTTTCCTGCCTGGTTGGCTTTGAACAGTGATCCTCGGATGTCAACCTCTAGAGTAGCTATCATTATAGGCATGAGCCACCATGCCTAGCTCACAGTTATTTATTTATTTATTGCCAGTCCTGGGGCTTGAACTCAGGACCTGAGCACTGTCTCTGACTTCCTTTTGTTTAAGGCTACCATTCTACCATTTGAGCCACAGTACAACTTCTGGCTTTTTATGTTTATGTGGTGCTGAGGAATCGAACCCAGGGCTTTATGCATACTAGGCAAGCACTCTACCTCTAAGTCACATTCCTAGCCCCTCACCTTTATTTTTGGAAGATATTTTTGTATTAGCAGGCCTTTCTTAGCAGTCTTCTAAAAATGTTGTTTTGTAGTTTTCTGTCAAAAAGTCTGCCTTTTGTTCTTTTAGTTAATTAGTTGTTTTTTTAAAAATTTATATGAAGTAGTTGTGCAAACGTGTTTTAATTCCATAAGTCAAATTACAAGCACAGTGCATTTTGATCCATGTTACCTCTTCTGTCTTTCACCCTCCCATCCCTACCCTTCAAGTTGTGTAGTTCAATTGAATATAATGATTGAATTTTCTCACCCTTTCTCCATTTGTATGCAGCCCCTCATTTCTTTCCCCCTACAGAATACGTTTTAGTTTTCTGGTATTCATTTTGTTAAATGGGTCACTAGTTCAGAGGAATTATACCATTGGACTCCTCCCCTTTGTATTTGATCCTTTACTTAATTCGTGTGTGTGTATGTGTGTGTGTGTATGTATGTATGTGTGTATGCCCCTGTACATGTTGTCGTGTGTGTTTGTTTTACATCTAACTAACATGATTTGTTCTAGATCCATTCATATCGGTGCAAGTGACATAATATTCTTTCTGACAGACAAGTAAAATTCTACTGTATATAAGTATCATATTTTCTTGATCTCATTCATTGTAGGGCTCTTGTGACTAGTGCAGAATTTTATATGGATGTACAAGTGTCTCTACTGAATCTTGACTCGTGTAATATCCCTGGGTAGATATCACTGGATCAGAGAGTAGTTCTATGTTTAGTGTTTTTGAGGAATCTCCAGCTGCCTTCTGGAGTGGTTGCACTAGTTTACATTCCCACCAACATTGCATCAGGGTTTCTTTCCCCTCACATCCCTGCTAGTATTTGTTATTGTACATACTCTAGTTGCTGGCCAATCTCATGGGGTGTAATGGAATCTGAGTCTTGTTTTGATTTGCATTTCCTTTATAGTCAGTGATATTGAGCATTTCGTCATGTGTTTATTGCCCATTCTTTTTCTGAGAAGTCTTGGCCCATTTATTTAATTGGGTTAATGAATTTTGGGGCATTTAGTTTCTTGAGCTCATTGTATTTTGTAGATATTAGGCTCTTGCAGATGTATAGCTGGTAAAGAGCTGTAGAATGTTCTATTATTTTAGTAACTATGTCTTTTGCTGTGAAGATGCAACCCCATTTGTTGATTCTCCGATTTGCTGAGCTTCTGGAATTCTACTTAGAAAGTTCCCATCTATGTTTCTTTTACTCCTTCCTGTAATAAATTAAAGATTTCAGGTCTGACTTTGAAGTCTTTGATCCATTTTGAGTTGATACTACTTCAAGGTGACAGACAAGTGTCCAGTTTTCCCAAAACCCTTTGTTGAAGATGCTGTCTTCATTTCAACGTATATTTTTGGCTTCCTTGTCAAATATCAGATGGCTGTTAAGTATATGGGTTTTATTTCTGGATCTTCCAGTTTATTCCATTGGTCTTCAGGCCTATTGGTGTGCCAATACCAAGTTGTTTTTGTTATTATAGCTCGGTGGTAGAGTTTGAGGTCTGGAATTGTGATACCTTCAGAATTGCCTTTTTTTAAGCAAACAAACAAACTAGTTTTTTTTATGCCTATTTGGGGCTTTTTGTGGTTCCATATGAATTTTTGGATTGTTTTCTATATCTAGGTGAAGAATGACATTGAGATTTTGATGGGTATTACGGTGAATTTGTAGGCTGCCTGTGGCAGCATGGCCATTTTTACAATATTAATTCTGCTGATCCTTAAATATGGGAGGGAGGTCATCCACTTTCTGGTGTCTTCTTTGATTTTTTTTTCTTCAGCATCTTGCTGTTGCTAGGCAAGCCCTCTACCCCTTGCTCCAGTCCATTTTGCTTTAATTGGTTTCTAAATAGAGTCTCCACAGTGTCCTTGAGTGAACAAGTGAAGGACAGGCTGGGAAGGTGGCTTAGCGGTAGAGTGCTCACCTAGCATGCATCGGTTCGATTCCTCAGCACCACATACACAGAAAAAGCCAGAAGTGGTGCTGTGGCTCAAGTGGTAGAGCTCTATTTAACCTTGAGAACAAAGAGGCTCCAAGATACAGCCCAGGACCTGAGTTCAAGCCCCAGGACCGGCAAAAAAGTGAAGGGACACTACTCAGGTCTAAGCCTCAGTGCTTAGACCCCCCAGCCCCCCAAAGAATTTATGGCACATGAAGTTTGTACAGTACATAGATAGTTGATAGTGGTAAGAGACAATTAGGTTACTCATTTCTGTGTTTCTTTAGAGCATCCTCCTGCTTATTGTGTCACGGTATGCCTCATTCGTTTTGTGTTACCTCTGTCCCTTGATTGCATCCAGCAGCCTCAAGTGGTTAACCTGACCATCTAGATTTCTATGCTTACTCTGTGATCTTTGCACAATGACACATCACCTAATGATGCATTTCTAGAACTCACCCTTGCTGTTAACTGACATATAACTGTATTTTGTTTCAATCTTATTCTGGGAGGAGAAAGCTAATCCCTGTTCATTCATCTTGGCTGATAATGGAAGCCCAGTAAAGCCCTTGTGATTTCCCTAATATGATGCTGTCTGTCCCAGTAGATCACAGAATGCCAGTGCATGATTGACTCCAATCTTTTCAATTTCACTAAGAGTAACAGACTTGAAAAATAAACTTGATTTTGAAATTTTAGAGTACATTTGTGTTAGAGTCAAGATTAAGATCCTGGTCTTTAATGATACTGTATAAAAAGGGGGACTGGGAATATGGTCTAGTGGTAGAGTGCTTGCCTTGTATGCATGAAGCCCTGGGTTCAATTCCTAGGCACTCCATATCTAGAAAAAAGCCAGAAGTGGCACTGTGGCTCAAGTGGCAGAGTGCTAGCCTTGAGCAAAAAGAAGCCAGGGACAGTGCTCAGGCCCTGAGCCCATGCCCCAGGACTGGCAAAAAAACAAACCAAAAAATGATACTATAAAAAAGTAATCCAGGATAGAATTTAGAAGGTTCCTAGTTCCTCCTCCTCCTCCTCCTCCTCTTCCTCCCTCTGCCCTCCCCCCCCCCCCCCACCATAGGATCTTGCTATGTTGCCAAGGTTGGTGTCAAACTCATGATCCTTCTGCCTTAGCTTTTCATGTGCTGGGATGATAGGTATAAATCACCATACCTAGCTTAAGAACAATACATTTTCAAAGACTTTTCTATCACTAGGTGTAAAAAGTGATTTTAAACTATTTATTTTACTATAAGATCTTCCATGAAATATGGTCATCCCTTGGTATCTGAGAGGAATTGATTTGAAGAACCTGAAGGATACCAAAATGTGAATGCTTAAGTCCCTTCTATAAAATGGCAGAAACTTACATTTAACTTGCACACATCCTCTGTATAACTTAAATCATCTCTAGATCACTTACAACATCTAGTATAACACAAATGTCAGGTAAATAGTGGTTATAATTGTTTAGGGGATAGTGACAAGAGGAAAATTCCAAATATTGCTCTCTCTCTCTCTCTCTCTTTTTTTTTTTTTGTATTATCAACTCTTCAGTGTGTTGTTTTGAATAATTAGTTCAAGAAAGTTCCCTCTGGACTCATTGACTGCTGGGCTAGGTGCCTTTTTATTATATTTCACATATTTTTCCATTGTAACATTCATCATTCTGTAATACAGTTCTTCATTTGTCAGTGTTGAGAGTCCTACTTTTTTTCATATTTATATCTTCAAAACTAAGCATAAAGATGGGTAACTAAGTCCCGGTCAAACCTCCCCCCCTCCCCCCCAGCCCAGTGTAGCAGATTCCCTTTCTCTTCCCTGAGCCTCTAAGGAATGTGTGACATATTTCCAACATTCCAAAAAGTCCAGTAGAAAATATGCTTACCTGTAGTTAGGCTGTACAGGCAGTTAAAAACACCAGATTTCTTTGCTTCTGCTTGAAATTGCCTCTGAATTGCATCCGATCAGGCCGTGCTAATTATCTCATGCTGATCAGAAATTCCTTGGTGATTCTCTTGGTAGACGTCAAAGGTTATGCATGAGTCAGTGTGATGTAATGGATAAAACCTTAGGAAGAAGAGCCAGAAGTACACATGCTTGGATTTATCTCTGGCTTACTTTATGCTAGCAATTTCATGCTTAAATCATTTTATGAAGAAAATCTTTCCCTCTGGTGAAAAGGCAGAATTCATAATTAGCAAGAAAAGTTTGAATCATCTCAGTGTAATAACTGTACTTGCAACTTGTCCATAAACCCTTTCTTACACAGAGAACACATAATTTGTGAGTTTTAACCACAAAGTTGTCTTGCTTAGTTGGTTTTAACTGACCATTGTGTTGTTAGAACCATTTGGGAATACTAGTGAGCATTGTCTATTTATCACTCATCTCTCTTTTCTTTCTCCTTGCTTGCATGCCTGACATTGCCTGTTTGGGAACATTTATTAGTAAATGAACAAAGGGTTTCCTGGGCTCCGCGGCTTTATTGTTGGTGTTCTGAGCCCACAGAGAGGTAAAGAGAAGCCTGTGTTTTCAAGATGCTCACAAAGCTCATACCTTTCTCCTTGCTCCTATGGATTCAGCTTTTACCATATGCCAGTGCATTGTGTGCATTACCTTCCTTGTCTCATTTAGTCTGGACGGCTCTGAAGGAAATGGGTATTCACTCCACTTAACAAATAAGGAAATTAAGGTACCAGGAAATCAAGGTACTTGGACAAGACCACCTTCAAATTGGGTTACTTTTTTTTTTTTGTGGCCAGTCCTGGAGCTTGGACTCAGGGCCGGAGCACTGTCCCTGGCTTCTTTTTGCTCAAGGCTAGCACTCTGCCACCTGAGCCACAGCGCCACTTCTGGCCATTTTCTGTATATGTGGTGCTGGGGAATTGAACCCATGGCCTCATGAATACGAGGCAGGCACTCTAGCCACTAGGCCATATCCCCAGCCCAAATTGGGTTACTTTTTACAATTTGCTTTGGGACTGCTCTCATCCTAGCCTGAAATTCACTGACTTGGTGCTAGTTTTATCTGTGCCTTCAGTCACTTTGGAAAATGAACTCAATTCACTTTTCTAGATGCTATTTCTGAAACAGCAGTGATATTTAGCCTATTTTCATTTTAATGAACAGATTATTTACTGACTTTTTAATATATCCAAATAGCCAATAACCTTTATTCCTTAGAGACATGTAAATTAAGCCTCTAGAGATATTACTGCATGTCACTAAAATTGTTAAAATTTGAAAGCAAGGTAATATGAATGGTTGGCAAAGATGTGGGACAAAAGGAAATCCCTTCTACCCACTTTTCAAAACTCTTTTTAACAGCTACGATGCTGAGTATGCTTTATCATTTATCATTTCTACAACTAAAAGACTTACACATATATTTAATATGCCCTCAAAACATGTTTGTCATAGCCAAAAGTTGAATCATCAGTTGTTGATTGCAGCATATTAATACGATAAATACTATATAGTGCTAAAAATGGATATACTCTTATTCATGTAACAACATAGATGAATCATATATATGTGAGAGAAGAGATGAGGAAAAAAATATATATACATACATATATGTGTGTGTTTCTATCTATTTATTTATATCCTCCAGTGAAGAAGGGCAGACATAGGTGAAAATGTACTATACAAATAAAGCAAGTTCATGTTAAAGAAAATTAATTTGTCATTTTATAAGCTAAAGTAAGCATTACCTAAGTTGAGAATGGAGGTTTTAGTGATGGGCAGAAGGTTTTGGAGCCCCTGGGGGAACTAGTAATATTCTATTTCATTATCTGAATGCTAGTTATATGAGTGTGTTGATTGATTGGTATACTTCTTTTTGTTTTTGTTGTTGCCCATGGGGCTTGAACTTGGGGCCTTGGTGCTATCCTTGAGCTCTTTTTCTCAAGGCTACTACCTCTCTACCACTTTAAGCTACATACAGTGCTACTTTCAGTTTTCTGGTGGTTAGTTGGAGATAAGAGTCTCACAGACTTTCCTGCCCAGGCTGGCTTTGAACCCATATTCTTAAACCTCAGCCTCCTGAATAGCTAAGATTACAGGCATGAGCCACTGGCACCTGGCTTGGTATGCTTTTCTAAATGTGCTATACTTAAAATAATATTACTTAAAATAGGAAGGATGGAAGCTTTTGACATGGTATCTTCTGTTTGTTTTGTTTTGTTTTTCCCATTTGGAAATTGGAAATCTGAAAAAAGGGGAAACAACCACTAAGTCTAAGAAGTTTTTCATATACTCCCTAACTTGAGGCGTATGCAGTGATAAAGGCTGGGCATGGTGGTTCACGCCTGTGGTTTGAGCTCTTCAGAAGAAGGAGGCAGAAGGACTGTGGCCCATGGCTCACTTAGGCAAAAGCTTGAGATCCTTTCTGAAAACAGTAAAGCAGAACGGGCTCGGGGCAAGATGCAAATGATACTGTCCTAGCCCTACTATCCCCCACCCAAGAAAAACCTATTCGTTGTACATATTTATCCTTATCCCTGAGCACAGTAGGTACTTTAGTACTGTGGTTTCTGAGGAGCCTAAAGATCAGGAAGCAATGAAACATCCATTTCTGTGGTCCTTTCTCTTCTCGAGAGATACTAGGACTCTGTGATCTCCACTGTGTCCTATCCCTAAGAGCTGGTGGTAGCAGCATGCAGAGGACTGTAAACCAGAGGAAGAAAATTCATGGTGCCTTTTCCTCTCTTCTACCCTCCTCTGTCTTCCCCATTTTACTACTGGCATGTATTAAGTGTGTAGAATAATGGATTTCATTATGACATTCGTATGCATGCACTTCGATCATAAACCGCCCCCCCCCCCCCCATTACCCTCTCTTGTCTTCCTTTTCCCTCCTATAGGTCTCCTTCCTCGTCTCAAAGAGTTCCCTTATACTCAGAACCTGGGCATTGCCTCTTAGTTTTCTCTCAAAGCTGGCTATAGCTCTACTTCCTATTGTTTGTTTTCCCAATGATAGCCATTCTGATTGGGGTGAGGTGAAATCTGATTGTTATTTTTATTTGCATTTCCATTGTGGCTAAAGATGTTGGACTTTTTTTTAATGTATTGGCCATTTATACTTCTTTTTGAGCCTGTCTGTTAATTCATTTGTCCACTTAATGATTGAATTATTTATTCTTTTGATGTTTAATTTTTTTGTTCTTTTTAGATCCATTCTGGTTATTGATCTAGAATGAGTAGCTGGCAGTTTTTCCCCTTTCTGTAGGCTAGCTCTTCATCATGGTAATTGTTCCCTGTGTTATATAAAAGCTTGATAATTTGATTATAATTCCATTTATCATTCTTTCATGGACTTAGAATACCAATATAGAGCAAAACTTTTCAAGAAATGACTTGTTATTTGATCATATGTATGTGGAGTCAGATTTAAATGTGAGTCCTTGGGACACGAGAGACCATGTTCTTACAATGTGAAGATGGCCTGGAGGAGATCCCCGAGGGAGAATTTGCTGTGAAAAGAGGAGAGGCTGAAAGAGATCCTGAGTGAAAAGAGCTCTAGTTTGCATTTTCCTCAGGACTCTTAACTACATGTGCAGCTTCCTCTGTCCTTCTCTGTAGAGGTTCGCATTGCTGCCGTGGAAGCTCTCTGCATGCTGGCCCAGTCTTCACCGTCTTTTGCTGAAAAGTGCCTTGATTTCTTGGTCGACATGTTTAATGATGAAATTGAGGAAGTACGTCTACAGTCCATACATACCATGAGGAAAATCTCTAACAATATCACCCTCCGAGAAGATCAGCTTGACACCGTCCTGGCTGTTTTAGAGGTAAGCATTTCATTTGGTGCTCATTTCTCATCAGATACCTGCTGAGGCCTCTCCCCTTTAAAAACCGGGCATTGGTTCTGAAGGTGAACTTCATACAGAAGGAATTAGGTGCTAACTTGGTAGGATGAGTTGGGAGTGCGAGGTAAACATTCCAGGCAGAAAGGCAGTAAGTGTAGATTATCTATGGTGGATAGGAACATGGCACAGTTGAAGGGCCAAAAGAGAGCTGAGTGGCCAGGAGAAAGAGTAGTACATATGTGGTATGAGATTAGACTGGCAGGGAAAGTGGAACTAGCTCATACATTGTTTTTGTTTTTGTTGCCAGTCCTGGGGCTTGAACTCAAGGCCTGAGCACTGTCCCTGGCTTCTTTTTGCTCAAGGCTAGCACTCTACTTCTTGAGCCACAGCTCCACTTCCAGCTTTTTTTCTTTTGGCCAGTCCTGGGCCTTGAACTCAGGGCCTGAGCACTGTCCCTGGCTTCCTTTTGCTCAAGGCTAGCACTCTGCCATTTGAGCCACAGCACCACTTCTGGCCGTTTTCTGTATATGTGGTGCTGGGGAATTGAACCCAGGGCTTCATGTATACGAGGCGAGCACTTTACCACTAGGCCATTTTCCCAGCCCTTGGCTGTCATCTTGTCTTTCTTTTTTAAACAAACAAACAAACAAACATGTCTTAACTATATAATCCAAACTGGGCTGGAACTCTTGGTATAGCCTAGGCTGATCTTGAACTTGTGTTCCTCCTGACTCCCCAAGTGCTGGTATTACAGGTGTGAGATCAACCATGCAAGGCCTGAAAACTATCTTTTATTTCTCATTTTTTGCTCTGGCCCCACTGGCTTGCATGTTGTTTTCAAACAGGTTTCCTCCTCATTGTGTTTGTGCTTGCTGTTCCTTGTGATGGTCCCATGTAAAGTACCTGGCCTATCCCTGTTCTTGCCATGCTCATAGTCCTTTTGTAGTTTAAGTTCCTTAACAACATAGTTGCAATCATAGTCAGGTGTCATGATTGAGCTCCAGACAGGAAGAAGAAGGAAGGTTTAAAAGGAAGAGGCAAGCCTTGCATACCTCGCCCTTTCCTTTTAATTAAAACAGAAAGATGAGAGCTTGTCCAGGAATTTCAGCTGGCAAACTTGTGAGTGCTTTCTCATGCGTCTACCCTAAACATGACGGTGCCAAGGAGGAAGGGGGTGACAGGTAGAGCCGAGGTTTGTTAATTAACAGGGGTTGCTGTTGTTTATCATCTTTTTCCTTTTTTAAGGATTCATCCAGAGATATTAGAGAGGCTCTTCATGAACTCTTATGCTGCACTAATGTTTCAACCAAAGAAGGCATTCATCTTGCACTGGTGGAGCTGCTGAAGAATTTAACCAAATACCCCACCGACAGGGACTCCATATGGAAGTAAGGACTTTGTACCCCATTTATTAAGGCCCCTTTGCCTTTAATTTAGAAACATGATTCAACTCGACCAGACTCTCAGGAGTCTAATTCCTAAAATGACTACCACGTTTTGGATTATTCATTTGTTTTCATCACCTAAAAAGCATGTGCCTGCTGTGTGCTGACAGTGTGCCCCGTGGTAGCTGCTAGAGACATGGGAAGGAGTCTCCTAGATGTCCCCTTATCTCCTGAACAATGTTAACCACTCCTTTGTCTACTCCGTAGCTTGTGTGAAATATAACCGTCGCTGCTGAGCTTAGAGGCAGGGCTCCTGTTCTACAGATGGAAATTACCATCATTCTCCCGCCTAGTCACCTCTAGCTTTACTGATTGTAGTCAAGGTTTAAACACTCACTGTTCACAAACCTCTCTGTTTGAAGAACGACTTGCATCTATTTAATATACAATGTCTAATGGTACTCTGTTTATTTAAATAAGATTATCTGACAAGATCATTCCAACCGTGTGTTGTTTATTGATTTCAAAAATAATGGTTACTAAAAGTAAACAAACAAAACCAACTGGGTGTTGGTGGCTCATGCCTGTAATCCTAGCTACTCAGGAGGCTGAGATCTGGGGATCACAGTTGGAGACCAGAAAAGTCTGCAAGACTCTATAGTGAATCACAGAAAAAGCCAGAAGTAGAGCTGTGGCTCAAGTGGTAGAGCACTAGCTTTGAACAAAAAAAGCTTAGGGACAGTAGCTAGTCCCAGAGTTGAAGCTCTAAGACTGGCCAAAAAAAAAAAAGGTAGAAAAACCTTGGACTAAATCAGGTTGGAAGGCACACACACGTGCGTGTACAGACACGCCAGTCCATATCTACCTGTCTAACATGTAAATGGGTTTATCACATAAGTCCCTTAGTAAGAAAGAACTCTTCTACTATGCCATATCTCCAGCTCCTGGAGAATATATTAAAAACTGAAAATGACAGGAGAATCCAGCTTTATTTATTTATTTATTTAATTTATTTTTTGGCCAGTCCTGGGGCTTGGACTCAGGGCCTGAGCACTGTCCCTGGCTTCTTTTTGCTCAAGGCTAGCACTCTGCCACTTGAGCCACAGCGCCACTTCTGGCCGTTTTCTAGATATGTGGTGCTGGAGAATCGAACCCAGGACTTCATGTATACGAGGCGAGCTCTCTTGCCACTAGGCCATATTCCCAGCCCCAAGAATCCAGTATGTGTCACTTAACAATAAGTTTTATATTCTTTTAGAAAAGTTTTAACTTTTAAGGACCTTGCGCTTGCTAGTCATGTGATCTACCTCTTCAGCTACACCCCTAGCCCTGGGTTGTACTTTTAATTTCTAGTATTCTGTTTTGCCATTTGCTATGTTTATGAAGTTGAGCTCAATTCAGCGTGCCTTTATTGGTCATCTTCAAGGAGCACTTGGTCGTTTGAGGTGTGGTGATGGAGTAAGGAAATACCTGTCAGTAATGCAGCTATGTGGACACATAGAAGGAATGATTAGTTATGGTTGATAAATGGTTGTTATGGAACATATAGCAGAACAGTTTTCTTGCTTTAACGTAAGATTTGTGGTGGTGTTGTTTTTTTGTCTTTCCTAGAATATCTACATAAGGTCATCTTGATTGAGTGATAGTACTTTAAAAGATTTTAGAATTACCTCTTCTAATAATCACTTATTTTTTTTTCACTTTGGTCCCACGAATTGTGAGTTTACTTAGAAATATTAATGAATATGACAAAATAGTTAAGGGAATATTCAGGGTGATTTTTGTTTTGTTTTTATGCCAGTCCTGGGGCTTGAACTCAGGGGGCTTGGGCACTGTCCCTGAGCTTTTTTAATCAAGTTTAGTGCCTTGCCATTTGAGCCACAGCTTCACTTCTGGCTTTTTGGCAATTAATTGGAAATAAAGAGTCATATGGACTTCCTGCTGGGCTGGCTTTGAACCAAGACCCTCAGATTTCAGCCTCCTGAGCAGCTAGGATTATAGGCCTGAGCTACCAGCAACACCCTGCCAGAGTGATGTGTTTTTCCATTGTTGCTAAAGATGGATGCATAGATGAAAATCTTGAAGTAAGTTATTTGTTCTGCTGCTTTTCTGTTTTTTAAAAATTAAATCACTATATAATATAAACTGAAACTACCTGATTTATCACAGTATTCAAATAGGGAACTGCTTAAAAATTGCTGCATAAAAGGGAGGAGGGGGCTGGGGATATGGCCTAGTGGCAAGAGTGCCTGCCTCATATACATGAGGCCCTGGGTTCGATTCCCCAGCACCACATATACAGAAAATGGCCAGAAGTGGCGCTGTGGCTCAAGTGGCAGAGTGCTAGCCTTGACCAAAAAGAAGCCAGGGACAGTGCTCAGGCCCTGAGTTCACGGCCTAGGACTGGCCAAAAAAAAAAAAAAAGGGAGGAGGTAACAAGTTGGATAAGTAATGTACTTGCCTTACATGTGAAGCTTTAACCCCTCTGTACTTCACTTTAACAATAAAGAAGAAGGAAAAAAACTGCTGCATAATAAAAGCTCAAAGAAACATCTTAAAAGAATCACTATGTAGCTGGGGCTGGCCTGGAACCTATTTTTTCCCTTCTTTTGGATCCTTAGTTCTGGGTTTACAAGATGTCTACCATCATGCCTTTGTTCTGTTTCAGTGTCTGGTCATTTCAGCACATGCTGAGCACCTGTTATTGCCCTATAACTAACTGTATTAAAGTGGTGTGGAGATCTAACTATATTAGTAAGGCAGAAAGTGCAGCTTCAGTGAAACCCAGCAGGGTAGGGATCTTCAAGGGGGCCTAATTAGTAGCGCTCATGTTTCCCACCTAACCGTGTTCTGAATAGCACAAAGGAGAAAAAGGGATGGCAACTGGAGGCCAAAGTGCAGCCTCCACAGTGGGCCCTGAAGCACAGTGACTGAAAGGACTGAGAGAGCAGAAAATTATTGGTGGATTTTTTTCCACATAGAAGAGAAAACATGAGATTGGGAAAAGGTAGTTTCTCACTAGATCAAATGCTGTAGGTTGAAAGGTCTTTCGTACCCTGTGTATTCATGACTTAGTTCTTGGTGTTCGTTTTATCTCTTCTGCTGATCTGCCTACTTTCCTAGTGAAGTCTCATCCACTATGTGATCTTTTTTGATCCTAATTATCTAGTCTACCTTTGCCAGAGTCTTTTGTTTGGTAGTTGGTTGCCTTGTAGTGCTGGTCATCTTTGCCTCAGCTGGATTTCAAACTCAGGGAAGGCAAAGGTTAAGATTGTTGATTTAGTTCAGTTTCTAAATCAGAACTTACAAACTACAAAATACTAAAAATACACAATTGCTTTACCTGGTACTCCTTGGTAGCTTTTTATTTATTTATTTATTTGATTTTTTTTTTTATTGTCAAAGTGAAGTACAGAGGGCTTACAGTTTCATATGTAAGGGCAGTAAGTACATTTCTTATCCAACTTGTTAACTCCTCCCTCATTCTTCCCCCGCCTCCTCCCCTTGGTAGCTTTTAAAGAGGCTCTTAATAAAGACTGTTGTCTTGTTTGGTGTTTTTGTGCTGGTACAAACAAATGTTCTTCAGCTTTTTCAATTATGGTTGGTGCTTTACCATTTGAGCCATGGCTCTGCTTCTGGCATTTCACAAGTTAATTGGAAATCAGAGTCTTGGATTTGTATGGTCTGGCTGGCTTTGAATCTCAGATCTTCATACCTCAGACTTCTGAGTAGCTAGAATTATGGGCATGATCCACCAGTGCTTGGCTTAGTTTAAGTGTGTGTGTGTGTACACACGTGTGTGCATGTGCGTGTGTGTGCAGGCACTAGACGTTGGATTCACAGACTTGTGCTGTTGCTTTTTTTCCACTCAAAGTACTTTCCTACTTGATCCATGCCTCCATTTCTGGCTTTTTGCTGGTTAATTATAGATAAGAGTTTCTCAGATTTATCTGTTTAATCTGGTTTTGAACCTCAATCCTTAGATCACAGCTTCCTGAGATCTAGTATTACAAGCGAGAACCCCAGCACCTGGCTATAAAGTCTTTTTTTTTTTTTTTTTTTTGCAAGTCCTGGAGCTTGAACTCAGGGCCTGAGCACTGTCCTTGGCTTCTTTTTGCTCAAGGCTAGCACTCTACCACTTGAGCCACAACACCACTTCTGGCCTTTTCTGTATATGTGGTGCCGAGGAATTGAACCCAGGGCTTTCATGTATGTGAGGCAAGCACTCTATCACTAGGCCATATTCCCAGCCCGAAAGTCTATTTGTGTGTGTGTGTGTGTGTGTGTGAAAACTGGGATTGAAACTCTTGATTTTGATGCTTTTACTCATTGGCTAACACTTTATCACCTGAGCCACACTTGCAACCCCTAAAGTTTAATTTTTTGCACATTAAGAAATGATACATTGGTTTTAGGAATGTTCATTTAACAGCTTAGCAAGGCAAGAGTACTGGTTGATTTTGCTGTTGTTTCTTGACTTTCCTTTTATAGTTGCAAGATGTCTGCTTTGTTAGACAATATAAAAGGTCATAAAAAAAAGTGTATTCCCATTCATGCCTCTCTTTGTGTGTCTGTCTCTTTGTTTATCTGTCTCTCTTTCTCTCAGATTTGAACTTAGGGCCTTGCACTTGCCAAGCAGGTATTATGAATCACATCTGTAGCCCTTTATTTGTTTTGTTATTTTGAAATAGGGTCTGGCTTTTTGTCTGAACTATAGTCTTCCCACCCCCCCCCCTTTTTTTTTAACGTTAGTCTTGGGGCTTGAACTCACCACCTGAGTGCTGTCCCTGAGCTTTTTCTCTCAAGGATAGTGGTCTGCTACTTGAGTTACTGTTTCACTTGCAGCTTTTTGGTTGTTAATTGCAGATAGGAGTTACAGACTTGGACTGGGAATGTGGCTTAGTGGTAGAGTGCTTGCCTAGCGTGCATGAAGCCCTGGGTTTGATAACTCCCACATAAATGGAAAAAGCCAAAAGTGGTGCTGTGACTCAAATGGTAGAGTGCTAGCCTTGAGCAAAAGAAGCTCAGGGAGAGTGAGTGCCCAAGCCCTGAGTTCAAGCCCCAGGACTGGCAAAAACAAAAACAACAACAACAGAAAACCCCCCAGAGTCATAGGCTTTCCTGCCCAGGCTGGCTTTGAACCGCAGTCCTTAGATCTCAGCCTCCTGATACAGAAATGAGCCACCAGTATCCTGCCAGTCCTCCTGTTTTGTTTTCTGTGGCAGTTAAGATGATAGATGAGCGCCACCACGCTTAGCTCTTTCTGTGGAGATAGGGACCTCGTGAACTTTTTTGCTCATGCTGCCTGTGAAATGTGATCCTCTTCTTTCTGCTTCCTGAGTACCTGGGATGAGAGGCATGAGCTGCCATGCAGACTGCGTTTCTCTTTCTGTTTGGTTAGGAAGGCATTCCCGAGAGCTTGCCAGCAGACTTCCCTTCTATTCCACTGATGGGAGCTGTATTACTCGACTACCAGCAGACCAGTTGCTGGAAAATGAGAAGGAGCTGCCAGGATGGGTTTAAACCAGCAATGCTTTCATACTTGGGATGGGCTTACGTTCCATAGGCACTTCGCTGCCCTGCTGAAAATGAGGACTGACTTGGCAAGCAAGATTGGTGGGGAAAATGGCTGTTTGCGTAACAGCCGGTATCTCTGCCCTTTTATCTTCATAGCAACCATTTTTCACTGTTTTAGAATAATTGGATGGCTCATCTGAATTGCTAAGAGTTAGAAAAACATTTTTTTAAGGCCTTATTCAAAGGAGGCTGAGATCTGAGGATCATGGTTTGATGCCACCCCAGTCAGGAAAGTCCGTGAGTCTATCTCCAGTTAGCTACCAAAAACCTGGAAGTGGAGTTGTGGCTCAAGGGATAGAACACTCCCCTTGAGCACAAAAACTCAGGGACAGCGCCTAGGCCCTGAGTTCAAGCCCCATGACTGACCATCCACTCCCTACTTTCAGCCACCATCCTCAGATCTCAGCCTCCTGAGTAGCTAGGATTATAGATGTGAGCTGCTGGTGCCTGGCTATAATTTTTTTATTTAAGTAGTTATATAAAGGAGTTGCCATTTAACAGCCGTGCATCTTGATTAATGTCACCTGAAAACTCAACTATTTTGAATCGTGTATTTTGATTTGACTTCCTATACTCTTGAGGGTACTTACTGATTTGCAGATGTGGGTACATGCTTGTTTGTTTCAGGTGCTTGAAGTTTCTGGGAAGTCGACACCCAACCCTGGTGCTGCCTTTGGTGCCGGAACTCTTGAGCAAGCACCCGTTTTTCGACACAGCGGAACCTGACATGGATGACCCAGCCTGTATCCTTTAGACTTGGAAGAAAGCTCCAGAACCGCTTTCTGCAGTGTGGCTATGGTGGTTTCAGTTTTGGTTCCTTGTTTCCTGTAGGTAAGCGTTCACCTGAGGAAGTCTGGTGGTTCATAGTCCTATCTTTCATGGTTGTTTTCACAGTAATTTATCTTTGTAGTTTATGTCAATATTTACCATTTAGTTGATACTTCTTACATTCTAATGCTCACTAAATACATTTTATTTTTGATCTACCAAATAACCCTGGAAGGAGATGTTCTTGTGGTTGACACATTAAGCAGTGCAGGGTCACAGAGTGTAAGTGATTGAGAAGCAGATCTTGGATGTAGGCCCACGCCCGTTGCTGCTGTGTCTAGCACTGTGTTCCATTGGCTCTGCAGCCTGAGGGAGGCGACGCCCTGATGTCGGCTGCATCATTTCTCCGCCTCTCCTACAAGCCCATCCAATTTGTGACTGTCTTGTACAGCATGTTGTGGAGTTGCATGGTGTCTGGGAGTGGGGACACGCTTCCACCAGCCCATTTGCAGTCTGCTCTGGTTAGTTGTGCTCCATGGCGGATCTTCCGGGAGGCTTAGGGGTTATGTATTGAAGCACAAGGATCACAAATAACTCACTGTCCTATGCAGGTGACAGTTACATTCTCCTTTTGTTCAGGTTGCTTACATTACATCGGAGAATATTTATGTAAAGCTCTGGGTAATTGGCTTCCCAATTCCTAATTCTGTACCTCTATGAAAACCACAGCTCCAGGTGAAGCCTGCGTTTTTGAAATTTAGCTCATCATTGAAGGACTTGTGTGGGCTAGGTCTTATTGCTAATCTCGTGAAGTGCTGTGAAACCTGAATGTTCTTTCACATTAAACAAAAGAAATAAAAAACCTTTTTGGAAGCCCATTTTGTAAGATACTTTTTCTAGTAGTTTAAAGATTGTATTGTTTATGAATTATGTTTGAATAGAATGAATAGAGATTACCCTCATTGTTACTTAAGTTAAAGTTTTCATTTTTTTTTTTTTTTTTTGGCCAGTCCTGGGCCTTGGACTCAGGGCCTGAGCACTGTCCCTGGCTTCTTCCCGCTCAAGGCTAGCACTCTGCCACTTGAGCCACAGCGCCGCTTCTGGCCATTTTCTGTATATGTGGTGCTGGGGAATCGAACCTAGGGCCTCGTGTATCCGAGGCAGGCACTCTTGCCACTAGGCTATATCCCCAGCCCTAAAGTTTTCATTTTTATCCAGTGCAGTAGAAGTCTACAGGTAGTTAATTTAGGGCTATTCCAAATTCTAGCAGGGCTTCATTCTTGGTGATCTCTGCTCCTTCTGTACTGACATAGTTAGGTTGATTGATCAGTTGGTTGCTATAGGGTCTTACTATGTTGTCTATGTAGGATTTGAACTCCTGGCCTTAAGTTGTCTCCTTGCCTTTGCCTCCTGATACTACAGATATATGCCACCACAAGGTTATGTTCTGCCTACAAATGTTCTAGTGACATCTTTTTTTTCCCCTTCCAGTCCTGAGGCTTGCACTCTGGGCCTGGGCACTGGCCCTGAGCTCCTTTTTCTCAAGGCTAGCGCTCTACCCCTTGAGCCACAGTGCCACTTCCAGCTTTTTTGAGTAGTTTATTGGAGATAAAAGTCTCATGGACTTTCCTGCCTGGGCTGGCTTCAAACCACAGACCTCATATCTTAGCCTTCTGAGTAGCTAGGTTTATAGGCGTGAGCCCCTGGTACCCAGCTTCTGATGACATCTTAATCATCACTCCCAGCTTGTAGGCAAAGTTAGAGGATGATCGAAATAAAATCAGTGTTCCAAAGGAAAGAGAGAGTAACAGATATTAGATAAGCATATTTCAGGCTCTGCCATTGGGGAATATGGCATGTGGAAAGGTATGTTTATGTTTGAATATTAATAGTCTCTTGATCATAAAGTATGTGTTATGTGTGTATAGAAAATTATAAAATGAAGAAACTATGCCTAACATCCAATGTCTAAAGTGGTGAGGTCTTACTCTATTGTCTATGCGGTTCTTTTTTGTTATTTTGTACTGGTAATGAGGCTTGAACTCAGGACCTTGTGCTCTTGCTCAGCTCATTCATGAATGGTGCTTTACAACTCGAGCCATGCCTGCAGTCTGGCATTTCTGGCTACTTGGATACAGACTCTCTTAGAACTTTCCTTTGTGAGCTGGCTTCCAGTTGATATGGTCTAGTTCTCGATCTCCTGCTTAGATAGGGTTATAGGACTGAGTCACTGTATCCTGGCTTCCCTCCTGTTCTTGAACTCCTGTGGTCAACCAAGCCATCTGCCTCAGGCTTCTGATTTCTAGCACTGTAGGCGCATACCACAGTGCTTGGGGCAAAGTAATCTATTAATACTTTTATATGTTTCTTTTTCCTTTTTAAATGAAAAGCTTGGAGTTTGAAATTTACTTTCATTTGTTTGTGGGTGGTTTGTTTTTTTTAATTTTTTTTCTCTAGTATTCACTTCAGGCTTGAATTTTGGGTCTCTTGCTCATGTCCAGAACTTTTGTACTTGAGCCACACCTTCATTCTGGCATATTCACTAGTTAATTGAATATGGTGTCTCTTGGACTTTTCTGCCCTGGCTGAGATCCCGAGATCTCAACCTTCTGAATAGCTAAATTACAAAGCATGAGCCAACAGTACTTGGTCTAAACATTATTTTTTAATGATTGTATAACATTCTATCAACTAGGTAAAATAAAATAATCATTCTCTTGTTTTTGGAAGACTAGATCATTTTTCATTATTTAGTATCATGAATGACTGCATGACATTAATCATTAAGTTATTATTTTTTGTTACTGGTCCTGGGCCTTGAACTGTAGGCCTGGGTGCTGTACCTAAGCTCCTTTTGCTCATGGCTAGTGCTCCTACCACTAGCTACAACACCACTACCTGCTTTTTCTGTGATTAATTGGAGACAAGAGTCTCAGATACTTTTATGCCCAGGCTGGCTTTGAACCGTGATCCTCCGAGTTCAGCCTCCTGAGTAGCTAGGATTACAGGTGTGAGCCACTGTTGCCTGGCTGACATTGAATTATTTATTTAGACTATTTTGAAATGTGAAGTTCATCATGAAATAATTATCTAAAGGCATTATGCTAATATGCACAGCAATAGGCAATGTAGTGAGAATCTTTTGGTATTCTCAGCACCAGTAGACCGTCTTTGTAATAACCTTTGGCAGTTAGAGATACAGGTGGAATAGAGGAATATGACTCCTGGTCTGAATTTACATTTCTGTGGTTGCTCGATAATTATGGATTCTAAATGTGAGTGGGAGGTAAGGTTGCCAAATTCTGGCCAAGCCCCACCTTCTGTACTTCCAAGTTCTCTTAACCCACTTATCCATCAGACATTGCCGTTTTGGTTCTTATTTTCAATGCTGCTAAAACCTGCCCCACAATGCCAGCATTATTCTCGGATCACACCTTCAGGCACTATGCTTACCTTCGAGACAGTCTTTCTCACCTCGTTCCTGCCTTAAGGGTATGTTGAAAACAAGTGTCCTTGCTCTTGTTTTGTTGTTGTTTTGTTTTTTTGCTTTGTATTTATTTATTTATTGGTGCTAGGGTTTTTACCCAGAGCCTGGAGCTTGCTAGGCAGGCACTCTACCACTTGAGCCATAACTCCAACCCTCATATTTGCAGGTTATTTTTGAGGTAGGGTCTTATTCTCTGCCTGGGCATGCACCTGGGTGTAGATTGTCTACGTTAAGTTTCATATGTAGCTGGGATAAGTACACGTACCACGGAGTGTTACCTCTTCATTGAGAAGGGATCTCCCAAACCTGCCCTGGCTGACCGCTTAATCTCAGCCTCCCAAGTAGTTGTGATTATAAGCATGAGCCACCAGTGCCCACCTGGAGCTTCTTAAACTAGAAAAGCAAACAAACAAAAATTAATATATACCTGTGGCTAGAAACCTTAAATGTTATAGAAAATTCAAAATAAACAGTGAAGCTTTTGCTTTTTCCTATTTCTTTTCCTTAAAAGGTAACACTATTGAACAAGAATTATAATTGTTCACATAGAAAACATTTTTTATAACTTGCTACATAAACTTATTTGGAAATATATGATCACTTGCCCATGGATTTAAAGAGAAAATAAAAGCTTAAAAACATGTAATAATAAACTTTTAGTCCCATTGCTATGATTAGCTGTAGAAAAAAAAATTACACTAATCTTTTTTTTGCCAGTCCTGGGGCTTGAACTCAGGGCCTGAGCACTGTCCCTGGCTTCTTTTTTGCTCAAGGCCAGCACTCTACCACTTGAGCCACAGCGTCACTTCCGGCTTTTTCTATATTTGTGGTGCTGAGGAATCAAACCCAGGGCTTCATGCATGCTGGGCAAGCACTCTACCAGTAGGCTACCTTCCCAGCCCCACGTTATACTGTTCTTTTCCATGAGCACTATGGGGCCATTGGGTAGGCTGTGCACTGTCCTCTCTTTTCCCTCTCCTCCCCTCTCTCTTCTCTTTTCCCCCCTCTTTTCCTCTCCCCATCCCCTTTTTCTTTCTCCCTCACCCGCAGCCATGTTCGTTGTAGTTGAGGAAAGGGAAGACTAGGTTGCTTACAGACCCTCGTACCCTGTTTTCTCCTTGCTTTGTTTGGCTCCATTTTTTTTTTTTTCCTGGTTTCTTTGTGTTGCCACAAGCTGAGCCGCGGAACTTGAGGGTACTCTCATCTCACTGTGTGTGCTCAGTTACCAGGTAGAAAACTAGTGTCCTCGTCCGTCTCCCCCAGTCTCGCGCCCCATGAGGATCCTTCCCAGCAGTTCCTGCAGCAGAGTCTGCAGAGAGTGTATAGTCTTCAGCATCTTGACCCTCAGGGAGCCCAGGAACTGCTGGAGTTCACTATCAGGTAAGGCGTCTCCAGCTCCGCTTTGTTGTCACGCTCAGCATGCTGCTTGTGTTCCTGGCTTGCATCGGGCCTCTGGGGTTTTGTGATCTGTTTCTATTGGAATTAGATTGTGGCTTGGGTTGTTTGTTTTTAAGCACTGTCTATTAGCTGAGCTTGGTGGGGAACGCCTGTAATCCAAACACTCGCAAGACTGAGGTTGGAGGAAGATGATGGGGTCAAAGCTGTCCTGGGTTACTTAGTAAGTTCGAAGCTAACTTGGAGGACTACACAGCAAGATTGTATCTTAAAGAAAAAGAGAGACAGAGAGACAGATAGAGGGCAGGGGAGGGAAAGGCTGGGCACTGCTGTCTCTGAGGACCACAGTTCCCTGCCAGCCCAGGCAGGTCAGTGAGACTCTTATCTCCAGTAAACCACTAAAAAGCCAAAGCGGAGCTGTGACTCAGGTGTTTAGAGTACTACCCTTGCGCAAAAAAGCACAGCAAGGACAGCACCCAGGCCCTGAGTTCAAGCCCTCGGACAGGCACAAGATAAAAAAAAAAGAGAGAGAGAGAGGGAAATGGAGAAAAGAATGCTTTTTGTGTTCATGACTCAATGAGTAAAGAAAAATAGAGATAATTATGGAAAGGTATTTAAAATTTTCTTTGTTTATTAGGTTACAAAGTGTGAAGCAACAGTGGCTTAATAGGACAAGGTTAATTCTTTGACCCAGCGGGGCAGAGCTGGGATGGTAGTCACGGCTCTGGGGTCACTCCTGCCCGTGTCTGCACCGCTGGCCTCAGGTGGCCTCTGCCTGACCGCCTCAGAGCTCACGATTCCCTCTCCATTCTTGCCTGTGGGACAAAGGAAAACACAAGAGTACGGCTTTCCCACTCCCAGCCACTTGTAAAGATTTGCTCCAGAAGTTGCACTCTCTAGTTTTACCTGCATGAGTGTCATCACCATAGCTAGCCTCAGGGGGCCAGAGGATGTGGTCCTCACTGGGACGGCCGCTGCCTAACTAGCATTTGATGACTTGGTACTCAGGGTGTAGGGGAGAGAAGCCACCCAGGAGGGAGCAAAGCTGTGCCAGACAGTCATTTTTCATTAGTAAAAAGCAGCTTTATTATTTACTCTCTAAGTAGGGGGCATGAGGGGAGGTGTGGGGGAAGAAGAAAATATTGATAATGTTTATCAGCTTGGTGGAAATCTCTTCTGATCTTCCCGGAGGAAGAGTGGTATCTGTCACATTCAATTAATAATTCTCTGTATTGTGGGTCTCCACCCCACCTCCCCCTTTGGAAACAGGATCTTGAAATGTAGCTCAGGCTGGTCTTGAACTTTTTTTTCTTCTTCTTTTTTTGTGTTTTTTTTTTGCAAGTCCTCGGGCTTGAACTCAGGGCCTGAGCACTGTCCCTGGCTTCTTTTTGCTCAAGGCTAGCACTCTGCCACTTGAGCCACACCGCCACTTGTGGCCATTTTCTATATATGTGGTGCTGGGGAATGGAACCCAGGGCTTCATGTATACGAGGCAAGTGTTCTTGCCACTAGCCATATTCCCAGCCCCTGGCCTTGAACTTTTTTTTTTTTTTTTTGGCCAGTCCTGGGGCTTGGACTCTGGGCCTGAGCACTGTCCCTGGCTTCTTTTTGCTCAAGGCTAGCACTCTGCCACTTGAGCCACAGCGCCACTTCTGGCCATTTTCTCTATATGTGGTGCTGGGGAATCGAACCCAGGGCCTCATGTATATGAGGCAGGCACTCTTGCCACTAGGCCATATCCCCAGCCGGCCTTGAACTTTTGACTCTAGCTTTTCTAGTACTAGAATTAAGGGCATGGATTTCTTTCTTTTTTTTTTTTTTTTTTGGCCAGTCCTGGGGCTTGGACTCAGGGCCTGAGCACTGTCCCTGGCTTCTTTTTGCTCAAAGCTAGTACTCTGCCACTTGAGCCACAGCGCCACTTCTGGCCGTTTTCTATATATGTGGTGCTGAGGAATCGAACCTAGGGTTTCATGTATAGGAGGCGAGCACTCTTGCCACTAGGCCATATTCCCAGCCCAAGGGCATGGATTTCATACCTGACCTTTTTTTTCCTTTTGCAGTTGTGTGTGTGCTTGTGCATGGGCACGTGCGTGTCTGCCAGCCCTGGGGCTTGAACTTAGAGCCTGGGCTATGTCTCTGAGCTTCTTTTTGCTAAAGGCCAGCACTGTCCCACGTGAGCCATAGCTCTCCTTCTGGCCTTTTGGTAGTTAATTGGACTTTGCTGCCTAGGCTGGGTTTGAACTTTGATCCTCAGGTCCCAGCCTTCTCAGTAGCTAGGGTTACGTAAGTGTGAGCCACTGGTGCCTATTTATTGCATTCAAGCTCACACTCTCCACACAGGCTTAAGCTCAACCTCTTGCCTGCATCCCAGTCCTTAATAATTCTTAACAATTTGTTTTTGTTTTTTCCCCTGGTATGAGGGCTTGAGCTCAGTCCTTTTCTCAGATATTTTGCTCATAGTCAACACATTTGATCCGTACCTCCAGTCAGGCATTTTGCTAGTTGATAGAATTGGAAATAAAAATCCCTCCAACTTTTCTGCTCAATCTAGCTTTGAGCCTTGGTCCTCACATATCAACCTCCTGAGCATCTAGGATTACAGGAATGAAGCACTGGTACTTGGCCTCAATTAGGATTATAGGTGTGAGCCACTAGCAACTGGCTACCCTCAGTGATTCTTGGGTCCGTGGTTTCATTCCACACATTGAGAAGCAAGCCCTGTGCTAGTTGTGCCTTAGCTAGATAGGATCTTGCCCTTGGAGATCCCATGGAGGCAAGGTGGACATAGGCAGAACTTAGAAGTGTGTGTTTGATTGGCCAATACTAAGTCATGTTGGAACCTATCTCAAGAGTGTGGGAAGTACAGCTTTTAACTTTGCAGACAGCACAGTGTGGGAAGATGGACAAGATGAAAATTGGAATCTGGCCAGGTACTGGTGGCCAGGTAATTCTAGCTACTCAGAAGGCTGAGATCTGAGGATCGTGGTTTGAAAGTCTGTAGACTCTTAGACTCAGTAAACTACTCAGAAAAAGCTGGAAGTGGCACTATGGCTTAAGTGGTAGAGCGCTTGCCTTGAGAAAAAGAATCTTTGAGAGAGCACTAGGTCCAGAGTTCAAGCCCCAGAACTGGCAACAAATAAAAAACCTGGCATCTGCGAGAGAGCCTGCACCAGTCTGTGCCCCATCTCCCAAACTGCTTTGGCCTCTAGGACACTCATCTAGAGGACTTAGGGACTGGCTAGTGTCGGATGAGAGTAACGAACTGGAGAGGAAGATGGATGGTCTAGTAATCTAGTAACCCTATGCAAACCTAGCATCCCAGCCCTAGCAGTGCCATGGGACAGGAACACGTTGGAGAGCACGCCTACCTTGTGGGTGGATGCACATTGAATGTGGGTGTGCAAAGTGTGCAGCATGTTGAGGTACATGGACGGCTGCGCTCTAGGAAAACCGTCAGGGCTCACAGGGACAGCTGCCCCAGGAGTATGTCTGAGTCCCAAGCAGGAAGGGATCTAATGTCTCAACTTGGTGAGGAAATGGTTTTGTGGCGGAGTATTGTCACTTACAATCTAGAACGGAGCCAAGGGGGACTGGGAAGCCAGCAGGGTGATGTCCCCAATGCCTGTAATCCTAGCTAGTACGCCTAGCTACTTAGGAGGCAGAAATTGGGAGGACCCCAACTTAACTGATAAGAAACAGAGCTGAGTGGCATGCACATTTCATCTCACTTACATGGGAGGCATAAATCGGAGGATTTTGGTTCAGGCTCACCTGGTAAGATCTTATTTGAAAAGTAAAACAAAACCACTGGGCATTTGGTGTAAGTGGCAGAGTACACTTCACAAATGCAGAGCCCTTCGTTTGAACCACACAATACCACTGGCTTAAAAGGTCCTGCAATGTTCTTGGCTTTGCAAATAAATACATGTAGGAGATCTTGTTAGAAGTGACAGAAGATGCACAAAACAAAGTTCAAGTGAAAGTTTGCCACACATTTCCTAGACTCACAACCATAGCCTGCTTTGTGGTGATAGTGTGAGCCAGATAGGCTGTAGAGCAGCTCGGGTCTTCCAGACTGAACCTGTCAAAGGAAACTCAGCAGAATGAAGACTGTACAGGTCGCACAAGCTAACGCTAAGTGATACTCAAAGCAACATAACGCTCATGTGAACACCATCACTGTAATCAGCAATGATGTAAGACAGGGAACTAGAATGTACTCCTCGAAAGTCGAAGTGGCTTTAGCATGACAATTCTCTCAGATGTACATTCAGTCATATACTTGACATTTACCGAGCTCCTGTGATGTGCCAGTGCTCTAAGCTAGAGGTCATGCAAATTGGGCTGGCTGCCTGCATTTGCAAGCAAGATTCAGCTGAGGGCTGGGAATGTAGCCCAGTGGCAGAGCATTGATGCCTGGTACCTTCCCCACCTTCACCTCAAAATAAACAGCAAAGACAGATTTGACGCACAGTCACACTCCATTGTCTAGGCTTCATCGGCAGATGCTGCATGCTACAATAGCGTAGCTAAGTATAGTCACCACAGAAACCACTTGGTCTACAGAGCTGAAAATATTTACCATGTGACCTTTTTCCAGAAAAGTTTTCTAACCCTTCTGTAAAGCTGTGGGCTGCTCTCGGCTGTGAGTCAAGGTTTAGTTCTGTCGCCTGTGAAAGGAGCCCTCAATAGTTGTTTTTTTCTCTTCTCCTTTACCATGGTGTTTAGAGGGCACTAAATGAGGTTTTTGGCCCTAAGCCCAGGATAATAAGCTCTGAGTCATTTCTAGCTAAATAAACATGTAGGGTTTTTTTCCTGATAGTTTTATCCCCTCCTCACTAAGCAAATAAAAAATGCACAAAAGGAAGACAGTTTGGGTTTTAGCTGCAGTGCGGGCTGTTCACATGTGCTCGGCAAGCACTTGCTGGTATGAGTTGACTTCATGACTTTCTAAGGTGCTAGGTTTGCTGAGCTTTGGGTTGGCCAGTCCTAGGCATGTTCTTTCTGGCTTGAGTGCATTCTACAAAGGGTAATGGGCTGGTGATAAATCCAGAAAGAAAAGCTAGTGGAGTGCTGGCTAATGAGGGCCTAGTATGCTTTACAAACATAACAGATGGTAAACAGTTTACTAGGAAGGGATAGGACCTGGATTTGAACGTAGCAGGGAAGATTTCTGGGTCAGGTGGCAATTAGTTCTCATGACCCCTAAGATGCTTTACAAATGAACTCTTTCTATAGTTGTTGAAAAGTAAAATGTTACTTGGCTTCACACAGAACGGTCTCTAATTAGAATTGGGCCCCATACATAGATTACTATTAGTGTATATTTTATCCCTCAAACAGCTGTTTAGCCTGATGGAATATCACCTCTAGAAAGTCTGCTGCTGTTCACTGGGGCTCTGGGAAATGATTGTTTCTGGAAGTTGACATAACTACTTTGCTTTTCCCTCTATCTGAGATACCTTATAGGAGCTCACTAGGTGTTTGCTGCAAAGTATAGTTGTCATGGTTTAAATAGGAAGCCAGATACTAAAAGGTTTTGATAGGTAACATTTTCTTCCGGCTATATTTCATCTCCACACGAAGAGACTGATGCTTTGTACGTCTCTTTACTCCTTTATTATATTGGCTACTGTCAAATGCCCATAGTATACATTTTTATACTTGATAACTTTATTTCACTAAAATTGAAAACAGTCGAGCTAGAATGACACCAGTTTTACGAAGAATGAGAACGCTCCTAGTAAGGAGCTGAGGTTCATTCATTCCTCTTATTTGTTTGTTCCTATTTTTATTTACTTTTTTTTTTTTTGGTCAGTCCTGGGCCTTGAACTCAGAGCATGAGCACTGTCCCTGGCTTGTCTTTGCTCAAGGCTAGCACTCTGCCACTTGAGCCACAGCGCCACTTATGGCCGTTTTCTATATATGTATTGCTGGGGTATTGAACCTAGGGCTTCATGTATATGAGGCAAGCACTCTACCACTAGGCCATATTCCCAGCTCCTATTTACTTTTTTTGTGCTTGGACTGGGATTGAGGCTTGAACTCTAGACCTCAAGTTCTCATTCAGCTCTTTTGCTCATGGCTGAGCCACAGAATGTTAGATATACCTCCACTTTTTTTGAGGTTAACATCTCCTGGATTTGCCTACTTGGGCTGTTTTTGAAGTGTAATTCTCAGAACTCAGTCTCTTGAGTAACAAGGATTAGAAATGTGAGCCACCAATACCCATCTTCCCTCTTACGTTTGAGTATTCATTGTAAGCCCTGTGCTGTTACACATTAGTAAACAAGACAGTATGTACAGTGAGGACTCTTACAGCCTGATGTGAGAGAGAGAGTAGTAAATAGGAAATTCAGAATGGTGTATAAATGCTGTTGTAGAATAAGCATAGTGGGTCTCTAGAAGGATGAAAGGGACACTTGATCCATCCTTAGGAGGTCTAAGCCATGAACTGAAGAGTGCGTAGAAGAATGAATGATGCGTGAAAAAAGGGAAAAAAAATTTATCCAGGACAAGCAATAGCATGGCCTGGATAAGAACATAGATTGTGCTGGATGATTAACATTTGAAAAGACTGGATCAAGCCTTAGTGCTAACCACCTAGTTGGGTGATCTTGGGCCCTCAACTCTTTGATCTGTAAGTCTACGCTACTATGTAGCTACTATGTAGGACTGTTGTGAGTTTATTGAAACAGTATGTGTGAAAGCACTTAGAGAATAACAGTTCATATAGATTATAGTTGGGCCCTTGTGAAATTTTTCTGGAAAATTGAAGTCTAACTGTGGCTCATTTGATGCAGTGGCATACTCTTCTGTTTTACAAGTAAATTCAATCCAAATTTTCTAACATTGTTATCTTGTTTGAATAAGAATATTGCCTTTTAAGGAATGCTGCAGCCGTTTATCTACTGTTTCTCAGGATGCCTATTAAATGAGTGACCTCTGATTTTTCAGAGTTTGGGTTTTTGTCTAAGTCCAGGGTAGTGCTATTTCTGGAAATACATATTATTGTTGCAGGGACTATATCACTTTAGAAGTATTACATAATA
Source organism: Perognathus longimembris pacificus (assembly GCF_023159225.1). Lineage (NCBI taxonomy): Eukaryota > Metazoa > Chordata > Mammalia > Rodentia > Heteromyidae > Perognathus > Perognathus longimembris. The sequence continues at coordinate 2,322,021 of NC_063173.1, read as the reverse complement.
GAGTTGTGTTGTTTTTTTTTTTAAATAAAGCAGCTCCTTTCAGTGTGAAACAGATGTAGCTTCATTTATCTAGAATCTGTACAAATATACTTATTTTCTTTTTGGTCAGTTGTGGGGCTTGAACTCAGGACCTAGGCACTGTCTCTGAGCTTTTTTTGCTCTAGGCTACCACTCTACCACGTTGAGCCACCATGCTACTTCCAGTTTTTCTGGTAGTTAAGTGGAGATAAGCGTCTCATAGACTTTACTGCCTGGGCTGGCTTTGAACTGTGCTCCTCAGATCTCAGCCTCCTGAGTAACTAGGATTACAGGTATGAGCCACCTGTGCCTGGCTGAAATGTACTTCTTTTACACACCAATTCTAAATAATAAGGCATACCATGGTTGAAGTCTGCACAGTTCTCCTTTTGATGTGCAACTGTTGATGTTGTTAAAGAATAGCACAAGGGCTGGGAATATGGCCTAGTGGCAAGAGTGCTTGCCTGGTATACATGAAGCCCTGGGTTCGATTCCTCAGCACCACATATATAGAAAACAGCCAGAATTGGCGCCGTGGCTCAAGTGGCAGAGTGCTAATCTTGAGCAAAAAGGGACAGTGCTCAGGCCCTGAATTCTTGAAGGCCCAGGACTGGCATAAAAAAAAAAAAATAGCACATATTTTGTAGTTAGGTAATCCATTCATAAACTAAAGAAATAGAAATAAATCTATAATCTTCTGGGTACAGAGTGAAGATAGCCTTTGAAAAGTTCTGACTTCATACATGTTTTGCAATTTCTAATACTGCTTAGTTCTACTGAGATAGTTGTAAATTTGATAGTGAATGGAAGAGGTTAAAAGAAACTTCTAGCCATAAACACCATTTGATTTTCACATTGTGAGTCTCTTTCACTATCTTTTAACAGTGACTTAAAAACCAGTTCTCTCGGGCTGGGGATATAGCCTAGTGGCAAGAGTGCCTGCCTCGGATACACGAGGCCCTGGGTTCGATTCCCCAGCACCACATATACAGAAAACGGCCAGAAGCGGTGCTGTGGCTCAAGTGGCAGAGTGCTAGCCTTGAGCGGGAAGAAGCCAGGGACAGTGCTCAGGCCCTGAGTCCAAGGCCCAGGACTGGCCAAAAAAAAAAAAAAGAAAAAAAAAAAAACAGTTCTCTCTATTGTGTAAACTTTCAAAAGTGTTACTCAGTATATGGTGGTGCAGATGTATAACCCTCACACTAGGGCGGCCGTGGCATGAAGATGGCAAGTTTCAGGTTGGCCTGGGCAACGTAGGGAAACAATTATTACACCGTTTTAAAAAAAAAAAAAAGCGGAGGAGGGGAGGTGGTGGCAGTATAGCACAAGCACTGAGTCGCAGTGGTTTGTGTTTTTTTAATTGTGGTTTTGTTTTCTCAGTGAATAAAAATATTATTGAGCTAAAAAGAAAGGAAAAGCCCAATGTGTTTAACAAATACTATTTATAGGCATTATAGACTGAGGATTGGTGAAGAGAGTATGTCTCTAGGGTGGACTCTTCTGCGGAATCGAAGTTGAAATGTGCTTCAGTGTTACCTGGTTTTAGGTCAGTTTGTCTTGTCTCCTTTTGCTGTAGCTCATAAATAAGTAAAAAAAAAATCAATAACAAATAAGTGAGATGTACTATAATATGTAATATGACGTAATATGATAATGGTTTGAAAAATCTTTTGGAGTTAAGTAGACCTGGCTTGCGTCCTATTTTTTTTTTTTTTTGCTAGTTATTGATTCTGTGACCTTGGGTAAACCACTTAAATGCTGGTTTGAGCTTCATGCTCAGTGAAATGTGATTAATCAGATTCATGTTGTGAGGGTTAATAGAAGGTACTTTTGACCTTTTTTTTTTGAGTCAGTGAAGGAGATGGTTACATAGTGTATTTTAGGTGGTATTCCTTCCCCTCCGCCTCCCAAGTGCTACGATGATCGATGTGCACCACTGCAGCTGGCTCTGCCTCTGTCCTTCCTACTAATTAATGTCTTGTCTTCCGGGGCGTATCTAGACTAAGGCTTCCTGAGCATTGTGAGCAGGAGAAGAAACACTAGATCACAAAAGGTTTTGCCCAGGGCTAGCCAATTTCTGTTTTTGTTTGTGTATGTCAGGTGTCCCATAGCTGATTAGATTGGGTTGCACCTTGCACGGTGCAATTGAGAACCTTGTTGCTCGAGTCCAGGGGCACTGAGTAACCTAACACCTAGAGGCAGTCAGTGTCTCATCAGCTAGTCAGTGTTTACTGCAAATGCTTCAGAAGTAGAAGGATTCTGGGCTGTGTTTTGGTGGAGGAACATCAAAGAAATGAAAGAGACCAGTTAAACACCAAAATCCCTTCACAGCTGTGATTAGCTGGTCCACAGTCTTGCCTTTTATTGTAATAGGTTCCCACGTGTGAGCAGGTACTTCAGGACCAGTTTAAGTCAGTCAGATTCATGAGAGAGGACATTATGCCTTTGGGGATAATTTACCGTGGATGGAGCCTTTTGTGGGTCATTTCTTTCCTGGCACCAAGGTCCCTAGAGGGAGCACTAGTTATGGGTTCAAGATTAGAGTGCCATCTTCTGTGTACAGTTTTGTCCAGGCTGCTATGAAACCTGGTATTATAATTGAAACAGTTTTCCTAGTGGCCCTTATCTGTACAACTGAAAGTTTTCCTAGTAGTGCCCTTTATCTTCCGGCTTCCTTCAGTTACTGTTCATGCTTTCTGATGTTGCCAGTATAAAATAATGAAGGAGGGGCTGGGAATGTGGCTCACTTGGTAGAGTGCTAGCCTTGAGCACAGAGAGGCTCAGGGACAGAGCTCAGGCCCTGAGTTCGAGCCCTAGAATTGGCAAAATAGTACTAATAATGAAGCAGATTTCTTTCTTTTTCTTTCTTTCTTTTTTTAAAACAAATCTTCTGATATTTTGTTTCATTTATTTATTTATTTATTTTTGGCCAGTCCTTGGCCTTGGACTCAGGGCCTGAGCACTGTCCCTGGCTTCTTTTTTCTCAAGGGTAGCACTCTGCCACTTGAGCCACAGCGCCACTTCTGGCCATTTTCTGTATATGTGGTGCTGGGGAATTGAACCCAGGGCCTCATGTATACGAGGCAAGCTCTCTTGCCACTAGGCCATATCCCCAGCCCCTTTCTTTCTTTTTTAATGAAGCAGATTTCTGTGAATGCTGCGCTGAAGTGTTAGGTCTCTTGCACACATGAACACACAGAGTATTCACACACACACACACACACACACACAGAAAAGAAAACCAACTTGTCTGGAACAATCCAAAAGAAACTGGTCATGGTGATTTTAGTCTTGCAAGGTATAAAGCATAATAGGGCAGCAGGCAATAGAAACAGGAAGGGAGGGGGGCTGGGGATATGGCCTAGTGGCAAGAGAGCTTGCCTTGTATACATGAGGCCCTGGGTTCAATTCCCCAGCACCACATATACAGAAAACGGCCAGAAGTGGCGCTGTGACTCAAGTGGCAGAGTGCTAGCCTTGAGCAAAAAGGAAGCCAGGGACAGTGCTCAGGCCCTGAGTTCAAGGCCCAGGACTGGCCAAAAAAAAAAAGAAACAGGAAGGGAGACTGATTTAATTGTACAATTTATAGAATCATTTGCATTTTACACTTGAGCCACAATGCCACTTCCATTTTTTGAGAGGCTAGTTGGAGGTAAGAGTCTCCTGCGAACTTTTCTGCCCAGGCTAGCTTGGAATTTCAATCCTTGGATCTCAATCTCCTGAGTAGCGAGATTGCAGCCTGAGCCACCATCACCTGGCTCTTTGTCTCTTACTGGACTGAGCAAGAATACTTACAGCTCTAAATGTCACTAGTGACCACAAGAAATCACACCAAAAACATGCCTTAGATAAAGCTAATGTTGAGTACATGAAAAATCTAAACAGATACAAAGAAACTAGGTTAAGGTTCTAAATGAGCTACTCAATCGTACCACGCATCCAATTTCTAGTTACACAAGGGAAAGCTGTAGGCTTCTGAGGCTCTGGTAACAAAATACCATAGACCAGGTAGCTACACACATTTTCTAAACAAGGAATTCGATTCCTCACAATTCTAGAGTCTACGGGGCCCAAGAGAAAAGCAACTGCAGATTTGGTGACAGCCTCCTTCCACAAAGACAGCAGCTTCTAGCTGCATCTTCAGACTGTGACATCGAAGAAGGAGCACTCTGACCTCTTTTCTAAGGGCATCAAGGCCTCTGTTCTCATCACTTCATGGTCACATGGCCTTCCCAAGGCCCTTCCTCCTAATACCAGCACTTGAAGCTAGGATCTCAACACGTGAATTTTGGAAGGAAATAAACATTCAGATCATAGCAAGATACAAGTAGTCACTGCAAGCTAGTTTGAAATAGTTTTTCTGATAACTGGAATTTTTAACATTTTATCTGGATATATGAATATACACAATTACTGCAATAATAGAAAAACATGTTTGCTTTGCTGGGCACACTAGCATGTGCCTATATAGTCTAGTCCCAGCTATCTAAGTGCTGAGGCAGGAGGGTCACAAGCCCAGGAGTTCAAGACCGTCTCAGCCTAGTAAAACTGCATCATAAACAAATAAACACCTGTGTCAGGAAATCAAAAAGCAACACACCCCAAAATATTAGTAATTTCAACATTTAGTGGTTGTTTTTTTCTTTGTTTTTGCCAGTACTGGGGCTTGAACTCAGGGCCTGAGCACTGTCCCCGAGCTTCTTTAGATCAAGGCTAGCACTCTGCCACTTGAGCCACAGCGCCACTTGCGGCTTTTTCTATGTATGTGGTGCTGAGGAGAGGGGAGGGAAACAGAGAGAGAGAGAGAGAGAGAGAGAGAGAGAGCGAGAGAGAGAGAGAGACAGGCAGGCAGGCTGTGGAAAATATGCCAGTTCTTCTGTTTGGGCTGCAAAGGCCAGCATAGGTCATATGACCTAGGGTGATTCGAAATAGTTGCTTAGTTGATCAGGCTGTACTTGGAACTGGGACATGCTGCCTTGAATAAAATCAGAATTTAGCTGCTAGTGTAGAAGTAGAGAATGTCTAACTGGGTAGGCAGCCAATAAAGTTAATCTCTACCATAATATCTTTTTAAAAGGTTTTTAAATGTTTCTGATAGGATATTAAATCTCATTATATACAAATCTTAGAAATAAATACAGCTGGAAGAAGGGACTTAAAAGGTACCCTGATATTACCATCCAGAAAACTGCTTTTCTATGTTTTTCTCAAATATCGTTTTTCATAATTGAGATCATATACCTATTGTCACTTTATACTTTTAATAGCTGTAGAATATTTATCAGCTAGGTATACCATGAGTTACTTAGGACTTCCTTTATGATTGGATCTTTCAGTAGTTTGTGGGTTGTTTTACAATAATGGTCCATACAACAATGAAATGTTATGGGAAATAAAGTTGCTTATTTTTGTTGAACATTTCCTTAGGATCACTTCTTATCATAAGCCTTCTGATGAAAATATTTTACAGTATATTTGGCTTTATAACAATACAGTTTTATGTCCTAAATGATTCTGCTGAAAGTGCTATCAAAGAGAGTGAACCAGTTTCTTTGTACTGTTTTATTTATACTGTTCTACTCCAGCACTTGGTGTTGTAATTTAACTCCCTAGAAATAAAATGGTAACATGCTTTTGACTTGATTTTTATGTTGGTTACTCTGTATTTGACTTGGGGTTTTATTTACTGTAGAGATCTACAAAGACTTGGAGAACTTCAGTCTGAATTAGCAGGAGTTGCTGATTTCTCTGCTACCTATCTTAGGTGTCAACTACTTCTCATCAAGGTTGGTTTGGGTCAGTTATTTTTTATTTTTTTATTTTTGGCCAGTCCTGGGCCTTGGACTCAGGGCCTGAGCACTGTCCCTGGCTTCTTCCTGCTCAAGGCTAGCACTCTGCCACCTGAGCCACAGCTCCCCTTCTGGCCATTTTCCATATATGTGGTGCTGGGGAATTGAACCGAGAGCTTCATGTGTAGGAGGCAAGCACTCTTGCCACTAGGCCATATTCCCAGCCCCCCCTTTTTTTTTATGATCGGTTATTTTTATAATTGTAGTAATAAGAATGTACTTTGATTGTTCCAGCAGTATTCAAATCCTTAAGTGGAAAATCTTACAATCCTTGCAGTCACTTAGCAGTGGAAAAGTTATATTCTCCGTAACGCCTCTACTTGTCTCTAATTAAAGACGTGTGGCTGGGTACTGGTGGCAATGCCTGGCTACTCAGAAGGCTGAGATCTGAGGTGGGATGTGGGACAGCAGCCTGAGCAAACAAATCTGCTAAGCTCTTATCGCCAATTAATGAGGGAAGAACAAAAAAGAGCTGAAGGTATGGCACACGCCAACTGTGAGGAGGGGGAGAGGGCTAGATAGGAGAACAGCAGTAGATGAGGTAGTGAGTTCAGCGTCCCAGGACCTGCACATAAAGAGAAAAAGAAGGCTCTTGAGGCTCAAGGTGTGTGGTTCAAGGCCCAAGTGGCTCAAGTGTAGCGCATTTGCCTACTAACATGAGACTCTTAAGTTTAAACTCTGTTACCAAGAGGAAGAAGAGAAGAAGAGGAGGTCGTCTTTGAGAACTCAGTGTGATGGCGCATGTCTGCAATCCCAGTATCCTGTAGGCTGGGACGGGGATCATGAGTTTGAAGCTAGCCTGGGCTTCATAGTTAGACCCTGTCTCAAAAAAGAAAAAACGTCTGGGCATCAGGGGCACATGCCTGCAACCCCAGGCTGCTCAGGTGGCTTAGATGTGAGGATCATGGTTTGAGGTCAGCCAGGCCAGGAAAGCCCATGAGACACTTGCGTAGTGGCAAGAGCGCTTGCCTCGTACACATGAAGCCCTGGGTTCAATTGCCCAGCACCACATATATAGAAAACGGCCAGAAGTGGCGCTGTGGCTCAAGTGGCAGAGTGCTAGCCTGGAGCAAAAGGAAGCCAGGGACAGTGCTCAGGCCCTGAGTCCAAGGCCCAGGACTGGCAAAAAAAAAGAATAGGGCTGGAAGTATGGCGCAGGCGATAGAGCAGGGAGCAAAGAACAAAGATCCCCTGACAGGGAACAAGGTTGCTCAGGTTAGTCCAGTGACTCTGAATGAGTGCAGGAAGCTTGCTTCCCTGCGCATTCTACTGAGGCCTCATGGTACCTACTGTTTCCAAAACTGATCTGAGTGTAAGACCAGGGCCTTTGGGCCAAGAGTCAAATGAGCAGGAGTTCATTGACCACATTACATAAACGGGTAGGGCTTATTGGCTTAAAGAATATGCAATATGCAGTGGCAGTTTATCCCCATCATAGTAGAATTTCAAAGCAAAACAAAACTGCAGATCTCAAGTTTCGTGTACATTAGTATGCTCGTTTTTGTGACCGCTGTGCTCTGTCCTCTCATTCATCTGAATAGGCCTTGCAGGAAAAGCTGTGGAATGTGGCGGCCCCTTTGTATCTAAAGCAGAGTGATTTGGCCTCAGCAGCAGCAAAACAGGTGAGCATATTCTGACCTCCTTAGACAAGTTCAGTTGTTTAGTCCAGAGCAGACAGAGCCAGAGGTGGTCTTGTGGCTCCGTACCTCTGTTCTGGCCTCCATAATTGTAGGTTCTGATATCAGTTAGTGATAAGACAAGCATTATAGATAAGGGGACTCAGCCCTGGCTTTGGAGTCAGGGGACTTGGGTTCTAGCCTCACATTGGCCTCCTAATTGCTATGTAATATTGAGCAAGTTACTCCTTTACAAAATATAGCAATTGCATTAGATAATTTCTAGCATTCTTTTGTTCTAAAATATCAATTTATATTTCAGATATGTTAACATCTAATAAGTACTATTATGAATCCAACATATGATTCACATGTTAGCCTTGAATACTGAAAGTTTCTCATACTTTTTAGTTAAGTAGCATTTCAAATGCCTCAGGTTTATTTTTCATTTTGAGCAGTTCTCCTTCATTTCTAAGTATTGGAACTTGGGGACCCCTTTAAGCCTTGTATTCACATAGTGAGTCTTTATAGAACCCAGTGATTATGCTTCATTAGGACTATAATTGTTATATTATAGTTCCTTAATCATTCCAGGTCTGTTAGTGAACCCATTTCCGCAGTCACATTTGAGAAGAGTAAGTATGAAGTCCATTTTATCGCCGAGGCAGTCAAGGCTCAGCAAGGTTAAGTTCCTGGAGTTCTCTCCAGAATCTTTTCTTTTTCTAGTTCTAGACTGCCACTGCCTGCCCTGATGCAGACCCTCTCAGATTTGTTGTCCTGGCTTATTGTAGAGTCTAGAACTTAATAACGAGAACAAAACATGGCCATGTTGGAAAAGTTGGGACTAGAGAGAATGGGAGTTTGGAACGAAGAGTGGAAAAGAATGTCACTGCTATATAGCAGATTACTGTGCTATATGTACTTTTCTTTTTGATGCTTCATTTGATTCTATAAGCTTTATGTTGATGCTGTACCTTCCTACGTACAGGTAAGGAGATGGAGGCACTATGTACTTAAGTTACTTGTCTTACTGTTCGTTGTAGGAGAGCCTAGAGTCACAACTCTGGACCCAAGCCTCCAAAAGGAGGCAAGCACAGGAGGAAAAGAGAAGCATCATCTGTTCAAATAACTGATTTGTGTAGAATTGACCAAGAGTTTAAGATGCACTAGGCCTGACCTGAAGCTGTAGACATTGCTCTCTACAATCATCTCCTAGTCTCCCTCAAACACACCAGGCCCGCAGATGACGTTATCCAGATGACTAACATGTCTGGAAGAGTCTACCTGGGGATTGGTTTCTGTATGTAGTACATATAATAAGCAGTTCCCGATTTACAATGAGTTGACTTATAATTGTTTGTTTGTTTGTTTGTTTGGCCAGTCCTGGGCCTTGGACTCAGGGCCTGAGCACCATCCTTGGCTTCTTCCCACTCAAGGCTAGCACTCTGCCACCTGAGCCACAGCGCCCCTTCTGGCCGTTTTCCATATATGTGGTGCTGGGGAATCGAACCAAGAGCTTTATGTGTAGGAGGCAAGCACTCTTACCACTAGGCCATATTCCCAGCCCCCTTATAATTGTTTAACTTCATATGATACTTTACAAAGCAATATGCACTCATATCATAAGAACTTTACTTTGGACTTGGAACTTTTCTCTTTTCCTGAACAGACAATGCTATTTGTTATGCTGGGTAGTGGCAGTGATTTGTTTTCTCCAGTCAGTCATCTGGTCAGGAGGGTAAACAACTGGTACTCTTAGTACTGCACTATATAGCTGCTAAACTATGATATTTGCTAAATTAGTTATATAGTTACTGTATCCTCTTTTTTAAAATCTTATTAGTATACATTAATTGCACAGAGAGGTTTCATTATTTTATTTGCAACTGGAATATAATGTGCATTGATCAAGTTGATTTCAGCTACTCTTTTAGTCACCCTCCTTCCTCCCCACTCATTCTTAAAGGTTTTGAACTTACAGTATTTTCAACCCAAACTGGGTTTAATGGAATGTAACCTGATCATCAGTCAGTGAGCACCTGGTATCCATTGTTTTCTCACAGCACAATGAGTTTTGTTTAGGATTACATGTAGAGCTTTGCAATTTCATTAGTGGTTAAACTTTAATATCTTTACATCAGTGAAGAGAGTTTTACTGCTAGGTGAAAGACTTCATGTCTTTTTCTTCAGTTAATAAACCGATTCTCTTTTCACAAGACATACTATATTGATTTCACTGGCTACTTAGAAATCTCACTTCAGATGTAAAACAGACATTATAAAAAAAATACCTACCCTCAGAATTTAAAAACTCAAATTGTCTGATCAGAAGTCTGTACTGTTCTCAGGAAGGTAGTATTTTTTTCTGACTTAGCTACCTTCTCTCTGTAGATCATGGAAGAGACTTACAAAATGGAGTTCATGTACAGTGGTGTGGAGAATAAACAGGTGGTGATTATACACCACATGAGGCTGCAGGCCAAAGCGTTGCAACTTATAGTGACTGCAAGAACAACTCGAGGGTAAGATGTCAGCTTGGCAAAAAGGGCGGGCATTTCCTTTCAAAGACACCTTCAAATGCATTTAGAGATCCTCCAGAATTGTTGCAAAATAAAATGAGATTTAGGAAAGATTAGTGGAGGGATGTGCAATGTTTTTTCCCTTGGGTATTTTAAACTTAGATCTTATTGAATTCTTAGAAGTCCAGTCATGTGTCTCTCTTGCCATTCCCTCAGTCCCCTTCACGGTGGCTCTCTTACCCACAGCACAGCAAAGGAGTTCATCCGGCAACAACATACATTCTGTATGGCTGTCCTTGATAGATTCTTTAACAATCTTGTGCCAGGAACTGTTTTTCTCTCTCCAAAGTGACTAGGGAACTTTCTGTCAGGGGAAAACGGTGAACTAGGAAGAGATATTATGAAAGCAGCCAACCTGAAATCAGTCAGATCATGACTTTTTACTTAATAGTTGTTTTTAACCTCTCTGTGCCTTGTTTCCCTGTCTGTAGTAGGAGATTGATGACCACATCTACTTCATAGGATTTCTATGAAAAAATAAATGGAGAAATACAAGTAAAAGTCTGTGTATATAGCTGGGTGCCAGTGGCTCACCCTGTAATCCTAGCTACTTAGGACGTTACGATTTGAGAATCGTGGTTTGAAGCCAGCCTGGGCAGGAAAGTCTGTGAGACTTTTACCACCAGAAAATGGAAAGTGGCGCTCTGGCTCAAGTGGTAGAGTGCTAGCCTGAGCTCAAGAGCTCAGGGACAGCGGCCAGGCCCAGAGTTCAAGCCCCATGACTGGCAAAACAAAACAAAAACCTGCGCTTTTACTTGTGGCAAAAAACAGAGCTGGGGGCTGGGAATATGGCCTAGTTTAAAGTGCTCGCCTGGGTTCGATTCCTCAGCACCACATATATAGAAAAGGCCAGAAGTGGCGCTGTGGCTCATGTGACAGAGCAAAAAGTAGCCAGGGACAGTGCTCAGGCCCTGAGTTCAAGTCCCAGGACTGGCAAAAAACCAAAACAAAGCAAAAACCAGAGCTGGAGGTCTGAGCTTGAGTGGTAGAGAGCCAGCGTTGAGTGAAAAAGCTGAGTGAGAGTACCAGCACAAAGAAAGGAAAAGAGAACCTTGATACTATTCTCCTGTATATCTTTGTGCTAAGAAAGAATTTTTGTTTGTATTTTTTTGACTAGAACTTCACTTCTCCAGTGAATAATATAATAATGAGAGTAGGAAGTTTTTTTGCAGAAACTCTATATGAGAAAAACTGCCCTACTATGTAACTGTACCCTTTTTGCACAACACCTTGTCAAAAAAATTTGTGTTCAATTAATAAATAAATTAAATTTTTAAAAAAAGAATAAAACTTCTTATGTGCAAAAAAAAAAAAGAAAGAAAAATGATTAGAACCCAAAGACCAAAAGACTTTTACTGAAACAAAATACTCTTAAGTATTATGAAGCGATAGAATCCAGGATAGCAGAAGGGGCACAGTGTGTTAATAGTAACAAAACTCGTTTCCCTTTGGCTTGAGAGTTTACCCTGGGCTTCCTTTTTCATTCTGTTGCTGATAACCTAATGGTGTCTACCTTAGTAATAGGCCGAACTGGTATAGAGAAAAAATGGTCCCAGAATAGATTCATCTGCATTAGAAGAGAGTATAAAGCAGCTATAGTTTTCTGATGCAGACACCGTAGGTTTGGGCTTCATTGAGTGGAGTGATTCTTATAACTAGACAAATCCACTGTGAGGGCTGGAAGCTCTGTCTGCATCACACTTAGACAGCCTGATGCTGGTAAGCGGGGTGGTCCTCATCCCTGCCTGGGGTGGGCCTTCTGGAACCCAGGCTTCAGCAGCAGGGTTAAAGCTCTAAGACCCAGAGTTGCGGAAGGCTCTGCATTCAATCCCAGGCACAGAAATAAACAGACAAACAGATAACTAAATAAATACTCTGACTGCTCTAAGGAATCCTGCAGAAGGGAAATTGAAGCTATACCTCTATCCAGTATCACGAGTCTGGTGCCACGTGTGTGGTTGTGGGGTTTTTTTGATGGTGGTGGTATTTGGGTTTGAACTCAGGTCCTTGGTAGGCAGCCACTCCCAAGCCCATTTTACTTTAGCTCTATTTGGAGGTGAGGATATCTTGTATTTTTACCTGGTTTGGCCTGGACCATGAGTCTCCTATGTTGTTTCTTATGTAGCAGGGATAACAGGTGTGCACCAGAGATGGAATCTATGAGGTTTTTGCCTAAGCTATCACTGAACTATGATCCTCCCAATCTTTGCCTCCTGTAGCTGACATTATGGGTGCTAGCCACTGGGCCTAAGCTCCAATTTATACACAGAAACACAGACACACACAGATACACACACACACACACACACACACACACACACACACAGACACACACACCCATACACTTAGAAATTCATGTAAATACTAGAAATTTCCAGTCCCATTTGTTAATGATTTTTGGACCAAATAAGGTTTTGGGACCCTGACAAATGTTTCTCCCTAGAGTCACTAAGATTCCTCCATTTCTCTGAGAGATCATTTTAGAGTGATTTATGTATTCTGCTTGTATGTAGGTTCAAGGTTTGGGGACTTACAGTCTTTACTCCATAGCTAGTAGATTTCACAAGTTGCTTACTGTATCTTTTGGATTTCTTTTCTACAGAGTTGATCCCTTATTTGAGATGTGTGAAAAGTTTTTACAGGAAGTGGACTTTTTTCAGAGGTAGGTATTTTATGATTCTTATGGCTTATTGAGTCTTGGTTATACAGAGAGTAATGTAATAGGCACCAAGATCACAAATGAGATTATTTGATTTAGCCAATGTAGCCAAGCAGCTATCTATGGCAGTGTGCCCTGATTTTGTATTTTCATTAGTGCTGTATAAACTTCTTTGAAGTTAGAACTTCAGAAATAAGTGCACAAGTGAACAGTGCATTCACCAGAAATTGTTTGGTTTAACCACTCAATTAGGCTCATAGAAACGTAAGTTACGAAGACAACGCACATGCTTTCCCAGTGGGGAAAAAAAAATCACAACTTGCTTTTTCCATCGTTGTTTGCATATTTCTCTGTAAACAACAAAATATTGTCTTTTTTTTTTTTTGTCCCTGAGCTTTTTTGCTCAAGGTTAGCACTATATCACTTGATGTAAGAGTCTCAAAGATTTCTTGCTTGGGCTGGCTTTGAACCACGATCCTCAGATCTCAGTTTCCTGTGTATCTAGGATTACAGATGTGTGCCCCTGGTGCCCGTGAATACCTATGGTCTCAGCTACTTGGGAGGGTGAGGCAGGAGTATTACTTGAACCCATGAATTTGACATCAGTTCAGGCAACATAGCAAGATTCCAACACAAAAGAAAAATATTCCTTCAGAGTTCATGAAGTAAACTGAAAGCTAATGCAGTAGATAATTGAAGGCTAGGTAAAGTAGTGTCCAGACCACTGGACTACTGTCCAGACCATTGTTATATTGGGAGTACATGATTGTAAAGCACTTTAATAAGTTTGATGATTATAGATTTTACTCCACTGTGCCTGCACTCAATTTTTACCAAACCTGGATATTTATGACTGTGTTTCTCATTCATTTTCATTTGGGTAATAATAGCTTCCTGTAGGGCTAGGATGCATTACCATCCTTCACCAGCAGGTGGTGCTCTCTAGCAAAGGGTTCCTGTGGGCATGATTGTTTCAAATGTAAAATACATTTATGCTTTATTTTTTATTTTAGATGCTTTCAGATTAGGAGAGCTTATTTTTGTATAATTGGGTTCAGGAGTTTGTTATTTTTTTAAAAGATGACAGCTCTTAATTGCCAAAGTACCTCATCTATTGTTAAGTAGAGCCACATATTCTTTCTTCATTTAACCTTGAGGTCCTGTGCAGGTATCACTTCTTGAGTGCAGTATTTGTTAGGCTCTCATCCTTTTCAAGACAAAGTGTTGTAACGTCAAATGTAGGGGATGCCAGTGGCTCACATCTGTAACCCAAGCTAGTCCTAAGGCTAAGATCAGAGGATCAGAGTTTGAAGCCAGTCCAGGCAGGAAAGTTCATGAAACTCTTACTTCCAGTTAACCGGCACGTATTGGGAACTCCTCCTAACTCAGTATTTGTCAGATTTCTAGGGCGGGGTGGGGGATTAGTCTTTGATGAATGAATACATACTCAATTACTTTTTATCCCTCCAGATGTTTCATTGCTGATTTGCCCCACTTGCAAGACAGCTTTGTGGACAAACTTCTCGACCTAATGCCCCGACTCATGACATCCAAACCTGCAGAAGTGGTCAAAATTCTGCAGACGATGCTGCGGCAGAGTGCCTTCCTGCACCTCCCCCTTCCCGAGCAGGTGAGGGTCCATGCTGTGCCTGTTCAGTACAAGTCTGTCTGAGAACCACGTACCTGGTGAGCCTCGTGATCAGTGGAGGAGCTCTTCCTGTGCTTGGCTCCCACGTGGCCAGGCGTTGGATAAGAACTCAGACTTGACCTGCATTTAGGACTCGTTTATTTTCTTCTTCTCGCAGATCCACAAAGCCTCAGCCACTATCATTGAACCAGCGGGCGAGTCAGACAACCCTTTGCGGTTTACCTCAGGGCTGGTGGTGGCTTTAGATGTCGATGCGACCTTGGAACATGTGCAGGATCCACAGAGCTCTGTAAAGGTCCAGGTGTGTTATGTTGGGTCTGTGTGGAATTTTTAGATTGACCTTACATTGAAGCATTTATTACCCCTCTAAGCTCTGTCGGAGGCACTGAAACAGTGAAGTGAAAAGGTAGAGTCTCCATAGCTCTTCTGTGCTCTGCTGCTGAGGAGTACTACTGGAATGGAGTCAGGTAGATAGAACTCCTAGCCTCGGATTCCATACTTTACATAGAAGAGTAGTTGATCCTGAAGTTGCATGGTAAGGTTCTCAGTACCCAGTAAGGGTTCCCTAGATGACGATCCCTTCCTTTTGTATAAAGAAAAGTTAAGCCTTGGTCCTTTTCCAGCAGCATGTACACATGCACATACAGGCATGCGCATGCACGCGTGCACGTGCATGCGTGCACACACACTGTAGATACAGTAACACGTGCCTATTCTCGTCACGCTCAGGAGGCTGAGATGGGACGATCACAAGCCCAGGAGTTCAAGACCAATTTAGAAAACTTAGAAAATCTCAGAAAAAAATAAACTGATCTTTTTTTTTTTAATATCTTCTTTTTTTAAAAAATTTTATTATAAAACTGATGTACAGAGAGGTTACAGTTTCATACGTTAGGCATTGGATACATTTCTTGTACTGTTTGTTACCTTGTCCCTCATACCCCCCTCCCCTCTTCCCCTAAACTGATCTTTTATTATACTGATTTTAATTGAAGTCCTTTTCAGGCTGTAGTTAGGTCAGCTGGTAAATAAGTTTTATGGGTAGAAGTGATCCCTAGAAACGATTACTTTTTCCAAGTCAAATATGTTAGGGACAGATAAGATTTCAATAGCAACACTAGTAGAGGTAGGATAGCTTTGGGGAGAATAATAGAATGATATTGTTCAAGATACATTGTACTCAATTCCAGGTATCAGTAGCTCATGCTTATACTCTTAGCATCTCAGGAGGCCGAAATCTTAGGATCCAGATTTGCAGCTAGTTGGACAAACAGGAGAGACTCTTGTCTTCAGTTAACCAGCCAAAACTGGAATTGGAGGTGTGGCTCAGGTGTTGTACAGCATCAACTTTGAGCAGAAAAAGCCAAGCTACAGTACGAAGTGTCCTTAGTTTAAGTCTAAGTACTAGTATATACTCTCCCCAAAATATAATACATTGTATTCATTAATTGACTTGTTGCAATGAAACTCTTTTGTACGACTACTTTATATATATATGTATATGTATGTGTATATGTACATATATATACACATATATATGTATTTACAAATCTATACACACGTGTGTGTATGTGTATGTATGTATGGGTCTTTCTTGGTGCTGGTACGGGGGCTTGGACTCAGGGCTGAGACACTGTCCCTTAGCTTTTGTGCTCAAGGCTGGCTCTCTACCGCTTGAGCCACAGCTCCACTTCTGGCTTTTTGCTGTTTAGTTGTATATAAGAGTCTCACAGGGCTGGGGATATGGCCTAGTGGCAAGAGAGCTTGCCTCGTATACATGAGGCCCTAGGTTCGATTCCCCAGCACCACATATACAGAAAACGGCCAGAAGTGGCGCTGTGGCTCACGTGGCAGAGTGCTAGCCTTGAGTAAAAAGAAGCCAGGGACAGTGCTTAGGCCCTGAGTCGAAGGCCCAGGACTGGCCAAAAAAAAAAAAAGAGTATCACAGCTGGTTTCAAAACACAGTCTTCAGATCTTAGCCATCTAAGTAGCTAGGATTATAGACATGAAACACCTCCACCTGGCAACTTAAAAGATAATTATTTTTTGGTATTGCCAATGCTGGGGCTTGAACTCGGGCCTGGGTGCTGTCCCTCAACTTCCGTGCTCAACGCTAGCGTTTCTACCACTTGAGCCACGGCTCCATTTCTAGCTTTTTTTTTTTTTGGTAGTTGACGATAAGACTCTCACAGACTTTCCTGCCCAGGCTGTCTTTGAACCATGATCCTCAGATCTTGGCATGCTAAGTAGCTAGGATTATAGACATGAGCCGCCCACACCTAGCTAATTTTTTAAAAGTTTAAAATATTAAAAAAAAAAAGAGACACCCAATTGAGCCCCACAGTTTAGCTTAATCCTCCCACTCATCCTTTTATCCATCCTACCATATATTTGTTTATTACTTTGCAATCAGCTGGGAGACAGGCAAATGAAAAGGCAATTATGAAGCAGAAGGTCAGTGATTTGACTTGGTAAGTGAAGAATGGGGGAAGTCAAGGAAAGAAAGGGAAGGCTTTGTGGAGTTGTTGGTGCATCAGTAGGGTTGGAAAGGATGAATACAAGCAAAGAAGAGAGAAAGGAGATCCTCTAGGCAAAGGGTTTGAGGAAAAGCAGGATGTGATAACACTAGCAGTTAGGATAATCAGAAGACAGAATTGTCTGAAGCAGGCAAAGAAAGCTTCCTAGAAGAGGTAAAAATATCAAGTTTGGGAGATGCTACTTTTGTTCTCTGATGACAATAGACTGGTGTTCTAGAAGCAAATCACACCTTTGTAGTTCAGAGAGAGAACTTATTCTGAGCTTGCTATGAAGTGATAATGTAGTGGGGGGGGGGGTTATCCCCCTTATTAGTAGTTCTCACTTTTCCACATTCAAAAAGACTGAAGAGCTGGGTGCTGGTAGCATACGCTTATAATCCTAGCCACTCAGGAGGCTGAGATGTAGGGACCACAGTTTGAAGCCAGCCCAGGCACCTAGAAATTCTTATTTCCAAATAACCACCAAAAGGCTGGAGGTGGAGCTTAGGCTCAAGTGGTAGAGTAACTAGCCTTGAGTAAAAAAGGAACAGTGTCCGTGCTCTGAGTTCAAACCTAGGGACCACTCCTCCCCCCAAACAGAAAAAGTATTGATGAACTAGCCTTAGTCTACAGCTGTAAAATCAGAATCTTGATGGTAGGGTTTGCCTGTATTAGCAGTATTCTTTTTCAGAGCTTTTACATGTTTCCAGTATGCTGTCAGTGATTCTAATAAGAACCAGTTTCACAGTGGCGTGAACAGTTCCCTGACCAGTGAAGCGTCCAGGTGATTGGCAGCTCCTCTGCGGTACCCTGTCCTGAGCAGTCCCCTGGGAGGCCCCTCCACTCCCTGCCCTGGTTGATGCTTCTGCAGGTAGTAGCAAAGCAGAGTCTCTGGGAACTCCATTCATCGACACCTTCGTCTGTTGCAGGCCATCTGTATTACGCCTAGGGTTTAGAAGAGACGTGGTTTTCAGTTGTTTTTTTTTGAAATTCAGAACATGTCGATCACTTTATTTTCAGATCTATGTAGGTCATAGATTTTTAATCCTTCCTCTTAGGAGTGGTACAGAAACGAAGGAAAGCTTCAGCAATTCGAGAGGACTTGAGGCCTTTCACTGAGGGCAGTTAAATTGAGAATTCTGGGAGGCTCTGCTGCCTTGATCCTTTTTTTCTCTTCTTCTTGTTTGTTTTTGTTGCTGGTACTGGGGTTTGAACCCATTGCTTTCCTCTAGAATCACACACCGAGCCCTTTTTTTGAGACAATCTTGCTGGTCTTCAGACAGGCTGATCTGGACCTCATAACCTAACTTCCTCTTCTCTACCCCTGCTTTTTAGCTACTACTGCTCCCAGTACTTGTCTTTAAGCAGGATCTGGAAGCTGGGCCTTCTGCAGCAGTAGATTTGGGCCACAGAGCCTGGGATAGAGTGAGGACCACTTGCATTGGTTGATTTTTATCACTTTGACAGAATGCCTGAGAAAAACTATTTCTAGGAGGAAGGACTTGTTCCAGCTCACAGCTTCAGTTCATTTTCCCATTTATTGGTTGGATTATTTGTCTTGCTGTGTAACTTTTTAATAGCCCTTTATATATTCTCGATATTAATCTTTTATCTGTTAAATAGCTGGCGCTGATTTCTCCTGTGGGCTATTTCTTCACTCGGGTAATTGTTTCCTTTGCTATGTTGAAGCCTTTCAGTTTGATTCAGTCCCCTTTGTCAGGTTAGTTCTTGCTATCATTTCCTGAGCTTCCGAGTCCCATTCAGGAAGGCGTTGCCTGAAGTTTCAGTTGTTACATCAAGTTCTTTGATCTATTTTGTAATTGCTTTTGCACCACATGACCAAATTTCAGTCTCTACATGTGGATATCTAGTTTGCCCAGCACCATTGGTTGGAGAGGCTGTTTTTCTTTCCAATATTTGTTTTGGGCATCTTTGTTGGAAAACACATGGCTATATCTTAAGTGGGCTTGCTCTGTAGTAAAAATTTTTTTTTGGTAGTATTGGGCTTTGAACTCAATGCTTTGTACTTGCTGGACAGGTGCTTTACTACTTGATTCATGTACCTGGGTTTTGTTTTTTTGTCTTAGTTTTTTTTGGGGGGTGGTGCCAGTTCTAGGACTTGACCTCGGGTTCTGGGTACTGTCCCTTAGCTTTTTCGTTTTTGTTTTGTTTTGTTTTGTTTTTGCCAGTCCTGGGGCTTGAACTCAGGGCCTGAGCACTGCCCTTGGCTTCTTTTTTTTTTGGGGGGGGGGCCAGTCCCGGGCCTTGAACTCAGGGCCTGAGCACCATCCCTGGCTTCTTCCCGCTCAAGTCTAGCACTCTGCCACCTGAGCCACAGCGCCCCTTCTGGCCATTTTCCATATATGTGGTGCTGGGGAATCGAACCCAGAGCTTCATGTGTAGTAGGCAAGCACTCTTGCCACTAGGCCATATTCCCAGCCCCCCTTGGCTTCTTTTTTGCTCAAGGTTAGCCCTCTACCACTTGAGCCACAGCGCCACTTCCAGCTTTTCCAAATATGTGGTGTTGCGGAATTGAGCACAGGGCTTTGCGTATACGAGGCGAGCACTTTACCACTAGGCCATATTCCCAGCCCCGCCCTTAGCTGCTGCTTTCAGCACTGGCGTTCTACCACTTGAGCCACAGTTCCACTTCCAGCGTGTTAATTGGAGTCTTACAGACTTTGCTACCTGGGCTAGCTTGTAATGGTAATCCTCAGATCTCAGTCTCCCGAGAGCCACCAGCACCTAGCACCTTAGTCATTTTTCAGGTAGGATGTCATACTTTTGCCTAGCGTCAGACTGGAATCCTTTTACCTTGTTCTCCCTCATACCTCAGATCACAGGCTTGTTATACCATGGCTGGCTTATTTCTTGAGATGAGATCTTTTTTCCTTGTGAAGGTTTTTTCCTGAACTGTCCTTGAACTTTGATCTTTCTACTTCCACCTCTCAAGCTGGGAGCATAGGTACAAGCCGCTATAGTCAGCCTTTCTATAGTATAACTTGAAGTTGGATTGTGATACTCTAACATTATTCTTTTTTGCTCCTAATTGCCTTGGTTATCTGAGGTCTTTGTGCTTCTAAATGAAAAGAAATTTTTTTCTATTTCTGTGAAGAATGCCATTGGAATTTTGCCAGAGGTTGCATTAACTTTGTAACTCAATTGTAGTAACGTAGCTATCTTTGCAATATTCTGATTCACGACCATGGGTCATCTTTCTATCTCCTAGCAACATGTGAGCTTTGCAGGAGGACATTTCATACGCAGACATCTTACACTGTGTTACATGCATTTTCATATCACACAGCATAAAGGGAGAGCGGTAGCCGGCCGGCCTGGTGCTTTCTGATGACGAGGCTGATGGGGGAGGATGGCTTGACCCGAGATTGCGGCTCTCTGTAGTCAACCTCGCGAGCGGGGCTGTGTCTGTGAGCAGCTACTGAGCTCTAGCCTGTCCAGCACAGCAAGACCCTGTCTCGAAGTAAGCAAGCAAGCCAGGTGCTAGTAGCTCATGCCTGTGACTCTAGCTACTCAGGATACTGAGATCTGAGGAGCACAGTTCAAAGTCACTCCAGGCAGAAAAATCTATGAGACTTTTATCTCCAATTAACCAGCAAAAAGAAATCAGAAGTGGAGTATGATTCAAGAGGTGGAATGCCACGCAAGAGCATGAGTCTCTTTAGTTCAAACCCTAACGTCGGCATGTATATACTCTCTCACACACACACACACACGCACACACGCACGCACGCGCGAAATGCAGAATCAGGGAGAAATCCCAAGAAATGGAGAAATATGAAAGATGGGGAGAGATGTTTGCCTTCCTAAATTTCAAAGTTGAGAGAACTGTGTGTCCCCTGCTCAGCCCTTATCAATAGGATTGCGTAGTGCAAGTCCTGTCTGATCCAAGATCAGCTTCATTTATTCCTTAGGTTCATTTGTACACAGTAGCATGTAATAGGCCAGCCACTACGTAGCTGGGGGGGCGGGGGGGGAGGGCCCGGGAAGGTGGGAAGAAGTCCCAACTGATTTGTGAGATGTGAAAACTTAGCCAAAGACTTGAGCAGGCCTTTTAACTGACTGTTCTCTGAAGACATATACATGCTTTGTTTGGTGTTGGAAATGTAATACCGGTAATACAATTAAACTCTTAAATCATGGTGGTTGGTGGCAAATGCTGGGCTCTGGTATGATTCAGATCCAAGAAGGGAACGGCCATTCTGATGAGGTGCGTGGTGGGGTCTTCTCACTCAGAATTCATAGGCTAACCTGTCCCAACTTAGTAGCGACGTTCTGTTCTTCTCGCTCCTTTGCCATCGGTTGGAGGAATGTTCACCGACCCTGCTTGTGCTGGGACGGGGGAGGGCTATTGGGGTGTCTGCTATGTTGCTGTCCCCTCCAGAGGTAGGCTTTCACGACGGCCATCTTCATTCGCGGATCTGGAGGTTCACATTAGACACCACCGCCAATTTTCTTAGCTCACCCATCTTCTGCTTTTATTCACTTCTTTTCACTTGTGTTCCCTCTTAGGTTCTATATCCCGATGGCCAGGCTCAGGTGATCCACCCCAAGCCTGCCGACTTCCGGAATCCTGGCCCGGGCCGGCACCGGCTCATCACGCAGGTGTACCTTTCCCACACTGCCTGGACAGGTAACGGGCCAGTGGAACGGGGCGGGAAAAGGGCTTCCGAGAGATGACAACACCTTGAGCTTTTTTTGAAGTTTGAATAAAAACAAGATATTTGAATCATGAATGCTGAAGATTAAACTTGAGTCCTTAACAAGTTCATAAGCTAAAACTGGCCACGTGCGGATAACTGTGCTGTACTGGCAGAGGAGGAACAAGATGGATGAGACATAGAGATGTGTAGGAGGCGCCCATCCTCCCCGGCCGCCATCGATTGGTGGTGTGCCCTCAAGCTGGCAGCGTCGAGTCTGTCTCTCCATCTTGAGAATGAAGATCATTCTCAACCTATACATTTGTAAGGAAGACTACTCGGGAAATTATAGTTTCATATTTCTTACAAAAAGTTAGAAAATCACTGTTCTCTTGTACCTGAATAGTTAAGTTTATACTCATGAAAAAAGTAAAATGTTAAGTATGTTCACAAAGCAGTGAAACAGAACCTCACTAGTTTGTGAAAGGAGAGTGAGGTGGTGTTTTTTTTTTTTTAATCTGTAAGAAGAAAATGAGAGAAAAGATGACATTTTAAAGTTGTAAAGTGTCTTTGGAAACATTAGCAATTCGGGCTTTAAAAGACCCTCAAATAATAGAAGGCAGAGGTGTTTCCCGTCACTGCGCCTGGTTTAGGAACATGACTTCTACTAGCAAAAGTGGACGGCGCCACTGAACTTGGTTTTGAAAGTAATGGAATGTTTTGGGGAATTCTTTCTGTGTTTTAACATACAGAAAGAACTATTTAAGGCAGGACCCAGTGGCTCCCTCCTGTCATCCTCGCTGCTCAGGCGGCTGAGATCTGAGGATTGTGGTTCAAAGCCAGCCCAGGCTGGAAAGTCCACAAGACCTTGAAAATTCACCACCAGGAGAGCAAGCAGTGGAGCTGTGTCTCAAGCGGTAGAATGCTAGTCTTGAGCAACAATGTCGCAGACAGTGCCCAAGCCTTGATTTCAAACTCCAGGACCAGTACCAAAAGCAAACAAAACCTATCTGATGGCAGCATATGTTTCCTCTCTGAAGCGTGAGGATGCGTCCTGGTGAGGTTGGTGCCGTTCCTTTGAGCCTCTCAGGATTTGGGGCCGGGCACGGTGGAGGGAGCGCCTGTCAGTCAGTTCTTCTACCCAGGACTTGCCTCCCTGAGCGCCCCTTATCTCACGTCTTGCACTCCTTGGCGTTCGTACCACATGAAAGTCAGTCATCACTGCAATGTCCGTGTGTTTGGGAATGAGCTCGAGATTAACCCAGGGCTTCTCACCTGGCCGGCAAGAGGTCTGCCGCTCAGCCGTCGCCCGGCCTCCAAAGTCTTTGTTGCGGGAACCCTAGCTAGGGAGAACGTTTTGCTGTGGGGCAGGATTGTTGGGGAGGGGGACAAGGCTCAGGGAAGAGATGAAAGCACGTTCAACCTTCCATGAGCTTAGAGAACTTGAAAAGGATATGGACTCCCTCTCGTTTACACACCACGTCACTGCCCAGACTGGAGTTCCGTCTCAGCTGTCTGCTCCTGAGCATGAGGTCTTGTTTCTTCTTAAGACGTCCTAGTTCACCACCCATCTTCCTTCACGCGAGGAGGAGGCCCCCACTGCCAGGCTATTGTCACTCAAGACTCGCTTCCAAAATTTGCTTCTCAGTTACTGCTACTAATCCTCATTTAAAAATTTCATCCTCCTCAAATAATTACCCAAGGGGTTTTTAACATGTCCTTTCATGTGTACACTGCACCTGGATACGTGCCCCCCCTTCCACCGTTGTCTGCAAATTCCCACTTTCATGCTCCGCATCACACCTGTCTGTCCTTGCCGTCTCATTGACTGTTTGCTTGGCCTTCTCTCTCATGAGAATGTGGGCTTCCCTGGAGCAGAGAATATGCTGTCTTTACTTCTAGAGCCTCTGTTTCTGTTGCTTGACTTGTCGTAGAATCGAGGTACCCGCGACGTATGCCTGTAACCCAAGCCTCTCGTGAGGGTGAGCTCTGGGGATCGCAGTTCAAAGACAGCCTGGGCTAAAAAGTCCATGAGACTCTTAGCTCAGTTCACCGTCATGGATCCCAGTTGATCTTGTCTCCAGTGCACCTGCACAACACTGGGAGTGAGGGTATGACTCAAGTGGTAGGCAGCAAGCCTTGAACAGCGCCAAGTGAGAGCGCCAGGCCTTGAGTTCGAGCCCCAGCACCGGCAGAAGCGCGCACACAAAATGGAGTACAAGGTTGTAGAATCAAAATTCACTTGATCCTGAGGCCAAGTCTGTGGTGGGCGCTCGTACTTGCCGCTTCAGAATGCGCTGACCGGCGCGGTGCTAAAGCTAGGTGCTGAAGCTGGCCCTCAGACGCCGCACATCGATGCCCGGCTTCACCCCCCCACCCTGCGTGCGAGTCTGGGGAAGTTAGCCGACCTTTCCAGTTGTCCTAATAGATTTTTTTCCAGTACTCGAAAACCCAGGGCCTTGCACTCACCGGAACCCAGGGCCTTGCACTCACCACAACCCAGGGCCTTGCACTCGCCGGAACCCAGGGCCTTGCACTCGCCGGAACCCAGGGCCTTGCACTCACCGGAACCCAGGGCCTTGCACTCACCGGAACCCAGGGCCTTGCACTCACCACAACCCGGGGCCTTGCACTCACTCACTGTGCTACTTGACCTTGTGTTCGCCTCTAGTTTTGGTGGTTACTTTGGAGATGGATTCTACCCGACTTTTCTGCCAAGGCTGCCTCCAACTGCAGTCCTCCAGATGCTAGCCTCCTGTGTAGCTAGGACAGCTGAGGTGAGCCACTGGTGCTTGCCCATCATTTTCTTAGTCTTTAAGATGAGAAAAAGAATATAAAGCAGAACGCTGATAAGCCGGTTGTATGATTCGATCCCGTTGCTGAGTCTTGGCCGAGCGCTCTCCGTTGTGTGGCCTTGGCCTTCTCGCTAGAGGAGGATTGGAGAAGGCAAAGTGGCCCTGTGGGTCTCATTACTCCATCTTCCCCTCTGACTTTTCCAAGATTTGGCTCCCTGACAGTGCTGAGCGTTCCGTTCCCTAGCGCTGGCCGGGCGGGCGGGCCAGGAATGAATGGGCGAGCTAGCTGCAGCCGCGTCCACCCTCTAGAAGGTTCTTGTGGGTCGGATGTTCCCAGGGCTCGTCTGCCCACAGCCCCTCCCACGCCGCTGTCAGGCCCGGTGACGCGGGGCCCACGCCACGCGGCTGCCCGGGGAAAGGGCCTGCTGCTCGGTGGGCCAGTAATGAGGCGGCTCCGGCCTCTGCCTAGAAGCTCTGAGCTCGGGGAGTGACCGGGAATCCTAAGCCTGCTCTGCGGGGGAGCCCGGGAGCCCGGGAGCCCTTCCTCCCCCCTCCTGATCCCTCCAGCTGCCTCCTCCTCTCAGCCTCCTAGCCTGGGGCGCAGCCTCAGCTGCGGAACCTTGGGCTCTAGTTTTACCTAGGCAGCGGGCAGCCGAGCTCATCGTGTTGGCCTTTGCACTTGCTCTTCGGTGTGGCCGGGCTCCTCTTCATTGGGGAAGCCGCGTGGTGAGCAGGCGTGGCACTGCTTCAGTTTGCACACGGAGCTCTGGTGCTATCATGGTGCGGCCCCGACAGAGCAGGAGGACTCTCCAGGGAAGCCCTGCGTGCCACAGGCCGGGCGCTCTGTCCTGAAGCCTCCGCGCCTCCTCGGCGCCCTGGCAGACTCCACGCATGCGCCACCCCCGCCGCAGCTAGCTCTCCCCTCTGCCAGCCAGCAACTCTAAAGGTGGCTTCATTTATTTTTAGTGCCAGTCCTGGGGCTTGAACTCAAGGCCTGGGCATTGTCCTGAGCTTTTGTGTTCAAGGCTGGCACTCTACCACTCGAGCCACAGCGCCACTTCCAGCTTTTTGTGGCTAATTGGAGGTGGATCTCAGGGACTTTTCACTCCTCTGAACCCAGCCGCTGGAGCAGTTAGGCTTACAGCGTGAGCCACCAGTGCCCGCTGTCATCGCCGTCTTTGCACTGCGTTCACTTGCTGTCTCTCTGAATCCCTAGCAGCCGCCCAGCTTTGCTATGATTTCTTTTCTTTTGTTCCAGAGCCGTGTCAGGTAGAAGTCCGGCTGCTGCTGGCCTACAGCTCCAGTGCCCGCATCCCCAGGTCGCCCTGGATGGAGGCTGGGGAGGGCCCTCCGCAGGTGGAGACGAGCAGCGAAGGCTGCATCCCGTTCAGCAAGCCCGTGAAGGTCTACATAATGCCGAAGCCTGCCCGGCGCTGACTGCCCGGCCCTCCTCCCGCCCTGGCCCACAAGCCCTGCCTCGGTACTGGCGGCCAGAAGCGTGGAGCACTCCACCTGGACACGGCGTAAATAACTCGTGGCCCTTACCGTCTCGCGTGGCAGCACACACAGGAGACATTATTTTTATATTAGAAAGGCAAAACTTTCATGTTTACAACACGCCCTCCCCCCCGAAATAAAGTTGTTCTTCTGATCCTTAAAAACTGTGTGTGGCTAAAGGTTCCGCATTTATAGCACAAGGTTACACATATAATTCTAAGGCGTGACACACACTGGTCAGAATTTCTAGCCACTTCCAAAGAACCGGTTATTTGAGTCACAATCTTGTTTCTTAAAGCAAGTATCTGTTTGCTTTAAGGGCAACTTCCGAGCTGACTTAATAGCCGTGCTTTTCCAGCAATGGAAGACCCTGCCAGCCCTTGGCCGTTGTGTATTGCTGGGAGGTCTCTTCTCTAACTCGGGCTGGGTCACGACTGCCTGAAGAGCTGGAGAATGCACCACTTCTACCCTAAGGGACGTTCTTGATCGTGTTTGCCATCATCCCGAGAGCCTCCTGCCTTTATTAAAGTAATGTAGAGGAATCATATTTTAGAACACAAAGCAGGGGGCTGGGAACATGGCCTCGTGGTAAAGTGCTTGCCTCGTATACATGAAGCCCTGGGTTCGATTCCTCAGCACCACAGACACAGAAAAAGCCAGAAGTGGCGCTGTGGCTCAAGTGGCAGAGTGCTAGCCTTGAGCAAAAAGAAGCCAGGGACAGTGCTCAGGCCCTGAGTTCAAGGCCCAGGACTGGCAACAATACAAAACCAAACAATAGAAGAGAAAGCAGTCTTATGGGAAAGAGGGAGCCAGGGGGAAGAAATGGTCATTTGTTGCGAAGTCTGATGTGTGGAGCTGCACGTGAGTGCGGGACAGCCGCGAGGCGGGCTGCGTGGCCGGCTGCGCCACGTGCTCTCCTGCCACGCCATCCTCACACGAGCCACGCGCTCTCCTGCCGCGCCATCCATCCTCACAGGAGCCACGCGCTCTCCTGCCACGCCATCCTCACAGAAGGCCGAGGTGAAGCCACCTCTGGGAAGACTGTGTAGTAAGTCGTGAGGCCTGAACCCAATTCAGATCCACGCGAGAGCCAGCGCAGGGGAAGCACGTGGGCACAGCATTCGCGTCTCCCGGAGTTCACGGGGCGGATTTCATTCCCGGTTCAACGGTGTCGGGAGATTGGGCGTGCGAAGAGGGGGAGCGGTCCCGAGGGTCTGCCCTCAGGAGTGGTCGGGTTAATCAGCACAAGAACAGATTTGGCGTAAGGGCAGTGTGGCTCTTTCTAGTAGTCGCCCTGGTCCTTTCTTGCCATTTTGCCTTCTGCCGCGGCCGATGCAGCATGGAGGTCCCTGTGAAACGCCAGCGGTGCCACGACCTTGAACTTCCCAGCCCCTGAACGCATAAGCCACACAATCTCCCTTCCTTACAAACTGCCTGTGCTTCAGGTATTGCTATAGCAGCAAAGACAGTAACAGCCTGCCTGTCTCTGCGTGCCTCAGTTTCCCCATCTGTAAGATAGGCTTATTGAATGGGAATGACATAGCGCTTGGTGGAAGCTGACTCTGCAGCCATTCTTGATCGTATTTGTTATTCCGAAAGCTTATAAAGTATCAGGTTGTGACTTCTGATTTGGTGCACTGAACAGTTACCTGAGTCCTCATAACCACTGAAAAGCAGGCCAAGCGCAGTTTAGAGACCTAACCCCTGCATCAGATAGGCAGTCTCGTCCCCAAGAGGTTTTAACTCTGTGGCGGCCCAGCAGACAAGAGGAGCGCAGAGACCTTCCTCGAGGTGCCACCCGTGTGTGCTCACGTTTTCGCCGCAGCGCGATCCCCAAAAGCTGCCTGTCTTGGAGATGCGGGGAGCTGGAAGCCAGCTGAACCCCAGCCTGGCTCCGACCCGACGGCCATGCCGTGAGCCCGGAGCATGAAGTGCACACATTACGAGTCCTGCCTGCTCACTGAGCCCACCGCACTGCACCTGCCAAGACCCTTCAGCTTTTCAGGTACAGTGCCCTCCATAAAGAGCCTTCCAGCGTGGCCCCGGTTTTACTTGAGGTGTCGAGCCTGTCTCATTGTTTGGTAAAACCCAAAATGTAGTCGTTTTTCTGTAAGAGGTAGACAGGCATTGTGGGGCAGGTTTTGACCTGGTATCAGAATGCAGTTTTCAGAACTGAGAATCAAGCGGACTGCATTAGGCGGTGTGGGATTTGCCAGGCGGGATGCATCTGAGCAGAGGTAGAGCAAAGCCTGGCAAGTGTGTGCACAAGGAATTCAACGCTCCGCGGAGGGATAGGCTGTCTTTCCAGTTCCTTGTTCTCGGGGATCTCAGATTCTGTAAAATATGGGAAGTTGTACTTTTTTAACTACATTTGTTTCCACGCCCTTTTTTTCATAAAATGAAAAACAGTATTATAATAGCCTTGAAAGGAGCATGAAGAGCCCTCCAGTGAGACACAGTTTAAGAGGGGTAAGCCCAGAGAGATGGGGTTAGTGATCCAGTAAAGGCTCAAGCCAGCCCGCCTGCTTCCCAGTGGGTTCTGTTTTTCACACAGCTGTCAAGAGTGACCTTTTCAGAGTTCGATCTGATCGCACCATTCTCCTGTATCTGGCCCTTTAAGCAGGTCACTCCTGATTCTAGGGTAAAAACCACCCTGTTGTGGCTGGCCGCACACCTCTGCTTTGTCCCCAGCCTCGCTCCGTGTCCTGATCTCTTTCCCCTCTAGGCCTTTGGAACCAGATCTGGAATGTGCTTTTCCGTCTGTGTCTAGTGGTTCCTTTTGTCTAGTTCTTGCCTCACTCTAGAACCCACCCCTGTCCTCTGGGGGCAGGGGGCACTGCCTGTGCTCCCGTCCATTCTGCATGCGGAGTGTTCTATCCCTGTTCTGCACACTCACGATTGCAAGCGCCTAAAGAAGACAGGCAGGGCAAGTAAAGGAAGTGTGTGGTCTGGAGGAAGGTAACAGACATTGAAGACTTGAGAGCGCCTTCTCTGTCAAAAGGCCCTTGTGGTTCCATTCTGCTTAATGCATCTGTAGATCATGTCAAGCCTACTTCATCTGGTAAAGCAAAAAAAAATTGTCAGTTTTGGGGCTTGAACTCGTCCTGGGCGCTGTCCTTGAGCTCTTTTGCTCAAGGCTAGCACTCTGCCTCTTGAGCCACAGTGCCACTTCTGGCTTTTTCTGTTTATGTGGTGCTGAGGAATTGAACCCAGGGCTTCATGTATTTGAGGCAAGCACTCTGCCACTGGGCCATATTCTCAGCCTCCTCCCTCTCTTCTGAGACAAGGTCTGTTTATGTAGCCCAGGCTGAACTTGAGTTTGTGATCTTCCTGACTTAGCTTTTGAATGCTGGAGATTACAGTTGTGCTTCACTGTAATTTATCATGCATGTAGAGCTAGACACCCCAGCGCTTACCATCCAGCTGAGCTGTCTTGCCTTTAAATAAAATAAAAACCTAGATAATATAGAAGCAGTGCTAGGGACATAGGAATTAAGAGCCGAGGGAACAGATCTAGAAGCACCTGTTGTTCTCACAAATGTGGAAAGCGCTGTACCAAGGGCACAAAGCACGACTTCCTCAGATTCTGCTGGGCGTCAGGTCTGTATTGGACTCGTTCCTGGGGTTCAGGAGCCAGCAGGTAGACTGCTAGAAAGAGATCAAAACAGTGCTGAGCGCTCACCCTGGCCCTGCTACTTGCTGGCTGGGTAAAGGTGGAAAACTCCCTTCATTTCCCATTCTGATTGTCTTGCTTCCTCTTTTCTTGCCAAGTCCCATCTTAAGTTGCTCCCTGGTGTGTGGATTGGTTCGTAGTCAACCCGGCCATCCCGGTGGGAGGACCGCATAGAGCAAAGCAGCTTTCTAAGGCAGCTGCTTCCACAACAGCGAGGGAAGAGCAGTTTGTTTAGTGAAAGCTGTGGTATCAAACCGAGTAAATGTCCAACCTCAAGTGGTTTCCAAGCAAATGTTGGTTCTGTGAATTAGTGTACATTTAATTCTTTGAAGACTCAGCCTACATGTCATATCCTTGATATCTTTCCTAATTACCTTCCTATCCTAAAAGGATAAATTATTATTTATTTATACCACTGGTCCTTCTATTATTAAAGTTCTGTCATTGTCTGTTTCATTCACATAACTGGTCAGGTACTGTAACTTAAACACTCTGTAGCTCCAAGATCCAGCCACAACAACAACTAGGTAAGAACATTAGCAATATAATCTCGTAAATGAGCAGGAAAGAGACTTGCTGAAGGAACTAATGAGATCATTCTTCTGGGCTCTAACTTTCTATGAATCTGTGAAATGATGCCATAAGTAGAGGAATAAAATTAAACAGTTTGTACAGTAACTGCTGATGGAAGGGCACTAGCAACAGTGCTTCCCAGTTATTGAGTCCTTACTCCATGCCGGGTTGTGAGCTCAGACTGTGAACTGCCTCATTTACCCAGGTACTAATATTAATATGTAAACTGTAACAATGAAATTCTGCGAGGTTACATAAATGCCTGCGCAACGAGGAGGCACAAGACTGAAGTTCAAACTGGAGGCTCCGGGACACCAAAGCCCACACTCCAAGCGCTTCACAGAGGCAAAGTTAAAGATGTGACAATGTTAGTTTACAGTCCTGTCTTTCCCAAGACTCCACAAAGGCCACTTCAGTACCCAGTGGAACGCAGACCACGGAGTCAGCAGGAGCCTTTCAAGGGCACCCGGTCCAGCCCCGCACTGCATGAGCGGAGGAGCTCACACGGCGTGGCTCGGGTTTCAGGTTAGTCCAGCGCATGCCCGAAGCCCTCGGAGGGCGTCCTCCTGCCCCTGTCACTCAGCGGCTCTCGTTTCGCTGCCCGTCACTCTGCCTTCTCCCCGCGCTTTATTTTCCTTCATAACGGATTCCCCAAACAGCACACATTTTATTTGTTGCCTTATCTTCCTTATTAGAATGGAAGCTTCCTAAAACAAGACAAAGTTTCCTGTCTCTCCGGAGTATACTGCAGTGTCGGGCATGTAAAGTATTCTAAAATGTTAGTTGGCTTGAAGAAGCCAGGGACGGTGCTCAGGCCCTGAGTTCAAGGCCCAGGACTGGCAAAAATAAAAAAAAACCCAAACAAAGTAACAAAAACCATGCACGCACGCATGCACACACAAAGGGGGCAGAGCAGGCTCAGGCCTGGAACTGGAACTACTCGAGCTCGAGCTCTGAGGACCATAACTGAAGCCGGCTTGGACACCCAAGTCCACGACACTCACCTCCAGTTACCCAGCACAAAATGGAGATGGAGGGCGGCTCAAGTGGGAACGCACCGGACGTGAAAGGAAAAGGCTAATTAAGAGTGGGAGGTCTTGAGTTCAAGCCTCAGGACTGGCACCAAAAATAAGTAAACATTTAAAAATCTAAAAAGGAGAAGCCGGGTACTGGTGGCTCGCGCCTACAATCCTAGCTCCTCAGGAGGCTGAGATCTGTGGGTCATGGTTCAAAGCCAGCTGGCCCAGGAAAGCCCATGAGACTCTCGTCTCCAGTTAACCACAAGAAAAGCCAATAGTGAAGCTCTGGCTCAAGGGGTAGAGCACTAGCCTTGAGCATAAAGACTTAAGGACAGTGCCCAGGCCCTGAGTTCAACCTGGAGCAGGGCACGGGTGGAGCTGGTGTGGCAAGTGTGCAGAGCGGAAGTCACAGGCGTCAGTGCTCCATGGTTTATTGGCCTCGTCAGGCCTCGTCAGCAGGTGGAATGGAAGACGCCTCCCACCCGGACCCCTCTGGCAGCCAAGGCATTATACTCTTGGACGGCCCGCTCTGTCTGGAGGACTCGTACATCGATGCCTTGCTTCTCGAGGTACTCCACGGTGGATGGGGGCACCTGGAAGGCGGGAGAGAGACAGTAAGTGGAAGCAGCCGTCCTCTCTCTACTGGCGTCCTTTCCTGCTATAATACTAGCAACATCACTCCCACATCACCTTGTTACAAGGCCCTATTTTGGCACGGAGCCCCAGTGAGTCAAAAGGCACGCGAGGAGCCAGGTGTGAGCACAGCGGTAGGGTGGTCGCAACACCGGAGGCCCTGGGTTCAATCCCCAGCACTCAGTGTGGGGATTGGCACGGTAATCACAATATCCATGCACAAAGCTCAAGTGAAATGGAAATGGGAAGAGCATGGGCGACGGCCCTGGGGTGCCGTGCACAGGGCGCGTGCGCCTGCCTACCTTCAAGGCCTCGCTCATCCCGCGGCCTATCACGAGGGTCTGCACGCCCTTCTCGGCCACCTCCTTCACGTCCGCAGGCTGCACGCCCGGAGAGTGCTGGACGGGGGGAGAGAGGGGGCAAGGTGACGCCGCAGGGCCCGCGCCCCTCAGGGATGGCCCCCGAGCCTCTCCTGGGCACAGCACGGAAGGTGGATACGGAGCCGCCCGGAAGGACCAAGGCCGGCGGCTCACGCCTGTAACCCCCGCCACTCAGGAGCAGGGGGCCCCAGGCTCAGGGGGAAGCCAGCCCAACCGGGAGAGCCCAGGCGACCCCCAACGCCCGGGCACCAGCCACAAAGGACGGAAAAGCCGCCCTGGGGATGCGGCCCGGTCCCGGGTGCCATCGCCAGGACTGGCCCAGAAAAGACAGGAAAAAAAGGAAATGCGGCTGCGACTCAAGTGACAGAGTGCCAGCCAGCCTCGACTGAAAGAGCCGAGGGACAGCGCCCACGCCTCGACACGCACACACACACTCGCACACAGACACGCGCACACACACACAACTCAACCGTCGTGTCGGGGGGCAACTGCTCTGTAAATCCCCAGCTGCCTCGCCCTGGCTTCTGTCAGGTGCATCTTCCCTCACCCCTGACAAAACGAGACCACCACCGAGATGCGGGGACTCACCAACGGCCAATTAAGAGATTACAGAGAAAATAAGACGAAAAGAAAACCTCTAGATCGGGGGAAACATCTGCAGATCACACACCTGACAATGGGCTTATACTCAGAAGATGTGAAGAACTCTCACAAGATCACACAGAAACTTCTGGCTGGAGCTCATAGAAATGAAACGAAACCAAGTGTGCCAGGCTTTCATAGAGGAGGCTTCCTATCTGAGATGAAGAGATGAACTGAGAGGGCATGAGTGATCAGGCGGCCGATTCAAAAAAGGTGAAAGTAAAGGATTTTAAGTGCACAGATAGAATAAAGTCTGGGAATTTTTGCTGGTCTGCTACAGTTTTAAAATTTGAGTAAGATTCTAGCCTTGAGGAATTGGTTACCAGCTTATCCACGTACCTTTACATTCCTTTGCTAGCTCTGCCATCCTTCACAAAGACCCCAGCCAGTCACGTGCTAAGGATTCTCTGTAGCTGCTAAAATGTATTCATGTGGTGGAAGAAAATTCCCAGCATCCTTTAAGGACCCAGAAGATAGACGGCCTTCTGTCCTTTCGCGGGAGCCCTTCAACCAGCTCATTCTAGTTTATTTTTGGAGAGGTTATGGCAATGGTGTCCTAGATTTATAGTGGACCTTGTTTAATATGACAGATTAGATTTATTGGAAGAGAGAGGGGTTAGGGAAGAGAATGTATCATACTTCACATAGCTAAGAGCTTTGGGCTTAGGCCTCAGAAGTACTCTTTGAGCCCAAGGTAGTTTCTGATTGTCTCAAATCACAGCAAGGAAATAACTAGGTAGTTGTTTTTGTTGCTTCATGTGGGTCCTGGGGCTTGAACTCAGGGCCTGTATGCTGTTTCTGAGCTTTTCTGATGTTCAAGGCCACCACTTGAGCCAAAGCTCCAACTTTCAGCCTTGTGGTAGTTAACTGGAGATAGGAGACTTAGGGACTTTCCTACCCGGGCTGGCTTTGAACTGAGATCATCAGATCTCAGCCTCCTGAGGAGCTAGGATGACATGCATGAACCACTGCCACCCAGCTTAGCAATAAGTTTCTTTTTTTTTTTTTGGCCAGTCCTGGGCCTTGGACTCAGGGCCTGAGCACTGTCCCTGGCTTCTTCCCGCTCAAGGCTAGCACTCTGCAACTTGAGCCACAGCGCCGCTTCTGGCCGTTTTCTGCATATGTGGTGCTGGGGAATCGAACCTAGGGCCTCGTGTATCCGAGGCAGGCACTCTTGCCACTAGGCTATATCCCCAGCCCCAGCAATAAGTTTCTTAAAATGAGAAAAGTACTGAGCACTTTATGGGTGGTTAATACACACTTAAAAAGACTCAGTATCATTAGTCACTATGGAAATGCAGATTAAAAGCACAATGAGATATCAAATGCCACAGAGGAATCTGTACGAGGAACTGAATCTCCCATGCACTGCTGGTGGAAGTGGAAAACATAGAGCTACTCTGGGAAATAGATGGCAGTTTGTCATAACGATAAACATACTTATCATGCAACTCAGCAATCACACCTCCTGGATATTTATCCTAAAGAAATTAAAACTTGTGTTCCCACAAACACTTGTAAGTGAATGCTTGCAGAAGCTTTATTTATAATAGCCTAAAACTGGAAATAACCCAAATGTTCATAAACTGATAAGTGGGTAAACAGATTGTGTTATATTCAATAGTGGAATATTACTCATCAATTAAAATGAACAATCTAAGGATATATGTGGGAACACGGAGGAACCTAAACATATACCAAAATGAAACAACACAAACCTGAAAATGTTACATATCTTATTACCCCAATTGTATGGCAAGATAATAATATGTTAATTTCCTTTATTTGATCATTGTGATTATGGTAGAGACTGTCCTTTTGGCATGTAGTATTCTCAACATTCTCAAGAGTTTTACCAAAAGGGAGGAGGAAGAGATGAGGAGGGACGATGCAAACCAGATGGTCCCTCGCCATGAAGTACCACTGCTCACTCTCCGGGGTGGCCTTTACTTTCTCTTTACTAAAACCTGATGATCATGGTTCAAGGCCAGCCTGGGCAGGAAAATCGGCGAGACTCTCATCACCAGTTACCAGAAAACTTGAAATGGCTCTGTGGCGCAAAGAGGTGGGGCCTTGAGCTACAAAAGCTCAGGGACCACACCCATGTCCTGGAGCTCAATCCCATGATGGACCAACAACAACAAAAGCTTTGTACATTCTTCCTACTTTGATTTATTTCACCAGGGACACTGAGCTGAACAGAAGTCATAGCTACATAAGAAGGGAGGAGCATATTTTTGTGGGCTTCCTTATGTCTCTTAGTTCCTTGTGGAAGTTACTGGGTCATTCTTTACTAACTCAGTGTTTCAGAAAACAAATGCTCACAACTGCCTTTTGCACCTTTCTGAAGAGTTTACACTAAGGCTGTCTGCACTCATGTTTAAACAGCAAAGTGTGACCTAGTCTACTAGAGTACTTGCATGTCAAAGGGCACCCAAGCTCATGGGCATGAAGAGTCATTCACATCTTGGGACAGGACGTATAGCTGGTCCCCAAGTGTTTCTAAAGCATAGAGAGCCACTGCTTTAGCTTTACCTGTTTTCCACAAAGATCAGAACAGAGTTGGGGAAATGGGTTTAATTTTTTTTTTTTTTCCAGTGCTGGACACAACCCATGGCCTTGAACTTGCTAGGCAAATGCTCCAGCATTTGAGCTATGCCACAGCTCTAGCTTGTTTTCTAAACTTGCCAGGTACCAGTAGATCATTCTATCTACTTAAGAGGCTGAGATCTAAAGATCTTGGTTCAAAGCCAGCCCATGAGACTCCATTTCCAATTAGCCAGCTAGAATGAGCAGCCCCTGGTGGTTCACTCTTATAATCCTAGTTCCTCAAGAGGTTGAGATTCAATGATTGTGGTGTAAAGTCAGCCCGGAAAGACATATCCAAGAGACTCCCCTCTCTAATGAACCGGCTAAAAGCCACAAGTGGACTGTGCAAGTGGTAGAGTGCCTGCCTAGCCACGAGTGGTTATGTCCTGGGTTCAAGTCTCAGTGCTAGCATAAATACATGAACACACACACACACACACACACAATTACCTAAGCTTGTAACTTTTTAAAAGGAAAAGCAAAATACTGGAGGTATTTTCACTCCATCACAACTAGCTCTTAAAGACGAAGAGGGGTGGATTAGATGCTCTCTCGTTAGTTTTGGTTCCAAAGTATGTGATCAATTCAGCTAAACAAACATGACTTAAAGAACTTACATTTTTTTCTAGATATGATCACAATATTTGCTACAATAATAGATCTTCACTTTCCTTAAATGAATGCATTTACATGAATTATCGAGTGATTCATTTAATAAAGAGTAGCAACTACTCTGAGCACCATGTTCCCTAGACTCCAAGCTTACTTTCTAGTATAATGAAACCAGGCCACTGACTGCTGGGAATCAAGTGAAAGGGCACAAGAGCGCACAACTACCATCCTGTGGAGATTCAGAGACTGGAGACCGCACCAGAGTCGCCAGATCAGTGGGGGGTCACGTGAGGCACCTGGCTGCGGATGCCGTCCTGCACGGTGTCCGGAAATGGCAGTGGCCAGTGGAGCTGGGTGCTGGCAGGGATTACGCTCAGCTTTGTGCAGAGGCTGTGATTGGTGTCAACTGTGACGGCAGCTTCGGCCTTCCCGCCCGTTGCCCCTGTGCGGCTGGGAAGGCTCCACTGCAGCTTTTCTCCTACTGTCAGACTCTGTTCCTCTTCTGTCATCCAGCCCAAGGTGTAAAAGCCTTTTCCCTTGGGGAAAAGCTATGGGTTGTGGAAAAACATCTAGCTCTATCCTTTATACCCACTAAACCACAGGATTAGATCCTTTGTGGATTCAGCCATCTTATGATTAATTTGAAAAGAAAACTCACCTAAATTACACTTTCAAACAAGCATTTACTTCTGCCAAAATTAAGGGTGCGTACATGGGCAGTAGCAATGCCATTAACTGGGCATGTTGCTGACAAAAGCAGAGTGAAGGTAAGAGGATCTCTGGAATACGTTTCCCGGGACACTGCCTGAGCCCATTCTCATTACTGCGTCTCTGAATGAACAGCCTCTTAAGTGATCTCTTCATTTCAGGGCCTCAGGCCTTTGATGCCTCAGGTCCAGAATCCTAATACCCTGGCAAAGCCTTTGGCTTCTTTCTCCAGCCAGTGTTTTAAAAATGCATAAAATATATAGGATTAGAATATAAGGTTTGAACTGGGGGCCTCACTCTTACTAGGCACTTGAGCCATATTCCCAGTCCTTTTTTTCTTTATTTTTCAGATAGTGTTTACCTAGACTGACCTAACAGAAACTCTAAAACTTAAACCTCACGGCATGTGTCTAGCTTATTGGTTTAGATAGAGTCTCACTAACTTTATGCCTAAGCTGGGCTATGCTAGTCATCAAGAGCTCTGCTTCCCGAGTAGATGAGACCATAGGTGTGAACCACTGTGTTCAGATGAACTGAGGAAACCATGATGGTGACGATGATAATGCTGGTTGTGGGGCTCGAACTCAGGGCCTAGGCATTGTCTCTGAGCTCTTTTGCTCAAGGCCAGACCTCTACCACTGAACCATAGTGCCACCTCTGGTTTTTTAGTTCATTGTAGATAAGAGTCTCACAGGGACTTTTCAGCCTGGGCTGGCTTGGAACCACAGTCTTCAGATCTCAGCCTCCTGAGCAAGTGGGATTGATTATAGGCCGGAGCCACCACTACCCAGGTAGGAAATTATTATTATTTTTTAAGCTGAGGATGAGGCTGGGAATATGGTTTAGTGGTAGAGTGCTCACTTTACATGCATGAAGCCCTGGGTTCGATTCCTCAGCACCACATAAACAGAAAAAGCCAGAGTGGCACTGTGTGGCCTAAGTGGCAGAGTGCTTGCCTTGAGCAAAAAAGGAAGCCAGGGACAGTGCTCAGGCCCTGAGTTGAAGCCCCAGAACTGGCAAAATATATATATATATATATATATATATATATGCTGAGGATGTACTTCATTGGTAGAGCTACAGCTACTCCTAGAGTATTTTCCTAGCAAGCGGAAGGCCCTATACTCAATTCCCAGCACCTCCACATGGAATTGATGTGAGGACTAGTAATCTATGTGGGGTATTGGGGGGGAGGTACTAGAGGTTGAACTCATGACCTCAGCACTGGCTTGGCTTGTGTGACTGGTGTTTTACTACTTGAGCCATGCCTCCAGCCCCTCCCTCTTAGAATGGAAACATTTTCCAAAAGTTTATTAGCAGACTTCCTCGATCTCACAGGGTGAGCCTCCCTAAACACACACTCTGATACACACAAAGCACACAGGCAAAAGGAGTTTTAATAAATATGATATGTAAAGCACCTAATTCTGTGGGCAAACAATGCAGCCAGGGACAGAGCCAAATTAAACCACTAATCCACCAAGGAGAAGCAAACAGAATTTGCAACTAATCAGAGTAAACTTGAACCCTCATACTTCACCTATGTCCCAAATGTCACGCTTCTGATAGAGCTCACTCAGTAGAGAAAAAGCAGCATTTAGCATACCAAGTTCCATACCATGAATCCCCTCGAAGACAAAAGTAAATGAACATCACGAGAAAATAAAAGTTTACCAAGTAAAAGCTAGCTTTACAGCTCCTCCTACAATACAGATTACATTAACGTATATTTTAACCCTTTTGTGATCTGTCTACAAAATATTTGCACTCTACTGCCTTGAAGCATTTGATTGGATTTCTTCTTGAGTTGGGTTAAATTTCTGCTTGAATTGGTTCAAAGTATCAGAACAGCAAATTTACATATTTTCTATACTACCACAGATGGACATTTATAGAAGTCTACAACCAAAGTCCTTGTCCCGTTTCTCTGAATATTCTGCTTTTGTCCTCAGATTGTAACAAGCTTCTAGAAACACAAAAATATGAAGACACATAAAAATTTAAAAGAAAACAGGTACCTGTCATTATAAGTAACTGTAAACTTTAGTGAAGTTTGTTGTAATCTAACTTTGACTGTTAGGATCAGTCTAAAGACAACCAAAACTTACTTGATTTTTTCCAAAGAAAAACTGATAGGAGCATAATTAAAGGACACTGGCCAAATTAAGCCTCAAAAATACCAATAATGGTAAGGGATTCAAGTAAATTAGAAAAAGAAACTGAGTCCATGGTAACAGTAAAATGGTGAGTAGCAGAAGGAAAGCACTTCATTAGAAAAGAATATCAGCTAATGAAAGTAAAGAAAAATAGAGTACAAAAACCATGTGGCAACTATTGTAATTATTAATTCAAGTAAGAATTGCTGAGGAACAAGATATTGACAAAGTCTAAAATTACAAAGTCTAAAGTTACTGATTACAGGTAGAAAAATGTACCTGTATAATGGAGAAATTTGTTGGATACCAACATAATCAAGTTATTGAACTTAACTTCATTATTAACTAAACAAACTGACTTTATGTGTTTCCTTGATATAATGCACCAAACCACTTTCACCATTAAAAAAAAATTTTTTTTTAGTTAGTGATGGAGCTTGAACTCAGGACCTGGGCACTGTCTTTGAGCTCTTTTGCCCAAGGCTTCTACTCTACTACTTTGAACCATAGGACCGCTTCCGGTTTTCTGGTGGTTAATGGGAGATATGGGTCACATAGACTTCCTGCCTGGGCTGGCTTTAAACTGTGACCCTCAAGTCTCAGCCTCCTGTGTAGCTAGGATGACAGGTGTGAGTCACTAGCTCCCAGCTCCAAAAAATGGAGGCACATAATCAGATAAAACTAAACTATGGAACATTTTACAAATAACTGGGCTGGACATTTCAAAACTGTCTGGTTGATGCGAGGCATGGTGCGACACGCTTACCACCCTAGAGATTTAGGAGGCAGTCAGGAAGATCACAATCGGAGGCCAACTCCGATGAGTTAGTAAGACTCTATCTCGAGAACAAGCCAGATAAGGTTGAATGGGCGACACTGATCAAGAGGCACTGCAAGCCAGGTATTGGGAGCTGCTCAGGAAGATGAGATCTGAGGATGGCAGTTCGAAGCCAGCCTGGGCAGGAAGCGAGAAGGGGAGGTGTGGCTCAGTGGAAGAGCACACGCAAAAAATGCACTGTATTCATAAATGGCTTGGTTAATTGGCAACCCTTTTGTACAAGAATTTAAAGATAATTTTGTAAAAACTCAAAAAAACAAAACAAGAACAAGCCAAGTATGGTACACACCTTTAATTTCAGCTACTGGGGATGGGGAAGTAGGAGGATCACAGTCCAAGGTAGCCAGGGTGAAAGTGGAAAGAAAAATGGAAACTGGAAGCAAGACCCTGTATTCAGACTCCAGTGCTGCAATATGAATTAGTTAATTAAGTTCTTCTTAATTAATTAAACTCTACTTG
This sequence comes from Perognathus longimembris pacificus, assembly GCF_023159225.1. NCBI lineage: Eukaryota > Metazoa > Chordata > Mammalia > Rodentia > Heteromyidae > Perognathus > Perognathus longimembris. The sequence continues at coordinate 2,281,907 of NC_063173.1, read as the reverse complement.
TTTAGGCCCACGGCCAACTACAACATTACTGAATCTCTCCAGGTTTACTCCACTGGAGCCATTTGGTTCAAGTGGGTCACAAAAGTTATTCCTTATTATTTATTAGCCTTTTTTCTTTGTTTCTGCTATATTTTCATTCCTTTCTTTTAAAATTATTGTTATTGTCAAGGTCATGTAAGTCAGGTAATGAGTACATTTCTTTTTTGGACGATGTCATCTCTTCCCTCCCTCTCTCCTAGTTTTTCCTTCCAGTCCCCATCTCCATTCCTTTCTAATTCCTTTTACCAATCCAAAGAATACCTGTTGGGGATCTTTCTAGAGGATGTGCTTAGACAGGTACAACTGTTTACTTTGCAAAACAATGGGATATTAAACACTTGCAATGTTTCTTTAAATTGAATGTCTTTGAAACATATAACTGGAACTCATAAAAAGGAAAGGGGAATTCCCAGGAGCCACAAATGGAGGAAGAGTTGAAATAAAAATTGTGAACTAATACTGAGTTTACCTTCAGGCATTTGTCAGTCTCTGTCTAACATTTGAAAAAATATACTGTTATTACAAAGGTGAAGTACAGAGGTGTTACAGTAACCTAAGTGAAATAAAGAATACATTTCTTTTTGGATAATGTCACCCCTTCCCTCCCAGTGTCCCCTTCCTATCCCCAGCAAGTATAGAGTTCATTTACAACGTAATATCTAATGAGTACCACTGCTGCATCTGTTCTTCCTTCATTCCTCCATTTCTGTGCCTCCCCTTGGATTCCTGAGGACATATAAATGAACAAACAACAAAAAGAGGAAACAAAAACTAGAAAAAAGAAACCGTATTTTCATTTCCTGGAGTTCATTTCAATAAATATTATTTTGTATGATCAGATGCACGCAGGCATTGTGCCTTCCTGTTGTTCCTCTACTAAGTTTCCTTCCCTTCCTTTTTTTTTCCTTTTTGGCCTGTCCTGGGGCTTGAACTCAGGGACTGGGCTCTATCCCTAAGCCTCTCTGTTCTCAAGGCCAGTGCTCTACCACTTGAGCCACAACAGCACTTTTGGCGTTTTCTATTCATGGGGTTCTGAGGAATTGAACCCAGGGCTTCATATATGTGAGACAAGCACTCTGCCACTAAGCCCCAGTCCCAGCCTGTTTTACATTTTTTTTTTTTTTTTTTTTTTTTTTTTGGCCAGTCCTGGGCCTTGGACTCAGGGCCTGAGCACTGTCCCTGGCTTCTTCCCGCTCAAGGCTAGCACTCCGCCACTTGAGCCACAGCGCCGCTTCTGGCCGTTTTCTGTATATGTGGTGCTGGGGAATCGAACCTAGGGCCTCGTGTATCCGAGGCAGGCACTCTTGCCACTAGGCTATATCCCCAGCCCCTGTTTTACATTTTTTAATGAACATAATTAAATTAGTAGTAAGGGGTTTCATCATGACATTTCCTTGCATGTATGTAGTTTACTATTATTCGCTCTTTCATATCCTAAACACCCTTCCTCTTATCTCCCTTCTTACCTCTATTAGTTCACCTTTCACATTTGTAACCTAGCTGCCACCCTGTATCTTCAAGTGTTCCCTTACGCTTTTCTCAAGTAGTTTCATAACTTTGGGGCTTAAAAGTCTTTTGATCTATTCTTAGTTGATTTTTGTACAATAGGGATCTAGCTTCAGTTTTCTACATGTGAATATCGTTTTCCTAGCAACACTTGTTAAAGAGGCCGTCTTTATTCCTGGGTATGTTTTTGGCACCTTTGCCAAGATTCATGTGGCCATACAAGCTTTGGCTTTTTTCTGGATACTTCTACTCTAGTCTACGCTAAGCTAACTATACAGCACTACTCTACTCTCTCTTCTCTGTTCTGTTCTATTCTTTCATGTGTCTGTTTTTGTGCCAGTACCAAGCTGTTTTTGTTACTATGGCTCAGGATAGCTTTGGTTATTCAATGCGTTGTATTTCCATATGAATTGTAGGATTTTTTTTTTCTATTTGAGAAGAATGTCATTGAAATTTTGTTGGGAACTGCATTAGATCTCCTTTAAATGTTCTTTTAGTAGTATGGCCATTTTAAGAGTATTCATTCTGCCAGTCCCTGAATATGAAAAGTCTTTCCATCTTTTATTATTTCTTTTGCTAGTTCCAGTTTTGAACTCATCCTTGAACTTGGTAGTTAAGCACTATACTACTTGATCCATTCCTCTTATCCTTTTGGCTTTGTTTTTCCAGGTAGGTCTTACATTTTTGACAAGGCTAGTCCTGGACTGCAATCCTCCTAATTATGCTTCCTGCGTAGATGAAGGATTTCAGGCGTGAATCCCTAGGCCCAACTCTCTGGTTGAGATGGTCTATAACATTCACCTAGGCTGGCTTCAAACCCTGATACTTCCAGTGTCCCATTTTAGTTTTTTATTTATTTTATGTTTGTGCCTGTCCTGGGGATTGAACTCAGGGCCTGGAACTGTTCTTGAGTTCTTTTTGCTCAAGGCTAGTGCTCTACTGCTTGATCCACAGCTCCACTTCTGGGTAGTTTATTCCACTTTTCAGGCAGTTTAGTGGAGAGTCTTGCAGACTTTCCTGATGGCTTTGCACTGTGATCCTCAGGTTTCAGCCTCCTGAGTAGGTGATTACAGGCATGAGCCACTGGTGCCTGGCCCAGTGTTCTATCTTAAATATGTCAAATCCAAATATATTCATAAAAAAACAAAAATATTAAAAAAAATCAATATGGGTACTGGTGGCTTAGCGGTTTGAAGCCAACCAGGGCAGGAAAGTCTGTGAGACTCTTATCTCTAATAAGCTACTCGGAAAAAGCTGGAACTAACACTGTGGCTCAGACAGTAGAGCGCTAGCCTTGAGCACAAAGAGACACAGGGGCAGCACCCAGGCCCTGAGTTCAAGCTTCCAGGGCTGGCATTAAAAAAAAAGAAGGGGGAGTTTAATGGTAATGTTATATTTCAGTAGCATGGGATGAGGTGGGAAGGGAGAGAAAAGAGAGAGAGAACCTCTTTGTACATCAGTTTGATAATAAAAATTTGAAGAATAGAAAAGAGAGAGAGAGAAAGTAGATGCTTTCTACTTTGCAGATATGGTCTAGAAGAGGTGGAAATCACTTGGTCAGACTCATGTACTATCAACCAAATACTAGCCACTTACCTCAGTTCCTGTTTCTCTCCAATCCCAATCCCGGCTACCACCTGGCCATACTTTGCAATCCTTATAGGTTTTGGTAGAGCCTTGTACTTTCATTTGTCCCCATGAGAGGGACGCAATTTCAGGGGAGGACATAGGGAACTGAACTGAAATCTGAAATTAAAAGAAAGAATAGGCTACATCAATTATAAAATAGGGTTGAACCATTCAAAGCACAGAGTTGGTAAGTGCAGTCATGTATGGCGCGAGAAGCACCTTCCTCACTTCAGTGGTGCCACAGCTCCTCTTGAAGTAGAGAAGCTATCTATCAGGGGCTGGGAGCGGAATCACCCACGCGTGGCAGCCACACACTCCAATCACGTCTCCTACTCCCAAGAGCATTCATCCTCAGGAGATTTTTTGAGATAAAACTAAAAGATGGAGATTTATTTCTGCATGATAGGGGAAGAAGCTGACACATCCTCCCCCATAAAAACTGGTACAGCTGGGGAGAGGGGGGAGCTGTCAAAAACGACAATTTGTTGCCTAGAAATAAAATCCAAGGCACAACGTAAACTGAGAAGTGCTTGTTTCTGTAAGCTGTGAATTTCAGGTAAGAACAGGAGGCGTTTTCATTGTCCTTGTCTGGGACTATGCCACTAACCCACCTGGCTTTGCTGGCACTGAAGTTCAGTGAGGTTAGGACTTGAGACTGAACAGCCTGGCTGCCAATGCCGGGGGGGGGGGGGGTGGTGCACTAGATTTGCACCATTATCTGTTGAAAATGATGTTGTTGGCAGACAGAAGATTGGCAGACTAGGCCGGGACTGAAGAATCGCTCAGAGGTTATCCAGGCATTCACAGACATTATAAGCTCTCTATACATCCCAAGTAGGCTAGACACTAAGAGCTTATGCATCCAAGATCTTGTAATTCACCCAATATCCCATGCTGGTGCCTGTGCACATGCCTGAGCCTGCGCGCAGAAGCAAAACCGGAGGGCTGACAGGGGCTCCACCAAAGGGAAAAGCCAGGGAAAACAGGTGGAACTTCCAGCCCACACCCCAGAGCCCATACTGATGAAAGGCTGCACAGCATTCAAGTCTTGCTGGCTCACGATATTGGAGTAAAATCTTGAGTTGATTTCTGGTTGAACCATTAAGCTATGTAAACACAGAGGAGACCCCTGGAAAAACAGGATTAATACAATTAAAAAAAAAAAGCCAGGCACCGCTGGCTCACACCTTTCATCCTAGCTACTCAGGAGGATGAGATCTGAGGATCACGGTTCAAAGCCAGCCCAGGCAGGAAAGTTCATGAGACTCTTATCTCCAATTAACCACCAGAAAAGTAGAAGTGGCACTGTGGCTCAAGTGGTAGAACACTAGCCTTGAGCTGAAGAGTGCAAGGACAGCACCCAGGCCCAGAGTTCAGGCCCTATGACCGACACCCCCCCCCCCAAAAAAAAAAGATTTCATCAGCCACACAGTGCATGACAGTCAAAATTCACAAATTGGTGCTGTGGTTTGGATGCCTGTCTTCCAGCATCCTGTGGAAATGTAACTGCAATATGTTTATTAACAGCTTCCTGAGTAGCTAGGATTAAAAGATTGGGTCGCCCGAGTCTGACTCAACATAGTTTCAAGAGTCACCTACATTGTACTGTCAATAGTGTGCATAGGTATGCATGATACTCTATTACAGAAGTATATAAAATTCATAAATCATTTTATTTTTATTTTCTGAACTTAGAAAGGTTGGAAAGGGGGTTATAATTTAACATATCTGCCTAAGTGTCCAATACTTCTCAATCAGATTCACTCCTGTAACTAACATATCAATTCTGTTGATGGATATTGGTATTCTTTTTAAAAATATTTTTAAGTGAAGGCAGACCCAGAAAAATATAGGTTGTGGGAGCTAGGATATGCCTATAAATCTAGAAATAAACAAAGTGGGTGACACCAAAGCAGTTATAAATAAATTAACTGAAGTATAATAGATTCTTTAGAGAATGCAAGAAATATAATTCTTTATAAAAGACTAAGTCCAATAAAATAAGTACCAGGAAATAGGTACTTGTAAAAGAGGGGGAGAGGGGAGAGGGGTAGAAGAATGAAGGAGGAAATGAGTAGAAAGCAAGAATGCATTGTCTATACCACAGAACTGAGAAAAATAATGGAAGGGGTGGGCTGAAGGGGGTGACAATGTTGAAAGGGTAACACATATCAAGATACATTGTATACTTCAATTGCTTTGTTAAATAGCAAAAAATTCAACATGTAACCTAAAAATTAGGACAAGTGACCTGGGTGCCAGTGGCTCACACCTGTAATCCTAGCTACTCAGGAGGCTGAGATCTGAGGATTGAGGTTCCCCAAGCCAGACTGGGAAGATGGGCAGAAAAGTCAGTGAGTCTCTTACCTTCAATAAACTACTTCACTAAAAGCTGGAAGTGGTGCTATGGCTCAAGTGATAGAGTGTTAGCCTCGAGCACAAAGAGGCTCAGGGATAGTGCCCAGGCCCTGAGTTCCAGCCCCAGGACCAGTCCCCCCCCCAAAAAAAAAATAAAGTGAGGGAAGGGATGAGGAGTGGGTGAGAATGTTACAAGCAGTGACACTGATCATGAGGCACTGTTGAATGGCAACTCTTTTGTACAATTATTTTAGGAAAATAAAAATGTATTTTAAAAAGATAATGCGAAATTTCAACTTTCTTAAGCAATTCTTATAGTTAAATGATGTACAATTTATTTTGTAGGTTTTTTTTTTTTTGGCCAGTCCTGGGCCTTGGACTCAGGGCCTGAGCACTGTCCCTGGCTTCTTTTTGCTCAAGGCTAGCACTCTGCCACTTGAGCCACAGCGCCGCTTCTGGCCATTTTCTGTATATGTGGTGCTGGGGAATCGAACCTAGGGCCTCGTGTATCCGAGGCAGGCACTCTTGCCACTAGGCTATATCCCCAGCCCAATGATGTACAATTTAATGCTTAAAGGCCTCTTCATAAAAGTAGCAGTACTGTAAGTTGCAGGTTTTAAAAAATAGCTGTTTTAGTACCTTTACACTTAAATCTGAGAATATATGTGTATGTGTGTATACTTATATATGTGTGCATGTGTATACATACTGGTATAAAACTAAGATTAGACAGCTGTAACCTACAATTTCACTTGGCCCAGAAAGCCAGATAAGATAAGTGGTATTTGGGTGTGTGTTGCTTATTTTCAAGAATGGACTTTGTGAAGCATGACCTGAACCTTGCTTTGTAGTAAAAACACCTCTTATCTTCTGGGTGGATATAACTTTCACATACTCAAAGACTTTGTTCCCATGCCAATCTGGATTAGAAAAGGCAGCCAAGTCTAACCTTACTGTCAACCTCCCTTTGAATAATGGTGCAAGCACACAGAAAAGAAATCTATAGTTTAAGAAAAAAAAAAAAAGCTTTTTTTAAAATAATGACAGATGCTGGCAGGGATATGGCCAAAAGGGAACCTACTACACTGTTGGTGGGAGAGTAAACTTGTTCAGCTGCTCTGGAAAGCAGTATGGAGGTTCCTCAAAAGGCTAAATATAGAGCTCCCCTATGACCCAGCAACCCTACTTTTGGGCGTTTACCCAAAGGATCACAAGCAAGACCACACGAAAGCCACCAGCACAACTATGTTCACTGAAGCACTATTTATCATAGCTAAAATATGGAACCAACCTCAGTAGATGAATGGGTCTATGCTTCTATCAGAAAGAATGACATTGCTCCATTTGTAAGGAAACGGAAAGACTTGGGGAAAAAAAATCATTAAGTAGAGTGAGCCAGACCCAAAGATTCTATGGTTTCCCTCAGTGGTAATGATTAGTCTATGTCTAGGAGCGTCCTAGCGGATGACCACAATAGCTCAATAGCTATCCAAAATATGGAAACAAGTGGTTTTAACATTGATGTTATTTTTAACATCAATGTGAACTTATTGCTCTCTTCTTCTGTTTATCGTTCTTGCGGGAACAGTACCGGCTCAGGAACAAACACTTGAAAGCACCGCGTGTCGGGACCCTGTGGAAATGGCCCGGGTCCCCCACCCTACCTGCTCCCCGACGCGGAGCAAGTTCCAGAATGTCACCGAGTGATTCTCGTGGGACTCCGAGCGCATTCTATTCACCGCGCCGCGCTCCCCGCGAGGAGGAGGCGCCCGCCGGGCTGGGTCCCCCCCCCAGGGGTCCCCCCGCCCCGCCGAGGGGAACTCTGTCTTGGGACGCACCGTGCTCGCTCTTCTCCCCCGCGCCCCGGCCGGCCGCCGGGCCCTCCGCGGATTCCCCACCCCCACCCCGCGGGCGCCGGCCCCCGCGGCAGGGCGGAGGCGCTCGGACCCCTCAGCGGACGTGCGGGGGATCGGCCGCGGGCGGCTCCTTCCCCTTCCTCGCCCGCGCCGCGCTCCCGGTCTCGGCCTCTTCATTGCCCTCCGCGCGCTCCCCCGCCTCCCTCCGGGCCGACTCGGCCCCTGAATCCCCCCCGAAAACTCACGCGGAGCTCCGGTCCTCGGAAAGGCTCTCCACAGCGACCCGCGGCTTCGCCCGGCGCCCCGGCGGGCCGGACACCCCCGCCCCGCCCCCTCGGATCCGATTGGCCGGCGCGCCGCGAGCTCCCGCCCCCTCGGATCCGATTGGCCGGAGCGCCGCGAGGCCCCGCCCCCGCGTCCCGCCCCGCCCGCCGTGTTTTCATTCCCCGTGTCACACGAGGCTGTGGCGGAGCCGGGGTGGGCGGGGAGAGGACGACGCGGGGCCGGCGGCGCACGGACGGCGGGGAGCGAGCGGCTCGGGCGCCTCTCTGCCCTCGCGCGGCGGCGCTCTCGACTGCTCCGGCCCGCCGGGGTATTGTGGGATCGCGGCGGCGCCGTGCCCGAGTCGGCCGGCTCCGGGGGGCGGGCCCGCTCGAGAGCGCCTCCTGTCGCCCGTGCGCTGGCCCTGCCAGTCCTCGGCACCCCAACTCCTCCCGCGCCCCCCCCCCCCCCGCCGCCTCCTCCATCCTCCAGTTCAAAATGGCGGCGGCGGCGGCGGCGGCGGCGATGGCTCCTCCGGGCTTCCCGGGTGCGTGCCCCAACTTCGCCGTCGTCTGCTCCTTCCTGGAGCGCTACGGGACGCTGCTGGACCTGCCCGAGCTGCCCTTCCCCGAGCTGGAGCGGGTGCTGCAGGCGCCGCCGCCCGACGGCGGCCACGGGGAAGGTGAGCCTGGGGCCCGAACGCCCGGCGGGAAGCGGCCCCGCGCGCGCCGCCGCTCCGCCTGCGCCCCCTGCGCGGCCCCGGGGTCCGCGGGCTGCGGGGGGGGGCCGGCGCGGCCCCCGGGGCGGGGGGCGGCGGAGGCCCGGGGCGGGCCGAGGGCGGGGAGGGCGCCCATTGTGCCGCGGGGCCCGGGAGGGCTCCCCCGCCGCGGGGCCGGTCCTCCCCCCCTCTCCCCGGCCCTCCCTCGAGGTGGCGGGGCCCGGGCGGCGCAGGTCCCGGACGGCCGGCTCTGCGCCGTCCTCCCCTTCCCCTCCTCCCACCCGCGCTCCAGACCTCCCCGGGGGGTGGGGGGTGCGGTGTGTGTGCGGGGTGAGGGGGGGGAGCCGGGGCCCATCCCCGCGCCCCCTCGGCGCCCTCCACCTGAGTGGGCGGCGGCGAGGGTCCCCCTCCCTCCCTCCCTCCCCCCGTGGGAACTCCCCCGGGAGAGTAAGCTCATCCCCAACACCCCCTACCCCCCGCAACTCCCTCTGCCCGGCCCGGAGACCCGCACCCCCAGCCCAAGGAGGGGTGTCCCCCATTCCGGTGTCGGGGGTGGGTGGACTGGGGAGGGGAGGGGAGGACGCAGTCAGCTCGCTGGGCTCCTCCACTCCGCCCCGGGGAGCAGAGGGTTAATCTCTCCTCCATAGTTTTCTCCCCCTCTCGACACCTCCCCCCCCAAAAAAAAATAATAGCCCCGCGTCTCCCCACTTTTCCAGTCCCTCCCCCTCCCCCCGGGTCTCGGCGGTCCGGGGGGGCCGGGCGGGGCCCCGGCGGCGGGGGGGGGGGAAACAGTTGAGGTAGGTGCTTGTTGCTCGCGTTGCTCGCTCGGGCGCCGCCGCTCTATTATTGGTGTTCGCGAGCGGGGCTCGTTCCACGGGAGGCCGGCGCGCGGCGCGCAGCGCGCATGCTCCGCCCGGCCCCATTGAAACTTCCTGCCGGGGCCCGGGCGGCCCCGCCCCCCCGCGCCGCGCCCCGCCCCGCGCCCCGCCCCGCCCCGCCCCGCCCCGCCGCCTCCGGCCGGGCCGCCCGCTCGGGGCGCGCTGTTGTTTTCCCGAAAGAGCGTTTTCTGGCTTTCTTCGTTCCTCGTTCCCGTTCCGATCTGTATTCGCTGGCCGGGGCCGAGCGGGGTGGGCACGGCACCCGCCGCCTAGGCCGCTTCCTCTCCACGCGAGCCGAGTCCTCCTCCCGACCTCGGCCCCCGGGAAGGAGGTGGCCGGGGAACGCGAGGCGAATTCTGTTTGCTCCTAGGAAGGGCCCAGGTGTGAAGTTGGCCCAAGTGTCCGGTAGAAAGTGCGAGTGATGCTGGGATACCACAGACTCGCCTTGTGCAGCCGTGACGGCACCGTCCTACAGCTTCCCCTGGCCATATCCTGCCGCTGGCCGACCAGAAGACTTCTTTTAAAAGTAGTATAAGACGGGAGCGTGGTTACTGCAAAGAGACTTCCTGCAGGATTTCAGCATTAAGCTCCCAGTGTAGTAATTCCACTATCAAGTTGCATTTACATTCCTTTTGAAAAAGAAGTGGTCATCGTGACATAGTATACCTTAGTAAGTTACTTTTAGGATACATGGATAGTTAGAGTAATGGATCTTTCAGAGAGGAAAAAGAAATGTGGGTGTTTGGGGAATGAACTGCCTGTCATTTGTTCTTGGAATTCGCTTGGACCAGGTCTGGACACAAACATCGGCTTGGGGGGGTGGTGGGGGGGGTTGGATTGTATTTTGGATGGTATACAGGAACTGTTGCTTATTCATTTCTATTAGGTATTTTGAGTAGTGCATTTAGTTTAAATTAGTAACAGAAAAAACAGAAAAAATATTAGGGGTTAGTGTTGAATACAGAGTCACTAGCTAAGCAAACGTGAGAAATAAAGATGTATGTATCGACATTTTGACATCTTTTGGAGAAAACGAATTTACCGATTGACTTCGTTTAAGCGCTTTATGATCTTTCTCCTAAAAAAAGTTGTTTAGAAATTTTAAGTTTTGATATTGTAGCTTCTGCTTATAATGTCCTGACCCCAAGTTATGAGAATCAGTCTGGAACAGAGAATTGTACAGAAGTATCCACCTGAGTTTCAAATTTTCAGAAGTTGTATAGTATTCAACGGTAATAAATGTTCTATAAGTAATTATGGTTATTTAAGAATAAGATGAGGGGCTGGGGATATAGCGTAGTGGCAAGAGTGCCTGCCTCGGATACACGAGGCCCTAGGTTCGATTCCCCAGCACCACATACACAGAAAACGGCCAGAAGCGGCGCTGTGGCTCAAGTGGCAGAGTGCTAGCCTTGAGCGGAAAGAAGCCAGGGACAGTGCTCAGGCCCTGAGTCCAAGGCCCAGGACTGGCCAAAAAAAAAAAAAAAGAATAAGATGAAAACATGATTTTTTTCAAATGTCTGCCAAATACTTAATAAGTAGAACTGTTGTTCCTTTCTTCTTCTTTCCTCCTCCTCTCCTCCTCTGTTTTTTTGTTTTGTTTTGTTTTGTTTTGTTTTTTATGTCAGTTCTGGGGCTTGAACTCAAGGCCTGGGTGCTGCTGTCCTTGAGCTTGAGCTTTTTTTGGGGAGGGGGGCACAAGGCTATTGATCTCCTACTTGATCCACAGTTCCACTTCTGGTTTTTTGGTGGTTAATTGGAGATAAGAGTCTCACAGACATTTGAAGCACTATCCTCATATCTCAACCTCCTAAGTAGTTAAGGATTCCAGAAGTGGGCCCCTGGTGCCCCCAACACAACTGTTATGTGGGGTTGCTGTGAGACAATTACTAAAATACTGAGAGTCCTATAAGCCTAAGAAGTTGGGGGATTTGTGTTCTGGAAAACTTACCATTGCAATTTTAAGATCAAAAAGGACTAATGTATTACTTTTGCCTTTATTTTTCAAAGAAAACCAAGGTACACAGATTTCTAGTACATACAGCTAACTGTTGGTGTTATTCAGTGTTACTTGAACTCCACCTATATACTAAGTTGTCAACAAAAAATGAAAGTGAAAGCCAGCCTTGACAGGAAACTCTGTGAAAGTCTTATCTGCAGTTAAGCAGCAAAAGGCCAGAAGTGAAGCTGTGACTCAAGGGGAAGAGCCCAGGCCTGGAGTTCAAGCGCCAATGCTGGCATACACACACACAAACACACACACACACACACACAGACACTTCAAATGAAGGGATTATATTATCTTCTTCCATGAGGTTCTTATCTCCAGAATACAGGAAGTGGCACTGTGGCTCAAGTGGTAGTGCTAGCCTTGAGCCGAAATGCTCAGGCCCAGAGTTAAAGCCCATGGACCAACAAAAAGTAAAATAACAAAATAAAGATAGAATAGACATCGACTCTGTGAGAGTATTGATACCCAAGATTTCTAAGTCTTTCTTTTCCTGGAAGATGAAAATAAGCTTTTTCATTCTTATAAAGATAATTTTTGTGCTTATATTGGTCAGAGTAGTGTATATATAATAAGTCTGTTAAAGTATACATGGATGAGTGGATTCTCAGTTTATACAATTTTGTTCCATTATTTGCATATTAAATAAGTTTAATCTTTTTTTTTTTTTTGGCCAGTCCTGGGCCTTGGACTCAGGGCCTGAGCACTGTCCCTGGCTTCCTTTTGCTCAAGGCTAGCACTCTGCCACTTGAGCCACAGTGCCACTTCTGGCCGTTTTCTGTATATGTGGTGCTGGGGAATCGAACCCAGGGCCTCATGTATATGAGGCAAGCTCTCTTGCCACTAGGCCATATCTCCAGCCCCATAAGTTTAATCTTGAGTGTTTTAATTTCATGTCTTTTACGTCCTTTGAGAAGATCACATTGTATATATACATATACTACATATGTAGTGTATATATAGTATTGCGGAATTGTAGTATATGTATAGTGTATACTATATATTATACGTAGTATACATATATGCTGTGTGTAGTGAAAATACTATATGTGTATTACTACTATATGTTGTATATACACACATTGTGTGTGTGTGTGTGTGTGTGTATATATATATATATATATATATATATATATATATATATATAAAAATCCGGTAGCCTCATAATGTGTAAATCAGGCTGACTTTGAACTGATGATCCTCTTGCATCAGCCTCCTGAGTGCTGGGACTATCTGCATAATCATTTATTCTTACATTTGATGTTTATGACTTAAAGTTTAACTCTATAGTCAAGCATAAAAGGACATACCTTTTGCTGGGCGCTGGTGGCTCATACCTGTAATCCTAGCTATTCAGGATGCTGAGATCTGAGGATCGCAATTCAAAGCCAGCCTGAGCAGGAAAGTCTATGAGATTCTTATCTCCCGTTAACCACCAAAAATGTGGAATGGAGCTGTGGCTCAAGGGGCAGAGCACTAGCTTTGAGCTTTGAGCAAAAAAGCCCAAGTGCCCAGGCCTTTGGTTCGCCGCGGTTCACCGCCCCTTCCCTCAAATAAAGGACATACCTTTATTCAGATGATATATTTAAATAGTAAGTTTTTTCTCTCCTAGAGGGAATTGGATTGTGAGATAAGATATATTTTAGGCCGAGGGGCTGGGAATATGGCCTAGTGGTGAAGTGCTCGCCTCATATACATGAAGCCCTGGGTTCGATTCCTCAGTACCACATATATAGAAAAAGCCAGAAGGGGCACTGTGGCTCAAGTGGTAGAGTGCTAGCCTTGAGCAAAAAAGAAGCCAGGGACAGTGCTCAGGCCCTGAGTTCAAGCCCCAGGACTGGCAAAAAACAAACAAACAAACAGATATATTTGAGCCTGATAAAATGGAAACGTTGCTACCATAACTGAGGGCACTGTCTCTTAATTTAAACAAAAGATGCATGTGTCATAGTTTGTATAGTAGTATTATGGTAGTAGTGTTATAGATTGTTCACGGTAACATTGCTACAACCAGAGCCTGTTTTGGTGATAAATTTTGTTTGAGCTGTCTGACTTTAAATAATAAGCATTCCTTAGGGCATTTATTATATTACCAAGTGATTACCATCACTTTTGGTATGTCCTAGTGTGAAAGTAACCAAGTGATTGTTAGTATTCTCCTAGAACTGGAGTTAACAAGAACAGGTGCACCTTTTTGTTAATGCAAATGGGCCTACTTTTTTAGATTTCTAGTTACTCAGAAGTTTGCTTAGATGATGTTAAAAGACTCACCTTGGGGCTGGGAATATGGCCTAGTGGTAGAGTGCTTGCCTCGAATACATAAAGCCCTGGGTTCGATTCCTTAGCACTGCATATATAGAAAAAGCCAGAATTGGTGCTGTGGCTCAAGTGGTAGAGTGCTAGCCTTGAGCAAAAAAGAAGCCAGGGACAGTGCTCAGGCCCTGACTTCAAGCCCCAGGACTGGCCAAAAAAAAAAAAAAAAAATCATCTCACCTAGGTAAGTATTAACTTTATTTAATGTCTATAAAATCTAGTAAGTAATATATTTTAAAATAATGAACATGACCCTTTCAAAAGAATTTTCTAATCTAGTAAGAAGTAGCTAAACTGAAGTTTGAACTGCTGTCATCCTTCAAAGACTAATTTCCCCCCCCTTGGTTTCATTAAGTGATATATATTAAGCATATACATACACACATACATATGCATACACATATATATGTGCATTCTAGCCTATTCATCATAGACCAAAATTACCCATACACATCCACAGTAAACTTATGTGTATCATCACATGTACTGAAAAGTTTAAAGTATGTTTTAACTTGAATCTTGTATTCATTTCAAGTGAAGCCATTCATGGGTGTTGCTGGAGTTAAGGAAAAAAAATAAATTTGGTTTTGTTTTTTGCCAGTCCTAGGGCTTGAACTCAGGGTCTGAGCACTGTTCCTGGCTTCTTTTGCTCAAGGCTAGCACTCTACCACCTGAGCCACAGCGCCACTCCTGGCCTTTTCTATATATGTGGTGCTGAGGAATCGAACCCAGGGCTTCATGTAAACGAGGCGAGCACTTTACCACTAGGCCATATTCCCAGCCCAAGGAAAAATTTTGATTCTGTATACTCTTACTACATTATGCTTGTTTTCTTTTGTTGTTTAGTGCTGGTACTGGGACTTCAACCTAGGGCCTGAGTGCTGTCCTTGAGCTTCTTTTGTTCAAGGCTAGTGCTCTACCACTTGAGCATCAGGTCCACTTTTGGGGGGCTAGTTTATTAAAGTCTTGCTTTTTATCCTGGGTTGAGGGATATGTGGCTACCAGTTAATCTCTGGTATCATTTCTTCATCATCTGTATTTATTTACTTTTGTAGATTATGAATGACAAATTTTGATCTCATCCTTTTTTTTTTCCCCCCCTAGTCGGTTGTGGGGCTTGAACTCTGGGCCTGGGTGCTGTCCCTGAGCTCCTCAGCTCAAAGCAAGCTCTCTACCACTTTTAGCCACAGTACCACTTCCGGTTTTCTGATTGTTGATTGGAGATAAGTCTCAATCTTCCTGCCTTAGCTGGCTTTGAACCACGGTCCTCAGATCTCAGCCTCCTGAGTGGCTAGGATGACAGGTGTGAGCCACTGGCGCTCAGCTCATCCTTTTTTCTATTAATATTTAACATGAATCCTAAGTACCTTTTATTTTCTAGTTGCTCAGAATTAAAGATTTGAATATCATTTAAAAGTATTTACCTTGGGCTGGGGATATGGCCTAGTGGCAAGAGTGCTCGCCTCATATACGTGAAGCCCTGGGTTCCCTTCCCCAGCACCACATATACAGAAAATGGCCAGAAGTGGCGCTGTGGCTCAAGTGGCAGAGTGCTAGCCTTGAGCAAAAAAAAAAAGCAAAAAGCCAGGGACAGTGCTCAGGCCCTGAGTCCAAGCCCCAGGACTGGCAAAAAAAAAAAAAAAAAGTATTTACCATATAAAATTTATTTGTCCTAAAATAAGTGCATGAGGGCTCATTTTTGCCTAATTTGTGCATTGTATTTACTTTCTCAATTTATTTTTGCTGGGCTGGAATGAAGCTTGCCATGCATGCTCAGGCTAGGCAGGTGATTGACCACTGATTTACATCCTCAGCCCTTTTGTTTAAAAGTGATAAACATTTGAGAAGAAGCAGGATATCGGGGGTAGGAGTGGGATGGGGTGGGCGAGTTGCGGTGTATGTCATCTTACTAGTCTAGCGGCTGCGTAGGTTGGTCACTTTGCATCAGTGGGGCAGGATGTATGAGAAAACAAGTTAAAAGGATAGATTTATTTTGGCTCATGGCAGGTGAGGTTTCAATCCATGGTAGGCTCATTCCGTTGCTGGGGTCCTCTAGTGAGGCAGAGTGTCGTTGCAGAAGAATGTAGTAGAAAAATGCTGCTTTTCTCTTGGTCACCAGTAAAGGGGTTGTCAGGGTCCAGGACAAGGGATACCTTCAAAGCCATGTTCCCAGTGACTCACTTCCCCCAAGCAGGGCCCACCTCTTACTAGCCCACTCTGCTATGAACTGGCCAGTGGTAAAGTTAGTACCCTCATGATCTGGTCACCTCTCACTTCCATCTGGGGACAAGCCTAGCCTTCAGCACGTGAACTCTTTTGAGGTGGAACTTGATATCCACACCGTAATTCTGGGTAAATTAATAAGAACTAACTAAGCTTGGAAAGTAGTTTCCTTCAATCAGTTACGTTCACAAGGTAAGAACAAAGGCTGTAAGTGTATCAAGCAGAAACTTCACCAAGTTACTAATTTGAAAGGAAACACAAGTGATCTTGACAGATGCTTCCCAATAGACAGACCACGTTTCAATCTTGGATACTTGAAGAAAGTTGGCTTTAATAAATATGTAGTATAGGGCTGAGGATATGGCCTAGTGGTAGAGTGCTTGCCTCCCATACATGAAGCCCTGGGTTTGATTCCCCAGCACCACATAGATAGAAAAAGGCCAGAAGTGGCGCTGTGGCTCAAGTGGCAGAGTGCTAGCCTTGAGCAGAAAGAAGCCAGGGACAGTGCTCAGGCCCTGGGTTCAAGGCCCAGGATTGGCAAAAAAAAAAAAAAAAAAATGCAGTATAGTGTATATTGCTCCTTAAACAAAGTTGAAGAAAGCATTAAAGGTTGTTCATAATTATTGTAGTTTCTAAGACTTTTTTTTCTATATTTGTACATGTTTATACTGATTATTTTTCCCAAAGTAGGGGTATTTTTCCCCATTCAATTTTTCACATTTCATTTTCTATATTATGCATCTTTCTATTAATCACCAAAGTTATTTTAAATTTTCTATAGAAGCTTTATAAAGGTAAGTCAAGTTGCTGCTTTTATTTACTTTTACATTTATTGTTTGATTGGCAGTAACTGGTCTTGAACTCAGAGCCCTGTTCTCTTGCTTTATTTTGTTTAGTTTTTTGCTCAAAGCCACTTGAGCCACAACTCTGTTTTTTTTGTTTTTTGTTTTTTTTGGGGCCAGTCCTGGGCCTTGGACTCAGGGCCTGAGCACTGTCCCTGGCTTCTTCCCGCTCAAGGCTAGCACTCTGCCACTTGAGCCACAGCGCCACTTCTGGCCGTTTTCTGTATATGTGGTGCTGGGGAATCGAACCTAGGGCCTCGTGTATCCGAGGCAGGCACTCTTGCCACTAGGCTATATCCCCAGCCCCCCACAACTCTGTTTTGGCTTTTTGCTGGTTAATTGGAGATAAGAGTCTCTCAGATGTGTCTGCTTGGTCTGGCTTGGAATTTCCATCCTCACATCTCAGCCTCTTATATAGCTAGCATTATAGGCATGATCCACCTGGCTTTTATTTACTTTGAATCCTGAATTTCCTCTTACACTGAGTGTTACCATCTTGTACTCAAAATCATCTAGATTACAAACCCAGCTCTTCCAGGTACTACTAACCTCTGACTTCTTTGTATCCTGTTGTCAAGGCTTGTTGAAGCTGTTTTTATTATCCTTCTTTCTATTCGACCTCACTTTTCTCTTGTTATTGCTATACTTTTAGTCATGCTGAACTGCAGACAGGTCTCTGAGATGTGGAAAGTTGTGTCCCATCTTCTTCCCCCCCCCCCCCCCCCCCGCTTCCCTTTCAGTTGCATATTCTCTCCCCCTTTTTTCCTTTGCCTGCTTTTACTGCACATTTTACCCATCAGGTCTGTTCTGTGAAGAGTATCTTTCTTGTCTTTTTTTTTTTTTTTGGCCAGTCCTGGGCCTTGGACTCAGGGCCTGAGCATTGTCCCTGGCTTCTTTTTGCTCAAGGCTAGCACTCTGCCACTTGAGTCACAGTGCCACTTCTGGCCATTTTCTGTATATGTGGTGCTGGGGAATCGAACCCAGGGCCTCATGTATACAAGGCAAGCACTCTTGCCACTAGGCCATATCCCCAGCCCCTTCTTTCTTGTCTTATAGGTGAAATAGCCACTTCCACACCCCACACATACCCTGTGTAGATTTCATCTCACAGTAATCATAATTTATCATCTATCCTGGGAGACAATAACTGCTTGAGAATGAAGGTTCTTATTGATTGATCCCTAATGACTAGTGGGTAGTAGTGTTTAATAAATGCTTACGAAATGAATTTTTCCTCATTTCATACAGAATGATGTTCTGCTCCAAAGCCCTTTTTTTTAGAATAACTCATATAAAATAAACTTTTATATTACACATTTGCCTAGTGTATGAGAGAGGCATTCTTTCCATTAACAGCTGGACATGTTGGCTATCACTGGAATTAAGCAGATCTTTATGATGTTTTCTTAGATGTGACGTCATAATCAAAAGAAATGCATGCCATAGAAAGTTAGTGCTTATCTGTGATAGTTTACTACCTGGGTGGCCAAGCTACAGCCCGTGGGCTGTCTGTCCTTTGTTTTTGTAAATAAAACGATTGCTCCACAGCCATGTGCAGTTATTCATACATTGTCCTCTTTGCTTTCATACTAAGGTAACAGAGTTGAGTCATTGTCCCAAAGAATTTATGGCCTCCAAAACCTATAAGTATTTACTCTGTAGCCCTTTCCAGAAAAAAAAAACAAACAAAAATAACTGCTAATGCTTATCTTAATACATAAACAAGAAATCACATCAGGTGACCATCCCTGTGCTTAAAAATAAAGATTGAACGCCTGGGATGTTGTATGAATGAAAACATTGGTAGAAAAGTTGTTTCCTTATGTACTTTTTCACACAACTCTTTCTTAGATGAGTTGAGTTTTGAAACTTCTGTTAGCAGTGTGAAATATTATGTTAATTTCTCCCACTCAAAGGTAGCCATGGGTTTCTCTACATAATTGTCATAAGACAACGTGAAATGGGGGCCAAGTGACACAGCCATTGGCATCCAGGACAGGTGTTGTAGCCTTGCTCTTGGACTAGCCTCAAAGTCTGGTCCAAGTGGAATGATTGTAGATCTGATCTGGCTGAATGGATTCCAAGTCTTGGTGAAGATTAGGTTAGATGAATGAAGATACTATTCACTCAGATGGGAAAGATGTATTTATTAAAACTTCAAAAGGCTGGAGGACAGGAGGTTGGGAACCTGTTGACTACTTCCTTATTAGTAGGAGGATTATTAAGTACCTGATCAGTCTGTTTCCTTGTCTTTGGTGGTATTGTCACTGAGTCTAGGTGAGGGTTTATGGAATTTCCCTCTAAAAGTTAGGACTCTTCACTTAGGGCCCATCATTTCATTTGAATAAGAATTTCTAGACATGTCATGATGGTAAGAAAACTTGGCAGAGCAAGCAGACCAGAAGCAAACAGACCAGCAGAAAGGCCGAGGTGCACTAACAAAGTGTGGTGCTCAAGGGAGACACCAAGCTCTTTGACTTGAGGGGGATTTCTATGATAAAGGCAGTGGGGAGGGTCTGACTTCAAAGTTATTCAAAGATGGGTGTTCCTCTTTGTTCTTAATCACTCTCTGGTGTTACACTTGGTAACTTCCTGGCTCTTGTTTACCTTTCACTCTAATTCTTGGGCTTTTCCCTCAGGAATGCATTCTGCCACCAAACAGATGCTAATTCTTGAGATAAGGAATTCATCCTGTTGTCTCTCTTAGAAGCAAAAATAGTATTTCTGTTTCTGAGGTGCCCTGACCAGGCCTTATTTTCTCCAGGCTATCATGACTCAACTGCGTGCTTACTTAAGCCACGCTAGCAGCACTGTTTGCTTGTTATTTTTCACATAGGGTCTTAGGCTTTTTGCTTGTGCTTGCTTCAGGTTGTGATTCTCCTATATAGCTAGATTACAGGCATGCTTCAACATGCCTGCCTAGTGGATAGGTTACAAGAAAGCACAGTGTGCTAGTTATAAGGTACTGGTATTTGGTATGGTCAATGCCTCAGGAAGTTTATTTTGATACCTTTTCTGTTTCTTTTGTCCTGAACAACCTTACAAGTAAATGCAATTGCCACTTTCTCAGTGTTTAAATGTTGGAAGCCTTTTAGGAAAACTATTAGATAGAATGGTGTGTTCCCAATTGTAACTTGCTTTTAAAGCTTAGAGTTTGGAATGTAGCAAAATATTGACATGTTGAAATAGTTTAATCAGGGCTGGGGCCTCGTATACATGAAGCCCTGGGTTCGATTCCCAAGCACCACATATATAGAAAACGGCCAGAAGTGGCGCTGTGGCTCAAGTGGCAGAGTGCTAGCCTTGAGCAAAAGGAAGCCAGGAACAGTGCTCAGTCCCTGAGTCCAAGGCCCAGGACTGGAAAAAAAAAAGTCAGACTTGAAATAGTTTAATCAGAAAACTAAAAGATTAATTCATATTGCCTAATTTATCTTATTTTTTTTTACAGTGTTGTCAAGCTCTATTTTCTTAGAAACATAAAAGAGCTGTCTCTGGCACCCCTAACATGGGAAGACATCTGGATTCAGACATCTGACTTTCTCATTTTAAGCAGAGTTGTCTTACAAATGTTGACTGAGTCAACTGTTTGGCCTTGCTGTCTGTCATTTTTCCACCTCCTCCCCCTCCTTCTTCTGTCTCTCTTTTGATATATCCTGTATTCCCTTCTCACTGTGGTTTGATTCACCAAGATAATTATATCTCACCCATTTTCTTGTTTCCCTGTGCTTTGTACCTCTTTTTTCATCCTTAATCATCTTCTCCATTCTCATCTTTTACTATTTGTGGTACTAGAGATGGAAATCAGGTCCTCATGCATACTAGGCAAGCACATTACCATAAGCCTTCTCCCTCTGACTTAGGCTTTTGAGTCTGATTATAGTGTACTTTTTTATTCATTTACCCTTTTTGCTGTTAACAATTTCAATTTTAAGCTCTGTTTCAATGGTTCAGTTCTATAATCCTAACTACTCATGCTGAGATTTGAGGATTGTGGTTCCAAGCCAGCTAGAGCAGAGAAGTCTAGGAGACTCTTATCTCCAATTAACCACCAAAGTGCCAGAAGTGGAGGTGTGGCTGGTGTGACAGAGCTTTGATGGGGAGAAAGCTAAGGGACAGTGCTCAGGCCCTGAGTTTCAGCTCCAGTACCAGCACGCACACAAAAAAAATTTCTAGTTGTATAGTAGCATTACTCTTTTTTTATTGTTGTTATAAAGGTGATGTACAGAAGGGAGCATTACTTTTTTAAAAGTGTAATATATGAATGGAATATTGAAACGTAAATACAGGTTCATAGGTACAATGAATTTCTTGCATATGAATCTTCACCGGTTCATCATTGCTTAGGGAATCTTAAACTTCTTCACACTTAGAGCTAATTTTTTCTTAGATATTTTGAAATAAGATTCCCATCGCCTGTAGCTATAAAATTTTTGTGCAGATAGCATTAAAAGTCTGCAGGCTGCCAGGTGCTGGTGGCTCACACCTGTAATCCTGGCTACTCAGGAGGCTGAGATCTCACAATTGTGGCTCAAAAACTCTCGAGGTTGTGTTCTACTGTTGGGCTGGAATTTATTCTAAATTAAATAATGGTCTTATTTTTCCTTTTAGTTCAGTGATTTTCAACCCTTATAATCAGATGACCCAGTTAACTATGTCTACCTGTACATTGCAGTCACTCAAAAGCTTTTTCAAAATGCTGCTGTTTGGGACTTCACAACACTGTTAAAATCAGAATGTCTATAGAGTCTGAGGCTTTGGCCTCAGTTATCCTAATGTGGGCCAGGGATTTATATCCCCACCAGTGCTTCTAATTTTGCTTTAAAGTCTATTTTGTCTAATAGCCATTACAGCTCTTTTTTGCTTGCTGTTTTGCACAGAATGTAGTTTTCTATTCTTTTATCCTTCTAGTGTCTTTAATTAGAAAGTGTGTCTCTAGTAGACAGCATACGTTTTTATGCTGTGTTTATATGGTCATGTTTGCATGATTCTAGGTAAGCAGTTTATAATTCAGAAGTATAATTGCTGTTTAAAGGAATATTAAGAACCTTTGGAAATATGAAAGAAGAAGAACCTAGCTTTGTTCAGGGGAAAGTCCGAATATTAGTGAACTACTTATATAATTTCAGTGGTTGAATAGAGATTGGAAAGCATTCCAAGTAGGAAACAGCATCAGAAAAGGCACAGAGGTTTTTCTTTATAATGTTGTATATTCAGGAAGTTGCAACCTAACTGTTGTGCTTCTGATAAAATTAGTGATTGAGGAATATGACTGTTAGAAAATTATACTGCAAATCAACACTCTTTAGTATGGTTATTTAATCAACAATAAATCTGTGATGTGTATTTTTCAAAAGGCTTCCGAGACATTTCTGTCTGATGTGTGCACTTGGCTAATAAATTCTATTAAGTGGAAAAACATTATATTAGGAGTTGTAACTGTCTTAGAAGTTCCCTCCCTCTCCCTTTCCTTTCACCACCTTTCTTTCCTGTTTTTTTTTTTTTTTTTCCTTCCTTTTTTTCTGGTACTGGTGATAGAGCCAAGACTTTGAGCATGCTAGACCAGTACTCCTTAGCCAACTTCCTTCCTTTGGTAATTCTGGGGATTGAATTTATGGTCTTGTGCTTGCTAGCCAAG
Source organism: Perognathus longimembris pacificus (assembly GCF_023159225.1). Classification (NCBI taxonomy): domain Eukaryota; kingdom Metazoa; phylum Chordata; class Mammalia; order Rodentia; family Heteromyidae; genus Perognathus; species Perognathus longimembris. The sequence goes on along the minus strand of NC_063173.1, from coordinate 2,259,641 downwards.
AAGTCTGCCACTTGAACCACACACACCCAGTCCTTAGTCCTTTTTACTCTCATTTTGCTGTTGAGATGTGATCTCCGTTTTGCCCAGCTGGGCTTTGACTGGAATTCTTCTGAGTAGACTGGAATTCTTCTGAGTAGCTGGGGGATTAGCATTAGCCAAGCTGTTCTTTACTTTAGAGTAAAAGATAATCCCTCCTCTCACCCTCCTTCCCATCCTTCTTCTTCCCCCCCCCCCCCCCCGCCCCCTTGAGCCAGGGATTTGTAGCCCCAGCTAAGGAACTTGCCTTTCTGCTTTCTGTCTCCTGGGCTGCCTTCGAACCATGCCTTCTCAATAGCTTCACTTTGCATGCATGCATGCATGCATGGATGCATAGATGGATGCATGGATGATTTTTGCCAGTCCTGGGGCGTGAACTCAGAGCCTGAGCACTGTCCCTGGCTTCTTTTTTATTCAAGGCTAGCTCTCTACCACTTGAGCCACTTCTGGCCTTTTCTGTGTATGTGGTGCTGAGGAATGGAACCCAGGGCTTCATGCATGCTAGGCGAGCTCTCTACCACTAAGCCACATTCCTAGCCCAAGAGTTTTTTTTAAAGGTAAAGAGTAGATGGGGGAGAAGGGGAAATGAGGGAGGAGGTAACAAATTGTGCAAGATATGTACCTACTGCCTTACGTATGAAACTGTAACCCCTCTGTACATCACTTTGACAATAAATAAATAATTATTCAGGAAAAACAAAAGCGTCGATGGGCATGACGTGGGGCTAGGAGGACAGTGAGTTGGAGGCTAGCCAGGCTACATAGCAATACGGTCTTAACAAGAAAAAGTGCCCATTCAAATTTCCTTTGTTTTTTATGCTCTCCACTGGGTGATTTGAAATTCTCATTTCTGAAACTAGTATTTTGGGAGTTGTGGAAAAGGCAGTGGGCAAGTAGAGAATAGAGAAAACAGAGGTTATTACAATTTGTGAATGTATCATTTGCATATATTTTGAAGAAACGAGTTTGGACATTGGTTATAGGAATTTTTTTTCCACTGGGAAGATCTTGCTAGCAGAATTTAATAGTGGCATTGTGAAAGGATTTCTTAGCATAGCTTGGTGTGGTTTCTATGTTTCTGGCTTATGGAGTTCGTAACTAATAGTTCTATTGATTGAGAAAAGAAATAGCTGAAAAGGCCCAGACGCTCAGTCTAGGCATGGTGGCCTATATTGTAACCTCAGCTATTCAGGTGGCGGAGATAAGAGAATCTGGCCAGCCCAGACAAAAAGCTTGTGGGACCCTGTCTCAGAAAACAAGCCAAATTCAAGGGCAAACAAATCCAGCAGTAGTATTTACTAGACACTAAGTTGAAAATGAACTATACAACTTGTGGTTGGGGATGGGAGGGAAAAACTGGGAGAGAGTGAGGGAAGGGGTGACATTGTCCAGAAAGAAATGTAATGTACTCTTTACTTGACTCATGTGACTGTAACCCTTCTGTACATTACCTTTATAATAACAATGCAAATTTTACAAAAGCAAGCCCGCTAAGTGCGGCAGCATATGCCTGTAATCTCAGCTACTCCTGAGATGGAAATAGAGGATTATGGTCTGAGACTGGCCTGGGCAAAGCCCCCTACTTGAAAAATAAGCTACATTTTAAAAAGAAGGCTGGGAATGTGAGTTAAGTGGTAGAGTACTTGTGATTCTCTGAAGTTTAAACACCATTCCTGTTATATGTAGAGAGAGATTGAGAGACAGAGACCTAACAATATCAGTACCATTGATGTTTTTCAGCCTTTAAGCAGAAATATATGTACTAAGGATATACTAAGGAACTAGCTCCATATAACCTGTAGCTGGGAGAAAAATAGTACAAAGGAGCACATTCAAATATGACAAGAAATGTTCCATCTAGCAGATATTGTTTATAAAAAAGCACTTAAAGAAAAAAGTGAGTATAAGAGGGAATGGTATGAAACCTATAGTAATGAAAAATAGCTATTTAAAATAAAAGTTTTACTAAAATTTTAATAGAAAAAATGAAAAACTCTGAAGACATAGCTTTAATCATCAAATGAAGCAGAAAGAGAACATGACCTGAAACTAATCAAGTGTCCCACTGGTCTGTGGGACAGTTATGCAGGCCAAATAGCATGTATCTGACATCTCAAAGGAAGTAGAGCCATAGAAGAATTAACTTCCAGATTTGCTGGGCATAGTGGCCGCTTGGGAAGTAGAAATTGGTAAGATAATGGTTTGAGGTCAGCCTGGGCAGAAAGTTAGCAAGACCCCATCTTTCCTAACATGTTAGGTGTGTTAGTATGTGCTTGTCACCCCAGATACATGAGAACCATGAGGGAGATTGTGGTGCAGGCCTGTGCCAGGCAAGAAGAAGAGCCTCGGGCTGGGAATATGGTCTAGTGGCAAGAGCGCTTGCCTCCTACACATGAAGCTCTCGGTTCGATTCCCCAGCACCACATATATGGAAAACGGCCAGAAGGGGTGCTGTGGCTCAGGTGGCAGAGTGCTAGCCTTGAGCGGGAAGAAGCCAGGGACAGTGCTCAGTGCTGAGTCCAAGGCCCAGGACTGGCCAAAAAAAAAAAAAAAAAAAAAAAGAAGAGCCTCTGTTAGGAAACAATAACGAAAGGAAGCAGAACTGTGTGAGTGGTCGAGCAGTGCCCAGGCCCTGAATTCAAGCCTTCATGCCTACACCAAAGAAAATGTTACCATTACTACCACCAACAAACAACAAAAGCCTTCCAGAGAAGAATAACCAAAGCAAAAAGGCTGGAGGCATGGCTCAAGTGGTAGGTAGAGTACGGGCCTTGCAAATGTGAGGCTCGGAATTCAAACAGCACTCCCACTCAAAAATAATTGCTTTCCAAATTTGGTGAATGTAATGTATTCACAAGTCCAACAAACCTAAAGCAGAGAACACACATACGCAAACATATCAAAAGCTATCAATTGCCACAAAACAGTGATAGAGCATCTTGAAGGCAACTAAAGAAAAAGACCCATATGGACAAAAGAACTAAGATTTCTGGAAACCGTGCAAAAACTACCAACATGTAAGTCTACTGTCTTCAAAATATTCTTAAAAAGTGAAGGTGATTATGGAATTGTAACTCCTTTGTACAGCTTCTTAATATTAAATTTTTTAAATGGAGATGAAAGAAGAATCTTTTCATACAAATAGATGAGAAGAATTTGTTAGGAACTAGCTTACCATCAGTATATCGTTAATTGAAAGGAAATTAAATAAGACAGGAAACTGATTTAGACAAAGGACATGTTCAAGAAATGATAAATATGCAGATTCATATAAAATGTGTATACTCCAATATTAAAAGTATTGGAAAGGTAATTGTGTAAGGTAAAAATGGTGTGTATTGAAAATTTCACAAAAATAGGTAGAAAAAAGTCACCACACCTGTAGCATTAAGAATGAGAGCTGGGAAATGGAAGTCTAGTGTTGTAAGAGTGAAAAATGTTAGACTCTGTGTGAAGTGGTAGAATATTGTTTGGTGCCAGACTCTGGTGAGTTAATGCCACTATGAGTTAGGCAGGAGGTGTAAGGTCAGCAGAGTAGAGCTCTTGCCTAGCATGTGCAAGGTCTTGGATTTGATTCCCACCATTGCAGGAGGGTTAGAGGGGGAGAAGAAGTAAACTAGCCTATAGTGGGTGTTAAGTGAAGTCAATTTTAATGGGAGTCAATGTGGAAGGGTTAATCAGTTGATAGAACACAGGAGCTGGGTGCCAGTGGCTCATACCTGGAATCCTAGATCTGAGCCTAGATCAACTAAGCCAGCCCATGCAGGAAAGTCATAGTTCCAATTACACACACACACACCAACAAACACCCACAAGAAACTGGAAGTGGAGGTGTGGCTCGAGTGGTAGGCTATCAGTCTTGAGCAAAAAAGCTAAGGGACTGTGCCCGCATCCCGAATTCAAGCCCCATGGGCACGCGTACTCTTACACACAAAGTAGGAGAAAGAAAGAAATGCTAGGACAGATGAAAAGATTATAGAATGGTATATTTGAGTTCTGTTGTATCACTTGCTATACTAAATAAAATGTTTTCAGACATCAAATAGTAGTGTTTGTTGAAACCTTTTTTCTGCTAGTTTAGCATGCCAATAGCTTTTAAGTATTACATGAATGAATAAATATAGCTGTGTTCCCGTAAAATTTTACATTACTAAAATTTGAGCTTCAGATAATTGTTATGTGTCACAACATATTCTTTCTTTCCCACCCAACCCTTTAAAAATGTAAAAACATGGCTAGCTCATGGGCAGTATTTAGCTCATAGGCAAGCTGCCCTTGCCCTGTGGGTAGTAGCTAACCTTTGGCTTAACCCCTTCTTTCCATTATGTCACCACTAGCCACATGAGGTATAGGTTAAAGAAGGGGGGAGGTTGTCAGAGTGGATTCAAAAGCAAGAGCACAGTTTAAACATAAAGATACAGGTTAAAGGAGGATAGGAAATGATACACCATTCCAAACTAACCATAGGAAATCTGGAGTCACTATACTAGTATCAGAAAACAGAGACTAGAAAAACGGATATTAGTAGAAATAGATGGAATATTTTATACCACCAGAGTTGAATTCATCAGGAAGATATTATAGTTCTTTTTTACTAATAGCAGAGCTTTAAAATACATAAAGCAAAAACTGACTACTGAAGAAACATGTACAATTCACCTTATTTTTGGTGCCTGTCCTGGGGCTTGAAGGCAGGGCCTTGGTGCCATCCCTGAGCTTTTGTGCTCAAGGCTAGTACTCTCCTACTTGAGACACAGCTCCACTTCCAGCTTTGTGGTGGTTCAGTGGAGATGAGAGTCTCACAGGCTTTCCTGCCTGGCCTGGCCTTGACTGTTAATCCTCAGATTTCAGCCTCTTGAGTACCTAGGATAACAGGCGAGAGCCACCAGTATCCAACACAATCCACATTTTTACCTAAGTTTCCACACCTAGTGAGAGTATATCTAGTCAGAACACCAGTCAGAATGCAGAAGACATGAGTGATGTTATCAACAAGTGAATGCTGTTTCATCCAAAGTGGAAAATGCATTTCTCTTTTAAGTGACTGACAATACCTTGTCTGGGTGAGGTTGTGAAACAGTAGGAGCCCGGACATAATAATGAGGAGTACCAGTGGCTGGAGTAGCTTTTGCTAAAATGTTTGGGGTTTTAAGTTAATAAAACTATCACACAAACTGTCAGCTTCACTACTATGTCTGTATCCAAAAGAAACAAAAACAGATGTCTAGCGCCTGCTTTCCCAGCCGTTGCAACATACAGAGAGACAGTGCCAGGGCGTGTGCGCTGGGTGAGCTGGTGTCTCAGGAAAACAACTAAACTTGGGGAGCGCAGATCCTAAGAAACCCAGAGGCAAGATGTCGTCATATGCAAATTCACCAGGAGGAGCACCAGGACCACGTCCAGATGCTTGAGGTGGAAGAGAAGAAGCCACCCTGAGAAGTGACCTGCTTCTTTGCTGAGTGCTGGTCACTCACGCCTGTAATCCTTGCTATTCAGAAGGCTGAGATGTGTGAGATTCTTACCCCCAATTAGCCACCAAAAAGCAGGTAGTGGCAAAAGCAATACTTGCAAAACTGTTTGGTGTAAATGAATTGAACAACTCATGGGGGGAAAGGAAAAGGGGAGGGGGAGGAGGGAATGAGGGACGAGGTAACAAACAGTACAAGAAATGTATCCAGTGCCTAACGTATGAAACTGTAACCTCTGTACATCAGTTTGATAATAAATTTTTGAAAAAAAAAATGGGTAGTGGATTTGTGGCTCAAGTGGTAGAGCATTAGCCTTGAGCAAAAAAGCTGAGTGGAGCCCAGGACCGGCAGTAAATAAAAGAAATTATTTGATTTTTTTTTTTTGGTCAAGGTTGTTGGGCTTGAACTCTGGGCCTGGGTGTTCTCCCTGAGCAGCTCAAGGCTAGTGGTTCTTTAAGCATGATGAGTCAAAAGTAAAAACTTGTATTATTTATTCATTTGCTAATCAATCATATTTATAAAAATCAGGTGTTTTTTTTTTTTTTTTTTTAACCAGTTCTGGGGCTTGACCTCAGGGGCAGGGTGCTTTCCCTGAGCTTTTTAATCAAGGCTTGCATTCTACCACTCTAGAGCTCCACTTCCAGCTTTTGGGGGAGTGGTTAATTAGAAGTAAAAATCGCATGTACTTTCCAGCCTGGGAAGGCTTTACAATCCTCAGATCTCAACTTCTGAGTAACTAGGATTACAGGCATGAGCCACTGACACCTAACTTGAAAAATCGTTGTTGTTTGTTTTTAATGTGCTTGATTGGTACTGTCCTAGGTGCTGAAGACAGGTTTAGTCTAGGTTATATGTAATTGCAATTTGTAATATACCATAATGCCTAAGAGTAAAGTAGCATCTTTTTGGGGTAACACTCAAAAAGGGGACTTGATCTTGCCTTGTATGGTGAGTTAAAAGGATCATTTTCTAAGGGAGTAGCAATCAGCCTTAGCAGGAGAAAAGGGGATAAGGATAGAGAAAACTATGCATTTCAAGACCAGGAGGCTAGAAATAGTATGGTATGTTTAGGAGCTTCAGTAAACTGACTAGAAAGATTTGTTGAGCCATTAAACCAAAACCAGCAACCCATTACTCTGAGCTTCTTATTAAGACCCTATAAAACCATTCTGCTAAGATGCTCTATTGCCTGTACATATTCTTCAGCCAGCACAGTGTCAATAGTATATTCAGGCCTGGGGATATGGCCTAGTGGCAAGAGTGCTTGCCTCGTATATTTGAAGCTCTGGGTTCAATTCCCCAGCACCACATATATAGAAAATGGCCAGAAGTGGCGCTGTGGTTCCTAGCCTTGAGCAAAAGGAAGCCAGGGACAGAGCTTAGGCCCTGAGTCCAAGCCCCAGGACTGCCCCCCCCCCCAAAAAAATATTCATACTGATGCAAAGGGATTTGATTTGAGACAAAGGGAATGAAATTCTAGCTGAGTGCCATGGCTCACCCCTGTAATCCTAGCTACTTAGAAGGGTTTGATTTGGAGGATCAAGGTTCAAAGCCAGCCCCAACAAAATGTTCATGAAACTTCCTTTCAATCAGAAAAGGCTGGCTGGGAATGTGGCCTAGTGGTAAAGTGCTCGCCTTGTATACATGAAGCCCTGGGATCGATTCCTCAGCAGCACATATGTAGAAAAAGCCGGAAGTGGCGCTGTGGCTCAAGAGGTAGAGTGCTAGCCTTGAGCAGAAAGAAGCCAGGGATAGTGCTCAGGTCCTGAGTTCAAGGCCCAGGACTGGCCAAAAAAAACAAAAAACAAAAACAAAATTGTTGGCTGGGAATATAGCCTAGTGGCAAGAGTGCTTGCCTCGTATACATGAAAGCCCTAGGTTCAATTCCCCAGTACCACATACATAGAAAATGGCCAGAAGTGGCGCTGTGGCTTAAGTGACTGAGTGCTAGCCTTGAGTAAAAAGAAGCCAGGGACAGTGCTCAGGCCCTGAGTCCAAGGCCCAGGACTGGCAAAAAAAAAAAAAAAATCAGAAAAGGCTGGGCACAGTGATACATGCCTGCTATCCCAACTATATAGGATGCCTATATAGGAGGCTTGCAGTCCAGGGTGGCCTAGCCCAAACAGTGAGACCCTACTCAAAAAACAATGAAAGTAAAAAGAGCTGGAGGTATAGCTCAAGTAGTACAGTGCCCTGAATTTGAACACCAGTGCCGTCCAAAGAAAGGAAATTCTAAAACAGAGCCAGGGCTGGGGATATAGCCTAGTGGCAAGAGTGCCTGCCTCGGATACACGAGGCCCTAGGTTCGATTCCCCAGCACCACATATACAGAAAACGGCCAGAAGTGGCGCTGTGGCTCAAGTGGCAGAGTGCTAGCCTTGAGCGGGAAGAAGCCAGGGACAGTGCTCAGGCCCTGAGTCCAAGGCCCAGGACTGGCCAAAAAAAAAAAAAAAAAACAGAGCCAGCTTAGAGTAGAAATCTGAGAAGCGGTGCCACGTAATGTGTAGGTTTTGAGAAGGAGCATGCAGTCAACAGCAGAACCTGCTGCTAAGTTAAGACAGTAGAGTTTTAATTAGTGCAAGTCAGATGACAGTGGCTTAGAAGCAAACGGGACAGGTGAGCATGGAAGGTGTGAGTGCAGAGAGAACTCTTTCCGAAAGAGATGACTTTTTTGTAGGCCCCGGGGCTCGAACTCAGTTTCTACCTGCTTGGTGCTCTCCTATTTGAGCCATACCTTCAGCATTTTGCTGGTTATTTGGAGATGGAGTCTCTTGGACTTTTCTGCTTGGGGGGCTGGCTTCAAGCTATGTAATCTTCAGATTTCAGCCTCCTGAGTAGTTATGTGTGAGATAATGGCACCTGGCATCACTTTAATTTCGATGAACACTCAGAGAGAGAGGGAGACTGAATCTCAAGAGGATAGCTCTGTAGCTTCTGGAGGATAGTACATGTATGTAATTTTTTGTTGACTTCTGTGTGAGAACCCGAAGTTATCCCCCGTTGAATTTCGCAAGAAAGCCTTTTGACAGCACTTGGGTGCAGGTGGTTTCTTTGGGAAGTGATGCTAGTGAAGAGCCGTAGGGGAATGGGAATGCCAGGGTGAGGAGGGAGAAGCCAGTACAGCAGGCACACCCCGAAAGTCACCTCTGCGGGGAGCCAGAGCTGGTAGCTCCCTCGAGCTCTGGGGAGATAGTCTAACTAGCATCTCAGCCTCGGGGTCACCGAGCTGTGCCCGGGAAATGTTTAACCTCCCAACGGTGTGATCAAGGAGAGTCCACGCACACCAGATTTGGACATGCTGCCTTGGAGTCCTAAGTGCTGGGAGCATCTGCTACACAGGCAACGTTTCTTGGTTAAATAAAGGAAGATTAAAAAAAAATCTTTGACTACAGATGGCGTGACAATAAAGACTTACTAATTTTTAGATGGAAACAATGGCATTATGGTTATTTTGAAGTAATTATTTCTAGTTAGTACCATAAGGGTATGGCTATATTTAATGAGATATTATGGTGGTGTGATTGTTTCATTATTTGGAATATGTCCTGAAACAGTTATGGATAAAATAATGATATCTGGAATTTGCTTAAAATAATACATTGAACTAGGAAAAAGTCTTGTGTGGGTCATATTGATATGTATGTGTGTGTGTGTGTAATAGATATATATATTACACTCACACATACACACACTACTCTAGTTTGGGCTCTTTAATTTATTTGCTTGAGACAGTTTTGCCATGTAGCCTACGCTGGCCTTGGACTCATGATTCTATTTCACCCTCCTGAGATTTTAGGATTAGAAGCCTGTAAAACTATACCTACTGGTTTTTGAGTTTGTTTCATTTTCCTATTTTTTTTCTAAAGTGTCTCATGTCTCAGTTTTTTGTTGTTGTTGGTCGTGGGGCTTGAACTCTGGGCCTGGCACAGCCCCTGATCTCTTCAACTTAGCGCTCTACCACTTTGAGTCACAGCGCCACTTCTGGCTTTCTGGTGGTTATTTGAAGACAAGAGTCTCACAGACGTTCCTGCCTGGGCTGGCTTTGAGCCACAGTCCTCAGATCTCAGCCCCTGAGTAGCTAGGATTACCGGTGTGAGCCACTGGTGCCCAGCATACCTCAGTTTTGATTAGTTTTTCGGCCTGTAGTTCAAGTACTTAAAGTTGTAATAAGTGACTTAATGATCTAAGATTGCAAGAAAGACATGCATATTTGTGTTTTTCCTTAACTTTCAGAATTACGTAGTGTTAACATGGACCACCCTTTTAGACTTCTAAAGGCATAACCTGTTTTTTATTGCTTGTGATTTGTTGGTGTTTTGATTTTTTTTTAAACACCAGTATGTTATTTTGACACCCTGATTTACTTAACTGGCTCCTAACTAAGGTGTCAGAATTTTCCTCTAATTAAGACATGATCACCATCTGGTGGTGAATAACAGCAATTTGTTTGGAATAATCCTTTGTGGTCTATAAATTATTTTATATACATATTCCTATTTATTGAAATACCTGCAAATTACAATGATCTCATTTCAGCAAGATCTCAGTTAACTGTCAGTGATGAGTAAGTTACTTCTCAGGTGCTTCTGTTCCAGGAAAAGTTGATTGAAAGAAAAGTGTGACATGATCATTTGTTTGCTTATTTAGTGGGAATTACTAGTTCTGCAGAATTTTCTGTAAAAGAAACATGAAGCTGACTTCATAATACCTAAAATTATGGTAGCGACTCATAAAGGTATCTTTTAATGTGTTATTCAAGTTTTTAAATATTGTAGGATATATATATATATATATATATATATATATATATATATATGATAGAAGCCTGGTATTTCATAAAGATCTAGTGCTGAAATCACTGGAGAAGTAGTTGTTTAAACACATTGTCTTCACTACTTACCTGTTTGTAGGTATAGGTAGGTATTTAGATAGATTGATTTATTTGTAGGAACATTCTCCCTTTTCATTCCTCCATTTAAAATGGTAGAGAAAAGGAGAAAGGAATAGCAAATAAGTTCTCCTATTGGGTTAGAACCCAATAGCCGACTTAGTGAATCGAGTAATTTAGAGAAGTCTTTGCCATTTTTATTGTCTTCCTCATCACTTCCTAGATTACTGTTGTCAGCTCAGATAATTATCTTTGACATCCTCAGAACTACGTGTAGGTGTTTGCAGAATTTTATTTATTATTTTTCTCAACTCCCTCTCTCCCTGTTGCTTTTTTCTTCTGCATTTTCTTGTCTGTTCTATTTATTTTAGTAGTTGAGTGGCTACCAGAAACTAGGAAGTGTGTTTGGTCCTGGGAACACAGTGATGGAAAAGATGGATGGATCTAGCCCTCATGGAGCTTACATTGGAGGATGGGATAAAGAGATAGATGGTAAATAGTGACAGTGAAACTACGAAAATAGCATGGTGATTTTCAAGAACCACCTTAGCCACTTACACCTATAACCTAGTACTCAGAGGCGGACAGCTGAAGCTCTGGTTTAAAGCCAGCCTGGACGGATAAGTCCAGAAAATTCCCACAAAGACAGAAGTTGAGCTGCAAGCGACAAAGCTGAGTGAGAGTGAGAAGCCCAGAGTTTAAGGCCAGCACTTGCACAAAAGAACACACAGCCTAGCCTTACTTTCCTTCTCTTTTTCTGTTTTTACTTAGTACTTGTTTGTTTTTCTTTTTGTTTGTTGGGTTGGGTTTTTTTGGGTTCCTAAGCTGTAAGAACATATACTTGGTCGTAATCAGAAGGCCAAGCAATGGTTGTGATTATCAGAATTTAGGATAAATTCAAAATACTGTTTTTGCCAGTGTGGCTGCATGTTCTGCTTTAAACACTAAAAATTTAAGATAATTTTTCTTACTGTGTTTAATGTCTAGAAAATTGGTTTTTGTTGGTAGCTGAGTAATTTACAGCTGTGGGTTTCAGTGGGATACAGCCCTTTTTGCAGGTTGGGCATTGTCCCTTAGTGCATTACATTCAGTTATGCTTACTTTTGAATTCTATATGACTGTGTGTTTCTCAACCTTTTTTTTTCATTATCACACCTCAGAAAATTTCAATTTAATTTTAATTTAATTTCTTTCTACAGAGAAAGTAAATGCTAAGAAATAAGCTTTTTGTCAAGAGTGGTTAAATTTTAGAGAAACAAGTCCATTACTTGAGATCTCTTAGACTCCCATTTCCCCCAAGAACCGGTGTTTGTCCAAACCCTAGAAACAGTATTGTCTTCATTGAGAAAATATACTATCATAGGCTGTTTTTTTTCTCCTTTTTGATCCCAGTTGTAGGGCTTGAATTCAGGACCTGGGTGCTGTCCCTGAGCTTTTGTGCTCAAAGCTGTCCCTCTACCACTTGAGCCACAGTTCTATTTTCAGTTAATTGAAGATAAAAGAGTCTCATGGACTTTCCTGCCCGGGCTGGCTTCAAACCACGATCCTCAGATACTGGTCTCCTGAATAGCTAGGATTACAGGAATGAGCTCCTAGCTCAGCCAGACTTGCTTTGGATGTGTGTATTTTTTAATTGTTGTAGCAAAGGTGATGTACAGAGGAGTTACAGTTTGACTTCTGTAGAAGTCAGGTAATGTACATTTTTTTTTTTTTTTTGCTGGTCTAGGAGCTTGAACTCAGGGCCTGAGCACTGTCTCTGAGCCTCTGTGCTCAAGGCCATCACTCTACCCCTTCAGCCACAGCGCCACTCTCAGCCTTTTCTGTACGTGTGGGGCTGGGGAATCAAACCCAGGGCTTCATGCATGCGAAGCAAGTACTCTACCCCTAAGCCATTCCCAGCCCCATTAGTACATTTCTTTTTGGACAGTGTCTCTCCTTTCATCTCTCTCTCCTAGAAATATTTATATTCTTTGAAGCAATTTGGAAGTAAGTGGCTCTTGTAAGTTTGGGTTATTAACAGTGGGTTGTTGGAGGTAGGGTGTGGTGGCCCGTATCTGTCATCTCCGCTACTTGGGAGGCAGAGGTGAGGAGAATCCTGGTTCAAGACTGTCCGTAAGACCGTCCCTGAAAAACAGAGTGAAAAGCCAACGGACTGAGGACTGAGTGGCAGAGCACTTGCTTATTAATAAGCTGCAATCCCTGATTCAGTCCCCAGAGCTGCTCTCGGCCCCTGACAAGGATTAGCATTTGTGGTGGGAGGCCAGAAGGCTGAGGGAAGAACATAAAATAAAAGTTCAAGGAGAGTCTGGTACACAGCACATTCAAACCCAACCTGGATTACACAGTAAGACTCTGTCTCTCTCTTCCCCGAGAACCCCCCCTCCACCCCTGCCAAAAAAAACACACACAAAAATCAGACAAAAAGAAGGGATTGGGGAAAGGTTGTATTGGTAGTATAATGTTGGAAATTAATGCCATTGAATTGTGTGTTTAAAAAGGATGAAAGTTGCAAACTTCAGGTGTTTTATCACAATTCAAAAGTAAATAATACAATATACCAAAAGTTAATGGGTGATATACCTTAAATGAATGAATTGTATGTACTTTACATCTCAGTAGTATGTTCTGTGGATAATAAGAATTTCTGTACCCACAACACCTGTTTTACTAAGTTACATCTTAGAAAGATATAATGCCCCAAGATACATAGATAAACAGGAGTAATCTAAGAGCCCAAACTAGATACGGAGATACACAAAAAGACTAGTTAGGTCTTCTGAACAACTGGCACTGGTAGAACACCTGCATAGCAATCACAGGGCCTTGAGTTTAAACCCTAGCAGCAAACATTGTTAAAGTTTGTTTGGTGCATGACTAATCCTGTCACCTGGGATTTGGACTGTGAAGTCCAAGAGAAAAGAAAAGGAAACATTGGGTTAGAAGGCCAGAAGTCTGGCTCTTAATTGACTCCCATTGGATCTTGTACAATGCACATCACATCATAGGTACTATGTTTTTTAGCCTCTCAGAGGATAAGCTTTTAACCTTGAAGAAGAGTATCAGAGACAGCACAATACCAATAAATTTGACTATATTGCGACTATGAGGATATGCTGTCCTAAATTATGAATGTGGTTAAACTAAAAACTATGGTTCTGCTTCTAAAAATACACAAAAGTTAGCTCATGCCCATCACCTCAGCTGTAGGGTAGGAGGATCAAGGTTTCAGTCAGCTCAGCCTTAAAACTGGAGACTGTATTTGATAAAGCAGAAAAGGGGCTGGGAACATGGCTCAAGTGGTAGAGCATTGATCGCTGGTGCTGGAAATAGAGCAGTAGGCTCCGAATTCCCCTAATTTGTCATGTTTGCTCATACCCTTTCCCTACTCCAGTTTATTCCTCACATGGCAGTCAGAGTGAATTTACCATCGCACCAACCTTTTAAAATTATTTAAAATGTGAAAAATAACAAAAGAGAAAATGTATATGATGACCTTTTATGTACCTATCTCCTAGCTTTAGTAAGGTTTTCTTTCATCTACCACTCGGTCCATCTCTGCTGTTTGCTAGATTATTGTGAAACAGGTTCTAGATATACAGAGTGGTGTTTATTTGTTTGTTTGTTTGTTTTTGCCAGTCCTGGTGCTTGCACTCAGGGCCTGAGCACTGTCCTCTGCTTCTTTTTACTCAAGGCTAGCACTCTGCCACTTGAGCCACAGTGCCACTTCTAGCCATTTTCTGTATATGTGGTGCGGAGAAATCAAATCCAGGGCTTCAGGTATACTAGGCAAGCACTCTTGCCACTAGGCCATATTCCCAGGCCACAGAGTGATCTTTTAAAAACATGAATCATGCAACTTTATTCCTCTTGTGGATTATCATTACATAGAAAATAAAATCCAAACTCTTTGCTTGGTTTAAAGCCTTTATGCCAGTCCTGGGGCTTAAACTCAAAGCCTGGACAACTATCTCTAAGTCCTTGTGCTCAAGGCTAGTTAGTGCTCTGTCACTTGAGCCACAGCTCCATTTCTTGCTTTTTAGTGGTCTCATAGAGGGGCTGGGAATGTGGATTAGTGGTAGAGTGCTTGCCTAGCATGCATGAAGCCCTGGGTTCGATTCCTCAGCACCACATACACAGAAAAAGCCAGAAGTGGCACGGTGGCTCAAGTGATAGAGTGCTAACCTCGAGCTGAAGAGCTCAGGGACAGTGCCCAGGCCCTGAGTTCAAGCCTCACAGTGAGTCATCCTTGTGTTATCTTTAGAAAGACTCAAATCTCACAGACTTTCTTGCCTGTTTTGGCTTCGAACCTTGAGTCTCAGTTCTCAGCCTCCCTAGCTAGAATTTCAAACATGAACCACTGCACCTGGCTTAGAAGCATTTTTGTAAAGATTGAATCATGAGCACTAAGCAAGATTCCACAACATCTTGTATGTTTTCTCTTTACAGCCATACTGGAAACTTCACTGCCCCAGAACTTTTATAAATGCATTTCTTTTTGCCTGGAATGTTTCCCTTGCTTGGATTGTTGTTGGGTTGCATTTTTAAGTTGTGGCTTACCTTTTGATTACCTGTCTTTTTTCGAGAGACACAGTTGCTTGTTAATACATGAAGAGTTTCCATTTTAGTGGCAAAAATGTAAGCAGTTAGTGCATGAAAGTGAAGGGGTGTTTAGTCTTTCATCTTCCCACTGGATTTGAATTATTGGGAAAAGAAGTTGGGGAAAATTCCTTTTCTGTCCTTAGAGTACTCGAGTGTTCTGACAATCCTCCCCATGGTTACTGAGTCAGAGAAAAGATGAAAAGGACATAGAATCCATTGATTGGAGCTAGAGCACAGGTCACTAGAAGCCATTACTTGCACTTCCCTCTTGCTGGGTGCTGGTTGTTTAAGCAAGTACGGGAAGCAGGGAGTGGCCTCTCTAAAGCTGTCACGGGGATGACTCGCTGCATTGCACTCAGGGGCCTTTCTCTCTGGAACAAGCATTTGAGCCACTCCTTCAGGAGACTGGCTTCACACAGAGCTGCAGTGTTCCTGGGGCTCTGTTCCTCTTAATTCTGTTCTCCTTTCTGGGGTCCCACCATTTCCAGACATGTTGACATTTATAGGTCATGATTACTTTCTTTGTAGTAGATAAAATGTTTTTGGTTTTGCTTCTGGTAGAATCTGACCCATATCTGGGCCTTCCTTTACCTGCTGGAACAGCAGCACAACTCTAAGTGGACTGTCAACATTCAGAGTAGAGCAGTCTAAGTCTTGGGTGTATTTTTTCCTCCACAATACTAATGAGCTCAGTGTTTTGTTTTATACTTCCTGGGAAACTACACCATTTCAGATGGTGGTTTGGTTACAGTTTGTGGTCTTGAACCATTTCTTTGCTTTTCAGCAAAGTAGACTGATTAGTCTTTGAAGATAAAGTATGTGACTAGGTGACAGTTATATCAAAGATCTAGTGGCTTATGGGACCAGTCTCTCTATTCTAAGATTTTTTTTTTTTTGCCAGTCCTGCACATTGGACTCAGAGCCTGAGCAGTGTCCCTGGCTTCTTTTTGCTCAAGGCTAGCACTCGGTGACTTGAGCCACAGCGCCACTTCTGGCTTTTTCTATATATGTGGTGCTGAGGAATCGAATCCAGGGCTTCACGTATACAAGACGAGCACTTTACCACTAGGCCATATTCCCAGCCCCCAGTCTCTCTATTCTAAAACTGTGTTCCCCCAATAGTTCTAAAGACAGGGTTTATTCTAGGCTTGTCTTTGTTTCTGAAGTCAGTGTTTTTTGTAACAGTGACTTAGTTGTAAATGTATCTCTGATTATAAGCTTAGAGGAAATTTAAATAAACACTATTGAAGATTAAGGAGAATAATAGTCACGGCTGCCATAATTTTTTGCTATTCAAAGAGCAGAATCTTAAGTAACAGGCTAGAATTGCAGAAGTCATATATTTTTAAGATGTCCATCTGAGTGATGGTGGCTCACACCTGTCAACCCAGCTAGGCAGGAGGCCGAGATCTGAGGATCACAGTTCAAGACCAGCCTGGGCAGGAAAGTCCCATCTCCAATTAATTACAGAGAAAGCTGGAAGTGGCTCTGTGGCTCAAGTGGTAGAGTGCTAGCCTTGAGAAAAAAGAAGCCAGGGACAGTGCTCAGGCCCTGAGTCCAAGCCCCAGGACTGGCAAGAAACAAAACAAAACTGTCAGAATACAAAATTGGGGTAAATGGATAGTATGAATTACCATATGAAATTCAACACGGTCTTCTGTGTCATACCTATATCGTGTGGGCGGGCCCTTCCTGACCCCATAACAAGTGATATCCTTTTCGTTTTGCTTTGTAATCTTTCACCTCCTGAGGCTTGTAAAACAAAGTGACTTCCTAAAGGTTGTGTTTCAGACGTGTGGAAAAAGGGGGCCTGGCACTGATGCTTGGTTCGCACCTGTAATCCTAGCTACTAAGGTGGCTGAGATATGAGGATCATGGTTCAAAGTCAGCCTTGGGCAGGAAACTCAGAGACTCCTTTTTTTCTTCAGCTTTTAAAATTTTTATTGTAATGATGAGGTACAGAGGGGTTCTAGTTATGTAAGTAAGTCAGGTAATGAGTACATTTCCTTTTGAACAGTGACACCCCCTTCCTCATGCCTGGGAGACTCTTACCTCCAATTAACTAGCAGTAAACCAGAAGTGGCACTGTGGCTCAAAGTGGCAAAGCACTGGACTTGAGTGAAAAAGTTTGGAGACAGTGCCTAAGCCGTTCAAGCTCCATGACCGACAAAAAAAAGTGGACAGATCTCAGGTCAATTGGGACAAAAAAAATTTTTTTGGTTGATTAGCAAACAATCTTTTGGAAGTTAATAATTATCCTATGTTTGGAAATGAGACTATTTAGAAAGCATTGTAGGTGACAAGTGGTCCATTTAGAACTTTTCATGTCTTAGAACGATTGTAGTCAGGTGCCCGTGGCCCACATAGTAATTCTAGCTACTGAAGAACCGGAGATCTGAGGATTGCAATTCAAACCAGCACGAGATCCTATCTCCAATTAACCAGCAGAAATAAACCACAACCATACAATTTGATCATAAGGTCATAGATTAATACTTTTTAGCTGCCCTACCCCAAACTATACCCTCTTACCATATGTCCCTGTTTTTTAAAATTTAAATTAATTCAGTATGAATAAAATTAGAAGCTTAGTTTCTTGGGGGGGGCAGGTGGCGGAATGAACCCAGGACTTCATGCATGCTAAATTATGTATTCTGTCATTGAACTGTTCTTCTAACCCTAATTATTATTATTTATTTTTGCCAGTCCTGGGGCTTGGACTTGGGGCCTGAGCACTGTCCCTGGCTTCTTTTTGCTCGAGATGGCAGGCACTCTACCACTTGAGCCACAGCGCCACTTCTGGCTTTTTCTATGTATGTTGTGCTGAGGAATTGAACCCAGGGCTTCATGTATATGAGGCAGTCACCCTACCACTAGGCAGGCCATATTCCCAGCTCCCCTAATTAATTTTCTAATGATATTTTTGCCTTTTAAAAATCAGTTAATAAATTCTGTGCTCCTAGTGCCCTTAAAGATCATTAACTTTAGCCACATACTGGTGGTTCATGCCTGTAATTCTAGCTACTCAGGAGACTGACATTTGAGGATTGTGGTTCAAAGTCAGCGAAAGCAGGACAATCCCCAAGACTCTTATCTCCAATTAACTATAAAAAGCCAGCAGTGGGGGCTGGGGATATGGCCTAGTGGCAAGAGCGCTTGCCTCGTATACATGAAGCCCTGGGTTCAATTCCCCAACACCACATATACAGAAAATGGCCAGAAGTGGCGCTGTGACTCAAGTGGCAGAGTGCTAGCCTTGAGCAAAGAGAAGCCAGGGACATTGCTCAGGCCCTGAGTCCAAGGCCCAGGACTGGCAAAAAAAAAAAAAAAAAAAAGCCAGCAGTGGAACTGTGGCTCAAAATGATAGAGCACAAAAGCTCAGACCTTGAGTTCTTGCCCCAAGAAAGGTGGGGGGTGGGCAAGTCATTAACTTCTCAGTTCTATTTATAACAAAGAACATAAATTTAAACTGTGCATCCCCAATAAGTCCTGTAGTAGCTTTTTAAGAAGTTGTAAGAATATAAAGATATTTCATAATTTCCTTGTGATATAGTGGGCATGTGTGAGAAACTGGTGTGAGAGTCACTAGAAAGAGATGACATTGGTGGTGAGAATGTGGCCCTGTTGGTGTTGGAAAGCCTGCTCCACAGTGAGTTTTGACATTGAAGGATGAATATGATTCACAGCGGAAAAGACAGTATGCTGGAAGGCCTAAAGAAAGCTCACAAAGGGCTGACATGTACTCGGGTGACATTAAATGGGCCAAGGATTTCAATGTAGAAGTGAGAGAAGGGCTGGGGATATGGCCTAGTGGCAAGAGTGCCTGCCTCGGATACACGAGGCCCTAGGTTCGATTCCCCAGCACCACATATACAGAAAATGGCCAGAAGCGGCGCTGTGGCTCAAGTGGCAGAGTGCTAGCCTTGAGCGGGAAGAAGCCAGGGACAGTGTTCAGGCCCTGAGTCCAAGGCCCAGAACTGGCCAAAAAAAAAAAAAAAAAAAGAAGTGAGAGAAAAGGATTGAGAGTTAGAGTGACAATGAATATTGGGCCTGTAAAGGTAGGGTGGGAAATGGTGGGTTTATACAGGTATTTAGGAGCTATAAAATATTTATCACTTGCCCACTCTCCCCACTTCTGTTCAACATAGTGCTGGAATCCCTAGCCATAGCAATACGGCAAGAGGAGGACATCAAAGGGATCCACATCGGCAAGGAAGAAATCAAGTTATCCCTATTCGCAGACGACATGATCTTATACCTGAAGGACCCAAAAAACTCAGTCCCCAAACTAACACCTAATAAACCATTTTGGCAAAGTAGCAGGATACAAAATCCACAAAAGTCAGCAGCTTTTTCTGTACACCAGCAATGTACAAGCAGAAAAGGAAATTATGGAAACAATTCCATTTACAGTAGTCAAAAAAAGAATAAAGTACCTAGGGATCAACCTAACCAAGGATGTGACGGACCTATTTAATGAGAACTATAAAAATCTAATAAGGGAAATCAAAGAAGACACAAGGAGATGGAAAGATCTCCCACGCTCATGGGTAGGCAGAATCAATATAGTGAAAATGGCCATATTGTCCAAAATGTTATACAAATTCAATGCAATCCCTTTCAAAATCCCAGTTACATTCTTCACTGAAATAGAGAAAGCAATCTATAAATTCATATGGAACAGCAAAAGACCTAGAATAGCCAAAGCAATTCTAGGCAAAAAAAAAGCAGTGCAGGAGGTATCACAATACCAGACTTGAAGCTCGACTATAGAGCCATCATAACAAAAACAACCTGGTATTGGTATAAAACAGATCGGAAGACCAATGGATCAGAATTGAAGATCCAGGAATAAAACGGCACTCTTATAGTCAGCTGATATTCAACAAAGGAGCTAAAGACATACAATGGAATAAACAGAGCCTCTTCAACTACTGGTGCTGGGAGAACTGGGCAGCCATATGCAGAAAACTCAAAGTAGACCAAAGCCTATCACCATGCACCAAGATCAACTCAAAATGGATCAAGGACCTCAACATCAGACTTGAATCCTTGAAACTACTGAAGGACAGAGTAGGAAAGACGCTAGAACTTCTAGGCACAGGAAGGAACTTCCTGAATATAGTTCCAGGGGCACTAGAAAGACAGCCAACCATATGGGAAAGGATCTTTACCAGCACAGCATCAGACAAAGGCCTAATATCGGTCGTCTACAGAAAACTAAAAAAACTAAGCCCCTCGAAGCCCAGTAAACCAATTAGGAAATGGGCAAAGGAGCTAAAGAGAGACTTCACAAGAGAAGAGTTCAAAATGGCAAAGAAACATATGAGGAAATGTTGAACATCCCTGGTAGTAAAGGAAATGCAAATAAAAACAACCCTGAGATACTACCTCACCCCAGTTAGAATGGCCTATACTCTGAACTCAGGCAACAACAAATGCTGGAGGGGATGCGGGAAAAGAGGAACCCTTCTCCACTGTTGGTGGGAGTGCAAATTAGTACTACCGCTTTGGAGAACAGTATGGAGATTTCTCAAAAAGTTCAATATAGACCTACCATATGACCCAGCCATACCACTCCTAGGCATCTATCCTGAACAGCAGGTCCCAAGATATTAAAAAGACATTTGCACTTCCATGTTTATCGCTGCACAATTCACAATAGCCAAAATCTGGAATCAACCCAGATGCCCCTCCACAGATGAATGGATCCAAAAAATATGGTACCTATACACAATGGAATCCTACATAGTGATTAGGAATGGTGAAATACTGTTATTTGCAGGGAAATGGTCAGAACTCGAACAAATAATGTTGAGCGAGACAAGCCTAGAACACAGAAAACAAAGGGGCATGATCTCCCTGATATATGACTGTTAAGATGGGGTGACAGGGAGACAATAGAGACCAGGTCTGTGAAACCAAAAACTGCTTGTCAAATGGTATTTCCCACAGGATTGGGTCAGCGACCCAACATTATGTAACTAAAACCAAA
Organism: Perognathus longimembris pacificus; assembly: GCF_023159225.1. Classification (NCBI taxonomy): domain Eukaryota; kingdom Metazoa; phylum Chordata; class Mammalia; order Rodentia; family Heteromyidae; genus Perognathus; species Perognathus longimembris. The sequence continues at coordinate 2,238,655 of NC_063173.1, read as the reverse complement.
CAACTACTCAACATATAAAGGTAAAAAATTGACCTCTCAGTGGAATACAATAGCCCAAAATCTATGTATGTACGTTCATATAGGACTACTGTCGACATATTGTCTAATGTCGACATTACATTTAAAGCCCTAGGTGAATTTTCTTTGGTGTAGGCCACGTGGCTACTGTATATGTTCTTGGTACATTGTGTGTTGTATATATGTCTACCTGACCTAGGGAAGGGAAAGAAAAACAGGGTGTAAGATATCACAAGAAATGTACATACTGCCCTACTATGTAACTGTACCCTTTTTGCACAACACCTTGTCAAAAAATTTTTGTTTAATTAATAAATAAATTACAAAAAATAGGGGCTGGGGATATGGCCTAGTGGCAAGAGTGCTCGCCTCGTATACATGATGCCCTCGGTTCGATTCCCCAGCACCACATATATAGAAAACGGCCAGAAGTGGCGCTGTGGCTCAAGTGGCAGAGTGCTAGCCTTGAGCAAAAAGAAGCCAGGGACAGTGCTCAGGCCCTGAGTCCAAGCCCCAGGACTGGCAAAAAAAAAAAAAATTACAAAAAATATTTACCACTGGGAAGTAATACTAGCAGCAATATTTTTGGGAGATTATATTTGGTTTCAGACTTGCCTTGGCTATTTTTCTGAAGTGAGAAAGAAATATCTTTATTCCCTAGAGAAACAGGGAGATAAAGTGCCAGTTTGAGATGTAGGAAGGGAGTTTGAAAGTGACCTTAGTTTCCAAAAATTACAACAGAAATAAAAATGAAGTGGTTTACCTTCAAATAGTGTTTTACTGTTAGAATAGAAACCTCCTTGAAATAATTGATAATGAACAGTTCCTTTTATTACAGATGGGGAAACTGAATGCTTAAAGGACTTGACCACTTGTATAAGTGACAGAGCTAGAAACTGAGCTCATCTTTTTCTTTCTTCTTAACTGTGTTGACATTGACCTCTAGTCAACTGCCTAACCTAGAGTTTCAGTTTCTCATGACACTTTCTATCAATATACAACTAGTCACTTGTTTTATTAATTTTATTCCCCAAACACTTCTTAGATCTATCCACCGTTCTATGTAACAGCACCTCTGCTTTTGTTCAAGGGACTCCTGCCTTTGTGGATTAATGTGTTTCTGAATTCATATCTAATCTATGCCTTGGACACCACTTCCTAAGACAAGGAAATAAAACATTTTATTTCTAAGTCTGACTTGCACTGGGCTCACTCCTGTGATTCTAGCTTCTTGGGAGGCTGAGATATGAGGATCATGGTTCAAAGTCCCGGTGACACTAAACTCCAGTAAACTACTCAAAGAAGCTGAAAGTGGAGCTGTGGCTCAAGTGGTAGAGCATTAGCCTTGAATAAAAGGGATTCAGGTACAGCACCCAGACCCTAAGTTCAACCAGCAAAAAAAAAAAAGAAAAGAAAAGAAAGAAGTCTGACTTACTCCAATTTAGTCATTGGGATAGTTTAAATCCAGAGTTATGTAGTACTTAAACCTTGAAAAATTAAAACTTCTTAGTCTGATCTTATGAGCTCATCTCAATCATGTTAGTGCCTCCAGTTCCATAATTAGTTTTGTTTTTTTAGCTGTTTATATATGCTGTTGTTTATATAAGTAGTACCCTTGTCACACTTTTCTCTACCCCCCCTTCTACCTTATACTTCGGCTTCGGGTGTCTACTCTATTGTCTTTGACCACACTTGCCTTTCTAAACCTTTTCCTCCATCCCCCAATCTCACCACTCAATCTACTCAATTCACAGGTTTATTGAGTGACTATGTTCTACTTGCTAATAACAGTTGCACGGAAATTGACTGAATGCCTGAGTGATTCTATAGTGTAGAATTTGGAGGTAGATACGGCTTCGGTGGAAAATAAAGTCTGAAAGAATGACTGAAAAAGAATGAAGTCATCACATTCCAATGTCTGAGTGTTCTTCAGTTCCACTTTGAACATTTTGGTGGCTAATTGGAGATAAGTCTCATAGACTTTCCTGCCTGGTGGATTTGAACCATGATCTTCAGATCTCACCCTCCTGAATAGCTAGGATGACAGGCATGAGCCACCAACACCCAGCCCCAGGAGAGGTTTATAAAGGCAGACTTGGAGATAGAGTAAGGTAATTTCCCAGAAAATGAAATTTGTGTTTTGCAAGAAAAGTAAGTTTTATCTATGAAGATTGTTGGGCAATGATCTATAGATCTATCTTTTGAGAAGTTTGGCATATCAAATAAAGGATAGTAGCCAGGAGCAGTAGCTCACAACTATAATCCAGAGGCCAAGAGCTGAGGACTGCAGTTCAAAGACAGCCTGGGCAGGAAAGTCTGTGAGGCTCTTATATCCCATGAACTAGCAAAAAGCTAAAAGTGAAGCTGTATCTCCAGTGGTAGAGTGCTAGCCTTCAGCCCAAAAGCTCAGACAGTACAGAGGCCCTGAGGTCAAGCCCCAGCGCGAGCATCAAAAGAACAAACAAAAAGCAGATGAGGATAGAAGAGGAGATTTCTGAAACAAAAACCTCAGAGTCAAGTGGTCAGATATCTACTAACCTTAGGAATTTATATTCCTTGATTCCTTTTAAATTATACGAATCTATGTATTGTCTGAAATATCTGTTGAAACCAGTGTGAGGAGTCAGAAACAATTAGATTAGGGCTGGGAATATGGCCTAGTGGTAAAGTGCTCGCCTTGTATACATGAAGCCCTGGGTTCGATTCCTCAGCATTACATATATAGATAAAAGCCAGAAGTGGCGCTGTGGCTCAAGTGGTAGAGTGCTAGCCTTGAGCAAAAAGAAGCCAGGGACAGTGCTCAGGCCCAGAGTCCATGCCCCAGGTCTGGCAACAAAAACAAACAATAAAGAAACAATTAGATTAGAAATTTTGGATGTGCAATGATATTTACTGTATTACTAAGTAATGAGTAGGACTTTGTATATGCTAGACAAGTAAGCACTCTAGTACTGAGCTATATCTCCAGCCTGAGGTTTTTTTTTTTTTTTTTTTTTTTTTGCCAGTCCTGGGCCTTGGACTCAGGGCCTGAACACTGTCCCTGGCTTCTTTTTGCTCAAGGCTAGCACTCTGCCACTTGAGCCACAGCGCCACTTCTGGCCATATCCCCAGCCCCAGCCTGAGGTTTTATTCTGTAAAATAGGTTTAATTTTTTGGAGGGGGAGCAGTTTTCTGTTCACAGAAAAATTGGGCAGAAAATTCTTATTATTCGCATATGCCTGCTGTTCTGATAAATGTACAACTTCCCCTACCTACACTATGGTGGAACATTGCAGACAGCTGACGAACCTACAGTGACTCTAGCACCATAGTCTGTAGTTTACGTTAGAGGTCATTCCTGATGACGATTTGAAAGAATATGTGAATATTCCTCTTTGTCTTAATAATATGGTTTTCAGGCATTTCTTCCTCTAATTCAGGTTTTTTTAGATTCAGAGAGCTAAACATGCCATCCATGTTGAGAAAGGGAATTAGGGAAAGTTCTCTTTTTTTAAATAACCTGAATGTTTAGAAACAATGCTTGTATTATGCTAGCTAACTATTTTTTCTTCTTCCTTTTAAGTACCAAAAGAATTGGTGGAGCTCCATTTGAAGTTGATGAGAAAGATCGGCAAATCTGTTACAGCGGACAGATGGGAAAAATACTTGATTAAGGTAACTGTAAATCACTTTTATCAGTGAAATAATATTACTCTAGTATAAATAGTTACATCTCATAATATACTTACCTTCTAAAACAGTTTACTTTTGAAAATGGTTTACTTGAAGCAACAAAAATGACTCAAACTTATATTACTAGTGTAATTTAAAGTGTGTGTGGTTTTTGTTTTTTTGGATTTTCTTTTGCCTTTTCCCTGTTACTAAGTCTTAGTCTTGAGTCGTGCTGTTAGGTTTTCCGGTTCTGTCTCTTTTGTGTCCTGGTTGTGTTTTGTGATAGGATTTCACTATGTAACCTAGGCTGAGCTTGAACTTGTAATCCTCCTACCTCAGTCTTCCGAGTGCTGGGATGATTTACAATTGGGCACCACTACAGTTGGCTCTTTCATGCCTAACATGTTGTCATCTTTGTTTGTGATCACTCAATGTGGTAGACCTTGGCCGGAAGACAAAACATCCAAAGTCCATTACGTCAACCTAAAACTAAGCTTGCTAATGAGGATGACCTGAGTAAATCACCTTTAGGTTAGGCCCTGTTGTAAGACAAACCATTTAGTATAAACTTTCTGGAGTTGTATCCACATAACTGATTCAAGCATAATTTTTTTTTTCCAGTCCTGGGCCTTGAACTCATGGCCTGAGCACTGTCCCTGGCTTCTTTTTGCTCAAGGCTAGCACTCTGCCACTTGAGCCACAGCGCCCCTTTGGCCATTTTCTGTATATGTGGTGCTGGGGAATCGAACCCAGAGCCTCATGTATATGAGGCAGGCACTCTTGCCACTAGGCCATATCCCCAGCCCCCAAACATAATTTTTTGTTAATTTAAAAAATATGCTTATATATTTATAATTTCATATCTGTTCTTTTGGGGGAAGGTTTTGAATATAGTATGGTATGTAAAGAGAAACCATGAGGAACAAAAATCGTTTTTATAATAAATATTCTAAGTGCTAATCCAGTTATCTTTTTGTATTACACACTCCTACAAATGAAATAACGTTAAACAGCAATCACTTAACTCTGGTTGCTGGTAGTTCAGAGCAATAATTCTAGCTACTTTGGAGGCTAGGATCTGAAGGTTCCGCTTCAAAGCCAGCCTGGGCAGCCTCTTAAGTTAACCAGCCAAAAGCTAGAGAAGCTGAAGCCTATGTCAGGGAGTACAGGGCCAGCTGTGAGTGAACGAGCTACGCAAAAGGCGGAAGTCCTGGGTTGAAGCACCGGTACTCACATAGCCACATAGACACGCACTCACGCACACACACACACACACACACACACACAATTTTAATCAATGCAATGACCCTCTAGGTCAGGAACTTAGGTCAGTTCCATCATAACGTGGAGATCTACCAATGTCAAGGGAGAGAAAGTAGCTTCTAATATTAAGAGATATTAAGTGAAAAAACTTACTTTGTACAAATTTGAAGCACTGCAAAGTTGGCTCAGCATTTAAAAAATTGATAGGAGATTCTGTGAAAGAAGTCATAATTAAATCTTTGAAATGCCTTAAACTATGAGTGACTGTTAGATATGGCTCAGGATGTTGGGTTGTCGAATAGGAATAGGGACACCCACTCGAAAGGGACTTGGCGAGGCAAATTCTGCTTATGCAGAAGGGTGCAACACCCGCCAGAAGTCCGGTACGCACGCACACAGAGCAGGCAGCCTGCCCCCTTTTTCTCCCCGTCTCACTAGTTAGGTCCATTTGGGGCCTCAGTTCTTTTGGAAGATAGAATTGAGATGACAGGCTTGGATACCGCAAAGACATTTGCACAACTGTGTTTCTTGCTAAACTATTCACAATAGCCAAGTTGTAGAAACAGCCCAGATGCCCTGCAATAGATGGATGGACCCCAAAAATGTGGTACCTGTACACAGTGAGATTTCATAGCCATTAGAAGGAATATTATGTCATTTTCAGGGAAACGGATGGACCTAGAACAAATCAAATCATATTAAGTAAGTCAAGCTCAAAACGGAGCATATCATGTGGAGTATAGATATAAAACATATAGGACTCTAGGCATTCATCCACAGTGAGACTAAAGGAGGATACTCTTTTAAGAGAAAAACACAAAGGCATGTACATCTGATCATATAAAATAATGTGTATCAAAATGAATTCTAGGAAATAGAAATGAGGTTTTTTTCTTGGTTGTGTTTGTTTTCTTTTCTCTGGCTCCTAAGTTAAAAGATTAACTTCTCTATTTGTTGAGAGTTTTCGAGTTCAGACTCTTAAATTTACCATTAGGATAGTTTTTTAATATGCTGTGTTAGGAGTCAAATTATATTCTTTGCATATGGATATCTAGTTATTGTATTGCCATTTGTTGAAAAGACAATTCTTTCCCCTTATTGAATTACTTTGGCATCTTTGTAAAATTTGACTAATATTGATAGCTTGTTTCTGAAATCAACCTCCTCAGTATGTACTGTATTCTTCCGTACCAAATTACTGTTTCTGGTTCCTTGGTTCTTTGTGAACAAATAAAATAGTCCTTTTTCCTATAGTTTTCCTCTCTCTCTTATTCTATCACTTGTATTTCCTCTACAGTTTTATTCTCTAACATTGGTGTTTACTTAGTGTGCATCAGGACTTGGGTGCTGTACCTGAGCTTTTTTTTTTTTTTGCCAGTCTTGGGACTTGAACTCATGGCCTGGTCACTGTCCCTGTACTTCTTTTTGCTCAAGGCTATCACTCCATCACTTGAGTCTCGTTGCCACTTCTAGTTTTTTCTGTTTATGTGGTACTGAGGAATCAAACCCAGGGCTTCACACATGCTAGGCAAGCACTCTACCACTAAGCCACATTCCAGGCCTACCTGAGAATTTTTGCTCACAACTAGAGCTCTGCCACTTGAGCTATAAGTCCATTCCCGGCTTTTTGTTGGTTAGAGAGGAGAGTCTCATGGACTTTCTACCTAGGCTGCCTTTGAACTGTGATTCTCAGATCTCAGCCTCCTGCGTAGCTAAGATTACAGGTGTGAGCCACTAAGTCTTGGCTGAAATTGTGTTTATTTTTAAAATGAAGCTCCTACCCTTGAACTCAGGACCTGGGTGCTGTACTTGAACCACAGCTCCACATTTAGCTTTTCCTGGTTAGTGGGCAGTAAAGCGTCTCAGCTTTTCCTGCCCGGGCTGGCTTCGTCATCCTCAGGTGTCAGGTCCCTGAGTAGCTAGGGTTAGAGGCGCCAGCCACTGGCACACAGCTTGTGTTTACTTTTAAAGTCTCTCATCATAAGAATCAAAACTCTGTGACAGGGGGCTGGGGATATAGCCTAGTGGCAAGAGTGCCTGCCTCGGATACACGAGGCCCTAGGTTCGATTCCCCAGCACCATATATACAGAAAATGGCGAGAAGCGGCGCTGTGGCTCAAGTGGCAGGGTGCTAGCCTTGAGCAAAAAGAAGCCAGGGACAGTGCTCAGGCTCTGAGTCCAAGGCCCACGACTGGCCAAAAAAAAAAAAAAAAAAAACAACTCTGTGACAGGCTTTTTGTCAGTCTTCAAAATAGTTTTAGGACCTAACGAAGTCCCTTACACACAGCTGTCACTCAATAAATTGTTGCTAATTCTGTTACCAGATGAATGTATACAATGCTTTTCCTAGAGGCACCTTTAATAACATAAGATAATATACATTGTTCTCTAATTTTTCTGTATCTTCCCCTTACTTTATACACTCCTACATACTAAATTGCAAATTCTGTGGGATTAGGGGTGTATACAGTTTTCAATATTTTGCTATCAAATGCTATATACCTTAAACAACATACAAAATCAAATGCTATGGGGCTGGGAATATGGCTTAGTGGTAGAGTGCTTGCCTAGCATGCATGAAGTCCTGGGTTCAATTCCTCAGCATCACATAAACAGAAAGGGCCGGAAGTGGCACTATGGCTCAAGTGGCAGAGCTAGCCTTGAGCAAAAGGAAGCCAGAGTGCTCAGGCCCTGAGTTCAGGCCCAGGACTGGCAAAAAAAAAATTGCAGATATTGAAATAGATTAAATTCATACTAATGTCAGATGTCAGTTTTTAGTATCCAGTATAATTTTTTTTTTTGTTGTTATTATTTTTGCTTTTTTTTTTTGGTGCAGGTCTTGGGGTTGAACTCTGCCAGATTGCTGTCTCTGAGCATTTTTGCTCAAGGCTAGGGATCTATCACTTGAGCCAGATCTCCACTTCTGGCTTTGGTACTAAATTGGAGATAGGAGTGTCAAAGACTTTCTTTCCTGAGGTGGCCACAAATCTTGGGCCTTAGATCTCAGCCTCCTAAATAGCTAGGAGTACAGGTGTGAGCTACCAGTGCCTAGTTACTTTGGGTTTTCTACGAGTAATTTCGTAGGTAATTTTAGCTTGCTGTTTGGTGTCTTCAGTGTTTGGCCCATCAGTGATTTTAGAGGTCTTCAAAGAAATATAATCCATTTTAGTGCAGTTGTTGATTTTAAGAGGTGCCTAATTCTAAGAAATGTTAAAATATATAAGCAGATATGCTTCTTAAATAAGCAACGAGTAATCTACTTCACATATTCTGGACTTCTGCATATTTTTCGATTTTTTTTGACTGCTTTAAAAGTGTTGCTATGCAGATTTATGTACAAGTTTTTTTCTTTGCTGTATTTCTCTAGTTGCTAAGTATTGGGAAGTCTGTGTTCAAGTTTTAGAGGAACTGTCACATTTTCTACCAGAAATTTTTAGTGTACTAATTTCCTCATAAGATGCTTTATCAATAATGATGAAAGCTAATATTTAAAAGCTTACTTAGATACCATGCCATTTTACATGTATTATTATTTACTCTGTGGCCTGGATCATAGACAGGTAAGTTACATCCAAGGTCACATAGATTATAAATTAAGAAAGTAAGGATTGAAAATAAGTCTAATACAATAATGTTAGCATAATTGCTAAAATATTTATTATGAAGCATTTTCACATTCTTTTTAACCTTGTAAAATGTTTTGTTTTGTTTCATTTTTTTTTGTCAGTCCTAGGTCTTGAACTCAGGGCCTGGGTACAGTACCTGAGCTTCTTTCGTCCAAGGCTAGCACTCTACCAGTTGAGCCACAGCGCCACTTCTTGCTTTTTCTGTTTATATGGTACTGAGGAATCGGCCCAAGGCTTTGTGCATGTTAGGCAAGCACTCTACCACTATGCCACATTCCCAGTCCTAGAATGTTTCTTAAAGAACACCATTTAGCCAGGTGCCAGAGGCTCACACCTGTAATCGTAGTTCTTCAGGAAGCTGAGACCTGAGGATCATGGTTCCAAGCCAGCCTGGGCAGAAAAGTCACGTTGTTGGGATTCTGCAGTATTAAATATCAATACTAAATTACCCGAGAAATCACTTTCTTTGTTTAGTAATTTATTTTTTATTTGATAGTACTGGAGTTTGAACACAGTCTCTCACAATTGTTAGGTTCTCTACTTCTTGAGTAATACAGAATAATTTGGGGGGATATTTTCCCCCTAAAATATTGCTGGAATTCATTCAGAAAATGATATCAACTTGGCCGAAATTATTTATACTTGTGGGTTTAGAAATGTTGAGTTACATTTTCCTTAGCTTTCTATGGAATGTCTATGACTTCCAGTAGTCCAGTGAATTGTTTTATAATATATCTAAGTGCTTCCTCATAGAGAATGATATACTAATACCTTAATTATGACCGGAAAAATTTTTATGTGAAGATTCCCATTTAGGTAGGCATCAGACATGTGTTTCTCCTAGAGTTTTTGTGGAATTGTAACCCCTTTGTACAACTATTTATGAAGAATCAAATTGTTTTAAAGATCTGCCACAGGTATGTGCTCAGGAAGCATACTCACAAGGAATAATACCAGTGTTTTAAAAGAAATTACATTAAAATAGCAACTTAAACTTGTTCCTCACTGCTTTTGCCAAACACATATACCTGACAAGTAAAAGCGAAATCTTAAAAAAAAAAACAAAAACAACTTTTGCTCAGTATAGGGGGGCACTGGTGGCTCACGCCTGTCATCCTAGCTACTCAGGAGGCTGAGATCTGAGGGTCTCAGTTCAAAGCCAGCCCAGGCAGGAAAATTTGTGAGACTTATCTTCAATTAACCACCAGAAATCTGGAAGTGGCGCTGTGGCTCAAGTGGTAGAGTGCTAGCCTTGAGCAAAAAGAGCTCAGGGATAGCACCCAGGCCCAGAGTTCAAGCCCTATGACCAACAGGGAAAAAATTAATAAAAGGTTTTGGAAATCTTTTGAAAATGACTGTTGTGCTCATGCAAATTTTATTTTATTCTTGACTGAACTGAACTGGGAGACTACAAGGTAGCTGGACGCTGGTGGCTCGCCCCTTTAATCCTACCTCCTGAGATCTAAGGATCCTGGTTCAAAGCCAGCCCAGGCAGGAAAGGCCATGGGACTCTTATCTCCAGTTAGCCACTAGAAAACTGGAAGTGGCACTACGGCTCAAAGTGGTAGAGTACTAGCCTTGAACAAAAGAACTCAGTGTCAGCACCCAGGCCCTGAATTCACGCCCCGTGATTGGTGGTGGGGGTGTGGGGAGGATTTTATTGAGTACTCACTGTAGGGTCTTTCTCGTTTTCGTTTTTAGTCGCACTGGCATTTGAACGCAGGGTTTGTGCTCTGCAGGTGCTTTTTCACTTGAGCTGTATCTCTAGCCCATATATTTTACTACATACAACAATTTCCAAAATGCTATAGATAGCCTACTTAATGCCATATACAAAAATGTACTTACAGTTGATAAATAATATAGATATAAGGCATAAATCTGTGACATTCTTGGAAGAAACAACAATAAGACAATCTTTGGGAGCTTGGATTTAGCATTAATATGATAGATATGACAACAAAGGATTGAGCCACCAAAGAAAAAATAGGTCATGTACACTTCATCATAACCAAGAGCTTTTGTGCATCAGAGTATTTGTATGAAGAAAGTAGAAAAGAACCTGTAGAAAAAGATAGGTGATGTTGTAAATTGTATACCTTGCATCATATAACTGGAGCAGGAGTTTATTTTCCAAAATATATAAATAACAGCTAAAACTCAGCAACAGTAAGAACCTAGTTCAAAATCGGATAATGAATTTGTATAGGCATTTCTGCAAAGAAGATATACAAAGGATAATAATACGCATATCAAAAGATGTTCAACATCATTAGTCATAAGGAAAATGTAATTCTAAACTACAATTATATGCCACTTTATACCCAACAGGATAACAATTAAATGTAAGGAGTATGGTATGGAGATGGGGAAATTGAAACCCTCTATATTCTCTATGGAAATGTGATACAGTACACCTGCTAATCGTAGATTTGCCATATGACCTAGACGTTTCACTCATAGGCATATTCAGATACTTTATACCAGTGTTTATATGTCATTACTTATTTTAGCCACAAGAGGGAAACAAATAGTATTCATCAGTAGGTGACTGAGTGTTGCATTAAAGACTATGTTTTAATAAAAATACTATACCAAATGAGAAAATAAACAGACACAAAAGGGACAGATATTTTGTGATTCTAATTACACAAGCTATCTTGAATTGGATTTGACAATCCAGAGACCAAAAGTAGATTTAAAAGTGCTTTGAGACGCGAGAAGAGTTTATGGCTGAAGAATGTCTGTTTGGGGTTATGCGTTGGTGTCTTATGCCTGTGATTGTAACTACACAGGAAAGCGGAGTGTCGAGGGTTGAGATTTGAAGTCCTCCCTGGCAGAAAAGTCAGATTAGAAAAAGAAACTTCATTTCCAGTAAAAAGCCACACTAAAGGTGTGGCTTAAGTGAGCAAGCAGGATGAATAAATACAAGGTGTTGAGTTCAAGGCACAGTACTGGCAAGGAACAAAGAGAATTTCTTTGTAAGTGATGTAGTAAGAATTGATGATGACGACCAAAATTTTGTATATACTTAAATTGCCAGTGAAATAATTTTGTATTATACATTCATGGTAAATACATATATATGCATATAAATTTATGGTGCATATGTTTACCAGAAGGAATTTTTGGTGCTATGGAAAGGAAATTCATCTAGATTTATCAAGAATCTTTGGGCTGGGGATATAGCCTAGTGGCAAGAGTGCCTGCCTCGGATACACGAGGCCCTAGGTTCGATTCCCCAGCACCACATACACAGAAAACGGCCAGAAGCGGTGCTGTGGCTCAAGTGGCAGAGTGCTAACCTTGAGCGGGAAGAAGCCAGGGACAATGCTCAGGCCCTGAGTCCAAGGCCCAGGACTGGCCAAAAAAAAAAGAATCTTAGGCTCCAACATATTCAGTGTCATAGTAGGTACATAGTGTAGCAATAAAAAACTTTTAGTATAATGTACAATTAATTCCCCAGAAAAATAGAAGTAGGTAATTAAAGCAAATTAATTTTATTTACATCATAGACATGCTTCATCTGTGTATCTGAAACTAGGTGTTGTGAAATATTTATGTACATTTTTGGTAATTTCTGACCTACTTCTTACCATCTCTTAAACTAAATTCCAGTTTCTGTTCTATCTTGTCTTAGTGGTGATTTTTCTGGAATAGTTTTTGGTCTGTGTTTATGTAATGAAGCTATGACATAGCAAGTATATGATAGGCACATACTCTTTCACTTACCACAAAATCTGCATTTAACAAAAGACTAATCTGAAATTGAAACAGGTATTTGATCCAACAAAGACATCCTAGTAGGGAGAGCCCGGATTTGAATTTCAGTCTATATTATTTTAAACTACTATGTCTGTTTGTATTTACACTGCTTCTAGGTTATTCATAGAACATATTACTTGAAAAAGCTGCTTTCCAATCACATACTCTTTGCATCTGGGGTGCGTTATTATGGGCTAATAAAATGTATGAAAATAAAATAGCTCTATAGAGGTTTTATTTTTTTTATTTTTATTTTATTTTATTTTTTGCCAGTCCTGGGGCTTGGACTCAGGGCCTGAGCACTGTCCCTGGCTTCTTCCCGCTCAAGGCTAGCACTCTGCCACCTGAGCCACAGCGCCACTTCTGGCCGTTTTCTGTGTATGTGGTGCTGGGGAATCGAACCTAGGGCCTCGTGTATCCGAGGCAGGCACTCTTGCCACTAGGCTATATCCCCAGCCCTAGAGGTTTTATTTTTTTGGAAGTCTAAGTTATATGTTTTCAGCATAACTTTTCCTTGAAGAAAAGAGTTCCCTGAAAGATTGCAAAATTGACATTATTATTTATTATTTTTGATGTAGCATAGATGTATAGTATAAAGTAGTTTCTTTGTTACCTTGCCATGCACTGTCACAGTACACTTTGAAAAATTCCCCTCAGGAGGTTGGAGGTATGGCTCGGGTGATAGAGCACCAGCCAGTGGTCAAAACATCAGATACTGAGTTCAAGTACCAGTCTGGTGGTGGGGGAGAAAAAGAAAAGGTCACCTCAGAACTGGCACTTTTATGTGTATGCTGGTACTGGGGCTTGAACTCAGGACCTGTACTCTCACTTGCCTTTCTTGCTAGTGTATATAGGGAGTAAGCACCCTGTCTTGATTGCAAAACATTTTTTATTATTCTAAAAAGAAATTTCTTCCTATTAGGACTCACTGTTCCTTTGCCTTATTCCTTGGCAACTACTAATATATTTTCTGTGGATTTTATTATTTGAAACATTTTGTCTACAGAGAATCTATAGAATCATGTGTTTACTCATTTTGTGTATGTGTGGTGTTGGGGATCAAATCTAGAGTTTTATTCTTGCTAGACATGTGACTGAGTAAAACTCCATTAAATAGATTTTTGTTTTGTTTAGTGGAAATTTGAGTTGTTTTTACCTTCCGTTATCTGTGCTGTTGGGGTAAAATGTTTTAGATCTTGGTCTTTTAGCTTTTGATGCAGTCACTTTAGGGTCTAACCTGTGTAGTCCTTTCAATAAATTTTCCTTTTACTCTGTGTGTCTCAGGTTACCCCTCTTCTTTTCCCTCTCCATCTCTTCTCTCTCTCTACCTACATCCCTTAACACCCCCCCCTTAATTAGTCTACATTTTAGAGTATAATTGAGTTGGACAGCTGTTTCATGTAAATTCTCTCCTTTGTAAATATATATTATTAGCAAGAACATTTAGCTTAATATTAGAAGGCTAACAATATTGTGTTAGCAAGCCAGAGAGAATAAGTGGAGAGAGAAAGCATCCATGCAAGTGATAGGAAGACATGGGGTTGGGGGGCGGAATCTAGGCCAAAATGTGCCCTTCAAAAGCATACCCTAGGGACCTACTTCTTCAAACCAGTCCCACCTTCTAAATGTTCCACCATCTTCCAATACTCCCCCAAGCAGACTTTGAGAGCCAAGAGCGGTCCCAGGATATTCCAAATCCATACTAGTAAAAGTTGTGTTTTTATATCACATGTTGATTTTCTCTGACAGATATGCCAAGAGTTTAACAGCACCTGGGCATGGGAGATGGAGAAGAAGGGCTATCTCGAAATGAGTGTGGACTGCAAACTAGCACTCTTAAAGGTAATAAATATATTGTTTGTTACAGTTATTTTTAATTCAAGTTTTCGCTTTTGATTACTTACTAGATTATAAAATAAGTGAAAAGTAGACATTATTATTGTTTGAGATGGAGGACAATAGATTCTTTTCCTCTTTACTGTTCAGTGACTGAAAACAGTTGTTTGTTGTGTTTTAAAATTGTCCTCAAAACATAATGAATTGGAATTATTTCTGCTTGTTAAGAGCATTAATAGAATGGGCAAGCAATTGCCTTAAACTCCATTTACCCACTGTTTTCAGCTTTGATGTTCCTTGCTATATTATTCTAAACAAGATGTATTGAACTGGCAATTCAATAGTAATTTGATTACTAGTAATTTGATATTGTTTTTGAGATGACTAAGGGCATGCCATTGTATATGAATAAAATATACAAAAGCACTTGACTAAAATGGATCATCTCAATATGGGCTTGTTTTCAAGTTTGAGTTTTCCTTTTTTCTCCCTATTTCCTAATTAGTAATTAGCCAGCATAATAGAGGAGAAAATATGCTTTGTGAAAAAATGTACCAGTAGGGGCTGGGGATAGGGCCTAGTGGCAAGAGCGCTTGCCTCGTATACATGAGGCCCTGGGTTCAATTCCCCAGCACCACATATACAGAAAATGGCCAGAAGTGGCGCTGTGGCTCAAGTGGCAGAGTGCTAGCCTTGAGCGGGAAGAAGCCAGGGGCAGTGATCAGGCCCTGAGTCCAAGGCCCAGGACTGGCCAAAAAAAAAAAAAAAAAAAAAGTACCAATAAATTCACTACTTGTAAAATTTGCAGTACTTCATACCTAGACTTCTCATTCAAAGAACCTCAAGTTATTTATGATGGCTCTAAAAATATGTCAGTGTGTTTGTGTTAGAGATAGGATATGACTATGACTATAACCACAGAGATAGTCACAGCTGTTCCTTTAGTGTTACGCATGAATACATGTTAACTGTTGCTATAGGCTATCTGAAAGTTTCCAGACGCCTATAGGAAACCTTAGGCTTCTGAGGGGCTCTCTTCACTCGGCATTTTTATCTTTAGCATGTCCAACGTTCTTTTATTTTATGTTATTATTTATTTGTTTGAAATGGGATCTAACTATGTTGGCGGCCGGCCTCAAACTTGGGGCCACAAGAGATCCTTCTGCTCCAGGCTCCAGAGTACCAGAAAAAAATATTACTGACATTTTGTTAATATCACTTCAAAACAAAAAGTACAAAGATTTCTCAGAAATTGTTAAGATGGAACCACCGAGTGATGTAGCAATCCCACTGGTTAGGTGTGTAGTCTACAGAAATGGAATTGTTAGGTCAGATAGTCATGTTTACTCTATTGTTCACCGGTTAGGTGTGTAGTCTACAGAAATGGAATTGTTAGGTCAGATAGTCATGTTTACTCTATTGTTTACTGCAGCACTGATCTCACGATGGAATCAAATCTAAGTTGAGTACAAATGAGTAGATCGAACATGGTATGTGGGGCTGGGAATATGGCCTAGTGGCAAGAGTGGCTTGCCTCACATACATGAAGCCCTGGGTTCAATTCTTCAGCACCACATATATAGAAAATGGCCAGAAGTGTCCCTGTGGCTCAAGTGCCAGAGTGCTAGCCTTGAAGCCAGGGACCTTGCTCAGGCCCTGAGTTCAAGGCCCAGGACTGGCAAAAATTAAAAAAAAAAAACCACACATGGTATGTATGCATAGTGGAATATTATTGAACTTTTTATTAAAAAAAGAAGTAAATCCTGTTACTCCTTGGTAAACCTGGACAACATTATGTTAAGTGAAATAAGCCAAACACAAGTACCTCATTTAATATTGTAAAACAATATTTCACATGGTTGTGACCATCAGGGTTAGGGTGGTGGTCAGATTGGAGAGGTTCTAGTCTAACTTTCAAAATTTGCACTAGACAGAAGAGCTATTATACCAGATTGTAGCTAATTACAGTATATTACATACTTGGAAACTGCTAATTTTGAAGGTCTTTTCTCACCATAAAAATATGTACATGTGGGCTGGGAATGTGGCCTAGTGGTAGAGTGCTTGCCTAGCATGCACGAAGCCCTGAGTTCAATTCCTCAGTTCCACATAAACAGAAAGAGCCAGAAGTGGTGCTGTGGCTCAAGTGGTAGAGTGCTACCCTTGAGCAAAAAGAAGCCAGGGACAGTGCTCGGGCCCTGAGTCCAAGCCCCAGGAGAGGCAAAAAACAACAACAACAACAAAAGTATGTACATGAGGCAGTAGTTGTGTTAACTAGTTTGATTTGTCAATTCTACATGATCAATGACTCTTTGTATCAAAACCTATTGTTGTATACTATATATAAGATACCGTTTTCCAGTGTAATTTACAACTTAAAAATAAAATCTTAAAGTTTTATATGATACTTGTGATTTTTACTATAATTTGACTTATTGCTATAGACATATGATTTGCGTAACCAGATGTGGTAGCACATACCTATAATCCAGTCTTACTTGCTAGAGACACAGTAGGTAAGAAGAATTGTGGATCAAGGCCAACAGAGGCAAAAGACATTTCAAAAACAATACAGACAAAGGTCTGGAGTAGGCTCAAACAGTAGACAGCTTAAGTTCCACCCTCATTGCTATTACACACACACTCCCCCTAAAAAAAAAGAAATAAAAGAAATGTGACTTGATTCTGTGTCGGTAGTTGTATTAAACCCACTACATTGATGTAAAATTTAAATGTTAAAATATATCTTTTTATATTGATTATTTTAAATGGATTTTCCATAAAAGTTGACAAGATAGTGAAAATAGATGAACTGAGTGTTCTGTCTCCTCTGTCCTTGAATAAACCAATTATGTGCTTGTGTATTTATTGTGATGAAATATCTGTGAGATATTTTAAGCTGTGTTACGACTATTTTTCAGTATCTCTGTGAGTGTCAGTTTGATGACAATCTTAAGTTCAAGAACATTATTAATGAGGAGGATGCTGACACCATGCGTCTCCAGCCAATTGGGCGAGACAAAGATGGCCTCATGTATTGGTACCAGTTAGATCAAGATCATAATGTCAGAATGTATATAGAAGAACAAGATGACCAAGATGGCTCTTCGTGGAAATGCATTGTCAGGTACCTTTTATTAGGATCTCTTTACATTTATTGAATTACTTAACTACATCGGGCTCTTTGTTTCTTACTTTAATCTCTTCACCAAAATATGTTCTAGGTAGGAGTCAAGGGTGGTCTTTTTGACAAAGTCGATGAATTCATAGTACCCAATGAAGGGTCAATAATATGCCAAATAAATGTCAGTAATTGACAGTTTAGTCTGTATCAGGGCATATACGTTACACCTCAAAAACTGTTCTCTGTATATACCTTTAGACTTAAATATAAGAAAAATGTTGTTTGGCTTTTTAGCTATTGTATTCTGTCAAGTGTTATATTTCTAGATATATTAGTTTGGAAAATTCGTCTGGATAACAGTATATTTTGAAGTTCTAGAGAACATTGTACTTTTGTGTCATAATTCTTTTTTTGTTTGTTTTTGGACAGTCCTGGGGGCTTGGGACTTGGGGCCTGAGTGCTGTCCCTGGCTTCTTTTTGCTCAAGGCTAACACTCTACTACCTCTTGAGGCACAGCACCACTTCTGGCCTTTTCAGTTTAAGTGGTGCTGAGGAGTGAACCCAGGGCTTCATGCATGATAGGCAAGCACCCTACCACTAAGCCACATTCTCAGCCCTGTGTCATAATTCTTTTAATGTTTTTTTATTTCTTGTGCTGACAAAAATATTTGAATAGAACATTTACGAGGCATGTACTCTACCACTAGGCCATATTGTCATCCCCAGAAGAGAAACATTTAATACAAATGTTTGTAAAACAACTCAAATTGGCATTTCTGAATTCTATTATTATTAAGTAGTTGGACAAAGAGGTTTCACTGTATGAGTACAATGTATCTTCTTTTTTTGGGGGGGAGGGGCCATCCTGGGACTTCAACTCAGGACTTAGGTGCTTTCCCTGACCTCTTTATGCTCAAGGCTAGCACTCTTCCACTTTGAGCCACAACTCTACTTTTGTCTTGTTTTTGGTGCTTAATTTGAGATAAAAGAGTCTCACAAACTTTTCTGCCTGGTCTGGCTTCAAAATGAGATCCTCAGATCTCAGCCTCCTAAGTAGCTAGGATTACAGGCATGAGCCAAGCCACTGGTGCTGGGCTTGTGTGTGTGTGTGTGTGTGTGTGTGTGTGTGTGTGTACACATATATATATGCATATATATTTGGTACTAGGGATGGAATCCAGGACATTGCACTTGCTAGGCAAGTGCTTTGCCACTGAGCTACATCCCA
This sequence comes from Perognathus longimembris pacificus, assembly GCF_023159225.1. NCBI lineage: Eukaryota > Metazoa > Chordata > Mammalia > Rodentia > Heteromyidae > Perognathus > Perognathus longimembris. Next base: position 2,220,144 of record NC_063173.1, on the reverse strand, counting down.
GTCCCCTGTATGTTATTTTTTAAACAAGTATAATTGCATGATCTTGATGTAGTTGATTTCCTAAATGTACATAGGTATTTCTCAAGTAAAATTAACTCACTGTCTGTCTTTGGGAATGTAGACACTTAATGATGTTCAGCTTATGATGTGTAATAATACTGCCATGTGTGCTATTCCATGTACTAACCTTGCATAGATTTTTTTCAGTATCCTCTCTAGAGCTAGGCACTAGTGACTCACTCCTGTAATAATTGCTACTCAAGAGGCTCGGAATTGAGGCTTTGAATTTAAAGCCACACTGGGCAGGAAAGTGCATGAGACTCTTACCTCCTATTGAGCACCGAAAAAGCTAGAACTGGAGTTGTGGCTCTAGTGGTAGAGCACTATTCTTGAGGAATAAAACTCAGGTACATCACCCAGGCCCTGAGTTTAAGCCCCAGGACTTGCACAAAAAGAAAAGGGAGAGAGAGAGAGAGAGAGGAAGGCAGGGAGGGAGGGAGGGAAGGATCGACACCTCTCTAATATTCATTTTTTTACTTAACCAGTCCTGGGGCTTGAACTCAGGGCCTGAGCACTGTCACTGAGCTTCTTTTGCTTAAGGCTAGCATTCTACCCCTTGAGCCACAGAGCTACTTCTGGCTTTTTCTGTTTATGTGGTACTGAGGAATTGAACCCAGGGCTTTATGCATGCTAGGCAAGCACTCTACCACTGAGCCACATTCCCAGTCCTCTCTAATTTTACAGAAGTAAATATCTAAGGGGAAATGTCCATCAGTCATACGTATATGCATCAGTTTCTCATGGGCACTTAAGTTGTTACCTTAATGCATGTTGTAAAAATGTTTTCTTGGTTATTTTTGTTTTTTATCTCTAGTGGGATTGGCTAATAAAATTTACTGTTAACACCTGGTTCTCAGGGTTTACGTGGTATATTTGAGCATAGCCTCGCCTAGCTGGACTTGGCACTTGGAGTGATTTTCCTTAATTCGTTAAAGTTTAATCTGTTCAATCTCTCTTCCAAGAGGCAAGTGATCCTGTCATTTCTTTGACCTCCTTTCGTTGATTCTTCCGGATAATTCCACTGGCAGTCCTCCCTCAGGGCATCTCTTCCTTGGGAGGTTTCAAGAGTTTAGAGTGTGGGCCTTCTCAGCCCAAGCCTCCGCTAGTAACCCAATTGGGGAGTTTTTTTTCATAAGTGCAACAAAGGTCTAGGATGACCCCAATGTCATTCCAGGAAAGGTCAGAGGAAACTTAAGGTTTTGAATTCCTTAATAAAAATGGAGGCGTCTTGCCTGAAAAGCCAAGACTGGCTGGGAAGGTCATGTTCTTGGGTATTAAATGTTTATCCTGATCTAGTAGCTACGTAGTAAGCATGATGTAAGATTTTATGTTCAGATCTGAGTTTACCCATGTAGCTACATTATTTCCATGCGTTATTTTTCTGTGCTCCGCTTCTGCCTTTTTTGTTAGCTTATCTGAGCTAACAGTATCACCAGTTTTTCTCCCCCCTCACACCCCTAGGCTGGTTTTGAACTTTGATCCTCAGGTCTCTGCCTCCTAAATAGCTAAAATTACACACGTGAGCCACTGGTCCTGACAGAAGTGTCACTGGGTATTTTTGTTGTTGTTGTTGTTTTGTTTAACAAAAAGTTTAATTACCTGTTGGAATTTTCAATCTTCAGGGAATTTGTGTGTTGGCTAATTTAGCTTTGTAGCACATGAGAAGGGGACAGTCTAAATGCGAAGCACCATTTAAAAACAGAAATAGTAGAGGTTGTCAAAGTCAGAAGACATAAGTTTGCATGCCATCAGAGATACCATTCGGGCTTTAGTATTGGGTAACTCTAAGAACTCCTTTTTTATAACCTTTAGTCTTTAGTTACTATCAGATGGGCTGGTCCTAAGTGATGCTTGTTTTTGCTGTTGGCTTTAAGATACGATCTCTATGTGGTTTAGACAGGCTTAAAACTAGTTATGTGGCCCAGGCTCATTTCAGACTTCTGTTCCAGCCTGTCAAATGCTAGGACTACAGTCATGTACCACCGTACCCAATTTGACTCCATTTTTATTGTGACCATTTCACATTGTATCTGGACAATTTTACCTTATAATATTGGGGATCAATCACTTGGACTTTCATTGTCCATAGCCACTGGGATATTTCCTGTTCAGTCTTGATTTGAACCCATGAACCCATGTTGGAGAAGTGATAATAGGTAGAAATCAATACTAGTGACGCTTTTGTTCAACTTAGACAACTAAAAGAAGGAGAAGAATTAGTTTTTCCTCCTAGCTTACCTAATGTCCATTTCAGCCCTGGGGCTTGAACTGAGGGCCTAGGTGCTGTCCCTGAGCCTTTTTGCTCAAGGCTAGCACTCTCTGCCACTTGAGCCACAGCGCCCCCTCTGGCCGTTTTCTGTATATGTGGTGCTGGGGAATGGAACCCAGGGCTTCATGTTTACAAAGCGAGTGCTCTTGCCACTAGGCCATATCCCCAGCCCACACACGAGTCCTTTTAAGAGTCAGCTTCCATGAGCCAAATTGCACAGGCTCTGAAGTAGAAAGCAAACTTTAGAATCTTTTAACTCAGTAGGACCGATCTGAGCTAATAGCCAGAATATAAACTTTTTTTTTTGTTTCCCCCTAGTTCTGGAGCTTAAACTAAGGGCCTTCACACTGTCCCTGAGCTTCGTTTGATGAAGGCTAGCCCTCCACTACTTGAGCCACAGCTTTACTTTCAGCTTTTTCTGTTTATGTGGTGCTGAGGAATTGAACCCAGGGTTTTGTGCATGCTAGGCAAGCACTCTACCGCTAGGCCACATTCCCAACCCAAGAATAGAAACTTTTTGGGAGAGTTTTATGATCTCTTTCTGGATTCATGCTTGGCCATATGCTATGACCATTTTCCCAACCATCTATAGACCTAAGTAATTGTAGGATAGTGTTCTTAACTTCAAGATCCATTGGTCAGCCAGGATTTAGTAGAGAATATTGCAGGGGAGAAAAATAAGACATACTTGTTTGGGGCTTGGGAGGTCAATTTTTTTGTTTGTTTGTTGTTGTTTTTTTTTGTTGTTTTTTTTTGGCCAGTCCTGGGGCTTGGACTCAGGGCCTGAGCACTGTCCCTGGCTTCTTCTTGCTCAAGGCTAGCACTCTGCCATTTGAGCCACAGCTCCACTTCTGGCCATTTTCTGTATATGTGGTGCTGGGGAATCGAACCCAGGGCCTCATGTATATGAGGCAAACACTCTTGCCACTAGGCCATATCCCCAGCCCTCAAATTTTTTTTAATTATATAGAATATGACCAAGGGGAAGATTTCTGAGATATGAAGGTTGGTTTCCCATTTGCGGGAGAGAGAGAGGTAGTGGACATACAAACTGCCATGGAGCGTGTAGAGGTATTTCCTCAAAGGGTACTTCCATGTAAACCTCCTTTTGGAAGAGAAGTTCCCATGTTGTAGCTTGAGGCTAGGAGGTGTTTGTCTTGCCATACTGCTGAGCACATGGTGGTCTCTGGGCATATACTTTGTAGTTTACAATTACTCAAGCCACCCAGGTCGCATGCCCGAAGGATCCCTTCTCCTTTTAAACAAATGGTCCATAGAACTAGGCCCACAGAATTAGATAGATTGGTTGCCAGCACCTCTAGTCTTGTAAGTCTAGTAATGGAATTTTCTTATAAATCCCCTTAGTTTCTACTTCATGATCTTTGGAGATTACTAATAAGATAGAATAAGAAATCTGATTGGGTGAGGGCCTGATTTTAGGTAGAAAAAGGGTTGTAGCTCATAAAACATCCAAATGTGAACTGGAAATGGTAAATGGGGTATTGACAAGTGTTGGGAATTTACCACCTTCCCAAGAGCTAGAAAAGAATTGGTATTTGCTGGCCATAGAGTATATGCTGGCCTAGGTATAGAGTGAAATATGACTTAGACTTGAAAGAAATCGGAAAAGCCAATCAGAAGGTAGTCCTATAGCCAGGAGAGGCAGTGCTAACAGCCTTCCTTTTAATAGACTTGAGTCATAGCACTAAAATGTTACTTGTGGTAGGATTGCATGAGGTTCCTTTTTTTGGGGGGGGGGGGGGGCGGGGGGGGCAGTCCTGGGCCTTGGACTCAGGGCCAGAGCACTATCCCTGGCTTCTTCCCGCTCAAGGCTAGCACTCTGACACCTGAGCCACAGCGCCCCTTCTGGCCGTTTTCCATATATGTGGTGCTGGGGAATCGAACCGAGGCTTCATGTGTAGGAGGCAAGCACTCTTGCCACTAGGCCATATCCCGGTAGCCCCAACATGAGGTTCTTTTAAGTATGAGGATTTTATGTGTGAACCATTATGCTGAGCTTAGAATTGTTGTTTCCATTGTAGTATGTCAGCCTTGTTTAATTATTCATAAATTTGGTAGGTTTAACTAAATTAACCAAACATTGACTTAAAAATCAAATGGGATATTTGTTTCTAAAAATGAAAATCCACCAAAAGGGATAGCTTTACACAATTTATCTTCTACTGAAAACATCCATAACATCACCAGCATTTTCAGAGGGAATTACCTTATGTGATGTTGCCACCACTTAGAACACAGTGACTAAACGCACGTTCCTGAACAGCACACCCTTTGTCTTACAACTATGTTCAGTGATCATAATGATGAACAAAGTGGTGGCTTTGAAGGATCCTGCGTGCAAGTGAGAAAAAAAGAGTTCTTGCCTTCCTACATATATAAAAATACTCCTAGAGAGTTTGATAGTAAGCCTGAAGAAGTGGGTATGAAAGTTTTAAAAACCAATGAAACTTCATTACTCATTCATTGACCATTGTGGAAATAGCTAAAATAATTCTTAGTCAAAATTATCCCCAGCAATAGTGACGATGAAGATGATGTTAATAAACTACAGAAAAATTCCTGTAGTCAATGTCACAGAAATGTGTGATGGGGGGGGGGGGGCTGGGGATATGGCCTAGTGGCAAGAGTGCTTGCCTCGTATACATGAAGCCCTGGGTTCGATTCCCCAGCACCACATATGTAGAAAAAGCCAGAAGTGGCGCTGTGGCTCAAGTGGCAGAGTGCTAGCCTTGAGCAAAAAGAAGCCAGGGACAGTGCTCAGGCCCTGAGTTCAAGGCCCAGGACTGGCAATATATATATATATGTGATGGGCCTATTGAAGGACTGGAACAGTTTACCCTCACAATAAAACAAGAAACCATGCCAGTTTATTAAATTGTTGTGATTTAGTTGACAAAATGACTTCAGAGGCAGCCTTTTATAAGGCTGATTAAATTAGTCAGACCTTGTAACTGCTGTGAGTTAAATAAACGCTTAGTCTATTGGTTAGGTGAGGACCCTACACATCCAGTTACTCCCACAAAGACCATCAACTGGCACCAAGCCTGCAGTGCATGAGCCTGTGGAAGTTATCTCATCCATCAGAATACTTCATCCCTAGCTTGCTTAATTCCTGGTCCTTCAACGGCTTCCGATTTTTCGTACTTTAAAAATCCAGCCCAATGTGGGAGGCAAGTGAGTCACCCCCATAGTCCCAACACAGGGAAGGCTGAGGTAGAAGGATCTTGAGTATAAGGCCAGCCTCGGCTACATAGTAAGATTGTCAAACACACAAAACCAAACTAAATGAAAACAAAACCAGTGCATAGTAATTAAAACAGCAACACATGTAAGATTGAAAATCTACTGTTTCACAGCTGACATTCTGAGGACACAACTGTGCTGCTTGCTTTTCTTGAGCACATCATTTTATTACTAATGTAATGATATGCCATGTATTTTACTTTTTACTTACATATCAATGAGTGTAAGAAAATGATTGATTCTTGGTAGTTTATCAACTCAGAAAAAATGATGATACCAAACAATCACAGGCTATACACATAAGTGGCTGAGATTGTGACATCTTTGCTTTGTACTGGTTCAGTGTATGTAAGTAAGCTTTATTTTATGGAGAAAATAATTTAATATACTGTGTAAGCTGGACATGATAGTGTTTGCCTTTAATACTAGCACTGGGAAGGATGAGGTACAAAGAACAGGGGTGGTAATGTGGCTTAGTGGTAGAGCGCTTGCCTAGCGTGCATGAAGTCCTTGGTTCGATTCCTCTGTACCACATGAACAGAAAAAGCCAGAAGTGGCACTGTGGCTCAAGTGGCACAGTGCTAGCCTTGAGCAAGAAAGCTCAGAGACAGTGCTCAGACCCTGAGTTCAAGCCCCAGGACTAGGGGGAAACAAGCAAGCAAAAAACTCCAAGAACAAACACAAAACATATAGCGTTACATGTAGAAAGCATATATGAAACATAAATGGATTTTGTATTTTCATCCCAAAGACATCTCTCTAAGCACATTCAGGTATTCTAAAATGTGGAAAAAATGTAAAAGAGCAAGCATTTCTCGTTCTAAGCATTTCCAATAAGGGACGTTGGCTGTGTGCATGCCTCGTCCAGGGGCACATAGCCATCTTTCATTTCATTTATTAAACGGTTTCATAGAATTTACTTAATCAGATAGAGGCCTGATACTCAAGTAGTAGAATTGAGGTGGCATTCAATAGGGGACATATTCTGACTTGATAGAAAAGAAAATTTCATCTTAATACTTATCATATTGAATTAGAGCTCTATGCACAGTTCATATTGCTAAGCAGCTTAGTGGCAGGTCTAGAACTAATTTTCCCCACTCTTGCTTTATGTTCAGCTTTTGGTCTTCATCATTTCATACTCCTTTTTTGAACAGGAAAAACAGCTAAGTGAATTTTCTTGCTTGTAAATAACAGTTAAGTATCCATATTACACCTTTATTTTTTTGTAATAAACAAAGAACTTACAGATATGCATATATGAAGAGATAATAAAACCCATCAATCATTTGTGAAGCTGGGTATTGGTAGCTCTTGCCTCTAATCCTAGCCACTCAGGCTGAGATCTGAGGATTACAGTTTGAATCCAGCCCTGGCAGGAAAGTCTGCGAGCCTCCTATCTGCAATAAACTACTCAAAAATAGCCAGAAGTCGAGGATGTGGAGAAAAAGGAACCCTACTGCAACCACACTGGAAAGCAGTCTGGAGGTTCCTCAGAAAACTAAACATAGAGCTTCTCTGCAACTCTGCCATACCACCCCTGGGCATCTACCCTGAGCTTAATAAACCAGGATACATCTGAGGGAAAGTACTGGAAGGGTATAGAATCAGTGGGAAACGGGTGAAAGAGTGCATCAGCGGAGAGCTCACTGGCTGCACTGGTCATTGACGAAAGTAAACCATACTACTCGTGGGCAGAGATGGGAGGAATGGAATGTGAGAGAATGAGGAAACAGATGATACTATGCAAAAGGAAGGAAATGTACTTATTACCTGACATGTAAAGGTAACCCTGCTTTATATCACCTGTAAAACAACAATAAAGTAATAATAAAAAAAACCCAGAAGTGGTATTGTGGCTCAGGTGATAGAGAACTAGCCTTGAGCATAGCACCCAGGCCCTGAGTTCAAGCCCCAGGACCAGCAAAAATAATAATTTGTGAGGAGACAAAGTAGTAAAGGGAGTGATTTTTAACTAAAGTGCATTGTGTATACAGAAAGAAATTATAAAAAGAATCTAGATTCAAATGTTATTTATTGGGAATTTTCTAGTATTTTTATTGAATCAAACTGAATTGTACTTTTTAAACTATAATTTTCAAGAATATCAGTAAATTTTGAACTGTGTTATTAAAACTGACTTTCTACTATAATAAAAAAAGTTCTAGATAATTTATAGCAGTACCAATATTAATCTCAAGATAGAAATTTTTTTTTCAAGTGAATCAAAGCTTGAGTTGTTTTTAAAAAGTTTGATTAGATGTACTAATGTTTTGGATGTTCTTAATGAATTTTTCTTTCTGTAATTTTGATTTCCATTGGGAATTACTCAAAGTTCTCTAGAGTAATAAAAAGATTATCAAATTGTCTTGTATTTTTTCCCTGTTTAGAAATCGAAACGAGTTGGCTGAGACTCTTGCACTGCTGAAAGCACAGATTGATCCTATGCTGTTGAAGAACTCGAGCCAACAGGACAGCTCTTCCCGGGAAAGCCCCACCTTAGAGGACGAGGAGACTAAAAAAGAGGAAGAAACACCTAAACAAGGTTTTTCTTTGTGTGTTTTTTTTTTTTTGCTTTGTTTTGTAATTTCTTAATCTGTTCTTCGACAGTCTATATTTGATCCTAGCTTGAAAAAATAAGAACTTTCCTATAAAATAAAGCTTTGTTATTTAAAGGGGAAAAGGCAAAGAATTTTTTTTTAGCATTTTAAAATGTAAATCAGATAGGTTCAAATTATAGCAATTTATCTTTTATTAATTAAGAATGCTAAGACGTGGGGCTGGGGATATAGCCTAGTGGCAAGAGTGCCTGCCTCGGATACACGAGGCCCTAGGTTCGATTCCCCAGCACCACATATACAGAAAACGGCCAGAAGGGGCGCTGTGGCTCAAGTGGCGGAGTGCTAGCCTTGAGCGGGAAGAAGCCAGGGACAGTGCTCAGGCCCTGAGTCCAAGGCCCAGGACTGGCCAAAAAAAAAAAAAAGAATGCTAAGACGTGTTGTAAACTTCTTGGGGAAAAAACAACATAGAATTGACTTTAAAGCATTTTTAAGTATATGGTTCTATGGTACAGTGAGCACATTCTCAGTGTGGTATAACATTACTACTACCAAGTGTCCTTTTTTTCTTTTTTCCCTAATTGTAATGTATTATCTTTCCGTTTTCACATCCCTTTGACCTCTAGCATCTACTTCTATGTGACTTTAACTACCAAGAATTTCATATGGGGGCTGGGAATATGGCCTAGCGGCAAGAGTGCTTGCCTCCTACACATGAAGCTCTTGGTTCAATTCCCCAGCACCACATATATGGAAAACAGCCAGAAGCGGCGCTGTGGCTCAGGTAGCAGAGTGCTAGCCTTGAGCGGGAAGAAGCCAGGGACAGTGCTTAGGCCCTGAGTCCAAGGCCCAGGACTGGCCAAAAAAAAAAAAAGAACTTCCTATGAGAGGAATCAAAAAATATTTGTCCTTCTATGACTGGCTTACTTAGTATAATGCTTTTAAATTATCCGTATTATTTCATGGCATATTTATATACATACACACTACATTTTATCAGTTTAATAATGGTCACTTAGGGCTGGGAATGTGGCTTACTGGTAGAGTGCCTGCCTAGCATTGAGGAAGCCCTGGGTTCAGTTCCTCAGTACCACATGAACAGAAAAAGCCAGCAGTGGTGCTGTGGCTCAAGTGGTGAGTGCTAACCTTAAGCACAGACTCAGGGACAGTGCCCAGGCCTGAGTTCAAGCCACAGGACTGGCAGTAAATGAATGAATGAGTGAATGAATGAATAAATAAATTCAAAGCTAGAAGATGTGAGTTTGAAAGAAAGACCAGAATAACAGAAACTTAAGAGGCTACTATTTGTGCAATGAGACGTGGGTGTGTGGACATGGGTGTGTGTCCGCTTGCGCACGCACATGCGCACCATTCCTGGGGCTTGAACTCAGTCCTTGTGCACTGTCTCCGAGCTATTTAGCTCAAGACTAGCTAACACTTGACCTTATAGTCCCATGCTTTGCTTTTTGGTTGTTAATTGGAGATAAAACTCTAGGATTACAGGTGTGAGTCACGGCCTCTGGCTGCATTTGGATTTTTATTTACTCCTCCTGGTAACTTTTTGAGGTTCTTACTACTATTCATTCAGTTTCTTAGAGTGGCATTCAGAATCTTAGAGCTTGGCTTCACCCTCTCTTTCTAGTTTGGTTTTCCATTTCCTTACATGATTACTGGTTCTGTTTCATTTTCTCTAAAGGTTGTAGCCATTTCTCTTTGGCTTTATCATGTTGTCCCCTCTTAGATGCTGCTCTCTTCTACTCGTTACAGAAAGCCCGAACATACTTCAGGAGCCCTGTGAAGTATGTTCACTTGAACTCTGGGACCCTCTACCGCTTGAACTACAGTTCCCCTGCTAATTTTTTGGTGGTTAGTTGGAGAGAAGATTCTACAGATTTTCTTACCTGGACTGACTTCAAACTGGGATCCTCCAATCTTAGTTCCCTGAGTAGCTAGGATTACAGGCATAAGCCACTGGAGCCCGGCCAAATCCCATCTTCTTTCTCAGCTCTTCTCGGACTTTATACTATTTTTATCTCACTTACATTTGATCCAGTCATAGCACTAGGCTTGAAGCTGTCAAATACTACTTTAATTGCTAGTCTAAAAAAGCAAGGTAGACATTTCGGTGGGTTTCAGGAGCCTTTTATAGCTGTTGAAGATTTCAGTATATCAGGTACCTGGTAGTTAATTGTGCTTTTAGAACATTATAGCCTTTAATACACATTTCCATTCTATAGTGGATACTGCATGCTAAGTTAGAAGGGTACTAAACAATTTAAAAGGAACTTTTCTGAGATACAATTGAGGGAAACTCAGCCAGATTCCTGGGCTCAAACACCTCTAGTCACAAGGCACGCAGGCACATCTGGCTTGTTACTTAAATTTTGTTTATTTAATATCTAATTGTCAAGGATGTTTTTTACACTATGAATGTACAGTTCGAGTTACGACAGATGGTTTTTTCAAAGGTCAAATTACTTACTGTCTGACCGTTTATGGCTTAAGTTCCTGGGCCTGTGAGCAATGTAGCTAAAGCAGAATATGAGTAGACTATTGTAATATAGAGGGCAATGAGATGAGAAGACATAAGGTTTGCAAAGGTAGAGCAGAAAGATAGAGTTATACATTTCCTTAAGTGTATTGAGAATTTTTATTTAAAATGTGAATAATGTGGATGGTCAGGAAGAATGTTATCATTCATTCTCTTCCAATAATAACCTGCTTTTCTTGCTGTCCTTCCTTGCACTTAATTTCAACACGACAGCCAGAGATCTCATTAAGTAAGGGTTATGATAACAGTGTGCTTTAAAAACTCAGAGTAGCCTAGAAGAATGAGATCTGAAACTTGGGCGGAAGCCTTTGCCTTAGTTTTAAATAGGCATCTCTGTTTTTCCAGGAGCAAGTTGATAGGCCTGGTGATTGAAAGGAGCTGCTGCCTTGTGCCTTGTGTTTTCCCTGTGCAGTTGAAGGCTGGATCATTTGAAAATGTGAACATGACAGGGAGATTGGAGGTTTACAGATAAGGAAGAAGATTGAAACAGTTGTTGCAAAAGAAAATAGATAGCTAGGCAGTGGCCGTGTGTCAGGGATATCTGGTAACCCTGGATTTAGTGTCATACCAATTTTGTTTCTTCTTGTACTAATAATCAGTAGCTGAGAGAGTGTTCTGCTTACAGTTGGCTCTTTGTGCCTGTTTCTTATGAATTAATTCTAGATATAGCTTGATAAGATAAATACAACTTTAAAACCAATTCATAAACACTGGAATCCAAAAAGATGCTTTGGACAAGATTAGATTTTTATGGCTGTGCTATAATTTTCTTAAGCTCCAAGTGGCCATATTACAAAATATTCAACATACTTTACTCAGTTGGTGCAGCAAATGAAGACCTATTATTGCAAATAAATTCAGCAGTACTGTTGTAAAAGTAACGGCTTTTTAGTTTTAATAACACTTAAATATGAATGGAAGTGGTATAGCCATCTATCTTGGTATAGCTGGGTGTTTTTGTTAAGTATTGAAAGCCCTATTTCCTAAGAAATCACTCCTGGGAAAAATCAGGATATTTGGTTATCTAAATTTGGTCTTTTAAATTAGGTTGCTTATGGTTTATCTGGCTATAGAGGTACTACATGTTCTCAGTTAAAAAGAAACATGAAAAAATATAAAGCAAAAAGTGAAAAATGGATATTGTGTGATGGAGAAGGAAGGCCACTGTTCAGCCATGTGATCTATTTCTTTCTGGTCCTATGTTAGCCATGGTTATTTATTTATCTCTTTATCTATCTATCTATGATTCCATAATAGCTTTATATCACATTCTTTGTGGTTAACTTGTGTGCTCAGAAATTTCTCACGTCTTGAAGGGCTGGGAATATGGTCTAGTGGTAGAGTGCTTGCCTCGCATACATGACCCCCTGGTTCCATTCCCCAGCACCACATATATAGAAAATGGCCAGAAGTGGCGCTGTGGCTCAAGTGATAGAGTTGCTAGCCTTGAGCAAAAAGAAGCCAGGGACAGTGCTCAGGCCCTGAGTCCAAGCCCCAGGACTGGCAAAAAAAAAAAAGAAAGAAAGAAATTTCTCACGTCTTTATTTCTATAAGAAGAAAGTTGTAGATTATACTAACTACAGGAGTTTGAACATATTCCTATTACTATAGATTTTAAAAACTTTGAAACTTCTACATTATCTTTAAGAAACATTTTGTGTCACTGATTTAATACTTCATTGCTTTTTCAACTTAAATTTCTTTGTTTGTTGCTATCCATAGCCCATTTTCTCAGTCTTTAGTTTTGTGTTTTACTTTAAATGTTTTTTTAAGTGAGTCTTATTACTCCTTCGGTGCATTTACCATAGTATTTGTTAAATCTCACTTTGTAAGTGGGTCAAATATACTTAAAAGAATTTTAAATTAAATGAAACTGGTTGGAATATGTTGTAAACAAGTGGTAATGTAACAGTGAAATGTTCCTTTGTATAACTAATGTAAAGTAATAAAAACTAAAAAAAGAATTTTTAATTAAACTTGATTCTACAATTTGTATAAGAAGAATTCTTGTTAATAAAACTTATACTTTGATATATGAATAGCTACTGGTATTGTTTGTCAACATTTAGACTTTGTTGACATTTCAGCTCATTCAATGTAGTTAGTTGATATTCAACTGTCTTCCTGGTGAATTTGCTCTAAAGGAAGAATTGTATAGATTAGTAGACAGAACGATGGTGCATAATTAGAATTCTGGATACTATGTGCTCTATAAAAGCCCTTAACTGGGCATGGTGGTACACATCTGTATTCCCAGCACTAAAGATGCTGAGGAAAGGAGATCATGAATCTGAAGCCCGCTTGGGTGAGACCCTCGCCTCAAACACAAAAAGGAAAAAGCAATGTATAAACAGGAGGACTAATTAATTCTTTATTGAGAAGGAATCCATAGATGACATTTTCACTGGGCTTAACGGATGTAAAAGTCTACTAGTAATAGAAAGATCATTTTATTCGTCAACACTGATGCTTTCCATACAGCGCTATGGCCTTCCAGTTATTAATAGTGCTAGGAGACAGTGGCTGTAACAAAGTGCTTCATATGCTTCATTTAAAAAAATAGTTAATCCACAAGATAGAATTTTTGTTTGTTTGATTCTCCCCCCCCCCCCGTCCCCCGTCCCCCGCCTCTCAAGGCTAGCACGCTACCACTTGAGCTAGAGTTTCACTTCCGTCTTATTGGTGGTTAGTTGGTTGTAAGAAACTCAACACACTTTTCTGCCCGGGCTGGCTTTGAGCTGTGATCTTCAGAACTCAGCCTCCTGAGTACCTAGGATTATAGGCGTGAGTCATGGCCCCTAACAAAGTGTAGATATTTGTATTTCACTGTTGGTGACATCAAAGCCAGCGAAGACATACATAGCACAGCTGGCCAGTGTGCATGTGACTTAAGGGCAATAAACTGCATTTGATTCCTTCTTCATTTTTATTGAATTAGTTGACATTAATAGGAAATAGCCTGAAATACTTTGGTTCTCAGAATTTTGATGTAACAGGTTTCAGAGGTTTGCCATTGTTTTTTAATTTTATTATTATTATTTCTAATGTTGCACAGTTAGTACTTTCTTTGCATTTTCTATCCCATCCCTCTTTCCTGTTACAGGAGCAGCAAGAATTCTCTGAATCTTTTCCACACATTTATTCACAATTGTGCTGTATATGTATATAGCCATATCAATATAGCACATTGATTTGTGTTTTATAACTTCTACAGATGTGCTCATAGTACAATGATCTTTTCAGTTCATTCTGTTTTTGGAATCTGTATTGATTCATGTACACATGAGTTTTTCTTTTTCATTTTATTTATTGTATGGTGTGTATCCCTTCCTCTGGCTGGGAGACATTTAGGTTGTTAAAAATATTCATGCTTCTCTTTCTTGGTAATTCAATTTAAGTATGCTCCCTAGAAATGGAATTGAGTGATATAGAATATTTCAAGCTAATTTTCTGTGCATATTATTTGTACTAAAATTTTTATAGTATTTGAAACTTAGATACCAATTTGAAATGTTTTGTTTCATGTTAATAGCACAAAAGAATTTGAAAGAAAACGAGTAAATCTTACCAGGGATTAGTCACCCAAACAATGACAAGTCCAACATATAGGAAGTAGATGAAGTGTTGTGCTCATAAGAAAGAAGGAGGAATAGGAAGTAAAGGTGGAAGAACATCAGAAAGGGTTATGACTTTTTACTTTTATTGTTTGAAATAAAAAGTCAACTGGTAAGTTTAGGTCTGATGCAGAAATTACATAAAACCATCAAGAAACTTAGTCTGTTGACTTATTTAGTTTATGACTTTACTACTTTAAGGAGTGTGTGTGTGTGTGTGTGTGTGTGTGTGTGTGTGTGTGTGTGTGTGTATACACAGGACACGAAAAGGGCAAAAGGCCCAAGTCAGCTGAAGCGTTGATCATAACTGGATCACATATAGCTATAATGTGTTCAAGAAAGTCACTCGGGCCTTAGGCAAGCGTTAACACACTGGAAGCCTGACTGAAGTAGTAGAGCACCTGCCTAACAAGCAAGAGGGCCCCGAGCTGACTCCTAGTACCACCAGTAATTTACATACCAATAACGGGTAATGGGACAAATTATTTAGTCCAGATGCTTACATAAAGACAAAGTCGTCAGAATCTGGGTGGTTGGCTTTTTTGTTTTGTTTTGTTTTGTCTTTTTATACAAGACACACCACAGGTTGATTATCAGGATCAGTGAACTTGATATTCCTGAAGATGATGTCATTCCTCATTTCATTTTGCTTTATTTCTCGAATCAGTTTCAAATGGCTTCAAAATAAAGCAAACATAGCATTATTTTCCTAAGGCTCAGGGTCATGATGAGCTCCTGAGATGCTTCCTGACAAATAATTGTGTAGAAGAAATAGAATACTGAACCGTGTTCTGTAACCAATTCATATTAGATTAAAGCTCATTTTCTATATATATATATGTATATTATATATTTGGTTTTTGTTTTGGTCAGTCTCGTGGCTTGAACTCAAGGCCTGAATGCTGTTCCTGAGCTCTTTTGCTAGTATTCTACCACTTTGAACCATAGCACCAATTACGATTTTCTGGTAGTTAATCAGAGATAAGAGTGTCACAGACTTCTGAACCCTGATCCTCAGATCTCAGCCTCCTGAGTAGCTAGGATTACAGGCATAAGCCACCAGCACTCAGTTATGATCTATATTTTAACTTAAAATATTTAATTTGGGGCTGGGGATATAGCCTAGTGGCAAGAGTGCCTGCCTCGGATACACGAGGCCCTAGGTTCGATTCCCCAGCACCACATATACAGAAAATGGCCAGAAGCAGCGCTGTGGCTCAGGTGGCAGAGTGCTAGCCTTGAGCGGGAAGAAGCCAGGGACAGTGCTCAGGCCCTGAGTCCAAGGCCCAGGACTGGCCAAAAAATATATATATATATTTAATTTGTTTTCCTGCTATACTAGCCAGGCCCAGTGAATGTGAATTTACTAAACCTGTTTTTCAAAGAAAAATGGAACGTACACACATAACTACAATGAAAATCGTCTCCAAATATTTTTAACAACAGGCTGTAAAGTGTTGATGGTGTAAAGAAAGAAGGCTAATATTCATATTTCAGGCTGTAGTTTTCAAGTGTTAAAATTTGCATAAAAATAGACATAAAATAAGTCTACAGTGTTGGGCTGGGGATATAGCCTAGTGGCAAGAGTGCCTGCCTCGGATACACGAGGCCCTAGGTTCGATTCCCCAGCACCACATATACAGAAAAAACGGCCAGAAGCGGCGCTGTGGCTCAAGTGGCAGAGTGCTAGCCTTGAGCGGGAAGAAGCCAGGGACAGTGCTCAGGCCCTGAGTCCAAGTCCCAGGACTGGCCAAAAAAAAAAAAAAAAAACAAAAAAAAAAAAAAAATAAGTCTACAGTGAAGGTATTTGCTTCTAATGAAGTATTGTGTTCTTATTTTCTAAAAAGCCCTATTTCATCTCATCCCTTTGTCCATTCCCCTTATTTCTATATGAATTAGATTCTTACTCTGGTTTATCAATGAAAGTTTAGAAACAATTTAAAAAGAAATTTATTTCTTAATAAACCTTGATTTAGAATTAAGGTTTTTTACTTTGCAAAGACAAGGTGAAGGGATGAATACTATACTAAAATTAGTAGGAACAACTTCGGAAATAGCTGAATTTGTCAGTGCCAGCTCTGTAGTCTCATTCAAAGATAATTGTTACCTGTGTGCGCTTTTGTCCTGTTCAAATTTCCTGTATTGGATACTCGATAGAAATAGAAAATACGTAGTTATTCAAGTAAAAATGATGGATACACCTAGAGTGTTACGTTATAAATATTGAATTTGCAATAATGAAATTTGATAAATTGTTATTCCAACACCTTAAGGAATGTTATAATGAAGTTTGATTTTTTAATATAGCCCTTTCTTCCTAAGAAATCTCAATGTTTCTATGAGATTTTTAAGGCAGCAGGACCCCAACTTTGTGAGAAACAAATAAGATCAGAGGAAATAACCTAAAGCATTGCTAGCAGTTGTCTTCTAGTAACAGGATTGTGAACATTTTTCTTGCTTTTCAAAAAAATTGTGTTTATATTGCATCAGCGGTTTGAAGTGATCAATAACTTGCAAGGCAGGGACAGCTGTGTTGGAAATGTTTTATCTAACATAGTTGTATAATGCTTGTGTTCTAATTGAGAATACCAAAGCTAAAAATAAGATGCAGAAACCCAATAGAATTGTTCTTTACAACTTTGGTTTTTCTCCTCATTGTCAAATGTTTTGTTGAACATCCAGTAACAAAGGCAATCTTTTTTTTTTTTTTTTTTCCTTTTTGCCAGTACTGGGGCACTGTCCCTGAGCTTTTTTGCTCAAGGCTAGCACTCCACCACTTGAGCCACAACACCACTTCCAGCCTTTTCTGTTTATGTGGTATTGAGGACTCAAACCCCAAGGCTTCATGCCCTATCTTTCTTTTTTGGGGGGTTGGTGCTCTTACTAGTGAAGCCGCACATCTACTTGTGACTTTTTCTTTCATTCGTTTTTTTGTTTGTTTTTAACTAGTTAATTGGAGATAATAGTCTGATGGGCTTTTCTATAGGCTGGCTTTGAACTGCAGTCCTCAGATCTCAGCCACCTGAGTATCTAGGATTATAAGCCTGAACCACAGGGCCCAGCAAAAGCCTTCTTTTTTTTAAGAGAGAAATTTCAAATGGTAAAGTCTCTTATGTTTTTACCCTTGAAAACTTCTGTAATTAAAACCTTTTCTGATTTTTAGAGGAACAAAAAGAAAATGGAAAGATAAAAAGTGATGAACGACCAAAGGACTCGGTAAACGATTCTACAGCCAGTGTTCTAGAGGAGACTACTGTGAAAATCGAAAGGGAAGATGAGACAGAACTTGTGAAACTACCAGTCATAGTAAAGCTAGAAAGACCTTTGCCAGAAAATGAACAAAAAAAGATGATCAAAGAAGAGAGCGATTCTTTCAAGGAGAATGTGAAACCAATTAAAGTAGAAGTGAAGGATTGCAGAGGAGAGCCCAAAGATAGCAGAGGTGTCGACAAGCTGGCGCTGCAGGAGTCCGAGCGCCTCGAATTTGGTGGCAGCATCAAATCTACTCAGGACATTTCAGACAAATCTACCGAAGACACTGAGAAACTCAGAAATGACCAGCAGGCCAAGATACCACTGAAAAAAAGAGAAATTAAACTCAGCGATGATTTCGACAGTCCGGTAAAAGGGCCATTATGTAAATCAGTTACTCCAACAAAGGAGTTTTTGAAAGATGAAATAAAACAAGAAGAAGAGACTTGCAAAAGGGTCTCTACTATCACTTCTTTGAATAATGAAGGGAAACAACTAGTAAACGGAGAAGTTAATGATGAAAAGATAACTACAAATTTTAAAACAGAACAAACAGAGACAAAATTTTGTGATCTAAAGGAAGATAGCTCCAGCAGCCCCGCTAAGGACAAAAATGTTCTCACAGAGGAAAATGGAACAGAATGCCTAAATAATTCTGTCATAACAAATATGAAAATAAATGAGCTTGAAAAAGAAGCAATCCCTTTAGGTGTAGATAGTTCATTGTCAGTGTTAGGGACTCACAGTCAGAAAGGACAGTCAGAGGAACCTGCATCTCCAAAAATGGAAACTTCGCATGACTTTTCTGAGTTGGCAAAGGATCTATCTTTAAAAACTATTTCATCTGCTGCTGAACCTTGTACCATGACAGTTGAAGCAAAGTCCCCCAAAAGTAAGAAAGAGAACCTCCCACCTACCATAGAATGTCTTGAAAAAATAGAGAAATCCAGAAAGACTTTCCTTGATAAAGATACACAAAGATTGAGTCCAATACCAGAAGAAGTTCCAAAGAGCACTCCAGAATCAGAAAAATCAAACTCTCCTGAAGCTGCTGAAACTTCTCTACCAACTAAAACGAGCGGCCATGGTGAGAAGGTAGCCTCAGAAAAAGAAGCAGAAGGTCAGAGTCCCAGTTCTGTTGATGAAGCCCAGTCCCTGGGAAAAGCAGATCCAGAAATTGGAAAAGAGAGTTCTGAGTCCAGGAAGATGGAATTGGATAATCTGGACAGTGCCCAGACTTCTGGCAGAGAGGAGGATGCTTCTGAGACAAAGAGTGCTACCCAAAAAAGCAAACTTAAATACAAGTTGGTTCCTGAAGAAGGAACCACTGCCTCAGATAAAACAGAGATAACCTCTGAAAGACAAAAAGAAGGCATCAAATTAACAATTAGGATATCCAGTCGGAAGAAGAAGCCAGAGTCTCTCCCCCAAATTCTAGAACCAGAAAGCAAACAAGAGAAGACAGAAAAAGAAGAGGAGAAAGCAAATGTTGGGCGTACTTTAAGAAGGTCTCCAAGGATATCTAGACCCACAGCAAAAGTGGCTGAAATCAGAGATCAGAAAGCTGAAAAAAAAAGAACAGATGGGGAAGATGAAATGGATGAAGAGTCCACAGCTTCACAAAAATTAGACAAAAAAGAAAATACTAAAAAAGTGGAGAAGGATACAAATTCTAAAGTAAGCAAGGTAAAAGTTACACCCTGTTTTAAATTTTAATTGGAAGTAGAGTTTATAGCTTTTTGTTTGGGGCTGAAAAATAGTCATTCAAAGACAACTAAAAACTTGCTTTGTCTTATCTCCGCAGTTATCCCCACATACTAAATTTCAGACTGTATGTTTGTATTACCTTTTCAGCTTCTTAAACATTATAGGCAGTATTAGGAATATACTCTTTTTATACACTCTTCAAGTTGCAAGTAACCTATAGAATTATAAAATAAAAATTCCCCATCACCACTACCTATTAAACACTTCGGGGTATGTAATATTTTGATTATTTCCCATGCACTTCTATCTAAGCCTATAATCATTTTATCAATTAAAAATAAATTGAATGAAGTCTGATTATCAATTAAGAAATAAATTCAACCAAGTGTTCATTTTACTATGAGTTTTTTTTACATAACGATGTTTCTTTATTTTTCCATGTCTGGAGGTATAGTCTACCTTTCATTTTATTAATGGCCACATAGTATTTCATAATGTGGATATACCTCAGTGTATTTAAACACTCCCTTATTAATTGACATTTAGGTTGTTTCCAATTTTTCACTATTACAGGCAATGCTGCATTTTGAAGATCCTTTTGGACATGAGTGAGTATTTCTTTAGAATAGACTCCTAGAATTGGAATTGCTGGGTCAAGGGGCATATGTATTTTATATCTATCTATCTATATATATATATACATAGACATATATATTAATAGTTTTTGCCACACTGCCCTTCACAAAGGCCCTAATAATGTACTGTGTCATTACCAGTGTATGACAGGACCTATTTCCCTCATTTTAATCATTAGTCTTAGAATCCAGGATTCTGTTTTTTAACTCTAGCTCTTTTTTAAGCAAAGAATCTATACGAATTTGTTACCATTACAGATACTACTTTTGTTTTTAATTTATTTAAACGAATAGATTATTATTGTATGTGACCTATTGTTTCCTGGAATATGGAACTTTTAATTCTTTTGAAAAAGTATTTTTTTCTGCTAAAATTATTTTATTCTTTGTTGGAGACTTATAGAAATGAAGTGAAATATCAGTTAAGGAATTGAGAAACTAGACAATAAAAATGTAACAACATTATAAACTTATTCTCTAGCTAATGCATTTTTTAAGTTTTTCAGGACTTTGACTCACTTAAAATGTTAAGTTCATCTAAAATACAGGACTTAAAATTTTGCATAACAGTATGTTATATGCTCTCCTATTATTGATAGAATCTTTAAAATATACTACATGGCCTTTGACCCAGAATCCTCTTCAAGGAATTTATCCTAACCACAAGGACTTTTGTAAAAACAGTATATATACAAGGAAACATAGTGAAAGTGAACAAATGGGAAACAACTATCTAAATGTCTAATAGGGAACCAGACATATACAGCCATTTAATTGCATATTACATGATGTTTGTTAGTGATTTTGAGAGGATATTTTATGACTAAGAAAAATGTTTAGAAGACATAGTGGTCATTTTAATACCATTTTTAAAGACTTCAAAGTACAGAAAAAAATGATAGAAATATATACCAAAGTGTAATCATAGTTATTGATATATTTTTGCATATTGACCAAATATTCTGTGAGGGATATGTAATGAAGAAATATTTTTTAAAATATCTTATAGCAAATTTATCCCAATGTTTAATTTTATGCAAGGTAAAGCCCAAAGGCAAAGTTCGATGGACTGGTTCTCGAACACGTGGCAGGTGGAAATACTCCAGCAATGATGAAAGTGAAGGTTCTGAGAGTGAAAAGTCATCCGCAGCTTCAGAAGAGGAAGAAAAGGAAAGTGAAGAGGCTGTCATAGCTGATGATGATGAACCCTGCAAAAAATGTGGCCTTCCAAACCATCCAGAGCTGGTATGGATCTTGTCAGAAAGAACAGTGTTCTAGTTCCGCTTATGCTGGGGTTGTCTGGAGTTGCCTCACAACTCTTTGGGGTTTGATCATGACTTGAGGTTTTGTTTTTTGGATTTTAGTTATTTTGCCAGTCTGGGAGCTTGAACTCAAGGCCTGAGCACTGTCCCTGTTGTTTTGCTCAAGGCTAGCACTCTATTTGAGCCACGGCGCCACTTCCAGCTTTTTCTGTTTATGTGTGGTGCTGCGGAATCGAACCCAGGGCTTCATGCCTGCTAGGCAAGCACTCTACCACTAGCCACATTTCCAGTCCATGACTTGAATTTTTAATGCTATGGGGCTTACGTTTTACAAGTAACTTACATTTTTATTTCCCAAGTGACCCAACTTGAGGAAAGGCGAGAACTAGAATCTTGCTTTTATTTTTATTTTATTTAGGGTATATTTTGGAACTTCTGTCCTTACACCTTTTAATAAATCAGTGGATTTAAATATCCTTGTGACTTTAACAACTCTTATAAGATTGCCTGGTATGTATTACATACTGGCTTAAAGTAAATTCTGGTTTACTTATTCTTTTCTTCCTTACTGTTAAAATCATATTCCATTAAAATTAAGCAGTGAAGTTTATTGTATCACAGGAGCTTCTGACGATTCAAGGAAAAGATTTAAATTAGAACCAGAGAATGAGTTATCTCTGATAAGAATATATATATATATATATATATGATAAGCACTACAGTGAAAAGTTCCTTTTAAGCACTTTATGATTATTAAGGCTATTTATTTAGGTCACAATTGTTTTGCAGAAAAGGACAAGAGAACATAGTCTTGCAAAGGCAAGGGAAATGTCTGTTTTGCCCCCGGGGCTTGTGTTCTCAGTTTACAATTTCCAAAATCATCTCTTTAAACTAAGAAACATATCTATCAATGACAAAGAAGGTATTAGGAAATTGGAAGTAAAATGGAGTAAGCCAAAATGACAAGATGGGATATTTGTCCTCTTTCTAGAGCACACATAGGAGTTTTGTTTATTTGGCAGTTAAAAAGTTATTGTTATTGTTATTATAAATGTGACGTATAAAGGGGGTACAATTACATAAGTCAGGTAAAAAGTACTTTCCTCTCTTTTTTGTTTTTTTCAGTCCGTCATGGGGCTTAAACTCTGCCTGGGTGCAGTCCCTTGGCTCTTCAGCTCAAGGCTAGCACTCTATCACTTGAGCCACAGCGCCACTTCCAAATTTTTTTATAACTTAATATTATTATTGTTATTATAAAGGTAATGTACAAAGGGGTCCAATATGTAAATCAGGTGTAAAAAGTACGTTTCTTTT
This sequence comes from Perognathus longimembris pacificus, assembly GCF_023159225.1. Lineage (NCBI taxonomy): Eukaryota > Metazoa > Chordata > Mammalia > Rodentia > Heteromyidae > Perognathus > Perognathus longimembris. Next base: position 2,197,658 of record NC_063173.1, on the reverse strand, counting down.
CTCAAATGTCACTCCTTCCCTTTTTCTCTTCCAGTTTTCCCTCCCAGCTCCACCCACAAGTTATATAGTTCATTTTCAGCATAGTGAGTAGCAAGGACCACTGCTGAATTTGTTCACACTTTGTCCCTCCACTTCTGTACCACCCCCCTTGTTTGGCTATTTTAGTAACCACTTGGAAAATCTCATTGCTGTTCATTGTGCCAAGGAAAATGCCATTGAAAACCAAAGGTCCAAAATGTGGTGGCCCACCTACTGAATAAACAGAGCAATTTGGGAATTTCATATACATGTATTTATTTTTATTTTTTGCCAGTCCTGGGGCTTGAACTCAGGGCCTAGGCACTGTCCCTCGCTTCTTTTGCTAGCCCTCTACCACTTGAGCCACAGCGCCACTTCCAGCTTTTTCTGTGCTAAGGGATGGACCCCAGGGTTTCACGCATGCTACGCAAGCACTCTACCACGAAGCCACATTCCCAGCCGTCCAGATTTTTATGTTTTGAAGTTCAGCAAAGGTTTATTTATTAAATCCAGTCAAAATAGGGAAGACTAGGAAAGGAGAAAAGCACATTCTCCAGTACCCAGGGGACAGGACACCCAGAGAACAGGGAAATCTTGTACTTGAAGCTTGGGAAATCTTGTTTATTTGTTGTTTGTTTTTGATAATTTTATTAGCATTCCTTAGTTACACCATGGGGATTTAGTGGAGACATTTTCATTCCTACATACAGTGTGTCCTCATCAACTCACCGCTCCTATCACATCCTCCTCCTTGCTCTTCCAACTGGCTTCATTGTTCTACTCTCATATGTGCAAATAAACCATACTTATCCTCACTCACCCCGTCAGTTCGCCCTCTCCCTCCTTCTGAAATCCCTTTTTGTTTGTTTATTGTGAAGGTAATGTACCAGAGGGATTACAGTTATATAAGTCAGGTAAAGAGTACATGTGTTTTTGGTCAATGTCACCCCTTCCCTGGCTCTTAGTCTAGTTTTTCCTTCCCTGAAACCCCTCTTGAACCAAGCCTGCTTTAGTTTTCTGTCCATCATTTTCTTTCCTGTGCATTAATTTTACCATGGGAGTTAACCCTCTATTCTTCGCCCGAAATGCCCTATAAGCAACATCTTTCACTGAGATTCCCCAGTGAAGCTTAAAACTCTTAGGTGGTTTTATTTTTTATAGTATTTTACTTTGGTTGTGGAGTAGACAGTCTTTATTTTAGAAGTGCGTTAAATGCTGAAAGTTTGTAGTTTTTAAACTTAAATTTTAGAGTAGTTTAGCTCATCTATGTGTAGGGCAGTTTATTATATAACTGTAGTATAACACAAGTGTAACTGAGTAATGAACTTCAGGCTTTGGGATCAAGAAGAGTTTTTTTCCACTTTTACGACACCTACCTCCACCCTTTTTACCCACCCTACTTTTGTATGGTTTAGAATTTCAGAAACTTACATGTATGCTAGGGTTGAGCAAACAAGTCAAATATACATAATAGAAGCCAGAGTGCTTCTTACTTTGCAAGACCAAAAGCAGAATGAATGCTATACTGTTAGCCTAGAGTTGTATGATTTGGGCTTATTTTAATAGATAAAAAACAAAAATACAAGTGTATATGTACACATATTTCTTAGCTCTGCCCTCTGATAATGTAGTGTCAGTGACATCCAGTGGCAGAGAATGCTGAGACCACCCAGATTTTAGTTTCTACATTCTATTCTGCAGTAAAAGAGAAGTGGCTAATACTAGGGCTTTGGCAGGGAAAATGTAAGATACGCCTAGAATATCCTGTAATGGTAGAAAGTACAGAAAGGGGGCGGGGGGAGGGAGGGAGGAAAAGAAGGAAGGAAGAAAGAGACGAAAAGGCGGAGAGAAAGAGATGCAGTCATGTCCTATGGACACATACATACACCAATGTAAAAGGGTTCCCAAAGTGTCACTGTTCAGAACAGTCTCCACTACAGCTTAAATAGTGATAATTTTTATTCTAACCAAAAGAACAATAAATATCCGTTAGCTTCTCCTGATATAAGTAAATAACTGATTAAAGGAATGAGTTGGGGATAAGAGACCTAGTTCCTTTACGGAAGAATTCTAAATCACATAGCAGGCACGAGGGAGTGGACAATCACAAGTAAAACAGCACAGTAATGATTATTATAAGCTGGGTCCATGCTGAATGCTGCTGAGTGGAGTAAAGCTTAAGAAAGGCTTTACACTTCCTCGGGAACATTTATTAATTCCTTAATTACTCTAGTGACTTCTACTTCATACCCAGAATTTTTTTTAATAGTTCAACTCCAGAAATCTTAATTCTTTTCCCTTTCAGTGGGTTGGATTTATCTTGAGACTAGAATATGGAAAATTAATAATAGTAATTTCATATTAGAGGATAGCAACAGATACTACTATAACTAAGTGCTCGAGTTAATATCATCATAGTGATATCAGCATGTACCCCTTGATAAAATTACCAGAGTACTTCACCTCTGTAGCTCTATGATACTCTTTTCCACTCTCCAAATCCACAGTTTAATAGTGCGAAAACAAACGAACCCAAATTCAGGGATAATCTACACAATATTGAACGTCTAGTACTGAGCAGACAGTCAGTCATGGAAAATAAGTAGACTAAAAAACTGTTAGGTGACGGGAGAGAAAGGAGACGTGAGTGAGTTCGTTACAATATCCCGCATTCCAAGTCAGAGAAAGTACTTTGTGAAGCATTATATTGTACTGAAGTTGGTTTCTTAGTTTTGGTAGCTGTGTTGTGGTCTGCTGGGGGTGATAGAGCCCCTAATCCCAGCGCTCAGATGGCTGAGGCAGGAGGATTGCAAGTGCTGGGCCAGCCTGAGCTACATAGCAAGAATTTGTCTCCAAAAACAAACAAACAGAAAAGATAGAATAGGTTTGATCGTGCATCCTGGAGTCCCAGATAGGATCAAGGTGCAAGGCCAATGTGGAAATTAGGGAGCTTGCTATCTTACCAACGAGCTAAGAGCCAGGCACCAGAGGCTTCTATCTATACTTGTAATTACTCAGAAGGCTGAGATCTGAGGATTGAGGTTGAAGGCCAGCCTGGATAGAGGAGTGGATGGGAGATTCTTAACAAACATGGTGGACATGGTGGTTCTTGCCTAAAATCCTAGCTATCTGGAAGGCGCAAGTAGGACCAAGGTCTGAGGCTGGCCCGGTCAAATGCAACCTATCCAAAAGTAACTATCATCCTATCAAAATATAACTAAAAGGACTGATGGTATATTTCAAATGGTAGCGTGCTTGCCTAGCAAACATGAAGTCCTAAGTTCAAATCCCAGAACCACCACTACTTAAAAAAAAAAAATTTAACCTTGTTAAAAATGGGTGAAGGGCATGTGGGAACACTACTATACCCTTGCAAGTAGTTCATAAATCTAAAATTACATTTTAAAGCTTTGTTGTTAAACACTCATGGATATACTGTCCTAAGTTTTAGAGCTGGTCATCTTTTAAACTCAGATTGCCGTAAAATACAAATTCTAGGGCTGGGATGTAGCTCAGTGGCAAAGCACTTGCCTAGCAACTACAACATTCTGGGTTCAATCCCCAGTGCCAATAATGAAGAAAAAAAATTCAAACTCTGAAGACTAGTCATTATTATTTATGTTAGTGTTTGAACATGATAGTTCTAAATACAGCTTGAGTTCTTTTCTATTCCTGTCCATTCCTTACTTGAATTTATAAGATAAAAAGAACCATGAGGGGCTGGGAATGTGGCTTAGTGGCAGAGTGCTTGCCTGGCATGCATGAAGCCCTGGGTTCGATTCCTCAGCACCACATAAACAGAAAGGCCAGAAGTGGCTCAAGTGGCAGAGTGCTAACCTTGAGTGAAAGGAAGCCAGGGACAGTGCTCAGGCCCTGAGTTCAAGCCCCAGGACTGGCAATCAATCAATCAATCAATCAATAAATAAATAAATAGAATCATGGGTGTTTCTCTTTGTATAAAGAATGTTCTTGTCATTGTGTAGCATATGGTAGGGGAAATCTAATTACAAAAGCACTTACTATTTTTTTTTTTTACTAAATTTTGTACCTTTACATTTTCTTAAGTATTACTAAGAAGAAAATTAACTGTTTAAAAAATTAACATTTCAGATTCGTACTTATTAGAGCTTTCTTTTGTTCATTAGCCTTATGCAAGTCAAGTTTACTTTGCAGTAGCATACCAAGAAGTATTGAAATACTATCTTTTTTAAAAAGTGTCTATTCGGTTCCCGGTCAGGGAGCCAAAAACTACAACAACATAGAAAGTGTGTGCAAGTGTAGTTGGGCTGACACTGCTGTGGTTGATTTCAGATCCTCCTGTGTGACTCCTGCGACAGTGGCTACCACACCGCCTGCCTGCGCCCTCCGCTGATGCTCATCCCCGACGGAGAGTGGTTCTGCCCCCCCTGCCAGCATGTACGGCCACGCCCTGCCGCTCCACGCCTCGGTTCTGTGCTCAGACAAATCCCTCTCCATGCTCACTGAACCCGCCCTTTCCAAAACGATTTGTAAACTACCTTTACTACTTGCCTATTCACCTACCTTTCGTTCACACATTGTAGACTTGACCTTCACTTTTCATTCAAAATTATCTTCAGGAGCCCTCTCACACCCTCGTACTTTACAAAGAGCACCCATGTAAGCTGCATGGCAGTCAGAAATAAGTTTCTGTAGTTAATCCCTTTATTTCATTCTCTTTGAATTCCTAGTTTCTTTTTTTTGGTTAGTTTTTTAATTGTTATTATAAAGATTCTTTTACCTTGATTCTCCTATATTTCTTTTGACAGTTAAAGATTTCTGTGTCACTGCTCTATTTAAATACTGTATCTTACAAACCAGTTCATGTTCAAATGATGTGCTCTATGCATTTCACAGTGAAGTTGATTTCCTATAGCTTAACATCACTCTGTTACACTTTCCAAGCCCTTTTTAACCTAATAACCATGTGGTATCAATTTCCATCACTTTTTTAAAAACAATAGTTACTGGCTTGTGTGTATGCGTGCCTGCATGTGTGCTTACCGTGATTGGGACTTGAACTCGGGGCCTGGTGTGCTGTCCCTTTTTCTCTCAAGGCTGGCTCTCTACCACTTGAGCCACAACGTTTTGGTGGTGAATTGGAAATACCCTCAGATCTCAGCCTTCTGAGCAGCTAGGATTTCAGGCATGAGCCACTGGCATCCATCTAATAGTTCTTTTAAAAAAAAAATTGTACACTAAAGCTTTCAAAAATATATCTTGAATCTCTGCTTTAACACCAATCACTTCATATCTTGTTGACTGAAGTGCTATTTTCTTTTTCTTTTTTTTTTCTTTGCATTGACCACAAGTGGGCACAAATGTGTTTGGTTTTTTTTTTGTTTTGTTTTGTTTTGTTTTGTTTTTTTTGGCCAGTCCTGGGCCTTGGACTCAGGGCCTGAGCACTGTCCCTGGCTTCTTCCAGCTCAAGGCTAGCACTCTGCCGCTTGAGCCACAGCGCCGCTTCTGGCCGTTTTCTGTATATGTGGTGCTGGGGAATCGAACCTAGGGCCTCATGTATCCGAGGCAGGCAGTCTTGCCACTAGGCCATATCCCCAGCCCCGTGTCTGGTTTTTTTATTTTTGGTGAAGTACATTTCTCTAACATGCTTTAATTTTAAAAATATTACTCTTTCCTTAAACACAAGAGACATCAATATTTATTTACCATGGGGCCTCTTTCCACGTTTAACATTCTTATGATATGTGACTATGGAAAGAGGTTAAAAATGACATGTGTATTTTGTTCATTCAGAAACTGCTATGTGAAAAATTAGAAGAACAGTTGCAAGATTTGGATGTTGCCTTAAAGAAGAAAGAGCGTGCTGAACGAAGGTATTTATTACGTGTTGTTTTGCTAGGAATTTAACTTGTAATATATGTATAAACATATTTATCTAAAACAACTGGTGGCAAACTGTGGTCTGTGACCTAAATCTGGCCTACTTCTTTTGTATTGCACCTTAAGAATGGTGTGTGTGTGTGTGTGTGTGTGTGTGTGTGTGTACGTACACGCACGCGCACACATGCGTGCGCACTGGTACTTGAACTCAGGGCCTTGTGCTCTCACTTTACTCTTTAGCTCAAGGCTAGCACTCTACCACTTTAGCTTCCAGCTTTTTGCTGATAAATGACAACTTTTCTTCCCAGGCTGGCTTCAAACCTCACTGCAGATCTCAGCCTGCTGAGTAGCTAAGATGATAGGAGTGAGCCACCAACAACTGGCAATGGTTTATATCCTTAAGTGCTTGCAAAGAAACCAAAACTAGAATCCTATTTCATGATAAAAAAACTAAAAAGTAGTCAGACTACAACTAAAGTTTTATTAAAACACATCTTTGGGGCTGGGGATATGGCCTAGTGGCAAGAGTGCCTGCCTCTGATACACGAGGCCCTGGGTTCGATTCCCCAGCACCACATATACAGAAAATGGCCAGAAGCGGTGCTGTGGCTCAAGTGGCAGAGTGCTAGCCTTGAGCAAAAGAAGCCAGGGACAGTGCTCAGGCTCTGAGTTCAAGGCCCAGGACTGGCCAAAAAAAACAAACACATCTTTGCTAATTTTTATATGCTGTGTTTGCTTCTGCTTTACAGCAGTAAAGAACTACAGAAGAGAGCTTAGGACTCGCCAGTGCTGACACATTTACTATTTGTAAAACAAAAAAGTTTGCTAACCCTCGGTTTTTAATACATGTATCAGAATATGCTGTGAATAATACTGGCCTAAGTAATGTACCTAAGTATTATAGGGAGACTATGATTAGTCATGTCCTCTCTTTTGATGGGAAGGAAGTCTTTTAACACCCGTGTAAGGATAGGCCATCTAATCAATGTACTGTGACCTGCTGACTGGGGGAGGTATTCCATTTTTATTACACCATTCCAGTATAGTCTAAAGCAGCTTGAGAAAGTTTCCTGGAAGTAGTAAGATTAAACTTGAACCTAAAGTTTTGTTGAGATAAGAGTCTACCAGAAATTTCTTGCCTGGCTGGTTTTGAACCACGTTCTCACGTGAGCCACCAGTGCCCAGCTCAAAAAATAAAAATATTTAACAATGTCATCAAGTTATAACATGATTCTTCATGAATTTTTTGTATTAATTTTAGTTATAGGTTTTATGTTGCTAATACAAGTCAGCTCTCATAATTTCATACCTTCAGGTAGTTTTGCGCTCTTGAGATACTCAGTAGTTTCCTAACTAATATCTAATGTCCCTGTGGCAGTCTCTGTATGTACCTGTAATTGTAGCATTATTTGAATTAATGAAATTTTTGTAACAATGTAACAAAAATTTTGTTTTTAGCAAATCTTAAATGTGTATGTTTTTATTTAAAGGAAAGAACGGTTGGTTTATGTTGGTATCAGTATTGAAAACATCATTCCTCCACAAGTAAGTGTCTGGTTTATGATATTTTTAAAGGGGGTATTTTGAGATAGAATAATCTGCAACGATTGAAATTATAAGTGTAGAGATAACCCATAAATGTGATTATCATTTCCACGCTGAATGTATAGCTTACCACTTTGGGGTAATGTTCCCTTGTTTTCATTCTAAACGGTATAATTTGTTAGCTTTTGAGTGTGTTACTCATGTAAAATGTCTAGAGAATAGACTGAGATTTTATTTATAGTTACCTGCTTTTCAGTTACTGTAAACTTCAATTTGATTTTTACTCACATTTCAGTTTCTTTATAGATTTACTCTCATTTTTCATTTGTTACTGCATAATTTAAAGGTTATCTCAGGTCAGGTGCTGGGGCCTCACTGTAGTCCTTGCTACTCAGAAGACTGAAATCTGAATATTGAAGTTCAGAGCCAGACAGGGCAGAAAAGTTCATGAGACTCTTATCAACAAGTAACCACCAGAAAACCAGAAGTGGTGACTGGGCTCAGGGTGTTAGAGTGCTAGCCTTGAGCAGAAAAGTCAGGGCCAGCACCCAGGCCCTGAGCTCACCCCCATGGTCAGCAACAAAATAATGCTATTTCATACGTCTCCAGAGGTACAGGGAACTCGATTGCCCATTTAGATTGAAAATAGTTCCTTAATTTTATAGGCAGTTTTCACTTAGGCTTAGTTTGTTAATCACAGAGTTAAATACTCTATTGAGTTATTTTCCTTTAGCATCAAACTCTTTTTATGTCAGTTATTTCATGCACTTGACATACATATTTACTGAATATTTTCTTTGTGCTGTATTTAAGTATTGGTTAAAAGATTATATTAGTGGCAAACTTTTATCCTGATTATTTTTAACCAGGCAGTTGTAAACCCATAGATACAAGAATTTCAGTACAGAAGTCTTTCATTCTTTGATTATTCCTCTTGCCTAGTATATAACTTAAAGTTCCCATGTATATGCAGTTCTTAGGGGCTGGAAGTTCTTTCTTATAAAATTACAAAGCCATAATGCTAAGGAACTTTTCTGTACTTGTACATTTATTTTTGAAGGAACCAGATTTTTCAGAAGATCAAGAAGAAAAGAAAAAAGATACCAAAAAATCTAAAGCAAACTTGCTTGAAAGGAGGTCCACAAGAACACGGAAATGCATAAGTTACAGGTATGAAATAAATGGAAGTAAATGGAAGAGTATAAAATTGTTTTATAATTAGCATAACCCACAAGCATAAACTTCTCTTCTCAGAATGTTTGTAGGTACAGTTATCCCTTGTTATCTCTTAGGGACTGGAATTGAGTTCAGGCCCCAGAGTCCAGGGGTAGAGATTAGTGATAGCTAAGGCAGCAGACACAAGGCCCTGGACTGGATCCCTAGGACCTCTTTACAACAAGGACAAATACAAGGCTTTCAGGGACACCCATGTCTGCGTAGGTTTCGTTCCCTACCATTTTAGTATGACCTATGCACATCTTCCTGTACACTCTAAATCTTCTTTCGATTACATGTGATGTCTAACACATTGCAGATGCTAGGTTAGTAGTGGATTTGTTGTTCTGTTTAGGAACTGCTAACAGGAAAACAATGTGAACCTGCAGTGTTATCTCCTTAATCTTAATCTTTTCCATCGGAGTTGGGTAAAATCCACAGATAAGAGACCCTTGGGGATTATCTGCATACTTCTTACCTTTCATCCTCAGTTCATAGAATTTCACAGATGACAGTGATCTTTTCCAAATCCCGTCTGCTCCTTTCTTTCATCATTTTTTTGCTTAAGTTGCTTTTTATTTGTGGACTTTTTCATAGCTCTAGAGTCGATGCTCTAATAGTGCCTGTGAGGCACCTGTATCTCTACTTGCTCTCTCCCAGCTCCATCTCATTCGCATTCTTTCTCACTCTGTGTATTTTCCACACTGTTCTCAAGTGTCTCTTGCGCGTGAGACATACTTTGCCTGTAATTAACCTGAATTATCTCTAGACTTGAACCTCAAAATGGACATTTGGCCTTTTGTCCATTACATATGGAGTGATGTGGCAACAGACTGCTATCCGGAGCTCTGCATCTGGATCGTATATTTTTTTTTCTTTGTGTCGGTACTAAGCTTCAACTTGGGTGCTGTCTCCTTTTCACTCAAGGTAGCCGTGCCTGTTGAGCCATGGCTCCAATTGTAGCTTTTTGCTTGTTAACTGGTGATGATCCCGAGTCTCACACACTCTTTGAATCATGATTCTCAGACTTCAGCGTCCTGAGTGACTAGGATTACAAGAGTGAGCCACCAGTGCTGTTTTGGATTATTAATTAAGGCCCCTTTTTTTGTGTCATATATGGTGTTTAATCTTCAAACAAGGGCAAGGAGTTTACTCTTACTGACAAAAAATGTCTCAAGTTTCTGGCGGTTTTTAATTTTAGAAAAGAGTTTATTAGCAATTAGAAAGTAGTAGTCTTTAAGTGGGCGAGAATGATGGAAAGGATAGCATTCATCAAGGTTCAAAGGACTAATAACCTGACTTACGGAATTGCAACCTCTTTGTACATCTATTGAATACAATTTTAAATAATAAGTTATTTAGAAAAATAGGTTGTTAAGGTACTTTTCCAGCATAATATGTCCTTTGGGCAATTAGTCATTTTGGTTAATGTTGTGTCTCATTCTGTCCTGATAAATAGGTGTGCAGGTTTTTTACTTTTATTTATATATATATTTTTTTATTTCAAATTTTATTTGACAAACTCTTAATAGCAACACATTTATACTAAAGATATATGTGAGAACAAAAAACTCACAAGAATACAAAAATGAACATAATAAAATTTTAATTAATACAGTATTCTGGATACAAGTAGAATACCACTAGATAAGAACCATATTTGCCTCAGAAGGTTTTTTTACTTTTAAAAGAATTTATTGGGGCTGGGGATATGGCCTAGTGGCAAGAGTGCTTGATTCGTATACCTGAAGCCCTGGGTTCGATTCCCCAGCACCACATATACAGAAAACGGCCAGAAGTGGCGCTGTGGCTCAAGTGGCAGAGTGCTAGCCTTGAGCAAAAAGAAGCCAGACAGTGCTCAGGCACTGAGTCTAAGGCCCAGGACTGCCCCCACCCCTCAAAAAATTAAGTAGTTGTACAAAGCGGTTTCAATTCAAATAACTTTATAAGCGCAATGCATCTTGATTAATTCTCCCCTTCTATTGTACTTCCCTATCTTTCCCAAAGATTTTTATTTTCTAAAAATTTTCCTAAAGAAAAAGTCAAATTATATAGTTGCAAGGATGTTGTTCACAGCATATCAACAGTGAAGAAAATTGTAGGGAAACTTTTAACTCAAAATTATATCCGTAAAATGAGACACCATGTAGTTATTAAAATGATAATTGTTAATCTACTGGTGCCACTCTTTCTGATACTGTTTAATGTGCTGATAGAAATCCTGTATTTCTTCGATAACCAGTATGGTAGCCAGTAGCCATTTGTCGCCATTGAGTACATGAAACAGTAGAGATATGGGATAGTTTGAAGTTTTAACTCACTGAAATAATCCCTTTCGAGGATGGGAATGTGGCCCAGTGTTGGAGGGCTTACCTTGCGTACATGAAGCCTGGGTTCCATTCCTCAGCACCACATAGATAGAAAAAACCAGAAGTGGCGCTGTGGCTCAAGTGGCAGAGTGCTAACCTTAAACAAAAAGAAGCCAGGGACAGTGCTTAGGCCCTGAGTCCAAGCCCCAGGAATGGCCAAAAAAAAAAAAAATCCCTTTTGATTCGTATATTTAAATTTTTAATTTGTTTATTTTTTATTAGTTTATTAGTATATTTAAATTTTTTATACTAATTTTCCAAAGAGGTTTCTTTGTGCTATTTCCTTAGATGCATTCTTTGATCAGATTCATTCTCTCTGTTGCTGGTACTTGGGTGTGTGTGTGTGTCTGTGTGTGTACCTGTGTGTCGCTCCTGGAGCTATTTTTGCGGCTACTTGAGCCACAGCTCCACTTAAAGCATTTTGAGGTTAATTGAAGATACAAGTCTGATGAATTTTCCTGCTCAGTCTGGCTTTAAACCACAATCCTCAGATCTCAGCTTCCTTATTCACTATTATTTACAGGCATGAGCTACCACTCCCACGCCTGATCTCCCCCTTGTAAAGCAGTTTTTAGTGAGTTGATTAGCCTGTTTTCATCCCTTGCTAGTTCCCACCTACTAAGCTCCTTGTCTCCCCATTTACACTGGTGTCACCATTTTTTTTTTAGGGCCTAGATTCTTTCTGTATATGAGAGAATACTTTCAACATACTGTCTTTCTCCGTCTGGCTGATTTCACTTATTGTGATCATTTCTAATTCCATCCATTTCCTTGCAAACAACAATTTCCTGTTTATGGTTGAATAACGCTCAACAAGCTACTCTGTCTTTTATCTAGTCTTCACTTGATGGGCACTTAGGCAGATCCCATAGTTGGCCATTATGAACAGGAGTGATTGATAGCCATTCTGAATTACATTGTGTATGACTTATATTTTTATGGATCAGAGTATTAAATATTTCTTCATGTATTTATTGGCAGTTTGTACTTTTTTTTTGGCCAGTCCTGGGCCTTGGACTCAGGGCCTGAGCACTGTCCCTGGCTTCTTTTTGCTCAAGGCTAGCACTCTGCCACTTGAGCCACAGCGCCGCTTCTGGCCGTTTTCTGTATATGTGGTGCTGGGGAATCGAACCTAGGGCCTCGTGTATCCGAGGCAGGCACTCTTGCCACTAGGCTATATCCCCAGCCCCAGTTTGTACTTTTTTTGAGAACTGTCCAGTTCATTCACCCAGTAATCGGATTGCTTGTTGTTTTGGTATTTAATTTTTGGATTTTTAAAATACATTTTGTATATTCTTTCCTGAATGAAGAGCTGGCACAGTTTATCTCCTGTTTTATAGGGTTGTCTTTTAATTCTGGTGATGATTTTCTTGGTTTTTTTAGTTCTTGCTCTTACTTCCTGAACAGTAAGAGTTCTATTAACAGTGGAGTTTCATTCAGAAAAGCCCTCAGCGGCCTCAGAGGTGGACCCTAGACTGTGTATATCCCATGTCCTGTGGGCTCACTGTGCTCAGCCTTACCCAGCAGCCGGTGCACACCGCCACAAGGCAAGCCCTGGAGGCCCCCATACTGAGCAGCTGTAGGCTTGGTGCTGTTTCCCTTCCAGCCCTCAGGCAGGACTGGCTCCCTGCTGGAGAAGACGGGGCCTCAGACCCTGCTTAATGTTCCACGGGACTACATCATTCCTTCTCCCTCTCCTCAGCGACCTCTCCCGTCCCCCACCCAAACCTGGTAGGCTGTCTCAAGACTCTAGCCACCATAGTTTCTTGTTTTCCGTAAGCCTTCTTTCAGAGGTGAGAATATAATGAGGGAATATGGCTGCCGGGTCTCGTCTTCCAGCCTGGAGCCGGCACCATCCCCTGGCTGGAGGTGGAATGAGAGGTGGGCCATGCTGTTGCTAGTTCTGTTAGCAGGGCTCTCCGGTCTCCCTGGAGGTGGCATCTTCTCATCTTTTCCCCTTGGGGATGCGATAGTGACAGGCTTAGCACTGTTGGCCGCGTTTTCCTGTGGCTCAGTTCCTCTGTGCTTTTCCGGTGTCTTGCTGCCTCTGGACGATTCGCAGTGCTTTTTCTCTTGCTCCCCTCAGAATACACACTCTCGTATGCTTCCTTATTCATGCAGTCAAAACAATGGAGGATCATAATCTGCCCTCCAGGTTTGTTCTCTTTGCTGTTTTGCTTTTTCCTTTTGTTTCTTTGTTTTTTGGAGACAAAGTCTTGGTATATGTACCAGGATGGCTTCATGCTATTTGATGCTCCCTACTCAGTCTCCTTGGTGGGATTACAGTTGTGTGCCACGGTACCCAACTAGTAATTTATATACTAGCATGGTTTTAGAAGAATCAGTTCATAGTTCTGGTTACGTAAAATGAGTTGTATATAGAAAGAAATCTTAGGAATCATTTGTCCTGTCCTTTTAAGACAAAGGAAAATGCTCATTAAGCAAAAATACATTTATCTAGTTCTACCTTTGTTCATCAGTATATGAATTTTAGTAGTAATATACTTTTCTGTAATAATAATTAGTCCTAACGCTAATATTATTTATGGAACAGTAATTTCATTCAATAACCTACCTGTATTATTTCTGAGAGCTAAGAATGCTCTTGACATTGATAAATGTTTGAATCAAAAGAACCCTTTCCAGCTGGGTGCCTGTGGCTCCCACCTGTGATCTGAGGGTCACTCAGGAGGGGGAGACCTGAGGATTGAGGTTCACAGACAGCCCGAGCAGGAATGTCCATGACACTCTCTATTTCCACTTAACCACTGGCAAATCAAAAGTGGCCTTGAGTGTAAAAAGCTCCAAGACAGCGCCGAAGCCCCGAGTTCAAGCCTCACACTGACAATAACAAAAAAGAGACAAAGAATACCATTTTATAAAAATTACATGTAATTCAAATTCATGTCTATGAAGTTTTACTGGAACTTAGCAATATTCATTTACTTAAGCTCTGTAGCTGTTTTTCTATTATATTGGCATAGTTCATAGTTGCAAACAAGACTGTAAAAGACTGAGAAGCCTACAGTGTTTGCCATCTGGCTCTTGAAGGTTTGTTGCTGTTGCTTGCATGCTTGCCTTCTTGTTTTTTGATTGGTTGGGAGTATGCCATCATAGTACAATGCTCGCTCCCTGTGTGAGGTTCTGGGTAGACCTCTGCACAGCACAAAAAGAACTGTTCTTACTGACACCATCTTAGTTCATTTGTTCATTAGTTTACTTTGTTAATATCTTATGAAGGACTGCATTGTCATGTTTGATTGTCTTCTAACTTTACATAGTGGATGGCTCTTGCGTCTCTTATGAGGGCTTTAATTCTGTTGATAGGTTCAATACAATTACATTGGTACTTCAGATTTCAGCATTTAAGTTTTGGGACTCGGCCAAATCATATTAGATGCCTAGTATAAATGACCTTTACGAATAAAAAAAATCGGGACAGGCAAAAATTTGATCAAATATATATATATATTGATTGATTGATTTTTTTTAGATTTGATGAGTTTGATGAAGCAATTGATGAAGCTATAGAAGATGATATCAAAGAAGCTGATGGAGGAGGTATGCATTATCATTTTCTCATTTTCTGGAACTCTGGCAAATTACTCTCCCCAAATAGAACACTAGACTACTGATGTTAATTGTCTCAGATAAAAAATAATTGGTTGGGGCCTGGGAATATGGCCTAGTGGCAAGAGTGCTTGCCTCCTACACATGAAGCTCTCAGTTCAATTCCCCAGCACCACATATATGGAAAACGGCCAGAAGGGGCGCTGTGGCTCAGGTGGCAGAGTGCTAGCCTTAAGCAGGAAGAAGTCAGGGACAGTGCTCAGGCCCTGAGTCCAAGGCCCAGGACTGGCCAAAAAAAAAAATTTAATTGGTTGGGGCCTGGGAATATGGCCTAGTGGCAAGAGTGCTTGACTCATATACATGAAGCCTGGGTTCGATTCCTCAACACCACATATATACACAAGGCCAAAGGTGACACTGTGGCTCAAGTGGCAGAGTGCTAGCCTTGAGCAAAGAGAAGCCAGGGACAGTGCTCAGGCCCTGAGTCCAAGGCCCAGGACTGGCAAAAAACATAAATAAATAATTGGTTGAAGCCAGGCACCATTCGCTTATGCTTATAATCCTAGCTACTCAGAAGGCTGAGATCTGAGGATTGCAGTTCAAAGCCAGACCAGGGAAGGAAAGTCCATGAGACTCTACTCAGTAAACACCAGAGGTGGCGCTATGGCTCAAAGTGGTAGAGTACTAACCTTGACCAAAAGAACTCAGGGACAGCACCCAGACACTGAGATCAAGCCTAACTACTGACCAAAAAAAAACCCAAAAACCTGATGACAAAGATTTTATTCTAATAATAGTGCCTAGGGGCTGGGAATATGGCCTAGTGGCAAGAGTGCTTGCCTCCTATACACGAAGCCCTGGGTTCGATTCCCCAGCACCACATATATAGAAGATGGCCAGAAGTGGCGCTGTGGCTCAAGTGGCAAAGTGCTAAGCTAGCCTTGAGCAAAAAGAAGGGACAGTGCTCAGGCGCTGAGTTGAAGGCCCAGGACTGGCCAACAAAAAATAATAATGCCTAGCATGCATGATGAGCTGGGTTCGATTGTTCAGTACAACATAAACAGAAAACGCCAGAGTGACACTGTGGCTCTAGTGAATGCTAACCTTAAAAGAAGTTCAGGGACAATGCCCAGGCCTTGAGTTCAAGCCCCAGGTCTGGCACCAAAAAATAAATTAGCAAAAGACTAAAGTTTAAATTCTACTAAAGGGAGGGTGAAAAAAAAAACAGGTAAATACGTGATTTTCTGCATTGTGAACTTCTATTTAGATCTAGATCTTGATGAGAGCTCTATCAACTGAAGGTATGAAAAATACACATATTCAAGGGAAGAAAGAAATCAAGCTACTCCTCCCTACTACTAGGACAGTCTAGTCTGCATATTAAGAGAATTATAATTAAATTAATTAATAATTAAAATAGAATTAAAGGCAGTTGACAGTATTATTAATTTTCCTGAACATTGAGGGAAAAAAATTAATGAACAGTTACCTCTTCCCTTCAGGAGTTGGCCGAGGCAAAGATATATCGACCATCACAGGTCACCGTGGGAAAGATATCTCTACTATTTTGGATGAAGAAAGAAAAGAAAATAAACGCCCCCAGAGGGCAGCTGCTGCTAGAAGGAAGAAACGCCGGCGACTAAATGATCTGGACAGTGACAGCAATTTGGATGAAGAGGAGAGTGAGGATGAGTTCAAGATCAGTGACGGGTATGTGCTCACGCCCCAGTCTCTAGGTGCCATCTTGATAGCCACCAGGAGGACTTTGGTCAGACTACCTTGGTCTTTTGTTTTTCATGGAAATGGGCAATCTCCCTTTATTCTCAGAGTATTTAAAACAGATTTAAGCATATTGCGTTTTTTTGTTTGTTTTTTGTGCTTTGTTTTTGAGGTATGATGGCACATACCTGTAATCCCAAAAGTAGGAAGGGTAAAAATGGTGGAAATGTCTTTGTTTTGATTTTTGTCTTTTTCAAGTGCTTATTTTGGTGATTATTAAAACTAGGTATATGAATTATTTAATATTCAAAATGGTACTTAAATGTGATTAGGTACAATTGAACTTCAATTTCTTTTCTTCTTTTGCCATTTCTGGGGCTGGAACTCAGGGCCTGGGCACTGTTCCTAAGCTTCTTTTTGCTCAAGGCTACCACTCTACCACTTGAGCCACAGCGCCACTTCTGGTATTTTCCTGTTTATGTGGTACTGAGGAATTGAACCCAGGGCTTTGTGCATGCTAGGCAAGCACTCTACCACTGAGCCACATTCCCAGCCCTGCTCTACATCTTTCATGGATTACTTTTTTTTTTGGCCAGTCCTGGGCTTTGGACTCAGGGCCTGAGCACTGTCCCTGGCTTCTTTTTGCTCAAGGCTAGTACACTGCCACTTGGGCCACAGCGCCACTTCTGGCCATTTTCTGTATATGTGGTGCTGGGGAATTGAACCTAGGACCTCCTGTATATGAGGCGAGCACTCTTGCCACTAGGCCATATCCCCAACCCTCATGGATTACTTTCTTTGGACTACTTGCCTCCTCAACCTTAACCTCTCTGGATTACCAGAGAACATTGAATAATTACTTGGTAATTTCTCATATTTGACTTGGAATTCTTTTTTTTTTTTTGGCCAGTCTTGGGGCTTGGACTCAAGGCCTGAGCACTGTCCCTGGCTTCTTCTTGCTCAAGTCTAGCACTCTGCCACTTGGGCCACAGCGCCACTTCTGGCCATTTTCTGTATATGTGGTGCTGGGGAATTGAACCCAGAGCCTCATGTATACGAGGCAAGCACTCTTGCCACTAGGCCATATCCCCAGCCCTGACTTGGAATTCTTATGGATCAAGAAGAATATGACACTGAAAAAGCTTTCAAGAAATAGAAGTTCAGGGCTGGGAATGTGGCCTAGTGGTAGAGTGCTTGCCTAGCATGCATGAAGCCCTGGGCTTAATGTCTCAGTACTACATAAACAGAAAAAAAAGGCCGGAAGTGGCTCTGAGGCTCAAGTGGTAGAGTGCTAGCCTTGAGTGAAAGAAGTTCAGGAACAGTGCCCAGGCCCTGAGTCCGAGCCCCAGGACAAAGAAAAAAGAAAGAGAGGGAGGGAGGTGTAGAGCAGATATTGAAACAGTACTGCAGTTTCTTTAATTCAAATTATTTTTAGAGAAAATAAGTATGTAAACTAAAAAACAAGTCATTATGCATTACTGCTACTAATACATAGGTAGCATAAATAAGGAAGCACAGGATAGTTTGGCTTAGCCCAAAGAGGACAGAAAGCCTCACAAGTAAAACTTGGTCTGGTACTTGTAGATTTGGGCAAGTCAATGAGTTTGCAGTGAAAAAATGATGAAATTCCAAGCAGAGAAATCATATGTTCAGGGCAGCAAGCCATAAAATGTCATATACTAGAACAAGGATATAGAGATGAAGTGGAGAAAGTCCTGTCTAGAGGTTTTACCGGGAATTTTTTTTTTTAAAGAACCAGTTTATGAGATGGTCTGTTGTGCATGCTGTACTTTGTACTGAAAATCTCTTTAAAAAAAAACAACAAAAAACAGCATAGTAACAACAAAAACACTGATATTTAGATGTGAGAAATCAAAAAGTAAAAATTGCCATGCACCAGTGGCTCACACCTATAATCCTAGCTATCAGGGGGCTGAGATCTGAGGATGGCAATTCAAAGCCGGACCAGGCAGGAATCCAGTCAAGTACTCAAAAACTGAAAGTGGAGCTGTGACTCAAGGTGGTAGAATGCTAGCTTTGAACAAAAAACAACCAAAAGAGCTTAAAGATAGCAGAGTTCATGACTGACATAAGAGTGAAAAAGAAGGAAGACGCCAGTGGCTCATGCCTATAATCTTAGCCAGTCAAGAGGCTGAATTCTGAGGATCGAGGTTCAATGCCCACCCTAGGCAGGAAAGTGTGTGAGACTCTTCTCTACAATTAACCGCCAGGAAACCCGAAGTGGCACTGTGTGGCTCAAGTGGTCAAGTCCTAGCCTTGGGCTGAAGAGCCCAGGGACAGTGCCCAGGCCCAGAGTTCAAGTTCCACAATCGACCAAAGAAAAAGAAAGGTAAAAATTAGTATGGATACTACTTATTTTTATTGGATAGGTGATAATAACCAGATAGCAGGCTGGAAGACAGAAGAGATGTAGGTTTAGTGTCATCTTTGGCCATGCTGAATTTAAGGTATATGTTGTACATCCCAAATGTAATTTTTGTACACAAGTCAGTCTTTATAGCCCTTCCTAGTGGAAGAATAACGGACAAGATATTTCACTTTCTCAACAAATTTATGTAATTACCCGAATATGTTGCATTAAATATTAGTGTTTTACCAAGTTTTGTCTGTTTTTTGGTGGACAGATCTCAAGATGAGTTTGTCGTATCAGATGACAACCCTGATGAAAGTGAAGACGATCCACCCTCTAATGACGACAGCGACACGGACTTCTGTAGCCGGAGGCTGAGGCGGCACCCCTCCCGGCCAATGCGGCAGAGCAGGCGTCTGCGGAGAAAGACCCCCAAGAAGAAGTATTCCGATGATGATGAAGAAGAGGAATCCGAAGAAAATAGTAGAGACTCTGGTAAAAATAACCCGTGTCTATAACCTCCCACCTCTAAGGCTGTGTGGCTAGAGTTCTTACAGTTCCCCTCAGTTGTGATAAGAACTTCCTGATAAAACCCAGACTTTTATTTTGTCTTTTTTTTTTTGGCCAGTCCTGGAGCTTGAGCTCCCCCCGGGGCCGGGGTGCTGCCCGAGCCTCTCTCTGTGCTGAAGGCACACCGCGCTCTATTACTTGAGCCTCAGCGCCACTTCCGGCCTTTTCTGAGTATTGAAGAGAAGCATCTCGCTGACTTCTAACCATGAGCCTCAGATCTCAGCCTCCTGAGTCGAGAGGGTGACAGCCAGGGCCCCACCCCCCATTTCTTACGACTCGTTTGTGACTCATCTTTTCACAAACATCAATTGAGGAAAGGCATAGAAATGAATGTATTCACTTGGTGCCAAGAATCATTGAGGATTGTGATCACACCTTTTGGTGTGAAGTGTTGTCATGCCTAAACTTTATCTTCATAGTATTTCTTGGAGATTATTGTCACAACAGTGGGAATGTTTTCCCCCTATACCCAGGTGAGAGAAAAGAATGCCAAGTGTCTCACATGTACTGTAGACCACAATGAGTGATTTGGCTTTTCCAGATTAGCAGTGGTTACTGTCACCGTAGTTTGTAATTTATCCTTACTATCTGAATAGATAGCACATCTCCAAGTGCCACAGATAGGAAGATTATATCCCTGCTGGCTGACTTTGTGATTGTTTCTGTCTTCTAAATCTGAATAAGTGGTAAAAGAATGCAGCTTTATATGATTATTTGGGAAAAGATAAGGATAATTATTTAACCACAGCGCAATTATCAAAATCAGAATTTCTGTTGATATAACACTATTATCTTATCAACAGTACTCAGTCAAATATAGTGTCCCGAAACTTGTCGTGTATATCCATTTTTTCCTAGTCTATAATTAACCTAAATTACACATTTTGTTTACTCCTACTCTTTGTTTTCCTTTCACTTGGAATGCCCCTCAAATTTTGACTTAACTGACAGTATGGTGATCATCTTACTCTGGTTTCTTGACCAGAAATGACAAAAACAGTTCAGTAGTAGCTGGGACTATGGCCTAGTGGTAGAGCGCTTGCCTCATATTCATGAAGCCCTGGATTTGATTCCTCAGCACCACATAGATAGAAAAAAACCCAGAGGTGGTGTGCCGCGCTAGATTCTCCTCCCCCGGGTCCGGGGGTGCCAAGACTACTCTCTCATTCTTAAGTGTGTTCCCCTTTTCACCCTCTCCCCTGGGCGCCTGACCTACGGGCGCCCAGGGTGGAGTGAAGGGACACAGGTAGGCCTCAGTGCACGTGGCCGAACGAGACTCCTCAGGCCCTTCAAGAAAGACACTCACAGACGCATGGGAGTCTCGGAGAAGACCTCATGGGGGTTCTGATATATTCAAATGAAGGGGCCAAGAGATACACCCCAAAGGCGGGCACAGGAGAGGGGCCCCTGATTGGTCCCAAGGGCTGTCCCTCAAGTGATGTCAGGGGACTTCCTTTGTGGGCGGAGACCCAGCCCCCCAAGGGTTGGGTTCTGGGGTCCCCGGCCATCAGACACATGCCGGACCCCAGGGGCAGGGCCTGCCTTGCTTCTCTTCTCGTTGAAGCCAGAAGGTGGGAGGGATTACCTTCCGCAGCACCAGGGCTGGGGGAACGGCTCTAAGGGAGCCCTAGTTGCCCCGCTTAAGGCCAAGCTAAATCCCCAACAGTGGCGCTGTGGCTCAAGTGGCAGAGTGCTAACTTTGAGCAAAAAGAAGCCAGGGACAGTGCTCAGGCCCTGAGTCCAGGGCTGGCAAGCAAAACAGAACCAATAAACAAAAACAGTTCAATATAGCAATGTTTTAAGAGTTACGTAACCCAATGTGTCTTATTTAGCGGATTTGCATTCCAAATAAAGGTAAAACTATCTTTGGAATAGGCCTCTGAGTTTTCTTTTGCTGAAGGGTTTTGTGTCGCCACCGGTGGGATCCACAGGTTGTGGTGACTAGTTATGAGCCGCCTATGTGACCGCTGTGTACAACACTTGATTTCCCTTCATTGCTTGCTGCTCGCTCTCGCATCTCTGAGGATCAAGGCAATTACCAGAATAAGCACTCTGCCCCTGAGTTAGTCCTATTGCTCCAGCGCTTCTTTCTACTTCTTAGTTTCTTTGTTTCACTTTTCTTCTACATTTTGTTATCTTGAAGATTAACTGGTAATAGTATGCGTTTAGCTATGGGCTTGTCATTAAAGACCTCCACAGATGATTCATCTTATTTAAAAAAAATAAGATTCAGATGTTACTATTCATCTCAATTTTTTTGTTTTGTTTTTTCTTTTTTTTTGTTTATTTTTTCTTTTTTTTTTGTTTTCATCTCAAATTTTTATGATTAAATTCTAGTTAGTATCCTTACATTTTAATAGCCTTATTCTAGTAAACTGCTACTAAACAGACTTAAATTTTCTACTTCTTTTTCCTTTTTAATAGAAAGTGACTTTAGCGATGATTTTAGTGATGATTTTGTAGAAACTCGGCGAAGGCGATCAAGGAGAAACCAGAAAAGACAAATTAATTATAAAGAAGATTCAGAAAGTGAAGGTTCCCAGAAAAGTTTACGGCGTGGTAAAGAAATAAGGCGAGTTCACAAGCGCAGACTTTCCAGCTCAGAAAGTGAAGGTAAGGATTAAATGTCCTTTTTATGGAAGTAAGGACAAGGCAGAAGTACATTTTTATAAAAGTGAATTCAGGTTGTGATTTTTGCAGAATTTTTTTTAGACTCCTGTGAGATATAGTAGCTTTAAGAAATGGTAGCTTGGGGCTGGGGATATGGCCTAGTGGCAAGAGCACTTGCCTCGTATACATGAAGCCCTGGGTTCGATTCCCCAGCACCACATATACAGAAAATGGCCAGAAGTGGCGCTGTGACTCAAGTGGCAGAGTGCTAGCCTTGAGCAGAAAGAAGCCAGGGACAGTGCTCAGGCCCTGAGTCCAAGGCCCAGGACTGGCAAAAAAAAAAGAAATGGTAGCTTAATCCTGACGCTCTACCTGACACCTACTACTACTCAGATGACTTAACATATGTGGATTGGAATTCAAAGCCAGCTCAAGCAGAAATATCCAACAGACCTTCAATTAACCCATAAAAAGCCTGAAATAGAGGTGTGGTTCAAGTGGTGGAGCACCAGTTTTGATTTAAAAAGATAAGTGCAAATGAGAAGTCGAGCTCAAGCTGCAGTACCAGCATACACACACACACACTTACCAAAACTCATAGTGCCCATAAATATAGTTTAAATAAATGACTCTTGATGAGATGCTAATTTTTAAGAATTCCACTGTAATAAATTCTCCATTGAAACTGGGTCTTTAGTGGTCTCAAAAGAGTGTGATTTGCTGATTTGCATTGTCATTTTCTCTGTTCTCTTTTGGCCCATTATTATTATTAGTTTTTCTTTTTTTTTTGGCCAGTCGTGGGCCTTGAACAGTGAGCACTGTCCCTGGCTTCTTTTTGCTCAAGGCTAGCACTCTGCTACTTGAGCCACAGCACCACTTCTGGCTTTTTCTGTTTATGTGATGCCAAGGAATCGAACCCAGGGCTTCTTGCATGCTAGGCAAGCACTCTACTGCTAAGCCACATTCCCAGCTTGCCCATTATTTTTGACCTTTGTTTTGTAATAACTTCCCAAAGTGCCAATTTTACAGCTAACGTATCTACCATCTCTTCACTTTGACTGTGTCCCATCCCAGAATTCTACTATACAAGTTTATCCATGTAGTTGTTGTATGTAGTTCAGAGCTCTTCCAAGTTTCACTTTAAATAACCTTGCTTTCGCACTTGTGTGTGTGTCACCACGTGTGTCTGCACACACAAACCTAGCACCCAGGCACTGTCACTAAGCTTTTTCTGGCGATACTAATGTGCTTCCACTTGAGCAACAGCTCCACTTTGGATTTTTTTCTGGTTCATTGAAGATTACAGGCTTACAGACTTCTTTCTGCTCAGGCTAGCTTGGAGTTTCAGTCCTCAGATCTTAGCCTCCTGAATAGCTAGGATTACAGATAATGTAATGTTCAGTGCCACCTTTCTTTTTTATTCACTTAATCCATCACTATTTATGACCTGTTTTGAAAATGACTTCATTTCATTGATTATACATAAGATAAATTGAATTTTCATGATAGCCCCCAAGAGATTAGATGAATAAAAAAAATTGGAGGTGCACATTATATTGCATGCTTGTTTCCCTCACATGTGATGGACAAATTGGTTCAGCCATGAAGAATATATGGAATTTTATCCCACTCCAAACACTAGGGATTTAACGGGAAACAAAATAGCCCTAATGTAACTTATTTTTAGTCAGATGGAGGGAGAAACCAATCTAGATAAATGAGTAGAGTATGAGACATTCAACGGAGATTGTGTTGCGGGCATTGAAGCAAACTAGAGAGGGGCTTGGGAGAGTCACTGAGATTTCAGAGTGTGTCCTAAGGAAAGTCATGTCTACAAGTTCAACATTTCAGGACTGTGGTAGAGCATGTGTATAGCATGCAGAGAGCCCTGGGTTCACTTCCCAGAAGGGGAGGGTGGCAGGAGGAGCGCGAGCCAGGAATGAAAACTTCAGAAGGAATGCTGGGAATGAGGCAAGCAGTTGACTGCCAGAAGAGTGATAGTGACCGATGGGAGAGCACGCCATGCCACGCCCTGCCCCGCCGTGCCCGGCGCGCCCAGGGAGCAGATGGGAGGGGCACGGGCGGCTCCGCACAGAGTGCCCGAGGCAGCACTGAGGTCAGTGGGTGCCGGATTGTCTAGAACTAGAGGCCATAAACTCCTGTAAAACACTTGTTTGCACAAACAGACTTTTCACAAATAAAGTTTTATTGAGAGCTAGCTATGTCCCTTTGTTTATAGACTATGTCGCTGTTTTCATAGAAAGTTGAGTCGTTGTGACAGAAACTGGATCTGCCCTTTGCAGAGGAAGAAAATGCTGATGTCTGATGTAGAACAAGGCCATCCTGCTGTACTTCTACAGTGATGGCAATACTCGGTGTCCATGCTAATCAGCTTAGTGAGCAGTACAATTTTGTGGCTATTCAGCGCTTATATTGTAGCCCATGTGATCAAGAAACTGATTTTTCATTTAATGGAATTAAAATCACCACATACCTAATTCTATCATTGGATAACAAAGCCACTGTGGATTTTATTCTGTGTGAACTAGAAAGCAATTGGAAGATTTCCAAAGTTTCATCTGACTTTAGTTTTCAGTTGCTCTGATAGCTGTGTAATGAATAAATTGAAAGCAACCAGGGAGTTACTTGGAGACCAGTTAGGAGTTACTCAATTTGGTTAAGTCAGAGATGATGGTGAGTAGATCTAGGGCCACAGCAGTCATGGGACTTAAAGTTGTCAAATTATGGTTGTTTTGAAGTTAGTATTTCTTGATGGATTAGGTAAGATAAAGAATCAAGGAGCAATTTTAAGAATAGAAGTGTCAGAGCAAAGCACTGGTGGCTCTCGGCTCACCGGGAAGACCCACATTTGAGGATCAAAGTCCAAGCCTCTTGCTAAAAGTGGCGCTGTGGCTCAAGTGGTAGAATGCCAGCCTTGAGCAGAAAAGCTCAGGGACAGTGCCCAGGCCCTGAGTTTTTTGTGCTCAGTACCGTCACACACACAAAAAGAAACTAAGATGGTATTAAGCACAGTGCCACCAACTTACAGGGAATGTGTAGAAGCTATTTTGCTTGATTTGTTCCTGAGAGGTTTGAGGCGTCTCTTTGAATATGAAAGCACTTATGGGGAGGCCGATTGACAGGGGTGTCTGGAAAGTAGTGATTATCTCAACCAGTAAGAGGACTGTCAGCATGTAAGTGGTACGCAAAGCCGTGAGACTTAAGTGAGGTCATTGTTGACGTAAGTATAGACAAAAGAAGACATTTCTAGACTACCAAAGGCATTTAACATGAGAGTTAAATGGTTTTTCAGGTGAACAAAAAGGGTGCCCAGTTTTAATCTTTCTTTTTTATATGCTATGTCCTAATCTTTAGGACCAGCAATAAAGGGTTTCCTAGTCTGTGATCAACCTACCTTTCAATTCAAGGATCATCAAACTTCTCTAGGAAATCTGCTGTTTCCTAAAGTCTAGGTCAAGTACACAGTGAGTTTTTGGGCACTTTGTTAGAGAACTGCAAGGGGCTATTTACTGAGGAGAAATGCTTACGTGTACTTAGATGTGAAAGCGAATGGTAGGTGCATATGGATAGGGAAGGAGCAATGTTTTTGGTTCACTGTGCCAAAAGTTTAAATATGCTGTTTATTCTAGAGAGCTATATGTCCAAGAACTCTGAAGACGACGAGCTAGCTAAAGAATCAAAGCGGTCAGTTCGAAAGCGGGGCCGAAGCACAGATGAGTATTCAGAAGCAGATGAGGATGAAGAGGAGGAAGGCAAACCATCCCGGAAACGGCTCCACCGGATCGAGACAGATGAGGAAAGCTGTGATAATACTCACGGAGATGCAGAGCAGCCTGCTCATGACAGCCAGCCCAGGGCCCTGCCCGCAGAGCACGAGAGCACCAAGAAGCCCTACCGGATAGAAAGTGACGAGGAAGAAGACTTTGACAATGTAGGCAAAGTGGGAAGCCCATTGGACTATAGCTTAGTGGACTTGCCTTCCACCAATGGACAGAGTCCTGGCAAAGCCATTGAGACCTTGATTGGCAAGCCAGCCGACAAGCCCCAAACCCCCAAGGACAGTAGCGCCGCCAGTGCAAGCCTGGCCTCCAATGGGACAAGCGGCGGGCAGGAGGCGGGAGCACCGGAGGAGGAGGAGGACGAGCTTCTGAGAGTGACTGACCTTGTTGATTATGTCTGTAACAGTGAACAGTTATAAGACTTTTTTTTTTTCCATTTTTGTGCTAATTTATTCCACGGTAGCTCTCACACCAGCGGGCCAGTTATTAAAAGCTGTTTGATTTTTCCTAGAAAACTCCACTACAGAATGACTTTTTAGAAGAAAAATTACAACAAACCCTGAAGTCTTTCTGTGAAGTGACCAGTTTTGAACTTTGAAGATAAATAATTGCTGTAAATTCCTTTGATTTTTCTTTTTCCAAGTTCATGGTCCTCGGTAATTTCATTCATGGAAAAAATCTTATTATAATAACAACAAAGATTTGTATATTTTTGACTTTATATTTCCTGAGCTCTCCTGACTTTGTGAAAAGGGTAGATAAGAATGCATTCCATATCTATCAGGGCCCAAAACAGAATTTAGGGGTGGGAGAAAGCACTTGTGCTTTAGCTTTTTCATATTAAATATATATTATATTTAAACATTCATGGCATAGATGATGATTAACAGACTGTTTAAAAGTCCAAATCTGCATTGTTGCAGTTTGAGAATTGTAGATACCATCATACATGTGTCCATTAGTAATAGCCTTCGTGAAATGGTTTTTATTATAGTTACCACACTTTAAATAAAGAAGAGACCATGAAAGTATCATCATAAAAACACTGTAACTCAAGTTTCTGTGACAGCAGAGTTTCTTGTTTCAGAAGAAAACAATCGTCTGCAACGCATTTGTCTAGTACAGTGTGTAATGGAGCTTTGACAACCAGATCGTACTAATAACAAATGTTTTCCATTAGCCTTATGCAGTATAATAAGGTGGCCTGCGATGTCCTGTGTCTGCAGGAAAGTTAGTGAGAGGTGTGGTTTTTCCTTAAAAAAAAAAAAAAACCCCAGTGGACTATCAGCATTGCTGGTATTCAGACCCTTATCTTCTGGCCACTTGATGTTTAAATATCTGAAATGTCATTTTGAAAGAAGCACCATCCATATATAATCTACATAAAGAGATGCTAAGCTGGCAATGGCACATTTTGAAGACTGGGAAGGGATTTTCAGGTGAATTTTAGCTGGTCTATTCTTGCCCTTAGTACCTACTTCAAATTGAAGTCTACAAACAAAGCAGTTCCTTTGGGAGGTTTTTAATTTGAGTTTTAATGTGTGTGTGTGTGTGTGTGCGTATGTATGTGTGTTGAAATTTTCTATCTGCCTGGATATATTAGCAGGGTTTGAATGTAGTTTTGGCCTTGGGCCATTAGATTTACATTAAAATTCATGAATAGTCACAAAACCAACGTAGAATTGAATAAGAACTGCCAATATACTTAAAAAGCATGATATCCATTTCAAACATCTCAACATTTTAAAGAAAGATAAGCCCTGTTTTGGTGGTTTGTAATTAAATACCTAACAACAGAAACTGACACTAAATATGAATTTTATTTTCTTTTCTGTTACAGCTGTAAATTTTCAGGCAGAGCCATAACATTGTACAGAGTATAGTACTTGTGATCAAATCTTGCCTGTCGCGTTCTGAAATCTTTAACCATTAGTTTTGTGAGCGCTCTTGCCCTAAGGTTTGGGTTTTTCTGTTCCAGTGTTGTCTGTTGCCGGCAACGGACACACCCTATCTGCTGCTGGCCCGGGGAACTTCATTTCTCTTTCCCAATTAAGCATCATATGTGGTAGTCAGTGTGTAGTAAATCACTCCTCCTTTTTATTACAAAACTGGCATTAGACCTGCATTATAAATATCTCCCCTCCCCCCCCCAAAAAAAAACAACAACTTCATATTTCCTATTTTTCCTTCCTCAGCAGGTATTCACTGCCCTTAAATCATCTTTTGGCCTTGAAAGTTTATAGCTGTTATTTTCAGTTGTTGGTTTCTTTGTTCACTTTATTTCAATAGCACCTGCCCATTAATATTTTGCTTTAATTCTAACTATGTATATGTATCTGTATCAAAATAAAATAATGAAAGCAGCCTAAAAATAGGATGCAACAAGAGCATATGGTTCCAAGCAAGTTGTGATTTTTATTTTGAGATGATGTTTCATTGGAAAGGGAGGGAAGGGTTCTTCACAGGCAGCATAGTAGGGCTTTAAAAAATAAAAGCAGCCACGGTCGCTAACCTTTCTAGGTAGATTTGTTTCATATATTTGAAAGTCACTAAGAATTTTCATGTTTTAAGTTGTCTAAAGCGGACAGTGGAAAGGATTCCTAGCAGTGCAAGGTAAGTGGTTGAGACATTTGGGCGGCCTTTCCTGGCACCCTGTCTCCCTGTCCTGTTTCCCTCCTGCAGCCGGGAAAAGCCCCTTGATAGCGACTCTGCCGCGTGCCCTGCCATCCACCTCGGGGCGCATCGGCTCCCGCTCCCCCAGTGTTCCTAATGCTCAGTTACGCAGTTGTTGATAGTATTCGATGGGTCATTGGACAACAGATTTCCTAATGTGAAATAAGGAGTTTTCTCCTCTTCCATAGTAAAGACTGAGTGTCCCAACTTGGGTTACAAAACCCTTTGTGCTGCCTGACACTTACCACACTTGAGTAACTGTCAACTTGGTACTCTCCATCACTAAATTCTCATCACATCAATTACTGTGGTTCATCTACCAAGAATGGAACCTAGGCAGCTAATTCTTACTGTACAGATAGACTGATTGTAGCTGATTAGATGGTAAACAGTTCTACTGCTTGCGTTTTTATTCTGGTTTTGTTTTTGATCTATGCTGAAGGTCGAACCTAGGGCTTCGTGCATGCTAGGCAAGTGCTCTAGCAACTGAGCTAAAGCTCAGCCCTATGTAGTGTGTAGAGTCAGTCCTCAAAGTCTGTTTCTCAGAAATACGTACTCTGAACATGTCCTGAAGAAGTACTTTTTAAAATGAGGACAAAATAGGTTCTGTATTTAAAGACATCAAACAATCTTTAGCACTGGACAGAAAGGAAAGCAGCAATTCGCGTAGGCTCCGTCATTGGATTCAGAGTCTCAACAGCTGCTATAGAATAGAGCCCTTTCCTAGTTTATACCCCCTTTTTCTGAATAAAGGTGGGCTCCCAATAGCAAACTCTAGTCTAAAGCAAATATAATAAGGGAAGAATCAGATTAGTATTCAGACTATTTAGTTTACAATTCCTGTAAAGGTGTGGAAACTAGCTAAATTCTCACAATGCAGAAACTTTGAGCTGGATTATAGGAAAAGGACTCAGACTGATTTTACACGTTGGTCCTGATGAAACAAGTTTAGTGTAAAACATTCTCCGTTGTCACATTACTACAAAAGGTGGCAGAGATAGTTTCAAGAATTTATGTGATATGCTGAAGTTGGGTTTCCTTGCCATCCTTTGGTCAAGGTTGTAGATTCAGAGGATAAAACTGTGTTCCATTTAGGATAAGTTCATGTATACTGGTAAATCTATTTTTTAAAAAAGTGACCAAAGAACCAAGAACTTCAAGTAATAGTGAAGTTACTGAATAAAAAGTTTTTAAGTGAATTAATTTTAAATATTACACACCAGCTTTCACTTCCTTGTTGACAGACCCCCATTGTACACATTTACGAAAAATACATGTAAGTTACTCGTTTAAATAGTTGAAGTGAGGAAAAAGTTATTTTTACAGGAGGATTGATGGAATATCTTTGTCACAGGGATGCCTGGTTAGCTTGTCTGTAGGTATAAGAGATATTCAAGAACCTAATGAAACTACAGGTTCAACACACACAACTTGTGAACTCCATTCTTTACCAACACACTGGAACAGATCCATGCGTGTTCCCTCACCGTTTTAGAACAAGCATTTAAAGACATAGATCCTTTTTAAAATGGGATACACATATGCAACAGTTTAGTAGATTGTAACCACACATTAATTTGTAACAAGAAGGCAAATAGCTGCATTACAAATGATTATAACAAATACATGAACATTGCTTGACTATAGAACTAGCCTAGAGAAAAAAGTTTCTCTCGGTTTGAAGCTCTCAAAGTGTATTCCAGGAAGCAGAGAATGCTAAGAGTTGAGTATGTGCCATAATCTACCCAGTCCTTAGCTGCTTAAAAGTAGTCCAGGTACATATTAAACTTAGAATAAAATCCATTCCTCTTCTAGTCACCATTCCCAGTGTAAATCTGTAATTCCCTATAAACCTATCTTGGAAGTGGTGAGCAACTGCTGATCTTTGTTTTCATTGTTCTTGTACTAATTCTGAAAGATTGTTACCAATGTATTTAAACTGGACTATTGTGTTTTCTCTTACTAAATGTCTTTTCAAAGTATTTCACTCCAACTTAAGTTATTTAACATTTTTTGAGTGCCAAGAGTTGCTAAGAAACTATATAACCATATTGAGGAAAATCACTCCCACGCCAACAGTCATAGGCCAAAATATAATAAGCTAGGTATATACTCACTGTCGATAGTGCACTCAAAACTTTCACTCACAAGAGACCTCTAGTATTTTAGTAGAATTGTCTTCCCTTGGTGGGTTTTTCCCCCCCTCATTCTGTCCATGTAATCATATCTATACCAATTAGTTCCGGGAGATTCTGTCCATCTCATTTTGGTACATTGTAGTGGTTTTGGTTACTGAAGATGTTATTTTAATAATTTTTGAGATATGTCTTAACCTGTACATAAAGAATAGGAAAGGATGTAAGTTATTACATGAGTAGGAATTTATAACACTCTGTTGTAGGCATTTTGAGTAATAAATTTTAAAATGAAAAAATTTTTTAAAGGAACAACATTTTTGTGCTTTTTTGCCAAACCAGTACAAGCTAGAAAACGTGCAAAGGACTGAATAGCCCTTCTTGTTCTTTTTTGCCACTGGATGATGTAAGTTGAGAATGGAGTTGTTAACCTTAACCATATCTTCCTGACTTTCATCAGTTTCTAAGGAAATCTAATTTAAGTGTTTGGGGATTTTGTTTGATCTGTATTTATTGAGCTCTGGTCATAGACCAGGAGCCTGCCTATCAAGCTTATGGGGCAGCCAGAACACCGTCACTGGAAAATTTAATGGCTCAAGACCTGAATCATTTAACTTATTTTGTATGTTGGGGGGGGGAAAGTTTATTTTGCTCGAGAGTCACGTTTGTTTTTTTTTTTATAACTGTACAGCCTTTAAGGGATGGGAAGTGGGAAAATACCCTAAAATAGGATGTAGATTTTTACAATTGTGTTTATTCTAGAACCTCTACAGGTGCATTATGTAATTAAACCTACAATTTTTAAAAATTTGTGCCATGGTCTTTTCATTCTACTGCCCTTAAGCAGAGTTGGTGCATGTCAATACTGCTGTGTGGACAAGCCTTGCAGTTAGGCTAAAACTTGTCTCCAAAGCTTTATGATCCTTGCATGATACTATACTCAACTACATGTAGACAGACACACACACAAATCTTTGTATTAGTGTTGATGGATCATTGGGATGAGAACAGCTGTAAGAACCCAAATTTGGCAGTTAATGGCATAATCTTTCAGTGCATGGTTTTCATGATGCCTTACAGAGTATTTTCAATGTTGGTCTGGTATTTTGTTATCAGAGTATCTTAGCTGAACAGTAGCTTGCCCTCAACTACCATGGGCACTTTAGAGAGGATGAATGTCTAGGGATGGGACAGGGCTTGTTTTGTAGATGTTCAGAAGACAAGTACACAGGACTACTTACCGAAACGTGGCTGGAAAGGATTTATTCAATTTCAGTTCCCTCCTTAATTGAAAAGTATTGTGAAATCTTGAAGAACTGTTGATTCAGTCTTTGGTGGGACACATTTTTGTCATTACATTGACACTTTTAAATGCCAGGACTTTTTTTTTTTTGCCACTTGAGGATTTACTATTCTAATTTCTCATCTTGGAAGTGCAAATGTATTTTTACAATGAGTTAAAATCATCTAGTTATGTCATAACTTCTAAGCAAACTTCACTGTCAGCTAATGTAGGAAGTTCGTTTTGCTTTCACTCTCCTCGGGGCTGAGTATCCATGTGAAGCATACAGGTTCCAGGTAAGATACAACAAATGATCTTAAGTAACTAGAATCCAAGCAGTATTTGATCTAGATCACCTCCTAGATTTTCCTATGTACTTTTATGAAATGCTTTATTTCTTATGCATAAAAATGTTTTCCGGAATAGATTTTTGGAACATTTTATTTGGAGATGAGAGATAAAGCAGAAGCTCCAAGATAGGCATAAAACTCTCAAGCTAATCAGGACCATAATGTTAAGTCAAAGAGAAGCTGGAGTGTTATCATATAATAATGTACTTTATGGTGTGAGGGAGCTGGAAAGAGATCTGAAAACTAGAAATGTGATTCTGAGAACAAGAAGTAAATTTTGTGTGTAATAAACATGGTATTTCCTGGTAGCTTAAAGAGATTCAGGAATTAACTGCAGTGTATGAACACCTGGTGTGTTAGAATTGCAGTGGATAGTTTAAATACAATATTCCTTGTGACAACCAAAATACGTTGTGGCTCGTGCCAATATTTTTGTTAACAAAATGTTTAATGTCTCACTACAGTCTGATCAGAACTTAGTGTTATAAGCTAGGCCTGAAGCCATTTTATAGCTACTGGCCTAATTGTGTAATTTTTCTTTCAAAATGTTTTATTATATTCTGTCATTTCTTTCACTTAATATATGTCAATTGTCACAATAAAAAATTTAAATAATTGGATGTACGTAGCATGTGTTTGTAAGCCAGTTTGTTTTAAATTTTGTGACATATAGAAAGCTATTA
This sequence comes from Perognathus longimembris pacificus, assembly GCF_023159225.1. Taxonomy (NCBI): domain Eukaryota; kingdom Metazoa; phylum Chordata; class Mammalia; order Rodentia; family Heteromyidae; genus Perognathus; species Perognathus longimembris. The sequence goes on along the minus strand of NC_063173.1, from coordinate 2,164,889 downwards.
GTTTTCTGTCAAAGGCTCATGAAGGCTAAGGTATTTTAATGTCCAGTTATAGACTTACTTTTCACTATGTAGAAAGGAAATTTACAAGTGCACCGGTTTCTGCAAAATGTTTTTGGGTGGTTTTTTTTTTGCCAGTCCTGGGGCTTGAACTCAGGGCCTGGGCTCTGCCCATGAGCTTCTCTGTGCTCAAGGCTGGCACGCTACCATGTGAGCCACAGTACCACTTCCCGATTTTTCTGTTTATGTGGTATTGGAGAATTGAACCCAGGGCCTCGGGCATGCTGGACTAGCACTTTATCACTAAGTCAGGGGTTCCCAGCCCCCAAACAATGTATTCTTTAAAAATACAGATACTTTGATACAAAGTGTTTTATACTGAAGTCAGCATTGTAACAGAATCCAAAATAAATTTAAGGCTACTTGCCAAGTAAGTATATACAGATGTGAGGAAACTATCCTTTGGCTTCTATCTCCAATCTCCAGGGCTGGCACATTAAGCCACGGGACTGCTCTGTGTGGTCCCCTGGAGCTCTGAACTGTGCCACTAAGGCAGCCATAGACAAAGTTCTGTTCTTTGTGGAGGATGAGAAAGGAAACGAGAGGCACATTTCAAAAGGGGTGAAATCCGATTAATGAACCAACCCAGGTATGATTCTCATCATCCATTTATTTTTATTACATTATTATTAGCAGGGTAGCATAAGGCAGGATCTCACTGTGTAGCCCAGGCTGGCTTCACATTTGCCCTCCTCCTGTCACTGCTCAAGCAGTGGGGTTACAGGTGTGCGCGACACAGTTCCTGGGGTTCATTTCCAAATTTTGATTTGACAGTTCTTCCTCACTGTTGGAAGACAGTAAAATCTAAGCTTAACGCTTTATTATTTCTTAACCATAGACTAGCAGAAATTCTGCAATTGTGATTGAAAATATTAACTACGGGTTAAGAATTTCAGAATTTCAATTAATAGAGTGAAAGCTGGCCCATGAAGAGAAAATTACCATTTTTGAAAGCTTTATTTAAAATTTTTTACTTAAAAAATAATCAAGATGTGTGGTGATTCATGCATATCTTCCCAGCAATGAAAGAAGAGGATTGTAAATTCCAGATCAGGATAGATAGCAAGAACCTAACCCCACCCCCACCCCCAAAAGAGCCATGGCCACTAAAAGGAAGCTCAAAGGAGTCTTCAGGAGCTGACTGTGGGGCTATAACATGGCTGTCAACTCGCGTCTCTTAGAGTAAGAGACCAGAGGTTTAACAAGCATATTTTTTGAACGTTTTTTTGTTTGTTTGTTGTGGCCAGTCCTGGGGCTTGTGCTCTAGGCCTGGGCGCTGTCCCTGAGCATCTTTTACTCAATTACTTGAACCACAGCGTCACTTTTTCTGTTCCTGTGGTGCTGAGGAATCAAACCCAGGGCTTCATGCATGCTAGGCAGGAACTCTACCTCTAAGGCACATTCTCAGCCCTAACAAGCATCTTTTCTTTCAAACACAGAATTGGTGTAGTAAATGCTGACCATGTAGTAGAGGTAGAATTATATCTTTAAAGTAAAATATTCTAATTAAGTAAGGCGAACCATTGTTATTTTGATTCTTCTGTGATTCTACAGGAACTCAAGTCATCTAAATGGAAATAACACTCTTAAGAGAATGTGATTTGATAAGTGAAATAGTTCATTTAGCACATCTAGTCATATCCCGAAGAAAAAGTGAACTGAGAAGCTAGTGGTGATTCACAGTACAGATGAGCTGAGCCGCTTTACTCATGCATCCTCACCCTTCCTCCCAGCCTGTCTCCAAGAAGAAGGTGCCTCTGCAGCAACCCTATGCCCTGACTAAGCAATGTTCCTATTAAACTAAGTCTCTGATTCCATTCATCTATACTCATTCTCAATACAAAGCTCTCCCTATCAAGAAATTTAAAAAGGGCTGGGAATGTGGCCTCGTGGCAAGAATGCTTGACTCCTACACATGAAGCCCTGGGTTCCATTCCCCAGCACCACATATATAGAAAACGGCCAGAAGTGGCGTTGTGGCTCAAGTGGCAGAGTGCTAGCCTTGAGCAAAAGGAAGCCAGGGACAGTGCTCAGGCGATGAGTCCAAGCCCCAGGACTGGCAACAAAAACAAAACAAATAAACAAGCTCCCAGACTGGCAAAAACAAAACAAAACAAGAAAGCATTAGAGATAAAAGCAGAAGAAAATGGAATTGAAAACAAGAAAAAAAATCACTGAGGGGCTGGGAATATGGCCTAGTGGTAAAGCGCTCTCCTAGTATACATGAAGCCCTGGGTTCGACTCCTCAGCAGCACATATATAGAAAATGGCCAGAAGTGGCGCTGTGGCTCAAGTGGCAGACTGCTAGCCTTGAGCAAAGAGAAGCCAGGGACAGTGCTCAGGCCCTGAGTTCAAGGCCTAGGACTGGCAAAAAAAAAAAAAAGCCAGGCATCAGCGACTTATGCCTACAATCCTAGCTACTCAGGAAGCTGAGATGTAAAAATCATAGTTCAGAGCTAGCCCAGTCAGGAAAATCCCTGTGACCACCAGAAAAACAAGTAGAGCTATGGGTGAAAGTGGTAGAGCGTTATCCTTAAGCAAAAAGCTCAGGACAGCACCCTGGCCCTGAGTTCAGGCCTCATTACCAACAAAGGAAAAAAAAAAAGTAGTTGAAACCCAGTCCCTCTTCCAGCTGATTCTTGCTGGATTTCTAGTCTTTAAACAAGTTATAGAAATGTTAGCTTCTGGGGCGGGGAATATGGCCTAGTGGTTAAATGCTTGCCTCGAATACATGAAGCTCTGGGTTCAATTCCTCAGCAACACATATATAGAAAATGGCCAGAAGTGGTGCTGTGGTTCAAGTGATAAGAGTGCTAGCCTTGAGTCCAGGGATAGTGCTTATCCCTGAGTTCAAGCCCCAGGACAGGCAAAAAAAAAAAAGTTAGGTTCTATTTGGAAATTCCCACATGTCACAAACAAGGAAAACAGCAGGCTTCTAAGCAACAATGATAAGAACAACTGTTAAGAAAACTAAAATGCACAACCAGGGAGCTATTACTCCCCTATCCCTGCCATTTGTTTTATGTTTTCTGTTGAATGTCTATTTTGTTTGTGTTTGGCATTATTACTTGCTAGCAGGACACCAGTACTTGCCCTATGATCTCATAAAATTAAACAGCTTTTACTCTACCATAGCCCAAGAGGGGAAGGAATAATTTGATTAGTGATACCGCCTCACTAGAACTCAAGCAGAGATTCTAATAACAATTCTCATCTAATCATAATGGATTTATTGGAAGCTTAATTATTACTATTACCAGAAGGCAGAAATCTATAGCTGTCTTGCTTTATAGCCCTTCTGCCAGTTAGGAGGAAATGGATCACAGTAAAAATTCTGGACTTGGAATAAGGAATCTAATTTCTACATAAGAACTAATAGCCCTAGGGGCTGGGGATATAGCCTAGTGGCAAGAGTGCCTGCCTCGGATACACGAGGCCCTAGGTTCGATTCCCCAGCACCACATATACAGAAAACGGCCAGAAGCGGCGCTGTGGCTCAAGTGGCAGAGTGCTAGCCTTGAGCGGGAAGAAGCCAGGGACAGTGCTCAGGCCCTGAGTCCAAGGTCCAGGACTGGCAAAAAAAAAAAAAAAAAAAAAAGAACTAATAGCCCTCAGTAAATCACTAATTGCTCTGATCTTCAGTTTCATCTGTCAAGTGGGCTCAGTAACAGCTACCCTGCCTATTCCATAAGAGACTAAAGGAAATAACTGATAAGGAAGTACTCTTTTTTTTTTTCAATATAACACTACATAAATGTGACAAGTATGAAGGGATTACTGCTCATGGTTTTCGCAGGAATTTATGAAACAAAATACAATTATTTCTTTCAAATCTTGGTGCTATGTCTGTGTGCTTTGACATTTTATTTCCTTAAAAATGCCTCTGAGCCTGGCACAGAAGTGGGTGTTTAAAGAAAAAGCTCCCTCTCATAGTTTAGATGCCTTTGATTCACTCTAACGTAGATGAAATGGATTGCCACAAAGCAATACACTTAAAAACGTTTTTGTCCTATGCCCAGTTCACAGGAAATAACTACTGGTTTTCACCAATTTTCTCCATTGTTTGGGGGAGTCCATTTCGGAGTGAGGCACCAAATGGCCACGAATGCCCCGTGTGAAACCTCAAACGAGTCCTTTCAGGATTGGGTGCCGCCCCGGGGATTGTCCGGCTCTGAACCACGTTGGGCCACAGCTCCACCTGCAGTTTCCTGGCCGTTAACCGGCGATGAGCGTCCCACAGACTTGTCTGCCTGGGGCTGGCTTCCCCCTGAATCCTCGCATCGCAGCCTCCTGCGGGGCTGAGGTTACAGGGGTGAACCACCAGCGCCCGGGTATCATCCGATCTTTATAAAACTGGAAATTCAGAAATAACACCAATGCCTGTCTCTATCCACCCTGGTGGTCGCCGTCACCACCGCCCTCTTCACTGCCACTCTTTCGCCTATACTTAGGGCAACAACTTCCTAATAGCCGCCCTGTGTGGTGTGCCCCCCCCCACCCCCCACCCCCAGTCTACCAACAAACCCACCAAGCTTAAAAACAAACAAACACACACACACTGGGCTGGGATGTAGCTCAGTGGCAAAGTGCTTGCCTAGCAAGTGCAAGGTCCTGGGTTCGATCCCCAGTACCAAAAATAAAATAAAATAAAATAAAATAAATGTCCCTGGTGAGGAAGGAATAACTACAGTTTACCCCCCCCCCACGCACCCCCATTCGTGCTATCCCTTCCCAGGCAGGTGAAGTGGAATTTACAGAGACCGGGCTGGAGTCAGACGCCTCGGTCGGGCTGAACGCCCCACGCCCGCTCTGTAAGGCTGGGTCCCTCGTCGGTCCCTCCACTGTCCGTCGGAGGGAACCGGTGGATGAATCACACGGGGAAGGCGGGGACTGGGATCCCAGCTGGTCGGGCGGCTCGGGGCCGGCCGGGGCCAGGGAAGTCTTAGGAGGGCCTGTCACTCCCGAGTGCTGGCCTTGAGCCAAGAGAGCTCGGGGGCGGCGCCCAGGCCCCGGGTTCGAGTCCCGCGCCCGACCAAAAAGTAATAAGAAAGACTGAGGGTAGGTAAAGCGCCTAGGGCCGCCCCCCGCCACTCACCGAGCGAGATATTAGTGTCACTGTCCTGTCTCGGGGACAGAGAGGCAGGAAGGGCGCGTCGGGCCCGCCGACGGCCCGCCCCTCCCCCTGGCGGCGCGGCGGCTCCTCGCCCCGGCCCCTCTGCGCGTGCGCCTGCGCGTGCGTGCCTGCGTGCGTGCGTGCGCGCGTGCGCGCGGCGGCGTCAGGACCGGCGCTGGCGTGCGGTCGGGGACGCGAGGCCCTGCCCGGCCCGCAGGCCCCGCGGGGCGGGAGGGAGGTGGTGAGGACCGTACGGGGACCATGGAAGCGGCCTTGGCTCGGTGATGCCCCGCAGCCCGCAGCGCGGCACCCGGCTCACGACGCCCTTCCTCCGGCTTCCTCCCCGCCGGCGCGGGGCCCGTGACCTTGAGGCCCCTTGAGGCCCCGGGGTCGCCGCGGAGCAGCCGCGCGCGCCCCCCCCCCCCCGGGGCCGGTCACGTGACAGAGGCCGCCACGCCGTCTCCGCGCTGCCCGGCGCTTCCGCTCCGGCGCGGGCCGGTTGTCCTTCCGGGTGGCGGAGACCGCTTCCGGGGCGTGCCCGCGGCGCCGCGCTTCCGGCGCGCGGCTCCCGGGGCTGGGCGTGCGCGTGGGTGTGCGTGTGCGTGTGCGTGTGTGTGTGTGTTGCGTGTGCGCTCCCGGCCGCCATGAGCTTCCTCAAGAGCTTCCCGCCGCCGGAGCCGGCCGAGGGCCTCCGGCAGCAGCAGCCGGACACCGAGGCCGTGCTCAACGGCAAGGGCCTGGGCACCGGCACCCTCTACATCGCCGAGAGGTACGCGCCCCGCGCCCGCCGCCGCCGCCGCCGCGAGCTTCCGGGGTGCGGGCCGCCGGCGGGGCGGGCGGGGCGGAGGGTGGACGACGCGCCCCGGCGGGGCGCTGAAGGAGCCCGGCCGCCCGCGGCCCCGGGGGGGTGCCGGGCCTGAGGGGCAGAGCCCCATCGGAGCGCCCCGCGCCCAGCGTGGGAAGCACCTGCTGGGCGTCCTCAAGACCTTCGGGGCTCCTGAGGACAGTCATTCGCTCATTCATATTCTCTCCCTCTCTCTCTTCCCCCATCCCCCCCTTCCCCCTCCCCTCCTCTCTCCTCTCCCTCTTCGTCTCTCTCCCTCTCCCCCTCTTCCTCTCCCTCTCTCTCCCCCTCTCCCTCTCTCCTCTCTCTCCTCTGTCTTTTGGTGGTGATGCTGGGGTTTGAACTCAGGGCCTCGCGCTGACAAGGCAGGTGCTCCGCCGCCTTCAGTTGAGTATTAACCTTTAGTTACAGAGCTTGCCTTTGCCCCGTCCCGTGGCGGCATGCAGAATCCACAGCTCGCTCTCGTCCTGGCGGACCTACAGAACACTCACTGTGTGCTCTCAGCCAAAGGCTGTAATTTGAGTGTGCTGGTTCTGTTGCGGCTGGATTTCAAGTTCGCCTCCACCCTGGAATTACTTTGGACATTTTAAGTTTGGATTTGAGCTTTTCTGAATCATGATTGTACCAGCAGATTTTTGATTAAAATGATGGCTTTAACAATTTTTCACCTCTACATTAAGAACAAAGCACAGCACCAGGTCAGGAAAGGGGAGAGCACAGGACACACAACCTGATAATGTAGTGAAATCAGTTTCTTTGGAACTAGTGATGGTCATTCTGGAAATAATTTCTATCCATTTTATCTCTTCATACTCCTTCCAGACAATTGTGCCTGATTTGTTTAAGTCCATAATCAAATAAGTTATTAGCTTACAGAGTTGCACACTTACCACCACAATCCAGTATTTATCCTTCTACCTTTGCATTTGATAACTGAGGGTCTTGTATTCTACTTGGATGCTGCTCTTAGACATTTACTTTCTGGGGGATAGGTATCAAATTCAATCTCTTGCATTGACCTGGAATGGGTTCACACTGCCACTGTCATTGTTTCTGCCCCAGTGAGTCCTAGGTTCTCCCACTGTTGCTGTGGTTTTGCTAGTATAGAAATCAGTTGCCCTGAGCTAAAGTTAAGGTTGTGTAGAAAATGAGCAGATACAGGAATGTTCCTTTATTAGCATCCCCCCCCCCCTTGGTGCCCAGGATTTTGAGTATACTGGACCTATGGTCCTCTGCTAAACTATACCCTCAGTCCTTTGACTTAAGCCTTTTTTTTAAATGTGCTGGTCCTAGGGTTCGAATTCAGGGCCTGTGCACTGTTCTTGAGCTTCTTTTGGCTCAAGGCTAGCACCCTACCACTTGAGCCACAGCTCTACTTCCGGCTTTTGTGTGTGTGTCTAATTGGAAAGAAGAGTCTATGGAGGACTGGGAATATGGCTCCGTGATAGAGTGCTTGCCTAGCATGCACAAAGCCCTGGGTTCGATTCCTCTGTACCACATAAACAAAAAAATCCAGAAGTGGTGCTATGGCTCAAGTGGTAGAGTGCTAGCCTTGAGCAAAAAGAAGCTCAGGAACAGTGCCCAGGCCCTGAGTTCAAGCCCCAAGACTGCCCCCCCCCCAAAAAAAAAAAAGTCTTATGGACTTTCCTGCTCTGGCTCACTTTGAACTTAAGTACTCAGATCTCAGCCCTCTGAGTAGCTAGGATTACAGGTGTGTGCCAGCAGTGCACTGCTCCAGATGCAGATATATCATTGATATTTGCATTTCACCACTTTTAAAGAAAAGGTAGACCTACCTTGTCAGGTTTTCTTAAAGATGGTACTAGATGGAACATCTTCATAGGTTATTTCTCAAGGTAATAATTACTGCTTATGTGTATTGTACTTAAGGAATAGTGAAGGAATTGTTGGTTACAAAGTGTTTATTACATGCTGACCTGCTGGAAAAATGTTTAAAGGAACGTGAGAGGTGATGTTCTGCTGCCAGGTAGCAAGGAACACGTAAGATTTATTGCCATAGAGTTAGGTGCAAATAGTATATTCTGCACACAAGTACAGAGTAGAACAGAAGAGGTCATTATGGACTGTAGCAACTGAAAGGAGGCCTCCTACATTGGAGCTACTGGGGACTTAATTAGTTGAGGAAGATTTGCAAAAGCAAAGAGAGCACCTGAAAAATTCCATTTAGAATGATAGAAGCAAAACAAGACAAAATAAAACCAAAAACCCCTGAAAAGAAATGGCTGGAGGCATGGCTCACTTGGTAGAGTGCCAACCAGTGAGTGAAAACATCAGGAACCATGTTTGACTTCTGGTCTCCAGCCTAAGAAAACAAAAAACCCCCAAAGAATGACAAAAACACGTGTGATTAGAAAAACAGTATTTGGGGGCTGGGAATATGGCCTAGTGGAAGAGTGCTTGCCTTGTATATATGAAGCTCTGGGTTTGATTCCTCAGTACCACATATATAGAAAAAGCCAGAAGTGGCGCTGTGGCTCAAGTGGTAGAGTGCTAGCCTTGAGCAAAAAGCCAGGTAGAATGCTCAAGCCCTGAGTTCAAGCCCCAGGACTGGCCAAAAAAAGGAAAAATAGCACTTCATATTTGAATTTATAGCTAAGAGAAAACAAGCCACAATACAATTATTAAAGAAAATTCAGTTCCTGCTGGTAAGTTTATTTTAGGATTTTTTTTTTTTTTGCCAGTCCTGGGGCTTGAACTCAGGGCCTGAGCACTGTCCCTGGCTTCTTTTTGCTCAAGGCTAGCACTCTGCCACTTGAGCCACAGCGCCATTTCTGGCCATTTTCTATATATGTGGTGCTGAGGGATCAAACCCAGGGCTTCGTGTATATGAGGCAAACACTCTTCCACAAGGCCATATTCCCAGCTGTTTAGGAGCAATATTCCTAAACAAACATATCTAGCTTGAACCTTTGTAAACTTTGAGACATCAGGTTAGGGTTCAATTTCTAATAATCTACTTAAAACATGTTTTTCAGCCGCCTGTCTTGGTTAGATGGTTCTGGATTAGGATTCTCACTGGAATACCCCACCATTAGCTTACATGCGGTCTCCAGGGATCTAAATGCCTATCCTCAAGAACATTTGTATGTTATGGTGAATGCCAAATTTGAAGGTATGTATGATGTAATTTTTTTTAGAGGTACTGGGGCTTGAACTCATAGCCTCACACTTGGCTTGCTTGCTAGGTGGGCACTCCTACCTTGAGCCACATCTCTATCCTGGCTTTTTTTTTGGGGGGGGGGGCAGTCCTGGGCCTTGGACTCAGGGCCTGAGCACTGTCCCTGGCTTCCTTTTGCTCAAGGCTAGCACTCTGCCACTTGAGCCACAGCGCCACTTCTGGCCATTTTCTGTATATGTGATGCGGGGAACCGAACCCAGGGCTTCATGTATACGAGGCGAGCACTCTTGCCACTAAGCCATATCTCCAGCCCCTGTTGGTTGTTTTGAAGATGGTATTTCACAGGCTTTTCTCCTCATTTTGGCTTTGAACTGTGACCCTTCAGATCTCATTCCCCCCCCCCCCCCCCCCCCCCGTAGCTAGCATTTTAGGCATGAGCCTGGTTCTTGGTTTAAATGGGATAATTTAATTCAATACTTCCTTTGATAGTAAAGTATGTTTTTATTATTTTATGAGACAGAATCTCATTGCTATCCAGGTTGGCCTTGAACTAGGCTTGAGCAGTCTTCCTGCTTCAACTTTCCAAATAGCTGGGATTATTTTGAGTTACGCAAACATGGTTGTCTGAAAAGCAATTTTTGATGATACTGTAATATTCAAGCCCTTGACCTGATTTAGGTAATAACCTTATTAAGCAAAATTAACCAGGTGCTGTAATTTGGGTACTTAAAGTTCATTTTTGCAATGAAGTTTAGAAATTTAAAGATATTTAAATATTTGTAAGATATTTTTAAGTTTTTTTCTGTATATTTGCTCTTCTGTTATAGATATACAATTCTGCTTTTTCCTCTTTTTTTTTTTTTTTCTTTTTGGCGCTTGTCTTTGGGCTTGAACCCAGAGCCTGGGTGCTGTCCTTGCCTTTTTTTTTCTCAAGGCTAGCTAGCAATCTACACTTGAGCCACAGCTTTACTTCTGGCCCTTTTTTTTTTTTTTTTGGTGGCTAACTAGAGATAAAGAGTCTCACAGGCTTTCTGTCTGTTCTGGCTTTGAACCTCCGTTCTCAGGTATGACTATAGGCATGAGCCAACAGGCCCAGCTTACATGTTCTTCGCGCGCGCACGCGTGTGTGTATGTGTGTGTGTGTGTGTGTTCAAGGGCTTGAACTCAGGGCCTTGCACTCCTTTCATTTTTTTCACTTATGCTTGTTGCTCTACCACTTGAGCCATACTTCCACTAACAGCTTTTGGCTGTAGTTGGAGATAACAGTCTCTGATTTGTTTACCCGGGATAGCTTTGAATCTCAATCAGATCTCCTCCTCCTGAGTAATTAAGATTAGCTACTCCAGGTGTGAGCTACCAACACCTGGCTGCTTTTTCCTCTTAACTGTTGTCTTTCTTCTTATAAAGGGAGAGAGATCCTCAAGTCTGAGTCTTGTGCCTCTTGAGTTTGGGATGAAGCTGTTTTGGCTTTTGTTTTTCACAATCTTGCTCTCTGTATTGGTACAGCAGTGGTGCTCAGCAGGTGGATGGGAGGATTGTTATGAGTACCTCGTGCATCTGGCATCTAGTAATCAAGATGGCAAGAAAGCCCCATAACCTATTACAGTGCATAGGCGCCTCCCCAGCATTTCACTATTATTGCGGATGTGGAAATGTCCTGGGTAATACAATTCCCAAATTGTTGTTGGAGATAATTACAGATTCACAAAAATCTACTGAGGTTTTTTACTCTTAGAAAAATGACATGCTTTTCTATGAAATACTGTGTAATCTTTTCATTGTAAGTTTTTAAATTCTTACCACTGGGAAAGATCTAAAACGCACACATATTTGGTGGAGTTTGAAAAAGAGAATAAAAGACCATTCAGAACATGAAATGTAATAACACTTCCTAATGAGTCAGCCACAAAGTTCACTCATAATCTAAGTAAATGTAGCTGCTTTTCTAATTGCTAGTCAACTTTCTGCTGTTGTGACCAAGTACCTGAGATAATCGGCTTACTAAGGAAAAGGTGGACTTTTGCTTAGTTTCAGTCTAGTCATTTGTCCCTGGCCCTGTGGAGGCATAGTACACCGCGGCAGAAACACATGGCACTGGAGGCCTGTTGATCTCCCGGCAACCAGAAAGCAACGGAAAGGACTGACGGGGTTTCAATAGCTCTTTCAAAGGCATGCATCCCAAAGATCTAACTTCTTTCCTCCAGGCCCTACCACTTCCCAGTAGTGTTTTTTGTTTTGTTTTGTTTTTGGCCATTTTTAGGGCTTAAGCTCAGGGCCTGGGCACTATCCCTAAATTTCTTTTACTCTAGGATGGCACTCTACCACTTGAGACACAGCACCACTTCTTGCTTTTTCTGTTGATGTGGTACTAAGGAATCAAACCCAGGCTCCATGCATGCTAGGCAAGCACTCTACCACTAAGCCACATTCCCAGCCCCCAGTAGTACTTTTAGACTGTTGACTAAGACTTTTACATACAGGCCATTGAATGACATTCATGATCCAAACTAGCACAGTAATCAGGAAAATTATATGTCTTGTTGAAAGTATTCATTCCGTGATAGAAATGCAAAACACTTAAGATACCCTCGTTAGTCACTTTGAAATTGGCATGTTGGTGCTGGGGGTATAGTGTAGCCCAGTGTTAGTGTCCACGTTTAGCATGCATGAGACCTCTCAGCCAATCATCAGCACCAAAGACAAAAAAAAAACCCAAAAACCTAAATAATGTCCAGCAATGACATTGGGCAAAGGTGCCTGTTAAGAAAAGGGCCAGAGACGTAGTATTTCAATAAATACTAGCTAAAATAATATTGCACACATAATAAGCTGTGTGGTTAACTTGCTAAGCAAGTTATTTCCTCTTAAATCTCAATTTTGTCCAGAAAGTTAGAGGATTCTTTTAGATTCTGACTCTAAAACCTGCATATTAGAAGCAGCTGGGAAGCTTGCTAACAAATGTAGATATAAGCTGGGCACTGGTCTCCTAGCTACTTAGGAGGCTGAGATCTCAGAATCACAGTTCAAAAACAGTCTAGTCAGGAGACTTTGTAAGACTCTTAACTCCAATTAACTACCAAAAAGGTGGAAGTGGAGCTGTGGCTCAAGTGGTAGAGCCATAAGCCTTGAGCAACAAAGCTCAGTGGGAGCAGACCAAGTCTGTCATCCTAGCATCTTAGCAGCCTGAGATCCGAGGATCCTGGTTCAAAGCCAGCTTGGGCAGGAAAGCCCATGAGACTCTCATCTCCAATTAACTACCAAAAAGTCAGAAGTGGGGCTGTGGCTCAAGTGGTAGAGCACTGGCCGTGAGCTTTAAGCTCAGAGACAGTGCCTAGGCCCTGAATTCAAGCCCCACGATCAACCCAGAAAAACAAGACAGAAAGATTTCAGCTGACGTGGTTCCTGGCAAAAGTGCAAGACTTTTATGGAAAAGAAAACAAAAAGGGCTGAGGGTGCAGCTCAAGTAGAGCACCAGACTTCCTGAGTTCAAACCCCAGTCCTGCAGAAAATAAAAATAGTACTACTAATTTTGAACATGTTTTGGGAGCCTATGTAAATATTTTATCTATTTTTTGCCTGCATGTTTGTGCCCATACCTAGTCTTGAACTCAGAACCTTCTTGCTCCTGTTTCTTGGGGGGAGGGGTTTTGCTCACAGCTGGCACTCTACCATTTGAGCCATGCTTTCATCTAGCATTTTGCTGGTAATTGGAGATGGAGTTGTGCAGACTGCCTGCACTATCCTTTAATCATAATCTTCAGCTCTTTCTCCAGAGTAGCTGAGATTATAAGCATTAGCCACTGACACCCAGCTTATATTTTTCATTATGAAATAACTCAAACATATCAAAAATACAGAATGATTAAAGATTTGTTAGTTTTTGTTTTTTACAGTACTGATGATTGAACAAAAAGTCTCCAGTTCAATACCAGCATGAATTATAACCCTTTTCCATAATTCCTCTAAACTTCTAAAAGAAACCACTGCCGTACTGTTGTGGCCTGATTTGTATGGCTCCAATGTCATCTCCAATTCTCTGAGTTAAGCAGTATCATAAAAGTGATGTGGTTCTTCCTTGCTGTGCTTTAATTTTTCCTGACTGTATGTGCCCAGGACCAATACAGTGGTTTTTGTTTTATGTTTCAAACTTTTATATAAGTGATGTATGTATCCCGCAACTTTTTCATTGTTATATTTTAAAATATTGGTTGGTATACACACATATGATATTTGTTTATCTCTAACTTCTCTTATCTGCCTATCTATAAAATACAATGTGAAATATGGCCAGATTGCAGTACATTCATTTCCTTCTTAGGAATAGTTTTTGTTTTGTTTTGCTTTTGTTTTGTTGGTTTTGTAGTTGGTCCTTTGGGTGCTCTCCCTGGGCTTTTTCGCTCAGGGATAGGGCCCTACCACTTTGAGCCACAGCTCCATTTTGCTTTTCTGATGGCTAATTGGAGATAATCTTAGATGGACTGGGATACAGCTCAGTGGCAAAGCACTTGCCTAGCAAATGCAACCTCCTGGATTCGATCCCCCAGTACCCAAAGAAAAGACATAAAGCTACATTTTTTTTTTTTTTTTTTTTTTTTTTTTTTTGCCAGTCCTGGGCCTTGGACTCAGGGCCTGAGCACTGTCCCTGGCTTCCCCTTTGCTCAAGGCTAGCACTCTGCCACTTGAGCCACAGCGCCACTTCTGGCCGTTTTCTGTATATGTGGTGCTGGGGAATCGAACCCAGGGCCTCATGTATACGAGGCAGGCACTCTTGCCACTAGGCCATATCCCCAGCCCCATAAAGCTACATTTTAAAAAACAAAATAAAACAAAGAAAAACACTTTGGAAACTCAAGACACCGGTGTCTCATGCCTGTAATCCTAGCTACTCAAGAGGCTAAGATGTGAGGATCACAGTTCAATGCCTGCACCCCTGGGCAAGAAAGTCCGTGAGACTCTTACCTCCAATGAACTACTCAGAAAAAGTGGGAAGTAGCACTATTGCTCAAATGGTAGAGCACTACTCTTGAGAAAAAGAAGCTTGGGGACAGCATCCAGGCTCCAAGTTGAAGCCCTAGAGCAGGCCCCCAAAAAAGCGTCATGGACTCTCCTTCCTGGACGTTTCAAACCACAATCCTTAGATCTCAGCCTCCTTAGTAGCAAGGATAAGTGTGAGCCACTGGCACTTGGCTATCTCCTTGTTTTTTTTTTTGGCCAGGCCTGGGCCTTGAACTCAGGGCCTGAGCACTGTCCCTGGCTTCTTTTTGCTCAAGGCTAGCACTCTGCCACTTGAGCCACAGCGCCACTTCTGGCTTTTTCTACATATGTGGTGCTGAGGAATCGAACCCCGGGCTTCATGCATACGGGACGAACACTTTACCAGTAGGCCATATTCCCAGCCCTATCTCCTTGTTTTTAAAATGTCACGTAAATGATACATTAAAAAATTACTTTTATTCCTTCTAGAAGAATCAAGAGAATCTCTTTCTGATGAAGAAGAAGATAGTGATGATGATGTGGAACCTATTACCGAATTTAGATTTGTGCCTAGTGATAAATCAGCATGTGAGTGTTCTGTATTATTGATCTTTTTCCATTTGCACATTGGCTCTCTTTGCCTCTCTGTCTCTCTCTTTCACACACACACACACACACACACACACACACACCTTTTATATTTGCTGTGTAACACAGGCTGGCCTGAAATTCCCAATCCTTCTGCCTCAGCCTCCAGTGCTGAATGCTCCAGCACACCTGGCTGTCTATTCTTTTTCCATCATTTTAGCACTTGTAATTTGATTGAGGATCAAGTACATATTAGTATCAAAGGTGGTGAGTGTTGTGAGAGTATTGTTACCGGGTATATTACCAGTCTATTACCTGGTATGTTCTGTAAGTGGAGGACTCTGGTTCCTTTTATTGAGTGATATTGTTGACTGACTCACCTATTGGAAGGGACAGAGTCAATAGCAATTCCAAGATGGAAAATAATAGAATCATTGGAAAATTGTCAGCTGAGAAGAGCTCATCCTGGTCTATGGACTCTGACCATTTTTCTTAGAAAATCCAGCAGCCACGAAGAGATCTTTACTTCTTTGTGTCCATTGCCTTGGCACTTTTGGGTCAGTCCTACTTGGACTTTGGTGGGGTTTTTTTTTGTTGTTTTTTGGGGGTTTTTTGTTTTTTTTTTTGCCAGTCCTGGGCTTGAACTCAGGGCCTGAGCACTGTCCCTGGCTTCTTTTTGCTCAAGGCTAGCACTCTGCCACTTGAGCCACAGCACCACTTCTGGCCGTTTTCTGTATATGTGGTGCTGGGGAATCGAACCCAGGGCTTCTTCATGTATACGAGGCAAGCACTCTTGCCACTAGGCCATATTCCCAGCCCCTTTGGTGGGTTTTATAAATATTGGCACCCTTGTGTACGTCTTGAACCCAGTAAATTAATTTGCATCAGCGCCTGTCCTCATTACACAATGTTGCCACTTCATGTCCTTGCTCAGTGGAGGCGCTGTTCACGGCGATGTGTGAGTGCCAAGCCCTGCACCCCGACCCCGAGGATGAAGACTCGGATGCTTATGACGGAGAAGAGTATGACGTGGAGGCACTCGGTCAGTGAAATGGATTTCAGTGTCTGCTGTACTGTTTCATGTCACACTCTTGTTTTTGCTGGAGGCAGAGGATTATGGTTCTTTGTTCTACACGAGGTACCCAGCAAAAGATAGTTGTAACTAAAAGTAAACCTATATAGTGGCACACTTTGTGTCTAGGCCCTTTGGGGTGGGCAGTACTAAGGTTTAAACCCAGATCTTGAATTTGCTGTTGAACCACAACTCAAGCTCTTTTTACTTTCATTTTTTTCAAATATGATTTCACATTTATGCTCAGCCCAGCTTGGACTACCATCCTGTCTACACCTTGGCTGTCGTTGGGGATGGTAGGTTGTAATACCACACCCAACTTCTGTCATTTGAGTTGGGGCCTCAAAATCTTTTTGCCTTGAATCATGATCTTCTTGGTCTCGACCTCCTGGGTAGCTAAGATTACACCTATGAACCACCAGGACCAGCAGTGTGTCTTGGCCCTTTCAACAGAAAAATTGGGAAAATTTATGGCCTTCACAAGGTTGAAGGTAAAATTAGGAGAATCTGGTAGAAAGAAGATGGATAAATAGAGACAAATGGAGTGAAAGAAAAATGGTAGACAATGAATAGTCAGAGAAGCCTTTTAGCTGGGCACTGGTGTCTATGCCTGTAATCCTAGCTACTCTGGAGGCTCTTCAGAGGATTGTGGCTCAGAGCCAGCCCAGGCAGAAAAGCCGGCTAGACTTTTATATTCAATAAACTACTTAGGGGAAAGTGGGGAGCTGGGAAGGTGGCTTAGTGGTAGAGTGCTTGCCTAGCATGCATGGAGCCCTGGGTTCGATTCCTCAGTATCACATACACAGAAAAGGCCAGAAGTGGTGCTGTGGCTCAAGTGAGTCCAAGCCCCAGGACTGACAAAAAAACCCAAAACCAAACCCTAGGAAGTGGTGCTGTGGCTCAAATGGTAGAGCGCTAGCCTTGAGCAAACTGAGGCTGAGGGACAGAGCCCAGGCCCTGAGTTCATTCAAGCCCCAGAACTAGCAAAAAAAAAAAAAAAAAAAGGCCCTTTCGGCAGAATTAGCTGCCCCCACAGAACAACCTGAAACATTTGAGAAGCTGGGTTGTTTCTATTTTTATTTAACATATTTCTTCTTTTTTTTTCTTTTCTTTTTTTTTTTTTTTTGTGGCCACTTCTGGGCCTTGAACTCAGGGCCTGAGCACTGTCCTTGGCTTCCTTTTGCTCAAGGCTAGCACTCTGCCGCTTGAGCCACAGCGCCACTTCTGGCCGTTTTCTATATATGTGGTGCTGGGGAATTGAACCCAGGGCTTCATGTATACAAGGCAAGTGCTCTTGCCACTAGGCCATATTCCCAGCCCCCTTAACATATTTCTTGAAACAGCTCGATGCCAGAGTCATTTTTCCCCCCAGAGTATGTTCCATTACCTTCCCAGACCAAAATATAGTCACTGGTAAGGTGCTTTTACTCAGCTTTTCGTTTATACCACTTGGGCCATGCCTCCAGACTAGCATTTTGCTGGTTCATTGGAGTTAGTCTCGTGGGCTTTTATGCTTGGGCTGGCTTCGAATCTCAGTCTTCTAGATCTCCAGCTCCTGAGTCCTTAACACAGATGTGAGCCACTGGGTGCCTGCCCAGTCTCATAGCTTAAGGAAGGTGTTTCTTTCTTTCTTTTCCCCAGTGTTCTTACATACATCTGCCTGACTATCCAAAGCTCTTTCTCCACAAGTGCCTGGCCTATTCTCCTTTATATACCTTATTTATTTTTGTGTGTGTGTTTTCTGGAATTTCAGATTTTTTTAATGAAAGGATCATATGCTAGTGAGCTAAAAACTTAAATATCAAATTCATTTTTACTCAACTTGTAAAATTACCACCTTGAGATAATTCAGGACTCCTCCTCTTTTCCATCAAGCCTCTAAACACATTTCTCTGGGAATAGCTATTTTATTCATTATCTCTTGAAATCCCTCCTCTATCCTAGAAGGTAGGGATGTTTTCTTTATCTCTTTAGCAGTGTCTTTGTCAATGAACATTGGCAGTAATTCCTGGAAGTCTCTTTGAAATGTACCTTGCAAGTGGGTGTTTGATTATCCATTTTATTTTTTCTAATTGTTGTATAATAGCTTAAAAGTCTTCTGTTTTGTTTAGAACAAGGACAGGGGGATATCCCTACATTTTATACCTATGAAGAAGGATTATCCCATTTGACAGCAGAAGGGCAAGCCACACTGGAGAGATTAGAAGGAATGCTCTCTCAGTCTGTGAGCAGTCAGTATAACATGGCTGGAGTCCGGACAGAAGATTCAATAAGAGATTATGAAGGTGAGTGTCCTTTTTCTTCAGTGTGAACAAATGACTACCTGTGCAAAGAGGGAAATTACAGAGAAACGTGGGTTCTTTTGGAAACTATAAGAACAGAATTCTCAGAAGTAACTACAATATGAGAAGCAAATATAGAATTCTTGTTTTTTTTTTATTGCTTTTACCCCCTCCCCTTCCTCTCCCCAGAAAAAAATACACTACCAGCTATAAAAGTAATCCATGTTTTGGTCAAATTTTCTTTCTTTGGATTTGGTCTTAGCTTTGGCTTTTGGTGTTCTGTTTTGTTCCAATTCTAGAGAGATAATCTAGGGCCTCACATATGCAAGGCAAGCACTCTTAACATATACCCACATCTCTAACCCCAAATATTTTTAAAAACGCTCATAGGCAATCAAGAAATGGGGAAATCAGGTATTACTGTGACTATGACCCACATACTACTTTTTTGCAGATCTGAAATTAGTTTGGGCTGTCATAACAAAGACTAAATGGCTTGAACAGCAAAAATGTTGTATCATATATCTGGAGACTTAAGTCCAAGGTTGGCTTCTATGAGGGAAGGATCTGTTCCAAGCCTCTTTCTTTGGCTTGTGGACAGCTGTCATCTCCCTGTGTTGTTTCATCATCTTTCCTGCCATGTCTGTCCAGTTTCCCCCTCTATTAGTCACAGTTCTCTAGAGAAATAGAAATACTAGTGTGTATGCAGCAGGCAACATCCCTCCATTTTATCCTTGACTATGGTTCTATCTTTTGTTACCATTTAATACTTACTATTCAATGGATAATTCTTCATAGATACACGATGTAGGGATGATCTTTGTGTATGAATATATGTACGTACGTATACGTGTGAAAATTTGCATGTATATACATACATATCGGTAGAGGATGTATGTATTCGTGGGTGTGTTTTAAGAAACGATCATGTGAATGTGAAAACTGGCAGATCCAAAATTTTCAGCTAGAGACCCAGAAAAGAGTTGATTGATACTGTAGTTTGAGTCAAAAGGTGGTTTTATGGAAGATTTTTGTTTGTTCATTTGTTTTGAGACAGTTATCACTGCATAGCCCAGATTGGTTTCAAAGTAGCTATCTTGCCTCCACTTGACCTTAAATTGGGTGTCTCTCCTCCTGAGTGCTGAAATTACAGGCATGTGTCATTACACCTGGCTTCAGAACTCTTCTTTTCATCCTCTTTGTATTAAAGGCCATTAAGTGGACTGAATGAGGTCCACTACATTTTAAACAATAACTGCTTCACTCAAAGTCCACCAATTTAAATGTTGATCATATTTAAAATAACTCCATAGAAACATCTAGAACTATATAACAGGATGCTATGCTCTAGCCAAGTTAGTAACATAACATTATCATACGTTCCATCATTTTGTTTTGGGGCTCACCCTAATGGTCTCATGTGAATTGGGTTTCCTTGGTAAAGACTCCTTTCCCTATGTCAGGTGCTGGAGGATAATACTTCAGTGTGAATTTAGGAGAGTCTCCATTCAGCCTCAGACACTGTAAGGAAAATGTAAGAATTTATTTTTTAAAATAGTTTTTAGCAGGTTTCATTATGCTATTTTCAGACTTGCTTTATGTTGTTTTTAAATCATAGCTGGGGCTACAGGCACATGCCACCATGTCTGACTCAATAAACTGTATAATGCAGAAGCAACTGTAGAATGGGAACCCTTATGCATTTTTTGTGTCTAACTATACAAGTTGTGTGTATAATAAAAATGTAGACAATATGCACTAGAAAAGAATGAAGGGTGAGGTGCTGGTGACTCACACTTACAATCCTAGCTACTCTGGAGACTGAGCTCTGAGGATCACAGTTCAAAGCCAGCCCAGGAAGGCAAGTCTGTGAGACTCTTATCTCCAATGAACCACCAGAAAACAAGAAGTAGCTCAAAGTGGTAGAGCTCTAGCCTTGTGCCAGAAGAGCTCAGGACAGCACCTAGGCCCTGAATTCAAGCCCATGATCCAAAAAAAAAAAGGATTGGGGCGAGGGGGGGATACCAAGGGGCTTCTAGAAGGCAGAAATGTGTGGTGGGCTGAAAGGTTGAGGGCTGAGGGGCAGTAAAGAAGTAGAGAACAGGGCTGGCGATATGGCCTAGTGGCAAGAGAGCTTGCCTCGTATACATGAGGCCCTGGGTTCGATTCCCCAGCACCACATGTACAGAAAACGGCCAGAAGTGGCGCTGTGGCTCAAGTGGCAAAGTGCTAGCCTTGAGCAAAAGAAAGCCAGGGACAGTGCTCAGGCCCTGAGTCCAAGGCCCAGGACTGGCCAAAAAAAAAAAAAAAAGAAGAAGTAGAGAACACAGTTGCAGAGACTTTGCAAAGGGCTTTTCTTAGTCTCTCCCTGCTTTTTTATTAAGATGAGGAAAACAAATAGGAAGTTCATTCTACTGGGTTTTATCTTCTCTCCTAAATTGTTTTATATTGTAATCCAATGACATACCTTTAAAAAATGTCCTTAACAGTAAATGCTGAGCACAAACCTGTGGAGAGTGTATAGCAGATATTAATATTACACTTAAATGTTCCAGCATTAAGAGGCTAAGGCAGGAAAATCATTAGGTTGAAGCCAGCCTAAGCTATGTAGAAAACTGTCTCAGAAAAGAAAGGAAGGAAAAAAGAAAGCTACAGACTTAAGATTTTTGTCAGTCTCAAGGTTGAAAAGTTAACAAAGTAAATTTAAGTATATAGACCAATTTTTTTCTGAGTGTGTGCTAGTCTGGCGGCTTGAACTCTGGGCCTAGGAGCTGTCCCTGAGCTTTTTTGCTCAAGGCTAGCTCTCTACCACTCTACTTCAGACGTGGGGGGGTTAATTGGAGTGTGTGTGTGTATGTGTTTAATGGGAGATAAGAGTCTCCTGGCTTTACTGCCCAGGCCAGCTTTGAGATGCATTCCTAACATCGCAGCCACCCAGCTATAGATTTATTTATTTATTATTTTTATTTTTGCCAGTCCTGGGACTTGAACTCGGAGCCTGGGCACTATCCCTGAGCTTCTTTTGCTCAAGGCTAGCACTGTACCACTTGAGCCACAGCGCCACTTCTGGCTTTTTTTTTTTTTTCTGTTTATGTGGTGCTGAGGAATCGAACCCAGGGCTTCATGCATGCTAGGCAAGCACTCTACCACTAAGCCACATTCCCAGCCCTGTAGACTAATTTTAATTTGACCTAACTAAATCTGTAAAGCAGCACATCTTTCTGTTCCTGGGCAGTTTTCAAAAGGCAAAGGCAAAGCAGATCCTACCAGCAGAGGGCGCTAGCTTCTTTGTGATTGACCCTTGTCTTGTGGCTCAGCAATTCGTTTATTTGCACAGATGGCATGGAGGTGGATACCACACCAACAGTTGCTGGACAGTTTGAGGATGCAGATGTTGATCACTGAAAGGGCTTTCATCTGCTTTAAGGTGAGTGGCTTCTGGAACAGGAAAATCAAGAAATGTTTGCATTTTTTCAGCACTGGGAATTGAACTAAGCCTCATGCCTGTGAGGCAAGTACCCTCCCCCCTTGAGCCACAACTCCAACCTCTTTTTGTGTTTTTTGTTGTTCTTGTTATTAAGGGTTATAATTCCATAAGTCGGGTAATGAGTGCAATGCTTCTTCAACAGTGTTACCCTTCCTCTGCTTTTCCCCATGTCCCCCCTCCTGTCTCTGCCCATAAGTTGCATAGTTAATTTAAAATTTTGTTTTATTGTTACTGTGAAAGTGATGTACATGATATACAGAGAGGTTGCATTTACACGTGTCGTGTGAGGAACACATTTCTTTTTTCTTTGTGGACAGCGTCACCCCTTCCTTTGCTCTCTAGTTTTTTCCTCCTGTCCTCACCCACAGCTTGTGTAGTTCATTTTTCACATAGTGTCTAGTGAGTACCACTGCCCCATTTGTTCCCTTTTGTTCCTCTATTTCTCTCCCCCCTGCCTCCCTTGACCTCCCAAAGACAGATAAACAGGACAAAGAAAAACAAAAAAGACCTCTTTTCCATTTTCTGGAGTTCATTTCAATAAATATTATTTTATATGATCAGGCGTTTTATTTGATAGGCGTTGTGCTTTTATGTTCCGGATCCTCTTTGTTTCACTGTGTGTGAATGCCTGGAGTCCTATATAATTTCTCATGTCCCAGTGTATTTTCAGTCTACTGCATAGGAGCGAAAACATGCTGTTCTTCTACGCTTGGTTTACCTCACCTCACTTAACATGATGTGTTCTGGGTCCATAATTTGTTCTAGATTGTTTCTCTGCAAATAACATAACACTATTCCCATTAGCTTTGTAAAATTCCATTGTGTATAGGTACCATGTTTTTTTGGATCTACTCATCTATTGTAGAGCATTTGCACTGTTTCCATAACTTGGCTCTTGTGAATAGTGCGGCAATGAGCATAACTGTGCAGGTGTCTTTATGGTGTCCTGGCTTGTGATGTTCTCTGGGTAGACGCTCAGGAGTGGTATGGCTGTGTCATAGGGTAGGTCTGTGTTTAGCTTTTTGAGGAACCTCCAGACCACTATCCAGAGTGGTTATACTAGTTTGCATTCTCATCCGCAGTGCAGTTAGAGTCTTTTCTCTCTCTCCCGCATCCTCACTAACATATGTTGTTTGAATGTTTGAATTCTTGATATTGGCCAATCTTGCCTGGGATGAAATGGAGTCTCAAGCACCACATAAAGAGAAAAGGCCAGGAGTGGTGCTGTGGCTCAAGTGGTAGAGTGCTAGCTTTGAGCAAAAGAAGCTCAGGGACAACAACCAGGCCCTGAATTCAAGCCCCAGGACTGGCAGAAAAAAGAAAACAATCTCAGGATCTGCAAACTTGGTGGTACTCTGCATGTTGTACACTTACCGTATGCCAAGCACTACACTAAGAATTTAGTACCTAACACAGGGGGATCGTGAATTCAGAACCAGCCTGCACTACATGATCAGAAAAGAGGAAAAGAAAAAAAGAGAAATAATGAAATGTATGAGATGTAGCTGTTTGGTGTTAACCACTTGTTCAGAAAGACTTCCCTTTTGGCTCACATGGGAATAGTAGAGTCCAAGATAATGGCTTCATCTCCATTTGACTCACTTGCAGAACCCATAATGTATTTACAATCTCTGCAGCTCACTGCTTTTCAATTTAGGGAGGACATAGAAGGTAATTCCAAATTGAATTTTTTTATTTTAAGATTTATTTTTTCTAGTTGTGGGGCTTGAACTCGGGGCTCGGGCGCTGTCCCTGAGCTATTTTGCTCAAGGCTAGCACTCTACCACTTGAGCCACAGTGCCACTTCTGGCTTTTTCTGTTTTATGTGGTACTGAGGAATCGAACCCAGGGCTTCATGCATGCTAGGCAAGCACTCTACCTGTTAAGCTATATTCCCAGCCCCTCTGCTACGTTCTTATTGTGAGAAATACATTGACTTTTCTCAGCCTGAGTCCTTAAACTATATGATAGGTAATGATGAAAGATCATGTAGTTATTAGTTCATATCATACAGAATGTCTGCAGTACTCCTGCCTTGAAGTTGTTACTGTCTTTCCTCATCTGTTCTATCCTCTAGGCTATCGTTCCAGCTTTTAGCCATTGGTCTGTAGGTTTTTTGATTTTACAAAGCATATACCAACGCTTGGCAAGATTGATGTATTCCGACTTAACTCTGCTACCACCATCAGTCATGCAGTTAGTTAGGTTGTAAGTGCCCTTACTCTGCCCTGTGGTGCCTAACATTCTCAACTCCCTGAATTCCAGCTTCATTCCCCCCCCCCCCCAAATAAATAAATCTTTCCTGGGTCCTGGTGGCTCATGCCTGTACGCCTAGCTTACTCAGGCTGAGATCGGAGGATTGAGGTTGGAAGCCAGTCTGAATAGACAAATCCAAGAGCCATTTTTAGCTAGCAAAAGGCTTACAGTGGAGACATGACTCAGATGGTAGAGAGCTGCGAGAAAAACGCTGAGTGTGAGGCCGTAAGCTCAAGACTCAGTAATACACACACACACATAGCTCTAAATCCTGTACCCCTGTTCCGTTTTGTATCAAAAACTGGTCTTTAAGTTAAACACCTTCCAAATTATTGCCATTGAGCATAGCACATAGCATTGCTTCTTCTAAAAGCCACTTGTGATACCGCATCTGTGCTTTCTTTTCAGAACTGTCTGAAAACAGCGTCCTAGTCGTCTGTTGGATTCCATCTCTTCTCCAAAATACTGAATTTTTTTTTTTTTTTTTTGGCCATTCCTGGGGCTTGGACTCAGGGCCTGAGCACTGTCCCTGGCTTCTCTTTGCTCAAGGCTAGCACTCTGCCACTTGAGCCACAGCGCCACTTCTGGCCATTTTCTGTATATGTGGTGCTGGGGAATTGAACCCAGGGCCTCATGTATACGAGGCAAGCACTCTTGCCACTAGGCCACATTCCCAGCCCCAAAATACTGAATTCTTATTTTCATTTTTCTGTCACTGGTAGCCATGTAGTCTAAAACTAGTGGTTTCCTCTGCTGGAAAGGCATCCTTTATGAGCACTTCTGCCTTGGCCGCTCCGCTCACAGCTCTGTGTCTGGAATCCCGCTTCTCTCCTTCATGGGAAATACGAAACTAACTGAAGTCATTGTTTCATATTTCCTATTACATTTTTAGAGTGTGTTGATTTTCAGTCCGATGATAGTTGTTGGTAACTTTCGTTGGAACTAGAAGACACGTTTTTGGGTCCTGGGTCTTTCACATCCCTCTCCTTGAAGAATAGACTGTTCAGAGGACATCAGCCACTCTGTTGCTAATGGCCGTGAGAAACTCATTTGCCAAGTTAGTAAGGGTTGCATAACTGGGATGCTACTGTACTTCCTGGCAAGAATTCTTAGGATTCTTTGTGATAGTGAAGTAACCATAAAATAGCCACAAATTTCCTAATGAGCTAATACTTTGTTTTCTGTTCGTTTCATTGTTTTTGTTCAGGGAAATACGCTAAAAAGTTTATTGTTCATGTTCTCCAACAGACCTGACTCCCAAACTGTGTCTGTAAATTTTTAATCATTTAAATGGTATGCTCTTTTGAAAAATGAAATAAGGAATAATTAGTGTTTATACAACCATCACTACTTTCTAGATAATTGGAACACTTTCTTGGCAAGGGAAGGCACAGGAAGGGTGAGCTTGGAACTCTGTCACATCCTGCCACATGCCTTTAGACAGGCTTATAATGTCTCTGACCTTCAGCTTCATCATCTGGAAAGTGAAGATGATAACTGCCTGGAAACGTTTTTCAAGGACTGAGATATAATGTATCTATCTAAGTTCCCTGGCACTCTTGTTTTTTTGGTGTTTTTTTTTTTAGCTTTGTAAAAAGTTTTTATTTTTCATAATTATATAACATTTAACAATAATAAGACTATCTTAAGATTTGAAAATTGAAAACCTATGGCAAGTTATAAAAAGTGCATTTTAAATACACATTCATCCTGAACGTTGGTCTTATTTCCCACTCCCCTAAAATAAGACGTGACTAGAGAATGGTGGCTCTCTACAGGGTGACTGCCCCCCACCCCACCCCACATGGGCGGGGCGAGGGCGCATTTCATACCTTGTGTAATTTTGGTTGTCATGGCAGAAGGGGTGCTAAATAGTACTTAAGAGTGTAGCCCTCAGTGTTGCTCTTCAACGTTCTTCAATGCACAGGGTGGGCCCTACATAATCAGCTATCCAGATAGTGAGAATGACAAGGGGCTTTGAACTCTAGCAGACGCCTCAGTTCCTGTTTTGTGAGTAGCCTGTTTTCCACTGTTCCCTGGCACTCTTGATAAGACTTTGATAAGTCTTGATAAGTAATTGGCATTGTTTATTACTATAAGTGCTGTAACCCTTTTGTTTTTCAGATTCTGCTTGGAACTGTAGGAGGGAACTCGGTACCTCTTCCACTGTGGAGTGGGCTGGTGAAAAGCTTTCTTTCCTTAAAACTCACTTGAACCAGTTCTTTCTCAAGACAACGATACTGAGGCAGGCAGCAGGTTGTCACCAGCAGAAGAAATTATGACCTTTATTAACAAAGGTGAATTAACTTAACCAAGGGGTGGCTTGTAGTTTATCACTTACCCCAAACTTTCTGTGTCTGGTTTTATCTGAGTAGGCCACTACTTCCTGCCTTTGCTGCCCTTCTCTGACCACTAGCGGGACTCTGGTGAAACCCACTGGAGCTTGAGGTGTGAGTAGACAAGGGTGGGGTTTGCAAGAGAGAGTCTGAAGCTGAAATGCCACTCTGGGACGTAAAGATATCTTTACCCTTAGGAGACAAGGCCAAGACCACACAGGAATTAGCCTCTGTTGTGTTCCACATGGACGTGAGTCTTACTAATTCCAAGCCCAGATGAATGAATTCAGGCCTTGCTGTCATCTCTGGAAAACCCCAACCGAATCCCACCATTGACCAGTGGCTAGCTTCTGCCCTGTTTTACCGTCTGCTCTGCTCTGGCCTCTTAGGTTATAGCCTTGAATTTCCACTCTCTTAGGTTCTATAACAGGTCAAATGAACTGCGATGATGTCTTCAAAGTCCTTTCCATGGTAATTGTTTTGTCTTTGTAATAGTTTAACAAATAAATCTAGGTTTTCTATATTACTGTGTTTCTGTTCCTTTTTTTTTTTTTTTTTTAATAGTTCTGGGGCTTGAACTGAGGCCTGGGTTCCTCAACTTTTTTACCCAAGACTAGTGTTCTACAACTTGACACTTGAGCCACAGCTCCACTTTGTGTTTTTTTTTTTTTCTTGGTTGTGGGGCTTAAACTCTGGGCACTGTCACTGAGATTTTGTGCTCAAGGCTGGTGCTCTACCACTTGAGCCACAGCTTCACTTCCATCCTTTTGGTGGTCAGTTGGAGATAAGAGTTGCATGGTCTTTCCTGCCCAGGCTTCTTTGAACCATGATTCTCAGCTGTCATCTCCCAAGTAGCTAGGATCACACCAGAGCCACTGTATCCCAGCTAAATGTTAATGAGATTGAAAGGAAAACGGCAATGCTGGCAAAAGATGAGGAAACTGAGTGGCAGAAACAGGCAGCTTGCTTGAGGTCTTAGAGCTGTTACACAGTGGTTTTGAGCCTGTGCTCCAAAATATACAGTGTCACTACTTGTCACAGAGGCACCAGGACACTATGCCACCAATCTGAGCAGCATCCATAATTTTAATCCTAGAGTACCCATTTTTCTACAAAGGGTCAGGATTTCTTTTCTTTTTTTGGCCAGTCCTGGGGCTTAAACTCAGGGCCTGGGCGCTGTCCCTGAGCTTCTTTTGCTCAAGGCTAGCACTCTACCACTTGAGCCACAGCGCCACTTCTGGCTTTTTCTGTGTATGTGGTACTGAGGAATCGAATCCAGGGCTTTGTGCATGTTAGGCAAGCACTCCACCACTAAGCCACATTCCCAGCCCAGGATCAAGATATTTCTGATGGGCTGATTTTGGAAATTCCATTTGAGATTTTTGTCTGGACAAATTGATAATTGGTGACTGTTGGTGAAGCAAGAAATTCTGTACATAGTGTCTTACTGTTCTGTTCAGGCCAGCGTGGTACCTATCCTGTCCGTTCCCCCTACATTTATGCCTCCATATAGCTGGGATCACAAGTGTGCACTGCACTGTGCTAGGTTTGCTTGTTTAAGATGAGACTCTCACTAATGTTTGTTGGGTTTTTTGGTTTTTTTTGACCCAGGCTAAACTGGAACTGATCTTTTTAATCTATCAGTGACCTGACTCACTGAAAGTTCTAATTGTAACCCTCTGTAGTTAGTATTAAAAGATGTCGTTCATAATTATCAGCAGGTCAACATTTATTGATTCTATTTGAACTTAATTTTAATGTTGGAATTTTTTGCTTGCGTGTTTTTGATGTAGAGAAACTTTAAAAAGCATAGACATTTTGCCTCTCCCCCAAACGTGAACCAGCTATAATATATCTAAGCCAGGCACTGGTGGCTCGTGCTTAATGATTATTAGCTATTCAGAAGGCTGAGCTCTGAGGATCCTGGTTCAAAACCATTCTTGGCAGGAAAGTCACGAGACTCTTAGCTCCAGCTAACCACCCAAAAGCTAGAAGTAGAGCTGTGGCAGGTGGTATAGCACCAGAGCTCAAGCCGCAGTACTGACAGAAATCCATAAAAAGGTTTGTTTGTTCAAGGTTTACACATTGTATTGATGAAAATATGGCCCCCTTGGATTTCCTTCTTCCTCAGATCAGCTTGTCAGATGTCTGTGCTATTCAAAAGCTTGTTTTGAGGTTCTGTTAGGCTCTTCTTCGGTGTTAGTAAATATGAGCAATTGTGCAGATGATCATAATGTATAACCTTACTACTAGATGACAGGTGTGACTAGTGATTGTTCATGTACAATTTAGAATTTGTCTTAGGATTCCAATAGTCTTGGTACTATATAGCTAATTCTCATACAAAATTTATTTTTATAGTATTTCTAGAATGCATGAATCCATATCTTGCAACCATCTTCTGCAACCAGTGTATAGTGATTAAGTTCCCAGGTAGAATCGTTGCCATCCCTGATGAAGGAGCTGGGACATCCTTACATAACGCCAGTACCTAATTTGGAGAACTCTCTAATCCTAAACAAGAAGTAGGAAATATTCTGAGAAGAGTGATTCAAATTTTTATTTTAAAATTAATTTGTGAAGATAAACTTGGCGTGATGGTATACAAAATGAAACCCCAACATTGGGAGACTGAGGCTAGAAGATTGGGAGTTTGAGGCCAGTCTAGGCTACATAGTAAGACCCTGTCTCAAGAAACAAGTGAGCTGGACACTGGTGGCTCACCCCTGTCATCCCAGCTACTCACGAGGCTGAGATCTGAGGGTCACGGTTTAAAGCCAGCCCGGGCAGGAAAGTCTGTGAGACTCTTATTTCCAGTTAACCACAGAAAGCTGGAAGTGGAGCTGTGGCTGTTATAGAACACTAGCCTTGAGCAAAAGAAACTCAGGGACAGCTGTGAGTTGAAGCCCCAGACCAAGAAAAAAATAAAAACAAAAACCGTACTCAGCATTTAGAGTAAATACCCCAAGCTGTGCAGTTTATTTTCATAAGAACTGTAAGTGTTCATCACAAGCTTCTCTACTTTCATGTCATAAAGAGGCCCGTTGCGCTGGAGTGTGCAGATTGTAGGCATGCGGCTGCGAGCAGAGGAGGCGATGGCTGGGAACGTGGCCTAGTGGCAAGAGGGCTTGTCTCGGATACATGAAGCCCTGGGTTCGATTCTCCAGCACCACACATATAGAAAATGGCCAGAAGTGGCGCTGTGGCTCAAGTGGCAGAGTGCTAGCCTAGAGCAAAAAGAAGCCAGGGACAGTGCTCAGGCCCTGAGTTCAAAGCCCAGGACTGGCCAAAAAAAAAAAAGAAAAAAGAGGAGGTGACAGTGGCTGCCTCAGGCTGGCCTGTGAACACTGGTCCACAGCTAACAACGGAATGCAGTGGCTGCCCTTCCCCCATGAGCAGCTAGGCCTACTTGGCACAGAGTGCCCATAGTGACGGTACGGGCTGTGCACATACGGAGTACCTCCCATAGCACATAGCTTTGTGACTGTCCAAATTCTGGTTGGAAATCTCTCAGAATCTGGCTAGCTGAAGGAGTTCACAGTCATTAGAGAGCTGGGCTGTAGCTTGGTGTGGTGGAACACTTACCTAGCATGAACAAGGCCCTGGGTTAGATTCCAGCATTAACCCTCCCCCTTCCCCCCCAAAAAAATTACATCTGGTGGCCTGTATGATCGGAAAGCTAAAATAAGCCAGGCCCCGAGAATAGGCTAAAGGACTGGGAGTTATGCAGATGTTAGAATTCCCATGCTGCTGTCAGACTGATTTCTTGACTATCTCCATGTCTTTCACCCCCTTGTCATTCGAAGTTCTGCTTGGCACTGTATGCCTTGGTTGTGAGAGACGGGAGTATCTATCCCTTCTCCTTCTCTGGTGGGAAGGGCTGCCCCATCCAGATTCTCAAAGTGTTGTAAACAGTGCGTGGATGATGCCTTGTAAAAAATGTTGTGATACCACTACTTCAAAAAGAATTTTTTTTTTTTTTTTTGTCTGTTGTATAGCCTGAACTGTGGGCCTGGGCACTGTACCTAAGCTCTTCAGCTCAAAGCTAGCGCTCTACCACTCGAGCCACAGCACCACTTCAGGTTTCCAGGTTATTGGAGATAAAAGAGTCTCTGGGATACAACTTTCCTACCCGGGGTGGCTTTGAACCGCAATCCTTAGATCTCCTGAGTAGCTAAGATTACCGGCGTGAGCCACTGGCACCCAGCAAAATGAATTTTCTTTTTATTATTTTTTGTTGTAAGTTGTGGGGCTTGAACTCTGGGCCTAGGCATTGTCCCTGAGCTCTTCAGCTCAAGGCTAGGGCTCTACCACTTGAGACACAGCGCCACTTCCCTCCCAACTTCAAATCTTTTAAGAAAGAAAAAAGTTGAGCTAGTGTTTTGTTGCCTGAGTTCAGTAAGCAGACAATTGCATTTAATGAAGTTGTGGTGCTGAAGCGATGAAGGAGGGAATTAAGGGTGGAAGCAGATAAGTCTGTGACAAAGACGGGCCAAGTAATAGAAAGTGCTTAGTAGAAGAGGGTCCTTGGAAGGGGTGGGAAAGTGAACTGTGTGAGTGGGCAGGATTGCCTGTGGACCAGAGGCTCATTGAAGATGGAGAGGGAAGAGGAAGCTGAAGAGAGTTTACAGTTGAAGAGTGATGAGTTTTGGTAGTAATAGGCTCATAGCTAACGTTTAGTGCAGGCAGGATAGAAGAGAGTATCAGCTGGATGTGGTAGCACATTGCCAGTCACCTGAAAGGCTCAAGGCCAGACACAGCAAAAGTTAGCAAGATGATGTCTCGAAGACAAAATACGGGCACAACCTCCAATCCCACAGGAAGGTCTGTGCCCCTTGCCGCTCCGCAATAAACAGTCCTCGCCTGTTAAAAAAAAAAAAAGACAAACTACGGCCAGATGCCAGTGACTTGCATTTGTAATCCTAGCTACTTAAGAGGCTGAGATTTTAGGATCCAAAGCCAGCTTGGGCAAGAAAGTCCCTCAAACTCATTTCCAAAGCCGAAAATGGAGCTGAAAGCTCATGGACAGCACTTAGGCCCTGAGTTCAAGTCCCAGGGCCAGTACACACACACACACACACACACACACACACACACACACACACACACACACACACACACACACACACACACACACACACACACACACACACACACACACACACACACACACACACACACACACACACACACACACACACACACACACACACTGAATGAAAGAACTGGGGGCATGGCTCAGCTGGTAGAGTACTTTGCCTATCACTCACATGGCCCAGGTCTAATACCCAGTATGGCCAAAAAAAAAAAAAGTGAATGATTATCAGAGGAGAGATGCTACAAACTCAGAGGTCAAGACCTTAAATCATTTTTTGAGCACTAATTGCCAAGAAATAAAAGGGGAATTGAAGCAGGCACTGGTGGCTCACGCTTGTAATCCTAGCTACTCAGGAGGCTGAGATTTGAGGATTGTGGTTCAAAGGCAGCCCAGGCAGAAAAGTCAGTGAGACTCTTCTCTCTCCACTAACCACCAGAAAACTGGAAATGGATCTGTGACTCAAGGTCTAGCTTTAGCTAGGCCAAGCACTAGCTTTGAGTACAAAAGCTCAGGGACAGTGCCTAGCCCCTGAGTCCAAGCCCTGCTACCAAAAAGAAAGAAAGAAAGAAAAAAAAAAGGATTGAAACAGTAACTAAGATTACCCTCATCCTTACTACCTTGGCTTGCTTCCTCGTGGCTGGTCACACACTTGAGTCACATCTCCCGCTCAGCTTTTTGCTAGTTAATTGAAGATGGAGTCATGTGGACTTTTCTTCACTGGCTTCAAACCAAGATCCTCCTGGTGTCAGCCTCCTAAATAGCTAGAATTACAGGTGTGTGCTACCAGTTTTGGGTAGTGATTAAGATCTTAAAGGAGGGGAGGAACTTGAGAGGACCGTACAGCACATAACTGCAACAAGTACCTGAATATCAGTTTCTCACTGAACACGAGGGGAAGCACCATGAAGACAGAACCTGTTCTGCCAGGCCTGGTGCTGTGAGGTGTAGGAGAGAAGGGTCACTGCCCGAGGGCTATCGTATACAAAGTCACGACCTGACAGATTGTGATTTTCACAAAGTAATACCCAGTTTGCTTAAGCCATGATGTCCTCATTCAGGCGACAGGAATAAAAAACTAGTTCTCTGTTACATAAAACAGTATGTTTAAAAGGGATCATTTAAAATGAACAGCCATTATTTTGTGTTTGGCAGAATTCAGAGCTAGGATTGCATGGTCTGTTTGTTGGTTTGATTTACAAAGGGAGCCAAAACTGGAATTCTGTGTAGAAAACATTTGATACTGGCTTTTGCTTTTCAATATTATGCAGGCCTAGGGGGACACGTCACAGACTGCATTTAGCCAGTCGTGATTTTTTTGAAGTCCTAGTATGGAGTGTAAGGTAGAGGCAAAATCCATGATCATTGCACTGAGTTGAAATAGAAGTCTAATGATGATGTTTGGTTCTATGTGACCTTGGGCAGAGCAGCAAACTGAAAACTCCTCTACACTTAGCTTCCTTATCTGTAAAATAGAGATTAAAAATGATTTAAAATACATGTTATACCTACTTCCCAAAGCAGCTGTTAGATTCGGATGAGAATCTGAAAGCCATCAATCTTCATCCTACTAAAGAATACAACTTGGCTGAAACTAAGAAGATTGTTTAGAAAAATGTTCTGCTGATACTAGAGTATGTTTACAATTGAGGGAAACCTGTTGAGTGGCTATATAATCTACTTCCCTGACGGTGTCACTGAGGGACTGGCTGCGAAACACCTGCTCTCCAGGTAAGTGTAAGTGAGACC
Organism: Perognathus longimembris pacificus; assembly: GCF_023159225.1. Taxonomy (NCBI): domain Eukaryota; kingdom Metazoa; phylum Chordata; class Mammalia; order Rodentia; family Heteromyidae; genus Perognathus; species Perognathus longimembris. Next base: position 2,131,897 of record NC_063173.1, on the reverse strand, counting down.
AATGTCCTCTGCTCGTTCAGGTGACGCCTGACACAGTTTCCTTAGTCCCCCTATCATGTTCCCTTCCCTTTTCAGCTTGCACTCATTTGTTTCTTGTCTAAGTTTTCAGTAATCACTGGGGATTTACATGAAGTTTAATGAATGAGTCTTTTCTAGCAGCATTTAATACATCACTTAAATACAGGGAGAAATACAGGGCATCTCACTTTCATAGTAATCTTTGTAAGTCCCAGTGATTAAAAACTTGAATAAGACGGCTTCCTCAAAGGAAGTTAGAACGTTGATGAGTCCAGTGCAACCAGTGTTTAGAAGACGAGGTGATAAAGTCTTTATCATCTCCAACTTGATCATCCCGTAACTGAGTTTAAGGCTTTTGGAGTAGTTACTCATTTTTGTTGGCTGTACTGTTGTTATGCAGCCATGGAAGGAAAAAGTTGAACATTAAAACCATCAACAATATACCTGAAAGACAGAAAACGGTAAAATGAAAAACATTCTTAAAGTTACAATCACTGAAGTAAGACTCCTATTAAGACTACAGTAAGTTAAGATCATTATTCTCACATTTTTATTCAACCGTGAATCCTTGCTTGGTAAAGCTGGGAGGACCTGAATAATGAGTTCAAAGGATCAAAAGAAGAATGGCTTTATGGCGGACTGCACGGCCGACTCGCAGAGCAAGGCTGGACTCGGGTCCCCGTGCCCCTCACTAGCGTGGGGACAGGACGCCACCTCGGGATGTGGGGAAGGGACCTTCGTTCTTGTGTCTTTATTTCTGAAGTGCTAGAAATCAAGTACACTGTCTTGTACCTGGTAAGTCTTTCACTAGTCGATGAAGTAATTCTTTTACATCGTGAGCCCATTAAAATTAGTTGTACAAGCACATCAGTAAATATTGTAATCTTAATAAGTGTTGGCTTCAAATAAGACAATGGTGGTGACTTTCATTTAAAGTTTGCTACAGTGTTTGGCCAATAGACCTTCCCAGCTTTTAAAAAACCTTCCTTTAACTTCTTAAAATTCAAAAGTAGAGGACATTTTTCTGTAAAGACATCAATACTCTGTAAGATTGGGTAAAAAAACAACAACACCACAACACCCTATCACTAGCTTCTTAAAGTATAGGTTTTTCTGGTATTATCAAGTGAAACGGATACTGCAATAATAGGAAAGAAGGTGACTGAAAGGACTAACATGGTGGCAAGTCAATCACATGGTACAAACAGAAAGTGAGCAGTAACTAGCGTACAGAACTTGCTAACTGGACAGAGGGTGGCGGATTAGCAGGATCAGGAAGGCTCTTGTCCCAGATAGTGAGGAGTTCAGAAGCACAAATGTGGTAAGAGCTATTGTGTGGGTTTATTTTGTTACGTGACCCCTCTTTCTAGAGGGTTTTTAGTTTTTAGTATGATGGTTTATTGTTTGTGATGGTCCTGGGTATTAAACCAGGACTTCAGGTATACTGGACAAGATTCTTTTTTAACACTAAACCATATCTCAGCTCTGGTAGAAATGTTATGTAGATGATCTTTAGCAAAAAGACACTGACACGCAAACACACACACACATTTTACCTGGGGAGGAGCACAGGGCCTCCCCTCCCTCTACTGAACAAACGCTACCACTGAGTGAGTACAGATACAACCACTTTAAAGAATACTACACAAATTACCTTTTCATTCTTTTTCGTTCCTCTTCTGGCTTTGGAAATTGACATGTTACAGTAACAGTCCATATGAAATTAATAACACACTCTCAGATACTGAAATTAACTAATTGAATTAAAAATAAGCTTACCTAAAGAAGGACCCAGGCAATATACTACAAAAAATTGATGGAAATCTTCAACAAAACACTTGAGATGAAGGGAAAGTGCCAAAGCTGGATTATATAGAGCGCCAGTTAAACTTCCTCCTGAAACACATTTTATACAGAGTAATTCCAAACAGTTCACATTACATTTCCTTGTAACCAGAAACGAATGGGTTATTATGTGCAACTTTTATTTGAAATATTTAGGCACTCTTTTTTTTTTTCCCCCTCCAGTCCTGGGCCTTGGACTCAGGGCCTGAGCACTGTCCCTGGGTTTTTGCTCAAGGCTGGCACTCTGCCACTAGGTGACATTCCCAGCCCCCTCACATTCTTACTCTGTGATCTTCCTTCGGAGGGGCACCTGTCAGTACTGACACCAAAAAGTAAATGAGACCATTAAAGGCAGCAAGTTAGTTGTCTTATCAATCTGCAGCCCTAAGATTTCACGGATGAGAATTACCGCTCGGCAGATGAAGAAGGACGCGGCTGGACGGGGTGAAGCTCTCGCATGCTAAGCTCTCTCTGGCTACCTAGAGCACACCTCGGCCATGAAAAATGATGTCACCTATGACCTTCAAGGTCATTCTTAAACCACCAACTCTTGGAATATTCAACCTGCAACCAACAGAATCAAGAGAATTGTTTTGTTGGCTGTTGGTCATTCAGGTCCAGTTCCAACCATAATCGATTCCTGTACGCTGGACACCACGGGCAGGGAGACAGACTCACAGATCTTCATTACATGCCAGTTGAGTTACGAGGTAAAAGTCACCAATTTTTTTTAAAAAGCATTTACCAATAGAAATGGCCTGACCCCTCATTAGCTGACTTCAACACTGTAGACCTGGGTATAGGAAGACATTCCCTTATACGACAGCAGTCTCAGTTCCATCAGTTACTTTGTCTTCTGGTCCTTAACCGCAGTTCTCACGGTGACTCGGGGAACTGCTACCAAAGGTACAGAGTCGAGCGGGGTGCCAGTGCCTCATGCCTGTAATTCTTGATACTCAAGAGGCTGAGTGGTTCAAAGCCTGACTAGCAGGAAAGTCCATGAGATTCCTATTTTCAGTTAACCACCCTAAAGCCAGAAATGGAGCCACAGCTCCATTTCTCAAGGCTAGCAGCCTTGAGCAAAAAAAGCTCAGGGACAGCACCTAGGTCCTGAGTTCAAGCCCCGGGACCAGCACACACAAAAAAAGAAGTACAGTCTATTCTCCCTCTGTTGAGTAGGAGTTGACTTTGCAGTGGGGGGAGGGGGGGGCAAAATTCAGAAGTAACTGCAGTCTAAAAGGCAAGAGTGACACTTGATTGTACCAATGAGCCCATCCACGTGGACTATTTTTGCTGTCTCAGAACAGTGCCCTAGTCACAGAAGAAAGCTGGCCTAGGCTGTAGGAGCATGAGAAGGCCACAGAGGAGAACTGAGATCCCCAGGACAACTGGCACCAACCACGGGACATGGGGCGAGGCTCAAGTTGCGTAGCACCAGGCCAACAAGCAAGGAGCCCATCCCTAGTAGTGGGGGCGGGAGGGGGGTGCCGGAAGCCGGGACAAACAAACAGTTACTGCTTGACATTGGGAAAGCCGAGGTCCTGTTACCCCGGGGGAGACCTGGCTGGTGGCCTGGAGGACAGCGTTACCTTAATGAAATGACCGACACCAAAGGGGACGGTGCTGGGTCTGCCAATTCTGGACACTGACATTTCTCAGCATTCCTACAGGGAGTCCAACTCTCTGAAAGTCGGATAGTAGTCCAAATCACTTGAGGCTCTGCAGGCAGTATTAACTTTCTTTTTATGTACTTACAGTCAGTTCCCTGTCTAGGAGCTAGCACCGATCTGTGTTCCCTCTCCGAGTTCCTGGTAAGTGCCCCCTGAGAAGCCGACTGCCCATCAGCAGTTACCCAGTGAGCATGTGCTCAAAGCAAACATGAGACACGAGGCTGGCGAAGCGTCACTGACTGTCCAGAGCTCTCCCCTCTAATGACGAGCTGGCTGCCCCTCCATCTCCAAACACCGCTTGGCATTGCTGACTGGCCAAGGACACTAGCTCGTTGTTTTTAGACTCCTACTATTCTCAGAGACCTGAAAGACTGACGCTAGACTATTCTCCAGGTTATTGGGAACACCTAGGGGCTTGTACAAAACAAACCCAGAAGACTTATTTGCAGATACATTTGTTTCTATAGAGAAGTTACTAACTTACATTTTCCTGAACTTAACTTCAAAAAAAGTTGCAAACAAGATTATCAACTGTGAAAAAAAAGATCCAGTTATACTAGAAGCCTGTGGGAAATTAGTACTGTAAGAACATTTCCCCAACACTTGGCACACACCAGAACTGTGCTAAGAACTTGAAATACTATTCCTCAAGCTCTTATCAGATAGTATTCTCTCCCTTAGAGATGAAGAAGCTGAAACCAGATTAAGTATGGAGCCGTAGAGCATTTCCCAGCCTCAAACCTGGCCTCTTCCTCAGAGTATTACATGGAGGTCGTACAAAAAGCTTGCAACCTTTTGTAGCTACGTTTGATTTGTGCTGGTAATAGCACGGATTTTGTATAGTTACTGCCGTAATAGGATAGATATAAAGGACTTAGTTTCTTTCTCTATTGACAGATAATCTTCATTATTTAACTTAGAAGAATACTCCTGAATGGAGTAAGGAAGTAAAAATACTATAATTTTAAGGCAATTTATTAGACCTTTTTTTCTTTTTTTTTTTGCCAGTCCTGGGGCTTGGACTCAGGACCTGAGCACTGTTGCTGGCTTCTTCCCGCTCAAGGCTAGCACTCTGCCAACTTGAGCCACAGCGCCACTTCTGGCCGTTTTCTGTATATGTGGTGCTGGGGAATCGAACCTAGGGCCTCGTGTATCCGAGGCAGGCACTCTTGCCACTAGGCTATATCCCCAGCCCCTGGCCTTTTCTATATATGTGGTGCTGAGGAATCGAACCCAGGGCTTCATGTGTACGAGGCAAACACTCTTTGCCACTAGGCCATATTCCCAGCCCACAATTTATTAGACTTTTATTGGAAGCCTTTGGACATAAAATACACAATACCAGGATACATATTTTACTGTTAGATGCAGGGTTTTCTTGGATGAACAAATTTCTACTTTCATTCACTTACTTGAAAACTTCTTGCTCTTTATACCAAGTGACACTGTGCTAAATCTTGGTTTTATGTTATGGTGAATTAGCTGGGTGGTGGTGGCTCATACCTGTAATTCTAGCAACTCAGGAGGATGAGATTTGAGGATCACAGTTCAAAGCCAACCCATGCAGGAAAAGTCTGTGAGACTCTTACCTCCAGTGAACCACCAAAGAGCCAGAAGTAGAGCTGTGGCTCAAGTAGTAGCCCTGAGCAAAAATCTCCAAGACAGCACCGAGGCCCCTAAGTTCAAGCCTCAAGACTGGTACCCAGAAAAAATGTTACGATGAATTCAACAAACCTTTTCCCTCTGTTTAAAGTTTATGAGAGAGAAATACAGACATTATCTCAAAAAAGCAGTCTATAATTGAACATTCTACAAACGAAACAGTACAGAGCCAGGGGCTAGTGGGTCATGCCCCAAATACTGGCCACTCAGAAGACAGATCTCATTTTGCTGGTGGCCTCATAGCACAGACACTAAACTTGCCACAAGATCCTGTCTTCCATATGGAACAGAGTTGTCTCTTGTCCACAGGAAAGAATGGCAACGACAGGCTTTTGTGTGGCATTCCTCAAAATTGATTCTCTTCCGTTGCTCACTTCTTGATAAAGGAGCTGATCAAGTTTGAAAAACCTGTGCCATGTCTACTTCCTAGAGTCACATTCTGCACTAGCATGGTAAAGGCTCTGTGAAATCTTAGCTCGTTTCATCCACTGGTTGCCAAATTCATCTGGCAACAGAATCTCTAATTTTTTTTAATGTAGCAACATATGTAGCACTAAATATGCCATTTGTGTTCTTTTCATACACAATGCTATTTGGCTGGCAGCACCGTTTCTATCACTCCAAACATGAATTCTGTGCTTATTAAACAAATCCCCATTCTTCCCGCCTCCCGTCATGGTACCTCTATTCTACTTTCTGACTATAAATTTACCTGTTTTAGACAGTGTATGTAAATGGAACCATACAATAGTTGTGTTTCTGTGTCTGGTTTATTTCTCTTAGCCTTTTTTTTCCCCCAGAGTTCTTCCTTGTAGTATATGTCAGTGTCATTCTTCTTTATAGCTAAATTCAATTGTGTCTGCTTTTGTGATTCTGTGGGGGGGGGGGAGTGGAGGAGGTGTGCATGCTGATAAGTCTTGAACTCAGTGCCTCATGCTCTTGCTTGGCCTTTTCTATTCCTGGCTGGTGCTCTACCACTTGGGCCATGCTTCTGGCCCAGCTTTTTTTGCTCATTAATTGGAGATGGAATCTCTGGACTTTTCTGACCAGGCTGGCTTTGAACTGAGAAGAATGTGCTCATCAGTGAGTTACTGTAAGAAGTAACAAAGGTAACCTAGATAAATTTCCTAGCAAGATCCTTTGTCCCAAGCTGGGCACTGTGGTTCACTGCTTCCGTCCCAGGCCTGGAGGCTAAGGCAGGAGGATTGCAGAATTTTGAAAACAGCCTGGATTATACAACAATGTTCTGTCTCAAAGAAGTAAAGCAAGACAAAAAAAAAAAAAGTGTTATTCTGTAACAGGCACCCCGTGGATAGATACTCTTATCTCCCTTTTACTGGCAGAAAAGGATTCTCAGAATACATTCTGCATTTTGGTAGCTAGTAGTAATCAGCAGTGATCAGTAGTCGGCCTGCCCCTTCAGTCTCCAGCATGGACCAATACTGTGGCCACTGGCCATAGTACAATGTGACTTTTCAACGTGGATTGAACTTTGGTCCAGGCAAGTGAGGTGCTGAATCTTCCGTTGTAGTTCACGTGAATAACCACATGGGGCTAGTGACCGCTGACTGGGCACCTGGCTCTCCTTGGTTCCCTGGGAAGCTTTAAAATATACCACTGCCTGGACCCCTCTTCACAGCATTTCAACTTCAATATCTGTTTACTTTGTCCCTTCTTTTCTAGTAATTAGGGTCTGCATTTCAAGGAAAATTGTATGTGTTTTGGGTCCCTGAAATTGGTATTTTAAAGGTTTCAGCAAGACCTTTCCCAACTTCAAATATTACCTTGCTTGCCTTCCTTCCTGAATCTGTCACTGATAAACTTTTTTTTGTGGTGCTGGGTATTGAACATAGGGCCTTAGAATACTAGCTAAGGGCTCTGGCACTGAGCTACATCCCCAGTCACAGAATGGCTAATAGAATACAGAATATTTTTTATGGAGCCCTATGACTTAAAACTATAAAAACAGGGAGAATACCAACTTCACAGTACTAACAGAGAGAGAGGAATGACTAGGTAAAGATCCAATTTGTTTAACCTTTAAACTGAAATGGTCACTGCTTTCAACTGTACAAATACAGACTGAACTGTGGCATCACTACTTTTTTTTTTAAGCCAGGAACAATTCTGTTGCTATATAGCAAAATATCTGTTTTAGCTAAAACTAACGAATAAGCAACTATTCTCCAACTGCTCAAATATGCACGTACTCTTCCATGCAGCTATCCAATTTACTTTCTTGTACTTGGTGTTTTTTCTCTTTTTCTTAAATGGTACTAGATCCAAAGAAAGGAAAAAGGACTGGGAAGCCTTTCATTTTTACCCGAGGTGGAAAAATATATATTTAAGTGTCTTTATCTTGAGCTGGATGCCTTTGGCTCACACCTGTAATGCTAGCTACTGAGAAGGCTGACATCTGAGAACCGTGGTTCAAAGCCAGCCCAGGCAGGAAAGTCTGTGAGACTCTAATCTCCTATCAGTCCCCAAAAGCTGTAAGGGAAACTGTGACTCAAGCGGCAGAGCCCATAGCTTTGAGCATAAGAAGCTGAGGGACGGTGCCCAGGCCCTGAGTTCAAACCCCAGGACCGGTCCGTACGCACACACACACACACACACACACACACACCCTCGAGCCTCGCTTCTACTAAAGGCCACTGTAAATGTCACATTAGGTAGGACGAGTCCTCTCCGTTTCTGTTGCCATATCCATCCCCGCAAGACATTTTCCAAATGGTGCGTTTCACTCATCCTCAAGCATTTCCTCGTCCCATCCGGAGTCTCTGCCTACTGAATCTGAGGTTCCGGTCAGAAAGCACCCGCACCACCTCGGCGGGAAGACACGCACACACGCAAGCGAGCACACACGCGAGCGAGCAGGCGCGCGGGCGCGGGCGGGGGCGACAGACCTGCGTGCGCCAGGAAGGTGGTGAGGGCGGCCAGCAGGTGCAGGCGCAGCGGGCCGCGCACCTCCTGGCTGTGCAGCAGCGCGCTGTGGAAGAGGAAGGCGCAGGCGGCCTCGGTGGCGACCGCCTGGGGCAGCGCGGCGCGCAGGGGCCCGCGGCAGGGCAGGGCGCGGGCGGCGAGGTGGGGCTCGGAGGGGCCCAGGCCCCAGGCGGCGCTCACGCAGAGCCGGCTGCCCAGGGCGCCCGCCAGCTGCGCCGCCAGCCGCAGGGCGCCGGCGCCGGGGCCCAGGCCGCCCCGCAGCAGCTGCAGGAGCAGGACGCACGGGTTGGCCGCGGCGCCCGCCAGCGTGAGCCCGTGCACCAGCGCCAGCAGGTAGAGCAGCGCGGGCGCCCAGGACGGGCGCGCGGGCTCCGGCGCGCTCAGCAGCTGCAGCTCGTGCGTGCAGCAGCACAGCTGCCAGGTGCCCAGCAGCTCCAGCGCCAGGGCGCGGGCCCGGGGCCGCAGCCGCCCGGCCGCCGCGCGCGCCAGCCCCGCCAGCAGCACGGCCGCCAGCAGCAGCGCCAGCGACGCCGCGGGGCCGCGCGCCTCCGCCCAGAGCCCCTGCAGCAGCGCCGCCATGGCTCGCGCCCGCCCGCCGGCCCGCCGCGCCCGACCCGCCGCGCCAGCCGGGGCCCCGGCCCCAGCCCGCGGCCCCGCCCCCCACGCCCTCGAGCGCCGGCCCCGCCCCTCGCCCCGCCCCCTCCCCGGCGGGGGCCCTCGGCCCCGCCCCCACGCCCGGCCCCGCCCCTCGCCCCGCCCCCCTCCCCGGCGGGGGCACCCCGAGCCCGGGCGGCCAGCTCCGCACCCGAAGCCAACCGGGCCCACGGCGGCCCGCCGCCTGCGCGCGCACACGCGCCCTCCGCGGCCCCTGGGGACCCCGGGACCCCGGCGGGGGCGGGGCGGCGCACTGCCACCCACTGCGCCTGCGCGGGGCGGGGCGGGCGCGACGCCCGGACTTTCGGACCCGGGACCCGCAGGTAGGACGGGAGCGGCCGGCGCCCCCACAGCCGCTGCGCCTGGACTCTGAACTCCCCGCCCCTCGCCCCTGGAGCGGGGACGGGCGGGGAGGGTGGGACGGAGGGGGGCGAGCGCCAAAGGGCATCTCCGCGGCGGCCCGGGGTGGAGAGGGAGGAGGCGGGGCGGGGCCGGGGTGGGGGTGGAGAGGGAGGAGGCGGGGCGCCCTGCGGGGCGGGGCCGGGGTGGAGAGGGAGGAGGCGGGGCGGGGCCGTGGTGGGGGTGGAGAGGGCGGGGCGGGGCGCCCTGTGGGGCGGGGCCGGGGCGGAGAGGGAGGAGGCGGGGCGCCCTGCGGGGCGGGGCCGGGGTGGAGAGGGAGGAGGCGGGGCGGGGCCGGGGTGGAGAGTGAGGGGGCGGGGCCGGGTGGAGAGAGGGGGCGGGGCGCCCTGCGGGACGGGGCCGGGGTGGAGCGGGCTGGGGTGGAGAGGGAGGGGGCGGGGCCGGGGTGGAGCGGGCTGGGGTGGAGAGAGGGGCCGGGCGGGGATGGAGAGTGAGGGGGCGTGGCCGAGGTGGGGTGGAGAGTGAGGGGGTGGGGCGGGGCGGGGCCGGGGTGGGGGTGGAGAGGGAGGAGGCGGGGCGCCCTGCGGGGCGGGGCCGGGGTGGAGAGAGGGGGCGGGGCGGGGCACACACGGGCACACACACGGGCACACGCACACACTGTAATTTTTCAGGCTTTCTCGGTGGTAAAGCACAGGCCGCGCGCCCTCCGCGCCACGTTAACTGGATAACCTGGGCGCACCTGTTACCCTTCCACCCTTGTTGAGCCATGGCCGTCTGTATGCAAAGCATGTGTGTATCCGTGCGTTTATAGCATGTGTGTATCCGTGCGTTTATAGCATGTGTGTATCCGTGCGTTTATAGCATGTGTGTATCCGTGCGTTTATAGCATGTGTGTATTTGTGCATTTACTTTGGCGCCAGGTCAAAGCTGGGCCTCGGGGACTGTTGCGCTCACAGCTGGCACTCCACCACCGGAGCTGAACTTTCAACCTCCTTCCTACTGGGTATCGGGGGATGGAGTCTCAAGGCCTTCAACTCGTAACCCTCAGGTCCCATGCTCTCAGCAGCTAGTACACCAGGTACCAACCCATACTGTGCTGTGCGGAGAACTTGAGCCATCCTTCCCGTTGTTGTTGTTGTCAGTCATGGGGCTTGAACTCTGGGCCTGGGCGCTGCCCCTGAGCTCTTCAGCTCAAGGCTAGCGCTCTACCACTTGAGCCACAGCGCCGCTTCCCATTTTCTGGTGGTTAATTGGACATAAGAGTCTCATGGACTTTCCTGCCCTGGCTGGCTTTGAACCACAATCCTCAGATCTCAGCCTCCTGAGCAGCTAGGAATCCAGGCAGCCAATGGTGTCGAGCCACCAGCACCCAGCTTGAGAAATCGATCCTTTTAGAAATGAGGTCCTCCAAATTTACAAAGTCTCTGTTGATTGCCTCAATCTTTGGCATAGATTATGTAGTGTGAAGCAGCTATTTCCTTTTGATTATCCTATGTTCATTGTACAAGGAGTTTACTGTGCTATTTCTGTACCTGCGTGTAGCATACTTCGATCAGATTAGCCCTGCTATTATTCTTTCTTACCTTTAATGCTTCTTTCTTCTGTCTGCATTTCTGTAGGCGCTAACTGGAGAGGGCGGCGTGGTGAGTGGTGATCACATGACTCTCCCCCGCTGGGCTTGAGAAGCAGGCAACCCCAGCACCGGGGCTGGCACGCACGTACGAAGGTCCCTGGGGCGCCGTTACAAGTTGAAACCGCAGTTTTCAGCAGCTCAAGTCCAAGAGTCCATGGCTCTGGCACCACACCCCACGCTGACCAGCGCGGAGGCGGGCTGCGGGGACCTTTCCCCCAGCAAAGCCCTGCAGCACTGGAAGGGTGCCATCCCGGGCCCCAGCGCCGACCTGGACCTGCCTCGGCGGCTTCCACTGCGGCCATGAGCACAGACCCGCAGCTCAGGGCCCCGGGAAGAGAGGGAAGGAAAAGCGCGCAATGAGGGCCTCTTTCCTGATAGTCCCAGCTTCCCCTCCCGAGCTCAACACGTCCCTCTGTAACCTAGTAAAGAGGCCCTTCTGTGATGCCAACAGAAAATAAATCTTATTCAAAACACGCAAAGCGGGTAGAGAAATGAAGTCCTCTCTTCTTTTCTATTTGATGCCTGGCAAAGAGGACTCAAGGTAAATTACAATTATTTTGTAGTCACTGCTGTTTGAAGACATGACTTTAAAACCAGCCCTGTGAGTGTCGCCTGCCCACTAATCCCCTACACCAGAAGTCATTAGGAGATTACAGTAAGTGTGTATTGCTTGCTGCCCTACTGGTCATTTACTTTCACTAGCATTAGCCATGTAGAAAACGGATCTTTGGGACTATGGTACAAAATGTGCAAGTCATTATGCTATGCATTGTCGTTAATCAGATGCTGTTTCACTTGACGAATCCGAGCCGCGGCCTGAGGATGGGGAGGAAGGCGAAGAGTGAAGAATCGAGCGCGGCGGCTGGTGTGCCAGCGCGGCTGTGAGCGGGGCGGCCGTCGGGGCGAGGCGAGGCGTCGCCCAGCTCCTCTCAGCGGGCGAGCCGGGCGGGCGTCGCGGGCGTGACCCCGGCTCCGGGAGAGGGTGGACGGTGCGCCCGTGGCCTGAGGTCCACTCCGGGCAAAGTCACGAGACCTTTCCAGGAGAAGCAACTATAGGTAAGCGGTCTGGGGCATGGCTTACGTGAGGAAAAGAAAGATGTGGGAAACCGGGAAAGAAAGATCAGGACAGCCGGGGGCTGCGAGGGCCCTGCGGGCTGGAATAGGAAGGGGGGCGTCGCGAGAGGTCGAGGGTCAACGTGGAGCCGGTGGCAGTGCCCAGCTCACGCCACGCACACGGCTTCGTGTGCGAGATGGACGAGCCGTGGCCCGCTGGAGTAGCCGTGGACTCTGTGCCGCAGCTGCAGACGGAGGAACGGCCCGAGTCCACACCGCACGCTGGGGGACGGCCCGAGTCCACACCGCACGCTGGGGGACGGCCCGAGTCCACACCGCACGCTGGGGGACGGCCCGAGTCCACACCGCACGCTGGGGGACGGCCCGAGTCCACACCGCACGCTGGGGGACGGCCCGAGTCCACACCGCACGCTGGGGGACGGCCCGAGTCCACACCGCACGCTGGGGGACGGCCCGAGTCCACACCGCACGCTGGGGGACGGCCCGAGTCCACACCGCACGCTGGGGGACGGCCCGAGTCCACACCGCACGCTGGGGACACCCGTGCCAGGCCAGGCCCCCGGGTGTGAAGCGAGGGAAGTCTGCGTCCGGGGGCCCCCGGCGCCCGTGCCAGCGGGGTGCCGTCAGCCCCGATGCCCGCCGAGGGTGCCAGCGCCCCGTCCCGCTCGCCAGCAGCACCCCGAGACCGCTTCACCAGCCCCGGCCGCCCTGCGGCCCTGCGGGGCTGGGACGCCGGGGACTCGGCATTGCTGCGGGACTGCACGCGGGACTCCGAAGGCGAGTTAGCAAGGAGGAGAGGGAGGGGGAGGGGGAGGGAGAGCGACAGGGACACGGAGAACTTGAACGTGTGTTTTGCCCAAGAAGATCTCCAGATCGCCCGTAAGCACCACCACTGACTGCTGAGGAAACGGAAAGCGAGAGCACCGTCTACCCTCGGACACTGGTGAAGGCGGCTAGCCCTTAAACAGCAAGCGTGGGGAGCAAGTGAGGAACGCGTGCACTCAGGATGTAAGACGGCGCACCTGCTGTGAAAGACAGAACGGCAAACACGCAAGAATTAAGCAGAGGGCTGGAGGTGTGATTCAAATGAGAGCGCTTACCAAGCAAGTTCAAGGCCCCGAGCTCAAACTCTAGTACCACACACACACACACACACACACACGCACACACGCACGCACACACACACGGAATTACTTAGATGACCAAGCAGTTTCACTTCTGGATGTATAGCGCAAAGAACTGAAGAAGGTTCTGAGGGATCTGTGCCCCTGTGTTTATAGGAGGATTTTTCAAATCTCTGCCAATAGGTAGAGGCGAGTTGATGCTGGCTCTTGCCTGTATAACCCCACCTGCGTGGGAGGCCGAGATCGAGGATCACAGTTCAAAGTTAGCCTCAGCAGCAACGTCTGTGAAACTTTTTTAATTTTTTTTTAATTTTTTTTTTTTTGGCCAGTCCTGGGCCTTGAACTCATGGCCTGAGCACTGTCCCTGGCTTCCTTTTGCTCAAGGCTAGCACTCTGCCACTTGAGCCACAGCGCCACTTGCAGCTTTTTTCTATCTATGTGGTGCTGAGGAATCGAACCCGGGGCTTCATGCATGCTAGGCGAGCGCTCTACCACCCAGCCACGTTCCCAGCCCCTCTGAGATTCTTACCTCCAGTTAGCCAAAAAGCTAGAAACACAGCAGTGGCTCGAATAGTGGGATGCCAGCCTTTAGCAAGAGAGCTAAGGTACAGCGAGCACCCAGCCCCCAAGTTCAATCTGTAGTACACACGCACACACGCACACACACACGCACACGCACACACACATGCACACAGAGGCAGCCTCAGTTGATGGGGACTGTGGGGAAGCCAAGCGTGGCCCGTGCTTCCGTGGCGTGTTGAGCCGCTCTGGGGTCACGCCGCGCTTGGAGCAACCTCGTTTCCTCATGAGGCGTGCGCGACCGAGAGCCACGGGAGGCTGCGGGGAGGCCCCAGCCCGGCCGAGCCCACGCTGCGTGGAAGCCCAGCGGGGACCAGGCCCGGCCAGCGGTGCTGAGCCCCGGGGGAGCGCGGTTCAAAGCCAGCCCCGGGCAGGAACGTCTGTGGGACTCTCATCTGCAGTTAACCACCAAGAGCTGGAAGTAGAGCTGGGGCTCGAGGGCAGCCTTGAGCAGAAGAGCTCAGGACAGCGCCCAGGACCCGAGTTCAAGCCCCACAACCCACCGAGAGAAAGGAAAAAACAAAGAGAGCTGCTGCGCGTCAGGACACTGAACCGGACAGAGGAGACAGAATACCCGGTGGAAGGTACGAGAACAGCACAAAGTCCTTCACCGTGAGACACCCTGCCTGGCACTCACAAAGCCCCGCAGGCAGGAAGGGGGAGGACCCGGGAGGGAATGGGGAGGGGGGGAGGGCGAGGGCCGTAAAGGAGAAGAGGAGCGGAGCGCCCGGCCCCACCCCGGCAGGGCGGCAGGGCCGCGCCTGAGCGCGCAGTGCTGGCGTCCGGGGCAGAGGGCAGGGGAGCCGCGCACACCCAGAGGGCAGGGGAGCCGCGCACACCCAGAGGGCAGGGGAGCCGCGCACACCCAGAGGGCAGGGGAGCCGCGCACACCCAGAGGGCAGGGGAGCCGCGCACACCCAGAGGGCAGGGGAGCCGTGCACACCCACACCGGCTGCTCGCTGCTGGACTGCAAGTCACAAGTCACCGAGGGGGGGCGGGGATGGAGCTGGGCAGCACCATGAACTCGTGTTGTGCTTAAAATGATTGTCGCCACGTGCACCGGGATTAGTACACACACACACACACACACACACACACACACACACGTTTTCCTGGATTAGAGGCTACGCCTCAAGGCTGGGAACGTGGCCTAGTGGCAAGAGTGCTCGTCTTGTATTCATGAAGCCCTGGGTTCAATTCCCCAGCACCACATATGTAGAAAATGGCCAGAAGTGGCGCTGTGGCTCAAGTGGCAGAGTGCTAGCCTTGAGCGGGAAGAAGCCAGGGACAGTGCTCAGGCCCTGAGTCCAAGGCCCAGGACTGGCAAGAAAAGAAACGAAAAGAAATACAGTGACTAAACGTCATCTGGAGTCTTGGATGGAAGCTTGGCCTAGACAAAGGTTATTAGGTGAAAAGTCAGGGGATCCCAATAAAATAAATAATAATACTGGTTCAAAAGGAAATGTACTCATTACCTGACTTATATAACTGTAACCCCTCTGCACATCACCTTTATAATAGCAATGGAAAATAAGAATACTGGTTTGTTAACCATGACAAATGTTTTATTCTAATTTATTTTTATTTATTTTGCCAGTCCTGGGGCTTGGACTCAGGGCCTGAGCACTGTCCCTGGCTTCTTTTTGCTCAAGGCTAGCACTCTGCCACTTGAGTCACAGCGCCACTTCTGGCCGTTTTCTGTATATGTGGTGCTGGGGAATCGAACCCAGGGCTTCATGTATAAGAGGCAGGCACTCTTGCCACTAGGCCATATCCCCAGCCCAGATGTTTTATTCTAATATAAGATGAATCATGGGAATGGCACTGAGGTACAGAAGAACAGGACAACGTTTGCAATGTTTCTTTAAGTGTATAATCATCCCGCATTGCTAAAAAATAACTGCACACACACACCACGTGGTTGCTCTTAATGCTTTCCAATACAAGGGACCCGAAGAAGTTGCAGCCCAGCCTGGAGTGGGTGGCGGTGCTGGCGGGGACAGGAAGCGGCGAGGACTCCGATTAGCTGCGGGCACTGAGGGGCGGACGGGTAGGGAGCCGCGTGGCTCCTCTGGCTCAGCCCGCGTGAGTGTGACATCCTGTGTGCAGTGTGACAGTCAGCCCCAGGGAGGATGCCCACGCCGATGCCGCAGAACAGCCGAGCCGGGAAACGGGGCCTTCATCGCCCGGGCGCCGCCAGGAGCCTCTGTAAGCTAAGTCTACGCGTGTGATACGTAGATTGACAAGCGCATGCACACACAAGGCGAATAAATTCCCCCAGCCCAAAAGTGGGTGCTGGCTTTTCTTAAGTGTAAATAAAACGAGTCAGCGTCCCGACGTTAGGGATGGAATGCCTTCCATTTGATTCAGCTGCAATGCGGATCTCAGCCGGCTGGGCTCTTGGGTTTGGTTTTTGTGCCAGTCCTGGGCCTCGCCTGTGCTGTTCCCTTAGCCTTTCCACTCAAAGCTGGCACTCTGAGCACTTGAGCCACAGCGCTACTTCTGCTGCCTGGGAGGGCTTTGAACCGTCATCCTTAGATCTCAGCTCCCTGCGTAAGTTGGATTACAGGCGTGAGCCACCAGTGCCTTGCCCTAACTAGCTTTGTAATGTCTTGGGTCTCTGAAGACAGGATGGAGCTTTCAGCAGACACCTGCATGTCTGGGTTTGAGTAATTGTACAACCTAGATTCTTTTTTTTTTTTTTTTGCCAGTCCTGGGGCTTGAACTCAGGGCCTGAGCACTGTCCCTGGCTTCTTTTTGCTCAAGGCTAGCACTCTGCCACTTGAGCCACAGCGCCACTTCTGGCCTTTTCTACACATGTGGTGCTGGGGAATCGAACCCAGGGCTTTATGTACACGAGGCGAGCACTTGACCACTAGGCCACATTCCCAGCCCACAACCTAGATTCTTGCCAGAAAAATCAGCTCTTAGGATTATAGCTGTGGGAATTTCTCTTATCCACTCTCACCCCCAAGCCTCCTTCTTATGTTATCTGTCTGATGCTCAGCTGGCTACTTCATTGTCCTCATTAGCATTCATGACTTGTACAAGGCAGTTGGGGGGTTCATTGTGGCTTGAACTCGGGGCCTGGGCGCTGTCCCTGAGCTCTTTGCTTAAGGCTAGCACTGGACCACTTTGAGCCACAGCTTCACTTCCTGTGTTCTGATGGTTAATTGGAGATAAGAGTCTCAAGGTCTTTCCTGCCCAGGCTGGCTTTGAACTGCGATCCTCAGATCTCAGCCTCCTGAGTAGCTAGGATGACAGGCGCGAACCACTGATACCCAGCAAGGCTTTTTTTTTTGAGCCAGATCTGTACTGTGTAGCCCAGTCTTAGCCTCAGACTCATACTACTTCAGCCTCCCGAATGCTAGGATTACAAGGATTACCCAGCCTTCATTTGCTCAGGCAAAGTTCAGTGAAGTCCTATATCTCAACTAATAAACCAGGCATAGGAGGACCCAGACAGACAGGAAGTCACAGGTGACCATGTTCTGAGGCTTCAGGTCAATAGCAGAGGACCGGATCTGGAAAATAAGGGGGGTTGGGGGGGGGAGGAGCCAGGGATGAGGCTTAACTGGTAGTAATCATGAATCCTTGAGTTCGGAACCCAGGACCCCCCTCCACCACAACAAAGAGCCGTAAGAGATGGTTCCTGGACCTAACAGGAAGAGAGGCTAGCCAGAGCCTTCAGACTAAGCGAGTGCTGTCCCAGGAGCCTCTTCTCTACCGCTGCGTGCTAGGGCTTGAACCCGGGACCACCGAGAAACAAGCCAGCTCTAACAGGACAGGAGGACTTGATCGCTGTCTCTGCAGTTCGTGCCTGTTTTCCACGTTGCTGACATGGACTCTCCCTGTATTTGGAGAAACCAGTGACGTCCGGGTTCAGAGGACACCGATGGCCAGGTAACCCCACTGCCCGACGGGCGCCCGCCTGCCCGCCGGCATCTGAGCTGCCACAAGGGGGCAGCATTTCACCTCCTTTCGCGGCTCTGGAGCTCCGTGCCAACTCAGCAAACAAGGACAAAGGTATGGGGGTACCCCCACTGAGACGGAGCCGTCCGAACCAGGAATACGAGCCCAGAAGAAGAACAAGCGCTCCCAGACGCACAGGAGTACCCCACGCTCCCACAGACCCACAGGAGTACCCCACTCTCCCACAGACTGACAGGAGTACCCCACTCACCCACAGACCCACAGGAGTACCCCACTCTCCCACAGACCCACAGGAGTACCCCACTCACCCACAGACCCACAGGAGTACCCCACTCACCCACAGACCCACAGGAGTACCCCACTCTCCCACAGACTCCCAGGAGTACCCCACTCTCCCACAGACCCACAGGAGTACCCCACTCTCCCACAGACCCACAGGAGTACCCCACTCTCCCACAGACCCACAGGAGTACCCCACTCTCCCACAGACCCACAGGAGTACCCCACTCACCCACAGACCCACAGGAGTACCCCACTCACCCACAGACCCACAGGAGTACCCCACTCTCCCACAGACTCCCAGGAGTACCCCACTCACCCACAGACTCCCAGGAGTACCCCACTCACCCACAGACCCACAGGAGTACCCCACTCTCCCACAGACTCCCAGGAGTACCCCACTCTCCCACAGACCCACAGGAGTACCCCACTCTCCCACAGACCCACAGGAGTACCCCACTCTCCCACAGACCCACAGGAGTACCCCACTCTCCCACAGACCCACAGGAGTACCCCACTCACCCACAGACCCACAGGAGTACCCCACTCACCCACAGACCCACAGGAGTACCCCACTCTCCCACAGACTGACAGGAGTACCCCACTCACCCACAGACCCACAGGAGTACCCCACTCTCCCACAGACCCACAGGAGTACCCCACTCTCCCACAGACCCACAGGAGTACCCCACTCTCCCACAGACCCACAGGAGTACCCCACTCACCCACAGACCCACAGGAGTACCCCACTCACCCACAGACCCACAGGAGTACCCCACTCTCCCACAGACTGACAGGAGTACCCCACTCACCCACAGACTCACAGGAGTACCCCACTCACCCACAGACTCCCAGGAGTACCCCACTCACCCACAGACCCACAGGAGTACCCCACTCTCCCACAGACTCCCAGGAGTACCCCACTCTCCCACAGACCCACAGGAGTACCCCACTCTCCCACAGACCCACAGGAGTACCCCACTCTCCCACAGACTCCCAGGAGTACCCCACTCACCCACAGACCCACAGGAGTACCCCACTCACCCACAGACTCCCAGGAGTACCCCACTCACCCACAGACCCACAGGAGTACCCCACTCACCCACAGACTCCCAGGAGTACCCCACTCACCCACAGACTCCCAGGAGTACCCCACTCACCCACAGTGTTCAGATCTCAACATTTGCCTTTAAGCAGGCAGGATTAAAAAACCACAGTAGCAATCATTGTAACACGCGCGCGCGCACACACATACACACAGTGTGTATGGTAGTGCCCACCTGCAATCTCAGCACTCGGGAGGCCGAGGCAGGACCGTGGCGGGTTCGAATCTTGCCCAGGCTCGCCAGCCTGGACTATGTGCATCGCCAGACTCTGCCTCACAACAAAAGTGCGTTTCCAGTGTCCTAGGGCAGTGACGCAGGTGGAGCTCCCGGGCTGGCCTTGAACTCTTGCCATTTGGGGCCTTACAGGTAGCCAGGGTTGCAGGTGAGGGCACCGCAGCTAGGCTAGACGTTTTAAACGCTCTCTAGATGTTTCTGTGGGCCCTGGGCTCTCTCCGCGGGGGCCCCCCTGCCCCCCAGCAGAGCGCCGTGCAACTCCAGTGCTTCCGGTGCGATGTGCACTGAGCAGCCAAGAAGGAGCAACAGGGAATCCACTCAGCAAGCTTCCCCGCCCCCCCTTTTGGCCAGTCCCGGGGCTTGAACTCAGGGCCTGGGCGCTGTCCCTGAGCTGCTTTTACTCAAGACTAGCGCTCTACCACTTGGGCCACCGTGCCGTCCATGGCTTTTCCTGTGTATGTGGTGTGAGGAATGGAACCCGGGCTTTCGTGCACGCTAGGCGGTCGCTCTGCCCTTCACGACCCCCTTCCCAGCCCTCAGCGAGCTTTGAAGAAGGGCGCGAGTAGAGGAGGCAGTGCTCCTTGGTGAGTTTGAGACGCTAAAGTCACCACCGGCAAAGGACCACACAGATTGGTGGACTCAGCTTCGATGCCTAGTCCTTCACTCAACTCCCGGCCTTTTCTCCTCCATGTACTGGCTTGTTTCTCCATCCAGAACTAGCTCAAGGGGCTGGGAACATGGCCTAGTGGTGGAGTGCTCGCCTCGTTTACATGAAGCCCTGGGTTCGATTCCCCAGCACCACATAGATAGAAAACGGCCAGAAGTGGCGCTGTGGCTCAAGTGGCAGAGTGCTAGCCTTGAGCAAGAAGAAGCCAGGGACAGTGCTCAGGCCCTGAGTCCAAGGCCCAGGACTGGCAAAAAAAGAACTAGCTCCAGGTGGGGCTCTAGGGGCTCAGGGCTAGAATCCTAGTTACTCAAGAGGCTGAGAGCTAAGGACTGGAGTATGAAGTCACCTTGGGCAGGCAAATCCAAGAGCCCTTTTTGTTGTTGTTGGTGGTGGTGGTGGTCATGAGGCTTGAACTCAGGACCTGAGCACTGTCCCTGAGCTTTTTTGCTCAAGGCTAGCGCTCTGCCACTTGGAGCCACAGCGCCACTTCTGCTTTTCTGGTGGTTCATTGGAGATTAGAGTTTCATGAACTTTCCTGCCTGGGCTTTGAACTGCGATCCTCAGCTCTCAGCCTCCTGAGCAGCTGGGATGACAGGCGTGAGCCACCACGACTCTTACGTCCAATTAACCAGCAAAAGAGCCAGAGTGCAAGCTTTTCTCAGGTGGTGCAATGCCAGCCATCTCTTCGTCTCCCTCTCTCCCTCCCCCTCCCAGCCTTTCTCTCCCTCCTGCTTCTCCTCTCCCTCACACACAACTAGCTCTAGGGATGAGCATGACAGCTTTTCAGGCCCCCATTCAATCTCCAGCACTGAAAAACAAAAGCACATCGGGCTGGGGATATGGCCTAGTGGTAGAGTGCTCGCTTCGTATACATGAAGCCCTGGGTTCGATTCCCCGGCACCACAGACACAGAAAAAGCCAGAAGTGGCACTGTGGCTCAAGTGGCAGAGTGCTAGCCTTGAGCAAAAGAAGCCAGGGACAGTGCTCAGGCCCTGAGTTCAAGCCCCAGGACTGGCAAAAAAAAAAAAAAAAGAAAAAGAAAAAGAAAAAAGCACAAAGCTCCCCAGCTGCCCCTTCCCTCCACCCCCCCAGGGTCCTCCCTCATCACCACACTAGCTCTGGCAGGGTCCCCCCACATGGAAACATTCTTCCTAGTGTACCCATCTGGGGAGGAGCTCGGAGAGCCAAGAGCAGAGCTTGTCGGGGGTTCTGGGTCACACTGTCTTGCATTGCAGAGGATCGAATCCCCGGTCTGGCGCATGCCAGGCAAGTCATCTACCCCATGATCCACTCCCAGATCTGTCATTTGTTTTTGAGACCGGTTTTAGCCATCTTTGTCTGAGCTGGTCCCTTCATTGTCCTAGTAGACGGGGTTATACGCATGAGCTACCATGCCCAGCCCGATGGTCTTGTTGTTTTGACATGGCGTCCTTGTTCTTACTGCAGAGGAGGAGCGCCGGGAGGCGCAGGCGGAGTTGGAAGCCTGCGTTGAGAACGGGCGCTCGCCTGCGGGCTCCGACTGCAGTGATATTCGCGCTTCTGCGAGGAGGATGCCCCAGGTGTCAGCCAGCATCCCATTGTGAGACCCTGAAAAGCTAAACACCGCAGTTAGAAAAACCTCAGCCCGGGCACAGCACGCCTGGCGATCACGCCAGGAAAGCCCACGAGATTCCGATTTACACGCCGCCAGCAAAGAGCCGGAGAGGAGCTGCTGTTCAAGTGGTAGAGCACTGCTTCTCAATGACAAAGCAAGGGACAGCGCCCAGGCTGAGTTCAGGCAGCACTGGTGCACACGCACGCGCACACGCGCACCACACGCACACGCACACACCACACACACACACACGCACACACCACTTTTTAAAAACCTGAGCAAGGGCGCAGGCCTGCAGTTGAAGCCCAGGCCCCCGGTGGGATGTGGCGGGACGGACAGAGAGCGTTCAGGTTGTTTGCTTGCAGAGCTGGGCCTCTCGGGCGCGGCCATGCCTCCTGCCCTCTGCGACTCTGGTTATTTTCTTTTCTGCCAGTACCGAGGCTTGAACTTAGGAACCTCCCACTTGCTTGGCTGGTGCTCTACTACCTGAGCCTTACCTTTAGCCCAGCGCTTGGCTAGTTACTTTGGGGCTGAGGTCTCCTAGGCTTTTCTGCCCAGGCTGGCTTTGAACGGCCAGCTTCTGCATCTCAGCTTCCTGAGTAGCGAGGACCGCGGTGTGAGCTGAGCTCCAAACTCCTAGTCCTGAAGTTTCAGGCCGAAGCCCCATCTCCAGAATTCTCCACACACTAGAGCGAGCTTCTACTCGACCCAGATTGCAGAAATGACTCGTAGTGACATAGAGAGGACGTTTACTCGCACCACTGCCTCTAGAAGAACAGGTAAAGGGGCTCAGTGAGCCCGAGTCCATTTTCAAGGGGTTTCTAAGCGATCTTTCAGAAAAGGGAGGTGGCGAAGGGTTTACCTCGCTGACACCTGCTCAAGTCTTGTGTTGCGCAATTTCCCTTCGGAGCTGTTAGTACCATTACTTGGGAGTAGTTTCCATCCTTAGCCACTGTCTCCAGAATCTGAGGTGACCCCAGGACAGACAGACCCAAGAGAAAAGAGGGACAAGAATAGAGACGCAGAGATACAAAATGGAGTGCGTTAGGCCTGGGACTAGTGTCCTTCATGGTGGGTGGTAATAGGATTGTGTGTGTGTGTGTGTGTGTGTGTGTGTGTGTGTGTGAAGTTCTTTCCTTCTGAGATAGGATTATCTGTGATGAAATAGTACGATAGCCTGAATTTGCTTTGACATGCTTTTCATAGAGTCACACGTGATGGTGCTCATCTCTAATCCCAGCACTCTGGAGGCCAAGACAGGAGAGTTGTGAGTTCCAGGCCAGCTCAGGCCTCCGAACAGACCCGGCCTTCAAACAATGGAAGCCAATAAGTGTACATTTCCAAGTTGATGTGGTAGAATAAAGCAATTACACAGAATATTAGTCATTACTGATTCCAGGGGATAATCTGCACATAAGATCTGTTACACTGTTTCTTCCTTTCTGTGTATATTTGCTTGCAATTTTCCATAGTAAGTTTTTATAAAGCAAATGTGTCTTTCCACAGCTCTGCAGCAGCGTGAGTGCGCTCCTTTGTCAAGCCATGGCTATGGTGCAGGGGACGGCCTGGTCAGACCAATGGAAAGATCCAGGGCTCGATAGTCAGAAAGGTCTGAGTTTGCCAAGTGCTGGGCACTCACACCTGCCATCCTAGCTACTCAGCAGGCTGAGATCTGAGGATCGTGGTTCATAGCCAGCCCCTGCAGAAAAGTCCCTGCGAGACGCTTATCTCCAGTTAACCAATCAAAAACCAGAAATGAGGGGCTGGGGATATAGCCTAGTGGCAAGAGTGCCTGCCTTGGATACACGAGGCCCTAGGTTCGATTCCCCAGCACCACATATACAGAAAACGGCCAGAAGCGGCGCTGTGGCTCAAGTGGCAGAGTGCTAGCCTTGAGCGGGAAGAAGCCAGGGACAGTGCTCAGGCCCTGAAGTCCAAGGCCCAGGACTGGCCAAAAAAAAAACCAGAAATGGGGCCATGGCTCAAAGTGGCAGCGCACTAGCCTTGAGCAAAAGAGCCCAGGCCCTGGGTTCAAGCCCCACAACTGACAAAAACAAGGTCTGAATTTGAATGCCGGCTCTGCTTCTTAACAGTCGCATGACCTTGGGCATGTTAATGGCTTCTCTGAATCTGTTTCTTTATGTTAAATCTGGGATAATTCTACCTACTCTAGAAAGTTAGAGGAACGTGTGGTGTTATATACGCAAGGTCCTCACTGTTAAGAATTTACTGTTTCTTTGTAGCCTTTTATTTTGTGTCCATAAATATATACAGATAGATGCATCCACATGCATGTGGGTTTGTTTTTTTTAACAAAATGGAATCTCATATATTTCTCTTAAATTTACTTTTTCCATGATAATATCTAGCATATTTCCTTTTTAGATCACCCCAGAATACAACTTAGTAAAGGATATCATGCCTATGCCTTTGCTCCCAGCTGCATTTCTCTGAGCTGGAATCCCACAGCAGAATGCTAAGCTATGCATAGTATCATGATTTTTTTTCAATTTAATTTTATTTTTGGTCAGTCCTGGGGCTTGAACTCAGGCACTGTCCATCCGTGACCTTCTTTTGCTCAAGACCAGCACTCTACCACTTGAGCCACAGCACCACTTCTGTCTTTTTCTGTTTATGTGATGCTGAGGAATCGAACCCGGGGTTTCATGCATGCTAGACAAGCACTCCACCACTAAGCCACATTCCCAGCCCATCATATTATATTCTGATAACACCTAAAATGGCTCTCTGGCCCTCTATAAGTTACTGGGATATTTTTACAGAAAGATTTCAATATTCTGTCTTCTCTCTGTTTCTAAGTGACACCGTGAGAGGTACTGTTCTTTCTGGTACCACTTATTTCTCAGGGTGTCGGAAGAGAAATACACTTGAGCAGCGAAAAAATTCAGCTTCATTGAAAGGAGTTGGGCTCCGTGTTGCTGCTTGTCCCTGTTACAGGGTGCTGTTCTGGGTGCTGTTTTCGAGGCTGAGTGGAGTGCTGGATTGGATGAACTAAACAGGAGCCCCAGTTTTCTTTCTGAACAGCCAGGCGAGATCCTGTGAGGCAAGGCCCTGAAAGAAAGCAGAGGAAGAAAAGCTCTCCTGCAAGCCAGTCCCAGTGGAGGGCAGCAACCTGGAAGCGTGGGGCCCCAGGAAGGGCCCAGAAGTGCAGCCCTGTTTCCCTGGGGACTCAAGAGCCCACTTTTCTCTCCTGTTGTCCCTGTGACCTTTAGGGAGGACGGTTCCAGAGAAAGATGGTTTCAAAAGAACAAAGTCCAGTTCTGCTGCAGTTACGTAAGAGCACCTGGGCCGTGGTGTGCGAGCAGTCCCAGCAGGCTACCGAGAAAGAGCACTTTGTACAGCGCCCTTCTGCGGAGAGGAGGCCCACAATTGTCCTTTGTCCTCGGGGCCCTCCCCTCAGCCCTCGACAGAGCCACTTCGCCAAAGCCCTGTGAGGTTTGGGCAAGAAGAAATCACTGCACTGTCTGTTCGAAGTGAGATCATGAGATGACGTCATACACAACCGAGGCTTCCCTGGGCCCCAGCTGTTCCAGATGGGGGAGCTCCTGCGTCACCCCGAGCGCACGGCATGCATTTTCTTTAGGTCCACAGGCAATGAGGGCCCATAGAAAATGACGAGCTCCACTCGGAGACCCTTCTGTAGCTCTAACAATCGACAGTTTTGTCTCACTGTTGTAACTTTGTCTCACGCGTTGTATACGTTGTACATGTGAGGACAAAGTTAATAATTTCCTGATTATTCTTGGACTTCAAAATAGGCTTTTATTTTATACTTCTAGGGTTTTTTGTTTGCTTTACCAGTCCTAGGGCTTGAACTCAGGGCCTTGAGCACTGTCCCTGGCTTCTTTTTGCTCAAGGCTAGCACTCTGCCACTTGAGCCACAGCACCACTTCTGGCTTTTTTTTTCTATATATGCAGTGCTGAGGAATCGAACCCAGGGCTTCATATATACGAGGCAAGCACTCTTCCACTAGGCCATCTTCCCAGCCCTATTTTATCCTTTAAATCCAGGCTACTAACTCAAGAGAAAATTTGGAAAATATTTCATTGCACTCAATATCTAAAACACTTTAATCTAATCAAGATTGGCTGGACATTAGAATGGCCAGTTTAGCCAGGTGCCGGTGGCTCATGCCTGTAATCTTAGCTACTCAGGAGATCTGAGGATCACAGTTCAAAACCAGCCTGGGCAGGAAAGTCCATAAGACTCCTATCTCCAATTTTCCACCAGAAAACCAGAAGTGGCACCATGGCTCAAGTGGTAGAGCACTAACCTTGAGTTGAAGAGCTCAGGGACAGCGCCCAGGCCCAGAGTTCAAGTCCATGACCACCACCACCAACAGCAACACAAAAGAATGGCCAGTTTGGCTGGGAGCTGATGACTCACAACTGTAATCCCAGAGCCAGGCCCTGAGTTCAAGCCCCAGTATTGGTGTACATGCATGTGCGCATGCGTGTGTTCACACACACACACACACACACACACACACACACGAATGGCCAGTTTGGATATAACCCTTAGAATGAGCATCTTTTTCCTTTCAGAGGTAATTTAATTTAAATCATCTTGACCACTGTTTATTTGTTAGGCAAGGACCTGGATGAGAAGGATAAAGGTAGAAAGGACAGTGATAAAGCAGAAGAAAACGTTCAAGATCCTTGTCTTGCGGTTCGCCTCCTTTCCCTCTGTGAACACTCAGTGGCCCTGTAGGAGTGTGGGGTTTTAGGGTCCCCCGTGTGTAAAGGTCCTCCCTGCTCCCAGGCCAGTGGGGGGGTGAGGCGTGGCCTCTCGGCCTCCGCAGCCGGGACACAGCGGCGGGGCAGAGGTCAGGCAGGCGGAGGCGGGAGAGGGGCGAGGCGGGCGGGCGGGCGGAGCTGGTGGGGGGGAGGCGGGCGGGGCTGGGCCTGGCCGAGGCCTCGCTCGGGCAGCAGAGGCGCAGCTGGACGCCAGCTCCTGGGCACCCAGGGGTCCTGCCGGGCCGGAGCTCCAGCCTGCGGGGAGCACAGGCGGGCGGGGAGGGAGCACGGCAGCGAGGCCCTGCGTCCTCACGACCGGCCCCGGGGTGGTAGACCGTGTGACACTACCTGATTCTTAGTGAAGCTGGGGTGCGTGTGTGTGTGTGTCGCCCTGGGGCTTGAACTCAGGGCCGGGGCGCTGTCCCTGCGCCTCTGTGCTCGAGGCTGGTGCTCTACCCCTTGAGCCACAGCGCCACTGGCTGCTTTTGAATGGCAATCCTCAGCACGGCCAGTGTGAGCCGCCATGCCCGGCGCGAAGCTTTGGAACGTTCCAGAACGAACGTGTCTTTATTTTAGAGGACGGATCAGCCGGGATGTTCTTCTTGCGAGGGCCACATCTTATCGTATTACTTTGGTCACCAGCATGCTGCACGTCTCTGGTCCTCGCCGAGGGTGGGAGCGCCTTCCGCTCCCGTGAGACTCGCCACGCGCGGCTCTCGGGCAGGATTTGGGGCTGTGGATGTGGGGCAGAGCGAGTCAAACTGGGATCCGGGTGCAAGGCGGGCCTCGGAGGCCTGGGGCCCCCGACAGGAACGTTCAACTGTCTGCGTCGCTACGTCACTCACATTGCGTACACATTTTTTTCTTGCGGTGTGTGTGCGTGCGTGCGTGTGCGTGCGTGCGTGCGTGCGCGTGCAAGCTCGCCGTGTGCACATGTACCAGTCCTAGGGGTTGAACTCAGGCCCCGGGCGCCCCCTGAGCTCTTTCCCTCCAGGCCCCCGCCCTGCCGCCGGAGCCACGCCCTCGCTCCCTGCTTCTCGGTGGCTGACGGGTGATCGTCGTCCCCGACCCCCCTGCCCGGCTGCGGCCTCGGGGTAGCTGGATTCCCGCGTGCCCAGCACTTGCTTCATAACTTCAGGTTCGTTTTAATTAGGATTTAAATGATGTCTGTATATCATGGCTAAGGCGATGCTTCATTTTTCGTTTAATTAACAGGTTCGCTCTTTTTCTTTCTCTCTATCTCTTTATTTAACTGCAGGTTCTCGATCAGAACTGATAAACCAAAGAAGCGCTTAATCGACTGGCGGAGCGCCTCCACGGCCCGGGTGACGGCCATCGCGGGCGTGGGGCGCCATGCACTTACAGAATTGTCGAGGCAGTAGTTTCTCTCTCATGCTCAGCTTCACTAGGTTTAATCCCTGGCAAGTTCCTAGGTTAAAAAAATACATCTTATTATTGTAGACTTCTAATTTATGAAGCTTGCTTAATATTGCTTGGTTGTGTTAGTCTATAAACTTTATTCAAGCATCAAAATCATATGGTAAGCATATCATACATCAAAACGCATTATAGACAGGATAAAACTGAATAAATAAAAACTAAAAACCGTTTTAAAACATAAAAGAAAGTGGAAGCAAAGATTGAACATAATTTTGGAAAGACCTATCTCTACATGGAATCACTGAAAGATATCACAAAGGAAAGTATTCGTTAATTGACTGCAAAGTTAAAGCATCGATGCCAGCCAACAAACACAAAATGAAAGGACAACTAACCAAGTGGAGGGAAACCTACAGGTGAGCAACCTGCTGGGGCCTTGCCGAGGGGAGCCACTCCGGGGTCACCCCAAGCCCTCCCGAGGGGAGCCACTCCCGGGGTCACCCCAAGCCCTCCAGAGGGGAGCCACCCCCGGGGTCACCCCAAGCCCTCCCGAGGGGAGCCACCCCCGGGGTCACCCCAAGCCCTCCCAAGGGGAGCCACTCCCGGGGTCACCCCAAGCCCTCCAGAGGGGAGCCACCCCCGGGGTCACCCCAAGCCCTGCGTCTACGGACCTAGCTCCCCACCTGTGCTTGAGTTTGAAGGCGGGGCTTGCACAGGCGCCACTGCAATTCTGCCTTTGAGCCCTGGGTCCAGCCAGCTTGCTGTCTTGCAGCATTTGCCTCCAGGGCTGGCCTCGAGCCCGGATTCTCCAGATTCCCCTGAATACTTGGATTACAGGTGGAGGCACCGGCACTCGCTGGACCTGCCTTCCTGTGTTCCTCAGCGCGCCGGGCTTCTGCTCCCTCGGTTGGCTTCCTCACGCTCCTGTAACACGGACCCCCGGGAACCGCAGGGTCCGGACCTCATCTGGGCCTGTGGACCCCGGGAACCGCAGGGTCCGGACCTCATCTGGGCCTGTGGACCCCGGGAGCCGCAGGGTCCGGACCTCATCTGGGCCTGTGGACCCCGGGAGCCGCAGGGTCGTGCCTCGCCGAGCTGTTTGTCGAGGTGAAAGCCCTTCTTGGCCTCCAGGAATACAGCTGAGCTATCCAGAAGGGTTTGTGTAGCACAGTCCCGGCCCCTAAACACACAGGCCCTCTGCAGCTGGGGGAAGACAACAGAGGATACCCCAAAACCACCCCTCCTCTCACCCCCAGAATCCCCTGCAGCCAGGGACAGGCTGGAGCGGACCGACGAAGCCGGAAAGGATGTGGAGTGGCTCAGAACTGTGAGGCAGGCTGGAGAAAGCAATCACCTACCATTACCCAGCAGAACCCGCCTAATGAGAAAACGCAGCCGCGGCCGTTACCACTCGGCCCCTGCGAAGACATCAAGGCCGGTGCACCGGGAGCCCCTGGGCCCCAACATCCCCGGCCCCTGCCAGGGCTCCCCTCGCCGCCCCTCGCCGCCTGGCACCCCGGGGCGCTGGCTGCAGGGACCCCAGTCCCCACCCACATCCTGACCGCCCCGGGGAGGAAATCTTCTGTCTTCTGACTTGGGACTCAAAGGGAGACAATTGCTCAAACATCAAATCGGTGTGCAAAAGGAGATGTTTCCCAATGACCATGACAAATGTCTACCAGAAGGAATGACAGGCTAGGCCCAGCGGCAGTCTTATCTTCCTTTCCTTTGCTTCCCTTCCCTTCCCTTCCCTTCTTTGCCTTTCTCTACCCCTTCCCTTCCCCTTCTTCCCTTCCCTTCTTTGCCTTTCTCTACCCCTTCCCTTCCCCTTCCCCCTTCCTCTCCTGTGTCTATACCAGGGCCCGGGCCTTACGCTTGCGCTCTGCTTCTTGCGCATTGCTGGAACTCTTACCACCTGAGCCAGGCCAGCATTTTGCTGGCTGATTGAAGGTAAGATTCTCCTGGGCTTTCTTGCCTGGGCTGGTTTCAAGCCTTGATCCTCGGAGTAGCTGGGATTCCGGACGCGAATCACTTAGGAGGACGTCTACTTGAGGTAGGGAAGACTTGGAGATTGCCGTGGACAGGCAAAGGCGAGAAAGGCCTGCCCCTGAGATTCGTTGTGATAGTAAAAGACCGGGAAGTTAAAATGTCCAGTGATAGAGAATTGCTTCCATAAAAACCACAGAAGCCTCAACACCATGAAGTAAAAACAAACCTTTTCCATGATAAAGTACTCAGGTATTTCAAACAAATAATTTAGGTCTTTTGTTATAGAAATACAAAATAGGCAGAAACATACTTGCCTTTCCAATACAGTGCATTTCAGCAAGACCAAGTAGCCCCAACTGGCAAGGAGGAGTCCTTTACAGATGACCCCCAGCTAGTGAAGATGGAGGAGAGGACGCAATGATAAGAGTGACCATGTAGTGAAGGCGGGGAAGGGATGAAAGCAGCCGGGAAGTGGCGTATGGCTGACCCCCCGAACCTGCCTGCCAATCTTAACCCCCTGGGAGCAGGACAGCCAGGGCACCTGCACAGGAAAGAGCCCGAGCTGGCCTCTGAGGGGAACTGTTCTCTGTGGGATAGATGCCCACGTTTTCTGGTTTGCGTTGTGTTGCACAGAATGGTGGTTTGGGTCTTGGGGAATCAAACCTACAGCCTCACACTTTATAAGACAAACGCTCTACTACCGAACTGTGTGCTCCGTGCAGAGGCAAATTCGTTACCACAAGGATATCACTGGCCAAATCCCAATGTGGAATGCCCTATGGAGCAGTTGAATGAGTTTCAGCAGGAAGACCGCGTCCTGGCAGAAGAGGAGGAGGAGGAATATATTGTATTTTAAAGGATGGACTAATCAAAAACAATCAGGACCAAGGGTCCTGATTCCAGCAACCCAGCCATTCCGAAAACTTGTTTCTTTAGACATCAGGGAAGTAAACGATTGGCGTAAGGATCATTAGCAAGCAAGGGCTTATTCTTAGGCTGAGTGGGTTCCTGGCGAGGCAGATCTGTGGGCAAGCCTGGGAATGGGAAACAGCAGGGAGGAAACGGCGTGCGGTGTGGGCTTTGCTCTGAAATGAAGGAGAGAGAGAGGACGCGAGGGCGGGCAGCTGATGAGGGGCGGCGCTCTGCAGGGCTGTGTGACCACTCGTGCCCGAGGACGGGGGCTGAGTTTCTCCCATGATCCCCCCCCCTCTCTTCTGCACTAGAGGTTGGACCCGGGGCCTCACGCTTGCCAGGCGAGTGCTCTACCCCGTCACCTACACCGCCGGCTCTTGCTGATTTAAAACAGACAGAACAGAGCAGAGCGCCGCTGGATGCCGGTTCGGCCTGGCTGGCGGCTGCATAGCCGGGGGGGGGGGGGGGGGGGCGGTGAACACTTGAACCCCTGGCCTCGCCGTCCTTAATGCCCCCCCCACTCTGCCATAAAAGCCCCTGCGATGAGATGGCGTGGGAGCCGGGCCGCAGGGCGCGAGCTTCGTCTCCCGCACCCCCTTTCTCCTCACACCCGGGGTGGCGTCTCGCACGCCCGAGCCACAGCTGTGGAGTTGGCCGAGTTCGTGCGCGTCCCTAGTGCGAATCACACTGCGCGCTGCCGGCACTGGGGAGTGATTTTGCTTCTGTAGGAAACTCCTCCTCTTCTGTATCTTCCTCCTCCTCCTCCTCCTCCTCCTCCTCCTCCTCCTCCTCCTCCCCCTCCTCCTCCTCCGCCTCCTCCTCCATCTTCTCTGGCTTCTTCCTCTGCACACGAAGGGTTAGAAACCTCAGAGGTGGCAAGCACTGCCACCACTGTGCCACTGTGTCACTCTACTCCAGCCCCGGCACCGGCGCTCACGCCACAACCCTCGCCACGCAGGGCGCCCGGGGGTGAAGATCGAGGTTTGAAGCCAGCCGGGGCTGAAAAGCTCAAGAGCCTTTTATCTCCAACGAACCAGCAAAATGGCAGACCGGAGGTGTGGCTCAAATGGTAGAGTGCCAGCGGAGATCGTGTGGGGGCAAAACAGCCAAGCAAAGAACTCAGGACCCTGAGTTTAAGCTCCAATATTAATGTGTGCACACAACACACACACACACACACACACACACACACACACACACACACAGGAGGAGGAGGAGGAGGAAGAGGAAGAGAAGAAAAAGATAAAAGAAAACTTAGAAACTCGGGCAGCCAAGCACCACTAATGAACCCCAGCTTTCCAACCCAGCCTACTTGGCTTTTTGCCACACCACTCCGTGTACACAGCACCCCCGTTCCCCAAATCCGCACGTGGTTCCTACTCAGGAACCCCTCCGCGAGTAAGTTGCCTAGGTTTTTTTTTTTCTTCAAACTAGAACAAACTAGAAGAAAAACACATTGAATTAAAAGTTAGAGGAGTCAGGCTCCAGTGGCTCACACTTGTAATCCTAGCTACTCCAGGCTCCTGAGTAGCTACGCTGAGGTTCGAAGCCCATCTGGGCAAGAAAGTCCATGGTTCTTATCTCCAATTAACCAGAAAAGAAAAAAAAATGAAGGTGTGGCTCAAGTGGTAGAGAGCTTGTCTTGAGAAAAAAAAAAAAAATCCCAGGGACAGCACCGAGACCCTAAGTTCAAGGCCCGGGCCTGGCACAGCAAAAACAAAAACAAAAACAAAGTCAAAGCAGCTGGAGGTGGGGCTCAGAGACTCACACATGCTTTACATGCCCCCAGTCCTCAGCCCGGGAGGGGTCCTGACTATGTACATCCAAGGAAGAAGCTCAAAGGTCACTGGAAAATGTGCAATGGCACTAAGAAAGATTAGGATGCTTTTATTGTTCTTTTTTTTTTTTTTTTTGGCCAGTCCTGGGCCTTGGACTCAGGGCCTGAGCACTGTCCCTGGCTTCTTCCCACTCAAGGCTAGCACTCTGCCACTTGAGCCACAGCGCCGCTTCTGGCCGTTTTTCTGTATATGTGGTGCTGGGGAATCGAACCTAGGGCCTTGTGTATCCGAGGCAGGCACTCTTGCCACTAGGCTATATCCCCAGCCCCATGGATGTTTTTCTTAAAGACCTATTAAAACTGGGCAACTGCTTCTCGTCTGGGATGGTTTCGCACTGGTGGGATTAGCTACAGTTTCTTGACCTATGTCAGGGCACCTGATACTTTTCCTTCTCAATGTCCCTCTCCCTTCCTCCTTTGATATGAAGGGCGCTGTCCCTGGACTTTGTTGCTCAAGGCTAGCACTCTACCACTTGAGCCACCGCGCCACTTCTAGGTTTTTGATAGTTAACTGGCAACGTGAGTTTCACAGACATTTCCTGCCTGGGCCGGCTTGGAGCCATGATTCTTAGCGCTCAGCCTCCTAAGTAGCTGGGGTTATAAGGCTGAGCCACTGGCGTCCAGCACGGATATTCTGTCTTTGGAGGAAATGTGTGCTGGCTGAGGGCCGCGCCTTCCTATCTGCAGACGCGGCCATTCCTAACCTCTCAAGCAACCCTTTTCCTTGACCGCAGAATTACTCTGGAGCTGAACACTTTGACTCAAGCGTGTTACATGGAAATCTCCCGGCCGGGTCGTTCTGGAGAAGAGCCCGTTTTTCATTGCATTTGCTAACGTAGCTGGTTATGGTGAGGCTTGGGTAGCCCAACTCCTTCCACAGGGAAAGAGACAACAAAACAGAAATGCTAGGAATCTGGGGGAAATGATGTGGCCCTTCGTTCTAACTGGTTATAAAGTCCACAGTTTTATCCATGGACTTTAAAATATGAATACCAATAAACTGCTTCAACTACCTGCAGCACAGGAAGGAAAGACAGCCCCGGCCCCCCGGCTCCACGGAAAAAGACACGGCGACAATACCGAATTGCACGGATCGTGTAACCACACGGATTAAACATTTCACGCACACTAACTCATTTCATTCTCTGTTTCAACAGGTCAGGGCTATTGAGCTTACTAAGGAGCCGCAAGGGCCACAGACCTCCCCGCAGGACTAGAGGCGACGTTCTCATTTCGTTCTAACAACCACTGTCGGGGATGGGTTCTATTGCTTCCCCTTGAGAAATGGGAAACGGGGCACAGAAAACGTCCAGGCCCTTCCCAGGGCTCTCTGAAGTCGCCTGGCTTTCATCACGACCACCTGTGGAACTGTGGGGTGGAGACGAATGAGCACTACGCAGCCAGCCCTGTGCGGGGCTCATTCCTGCCACTGCTCAGTCGCCCCACAGAGCTGGGAGGAGACGGCCGGCTGCGGGTCTGACTGCCGCCCTGCGGGGCCGCCCCTCGGGCCCCTCTGCCCCGGGCCTTGCCTTCGGGCGTTCCGCAGGAAATGCGGCGCCTCGGGGATCTGGCGGCTGTCAGCGACAGGGAGGTGGAGGCCGTTGTTTTGGGCTTGTGTTGTCTGCAGAAGCAGGGCGTGGCGTGGCTCCTCGGCCCCAGCTGGCTGCACTGAAAGGACGTCGCTTGGCTAGCCGCAGGGCAGCCATGGCGGCACCGCCTTTGCTTGCGGACCTGTGACGAGGAGGCCTCCGGCCAGAGCCGAGCCAGGTGTCCTGAGGCCCGAGGCCCGAGAAGGTCGCGTTTGTGCGGGAAAGGGTTCAAGCTTTCTGTGATCCACAGCACAGGTCGCTGGCGGGACACGGGGACACTCACGTCCCTCCTTCCCGGGCTCTGCTGGGGGCTCCCCGGCTTCCCACCGCCTTTCAACCAAGCAGCACCTGTGCCCTGCGTGTGTGCGCACGCACGAGGGCGTGCCAGTCCACGCAGCACTCACGGGCCCCCACGTCCACACCGGAGCTTCCCGGCACACGTGGTCAGCCGTAGCTAGCCGCGGGGAGATGAACGCGGAGAGAAGCGGAAGCGCTACCTGTGTGCAGAGTGGGACAAGCCTTTCCTCACGCTGCCTGTCTCCAAACGCGCCTGCCGGGGTCCGGCTAGACCGTGGCCTCCTCCCAGAGAGTGCACAGCTCACATCCCTCGGCTCGGCCATTCCGTGGCGGCTCGCGGGGCCTTGGAGCCTGGACGGGAGTGGGTGAGGCGATGTTAGGGAAGTTACCTGTGCCACAGTAGGTCCTTAAGAATGGCAGAAATTGGGGCTGGGGATATGGCCTAGTGCAAGAGAGCTTGCCTCGTATACATGAGGCCCTGGGTTCGATTCCCCAGCACCACATATACAGAAAACGGCCAGAAGTGGCGCTGTGGCTCAAGTGGCAGAGTGCTAGCCTTGAGCGAGAAGAAGCCAGGGACAGTGCTCAGGCCCTGAGTCCAAGGCCCAGGACTGGCCAAAAAAAAAAAAAAGAATGGCAGAAGTTAGGGTTCGCTTGGCCCTATGCCAGGACCATGGAAACAGATGACTGACGTAGCCTGGGCTGCAAAGCTAGACTCGCCCCACACGCCCTGAGGTGAGCAGAGAGGAAACATTTCACAACTGTCAAAGGGAAATTTGCAGGGTGTCCATGGCTCCGGCCTGTCATCCTAGCTACTCAGGAGGCTGAGGTCTGAGGATTGCGGTTCAAAGGCAGTCTGGGAAGAAAAGCCGCCATGAGACTCCCATCTCCAATTACCCACTCCCAAACTGGAAGTGGAGCTGTGGCTCAAGTGGTAGAAGGCTAGCCTTGAGCACGAGCGGGCTCAGAGACAGCACCCAGGCCCTGAGTTCAAGCCCCACAACTGACAAAATAAAGTAAAAGGGAAATTTTTTTTTTTGGGGGGGGGGTCAGTGTCATTGGTGGTGTGTGTGTGTGTGTGTGTGTGTGTGTGTGTGTGTGTGTGTGTGTGTGCTGGGATTGTTCTAACCTAGGGCCTGTGTGCTCTGGCTTGGCTTTTTGTTCGAGTCTGGTGCTTTCCCACTTAAGCCACGTCTCCACTTCTGGCTTTTTGCTGGTTAAGTTAGTTGGAGATAAGAGTTTTGTGGACTTTCCTACCCAGGGGGGCTTCACACCGCCAGCCTCAGATCTCAGCCTCCTGAGTAGCCCGGATGACAGGCGCGAGCCATGGACACCCCGCCCCACCCTCTGACACCATCTCCTATCCTCCAACTCCTCACTACCCGACCGCTCACCTGACAGGCCGGGGCCCAGCACACTCAGCCGGCTCAGGAAGCGAGAAGAAACGGGCTTTCATCCATGGAGGCCACACGGAGCAGGCTCTGGAATCTCCTCACGTGGGTTTGAACCAGGGCTGTGTCGTCCACTGGCTGTGTGACCTTGGTGAAGTCATTCAGTGACCTGAGTATCAAGTTCCCCGTGGGAAGATGGACTGCGTGGCAGGGGAGAGGGGCGCGGGCTTTCTGCAGTCAGCTCCTAGGGCCGGTGCCCTGGCTAGGGGAGCAGCGGTCGGGAAGGCGAGAGCTCCTGGCCCTAAGCTAAAGAACTGCAAGCAGGCCATTCCTCTGGCCTTACTTTGTGCCACTGTCACAAAGACTGGTTTGGACTGCCCCTCGGTCTGACCCTACATGCACTGCCTTCCCAGC
Organism: Perognathus longimembris pacificus; assembly: GCF_023159225.1. Taxonomy (NCBI): domain Eukaryota; kingdom Metazoa; phylum Chordata; class Mammalia; order Rodentia; family Heteromyidae; genus Perognathus; species Perognathus longimembris. Next base: position 2,095,955 of record NC_063173.1, on the reverse strand, counting down.
CTTTCAGTATAAAGACTAATGTACGGATTCTTGTTTCCTTATAGGTAGGGTTTGTCTGCCTGCCTCCCTCCCTCCCTCCCTCCCTCCCTCCCTCCCTTCCTCCCTCCCTTCCTCTCCATCTTCCTTTTGTACCTTGTGCATGCTAGACACCTCCGCCACTTGAGTCTCACCCCTTGTCCTTTTGGCTTGTCTTTTCTTTTTGAGACAAGGGCCTGCTAACTTTGCCCAGGCTGGTCTTGAACTTGAGGCCCCCCTGCTCGTGCTTCCCATGTAGCTGGGGTTACAGGTGTGAACTGCCACTCTCAGCTACAGGAATGGTTGTTCTGAATGAGATAATCACCTCTGGGACTCTCGTTTCCTTTATCACTTGCAGATACAAGTATATCCACCTCGCAAGAATTACGGAAGGGACGCACATGGGGGGAACATCTGAGACAGAGCGCACGCACACGAAGTACTCAGAGTTGTAGCTAGGAAGAACGTACTAGATTTCGCCTGTGACTTAGAAATAGTCAGCTCATGGAAATGTCAGTTAGGGGATTTTAGAAAACAACAACTCTGCCGCCGTCTGCATTCCCCACCAGTACCATTGGGGTCACCTCGCCGTTCCCTTCATCCCCAGAGTCGCTCCCGTCCCCACCCGCTCCAGCTATGCGGACAGGCAAGAGCCCGCCACCGCCCGCGCTGCAGACAGTGCTCCCAACAGCAGGGCGCTGGAGACAGTGCTCCCAACAGCAGGGCGCTGGAGACAGTGCTCCCAACAGCAGGGCGCTGCAGACAGTGCTCCCAACAGCAGGTTTGGGCCGCAAAGTCCCAGAGACAGATCGGTGCCCACAGGCTGCGCGGGAGAAGAGGAACACGCAGAGAAGCCTGAAGGAGAGGGGGGAGGGGGGTGGGGTGGGGAGGGGGGACCCAGGCGTGCCTGGGGAGCAGTGGCCCCTCGTCAGGAGCCCCCATCCTGTGCCTGCAGCATCTCGTTGGGGTTGAGCTGCTCCCCGGCTGGCCCGGCCCAGGATTCCCCACGAGAGCCGCCTGGTCGCCTGCACCCCGGAGCAAAGGCAGGGCGGGGGCCTCTCCAGGGGAGACCCGCATCTCCCGCCCACGGGAGGCCGGCCCAGCCTTGCCTTGGGGCGGTCACGGTGGTGGCCCCCTCTCCTTTCCACGCTTCGTGCGAGCGGCACACCAAAGGTTTGGGGCTCCGCGTTTCCAAGTGAGACTGGTGCCCTCCTCAGCCACGCTGGGCCCATCGAGTCAGCGCCACCCCCGGGGGGACGCGGCGGGGGCTGGCGGGGGCTGGCGTAGCTGTTCTCGCAGCTTCTCATCCGAGCTCGGTGCCAGGAAGAGGACGCAGCCTGGAGCAGCCGCCGCGCCATTCCCACCCGTGACTGACCCAGCTCCAAACAGCCAACAGCGGGGCGTCGCTGCTGGTCACGGCTCTGCACCCCGCTCACACCCTCAGAGGTGAGGGCTGGGGGTGTCCGCGGAGCCGTGAGCCCCGGAGGGGAGGGACGGCCTGGGCAGCCGAGGCCACTGGACAGCCCGCAGGAAAGTTCCAGAGACACAGCTCTGCCAGGCTGACCTTCATCCAAAGCCACGGAGGGGGCGAGGTGGACGGCGGTCCCTGCAAGGCGACCGTCGACGGAGGGGGCGAGGTAGACCGCGTTCCCTGCAAGGCGACCGTCGGAAGGATGATGCGGCTGCTCATACCGCGGTTCCCAACGCTCCACACCGGGGAACCGACACACAGGTGAGTGCACAGGGAAGTAAAACCAAACACTCAAAACGAAGCAGAACCAGCAAGTAAAACCTGAATAATCAACAGCAAGTTCCCTCCCAGAAAAACCACCATTCTCCTCCTCCTCCTCCTCCTCCCCCTCTTCCCACTCCTTCCCCTCCTCCCCCTCCTCCCCTCCTCCCCCTCCTCCCCCTCCTCCCCTCCTCCCCCTCCTCCTCCTCCCCTCCTCCTCCCCCTCCTCCTCCCCCTCCCCTCCTCCTCCTCCCCCTCCTACTCCTCCCCTCCTCCTCCTCCTCCCCTCCTCCTCCTCCTCCCCCTCCTCCTCCCCTCCTCCTCCCCTCCTCCTCCTCCTCCTCCCCTCCTCCTCCTCCTCCTCCTCCCCTCCTCCTCCTCCTCCTCCTCCCCTCCTCCTCCTCCTCCTCCTCCCCTCCTCCTCCTCCTCCTCTCCTCCTCCTCCTCCTCCTCCTCCTCCTCCTCCTTCTCTCTACCATTTGAGCCACAGCGCCACTTCCAACTTTTTGTTTATGTGGTACTGAGGAATAGAACCCAGGGCATCATGCATGCTAGGCAAGCACTCAAAGCCACATTCCAAGCTCTTCTTCATTTTCATCTTCCTCCTCCTCCTCCTCCTCCTCCTCCTCCTCCCCCCCCTCCTCCTCCTCCTCCCTCTCCTCCTCCTCCTCCTCCCTCTCCTCCTCCTCCTCCTCCTCCTCCCCCCTCCTCCTCCTCCTCCTCCTCCCTCTCCTCCTCCTCCTCCTCCTCCTCTCCTCCTCCTCCTCCTCCTCCCTCTCCTCCTCCTCCTCCTCCTCCTCCCCCCCCTCCTCCTCCTCCTCGTCCTCCCTCTCCCCTCCTCCTCCTTCTTCTACAGGGCTTGAACTGAGAGCCTGGCGCTCTCTCAGCAACTGACTCCAGGCTGGCATTCTCTGGCTTGAGCCAGACATCCAGACTTTTGCTGGTTAACTGGAGATGAGTCCCTTAGGTTTGTCTTCCCAGACTAGCTTTGATCTGAGATCCTCAGGTCTCAGCTTCCTGAGTAGGTAAGATTATAGGTGTGAACCACTGCTGTTCAGCAAAACAACCCCCCCCTTTTTTTTTTTGGTGCAAGTCCTGGGGCTTGTCTTCGGACCTGGGCACCATCCCTAAGCTTTGCTTTTTTTTTTTTTTTAAATTCTCAAGGCTGTCACTCTACCACTTGAACCACAGCTCCACTTCCAGCTTTCTGGTGGTTAATGGGGGAAAGAGCTCATGGACTTTCTTGCTTTGAACCGTGATCCTCCGCCTCAATCCTCAGATCTCAGTCTCCTGAGTAGCTAGGATTACAAGAGTGAGCCTTTGGTACCGGGCAAAACCTCTTTTTCATTTGTATTTATTTATTTTTAGCTCATCTCCACTGTTGCATTTCAAGGTAGAGTTGCTTTTCTCACCACTTCAATTTCCTCCTACTTTATCTTGTTTTACTAATATAAGCCCCTGCTAGACTTCTATCTCATCAGACTCGGGGAAACAGTTTTAATGAGAGCCACAATGGTGGCTCTCAGGTTCTTGTGATTTTTCATGGTAAGTGGGAAGTTGAGGGAACACTTACACCCCTTCCCTTCCTCTAGTAAGAAGGTGACCTAGAGAGCTGTTACCTTCATGCCTCCCTCCCTCCCTCCCTCCCTGAGTACACAGAGCCAGCCCACCAGTCACTGGAGAAGGACTCTTGGGTAGAGAAGTGGTAGAAATGAGACTTAAACACAGAGGGTTAGTAGACAAGTTTTTTAAAATTATTATTATTAAGACATCTGCTCTGGGGGCTGGGAATGTGGCTTAGCGGTAAAGTGCTTGCCCAGCATGCATGAAGCCCCGGGTTCGATTCCTCTGCACCATATACACAGAAAAAGTGGGGTCAGAGGACAATCTGCTGTAACAGTAACTGATATATACTTCATTCTCCATTTTTTAATGGTACAATACAAAATTCTTCCAAGAACTGTACTTCTGCGACCCTGTCCCAAGGAAATGATGAGAGGTTTAGACAGCATTAGATGTTTATAGGTCTTTCAGTAGTCATAAAACTTGGAAACAAACTAATGCTCACCTGTAAAGGATTGGTTTTGAAACTCTGCGTGACTGTATGTTCTGGGCTGGTAAATATGACATTCTGGGAGGCACAAATTGGGAGGATTGGGCCAGCCAGAGGAAAATATTAGTGATACCTCCATCTCAGCAAAACCCCTGGGTGTGGTGGAGCATAGTTTTCACCCTAGATGCACAGGAGGTGGAAATAAGAGGATCAAGATCCCAAAGAGGGAAAAGTTTCTTTTCAGGTTGACACGCACCTGCTGTCCTCAGAAGAAATGTGTCTTTGTGAAAACACGTTAAAGTGACTAGTGATTGCAGATGTCTGCAGATGCTCCGCTCAGACACCGGGAAGCTGCTTTGCTGGGAACGAGAGGATTTGGCTTGCTGCTTCCGAAAGAAGGGAAAAGGAAAAAGGAACGCATTGCTCAGCGCTCTCCCAATGACGGGTGACAAGGAAACCATCTTGCTAAGACACCAGCAACGACAGGTGTATAGTCAGACATATTTGTATTCAGAGACTGGAACCTTGTCATTCTTATGAATCTTCCCCTCTCCTCCCCTCTTCTTCCCTCCCCTCCCCTCTTCTCCCCTCGCCTCCCTCTCCTCTCCCCACCCCCTCTCTCCCATTGGCTTCTGTGTTGCCAGGACTGATCTTGAACTCCTGGACTCAAGTGAGCGCCTGTCTTACCTCCTGCATGCTGGGGCTATAGGCTTGTCCCACGTTACTCCTCTTTCCTTGCAATTCTTCTTTCTGTCCTGTGTTGCGAGTCTCTTGCGAGCAGGTTCTTTGCAAGAACTATGTGTGCAAACATGACCGCTCACCGTGAGCCGTGCTGCCAGCCCAGGAGCGCAGGCCCAGAGGCCTCCAGGAGCGCAGGCCCAGAGGCCTTTAGCCGGCGAAGGCTCTGTCCCCACAAGGCTCTTCCCGAGCAGCCCGGCCGCGTTTCCCAGGACGGCGGCCTGGCTCACTTTGGGAACACGGAGGGAGTGCGGGCCAGCCTTTCTCAGGACATGTGAGAGAAGAATAAAGAAAGGTGTTTCCCCAAGGGGAGACTGGTGCTTATGACTAGAGACAAGGGACCTGAATAAGAGGGGTGCCGCACAGGCCCAGAGAAGAGAGGCTCACACGGAGGACGGAGAAAGGGAGGAGTCAGCGTGGTGGAGAGGGGTTATGGGGGTGGGGAGGGGTGGGGGTGGGGGGAGGGTGTCCCCAGGGGAAGGAGGTGGCTCTTCCATTGGAGTGGTGTGACTTGGCTCTGATTACCATTACCATTCAGTTCTACCAACCTCACACCTGGCCTACAGGAAGGGACTTTTGAGGGCCATTGAAGGAGCTTGGTTTGGGATCCAGATGCACACTGCAGAATAGAGGAGGAGACAGAGAGCCAGGAGCCCCGTGGCCAGGGGGCGGAGGCACTGGGAGGCACGGGACGACTGAGAATGGACGCACTGGAAGGGTTTGGCGAGATGTGGACCTAGCGTGGAAAGGACTCCGGCCACTTACAATTTAATCTGTTGGGTTTTTGTTGTTGTGCGAGACAGGTTCTTGCTACGTAGCAGGCTACGCATCCTAGTGATCTTCCTGCCTCTGTCACCTAAGGTCTGGGACTACAGGTGTGGACCGCCATACCTAGCTCATACCCATCTTTTTAAGGGTCAGCTGTTTCCATAGATTTAACTTTGCTCTATGACACCTACGTTCCTAAGCTGTCCACATGTGAACAGATTACGGATTTTCCAAGTGAGCGAACCCCTTTCACTCACTCGGGCCAGCACTTCTTTACCTGCACGTGCTCAGAGGCCGCGTCTCATCCGGCGCCTGGTGTGGCGTAGAGAGCGGAAATGGCGGCTGACGCGGGATGGGGAATTGGCAGGTGAGAGGCAGAGGAAGTCAGGGTGGTGAGGCATTCACTCTGTTCTGATCTGTAGGCGCCCGAGTTCCCTCCCACCCTGTGTGTGCGCGGATGCGTGCGTGTGCGTGTGTGTGTGTGTGTGTGTGTGCAGGTGCCCGGATGCACGTGGGCCTGTGTAATGGCAACAGATACCAACTCGGGAGCTGAGTGGATCCAGGGTCCACAGTGACGCACTGACACTTGCTCCTGTTACAGATGTGGATGCCACTTCTGACGAAAGGTAGCCGTTTGGGAAAAGGGGAGACATGGTGATGCAAGCTTGAAGCGCTAGCGCTTGGGAGGTGAAGGCGCGAGGGCGTGAGTTTGAGGCAAGACTGGATTACGTGGGGAGAAAAAAGCAAGAAGGAAGGGTGGAGACGTAGGTCACGTTGTAGGACATTTACTAATCAAGC